>NC_138211.1:14165623-15365623 GCF_964194415.1 Vipera berus | reverse complement strand
TATTTAGACTCCATGCAAAATACCTGTATCTTACTTGGGAACAGTCTTGCAGTTCTGTTTTTTTTATAAGGCACCATGTTTTGAGCTGTCTTCTGTGGTTGAGTTCCATTTCTTCTATATTCATGGTTTGAATCTCTCATTTGCAATTGCTGAAATCCTAAGGATTTTGGTTTCAGATCTTTATTACAGTCATAATTAGCATAAAAGATTTTGGTAATAGCTTAGAAATATTACTAAGGGGAATATTTTGCATTGTTTTGCTTCAGATACACTTTTCCCCCTAACTGTGAAGCTTAATTCAAATTTTTAAAGTTGATATAGACCAATATTCCTAAATAGATTTATTTTGATGTTTAAGCTTTATAGCGTCATTTTGAAAACTTTCCTTCAAATTGACCTCTGTATTTCATGGAGTTTGCTTGGTTGAATATAGAAATAGCTTGCTATTGTCTTCTTCCACAGTTTTTTGACTTCCTCATTATTCGACTGCTCTTTGTGGTTCCCCGACACAGAAATACTAACTTTGCCCATTTAGTATTTGATGCCAGACTAGGTTATCCAGGTGCTGTTTGTGTGTGTGTATGTGTGTGTGTTTGTGGTACCTGCTGAGATTTTTTTTTCCTGCTCACGCATGTGTTTTGCATGTTAATCATAGCAGGAGGTAGCACCTGGATGACTGTGCCTGGGCTTGGAAGGTAAGCAAAGTTGGGTCTGATGAGTATTTAGAGGGGAAACCACAAAGCAATACAAAGATTGCAGACTAGACTTAGGGACTACCGATAGGTTAGTTCCATATTTGTTGCCAAGAAAGCAACAGGGGCCTGTCAAGGATGTCCATCAGCAAGTAAACTTAATTTGAAGAAGGCTTCACATGCTACGTATTGAGGTATGCATGGTTGATTTTACAACTGGCACAAATCAGTAGATTCTGTGATATTAGACTGACAATAAAGCGTATACAAAATCTTAAGAGATGATAGACTTCTTAAAACATAATAGTGCAAGAACGATAGCTAGTACCGCTGATATAAGTGAAATGAGTGAAGTGGAGAGGATTTTCATGATGTCCATTCCTAAAATACCTTTGTTTCAGCCTGGTTTCTCTATAATTTACTGGAAATCTCAATCTTTCTCTCTCTCCCCCTTCCATCCACTAAGTTACGCATATTCTTGAAAACCTGTTAAAGGTTTTATGCCCTTTCAGCTTTGAATAGTAGCACTTGTATTACTTGCAATTATGTATTTATTTCCTGTGTGGACATTGGAATAATTTTGAGGTGATTAAATAGAATAGGGATTCTTTAAAGCAACAATTAAAAAAACAAGCGTAGAAGTCCAGAGTACTTTTCAAAACCAATTATTTTATTGTATTTTGTCGTAATTGGATCATGACATCTGTATGAAATTTGGACCATGTTTATTAAAAAGCAGGGGGGAAAAGAAAGCTGTCCAAAATACATTATAACTGATCTGCAGGATGCTATTTGATAAGCTGGAAGGCTTGTTTTCTTGTGATGGAAAAACATCATTGGCATTTATGTACCTGATCACTGTTGAGCTTGTTGCCACTGCAGTGTTCCAAAGCAGTATTTATTATTAACTGATTAGAAGCTTGAAATATCCTAACTTTTTATATTACAAAATGGACCAGTTTGTTAAAATTTGAAAGAGATATCAGTTGTAATGCTTTGTTTAAGTTAAACATTATTGAGTAGCTTTATACTTGTTTACAGTTTGAGGGGAAACACAGGCCTCATTTTTCAAACAATGGATGAAAAATGGGATGCGACATTTGTACATAGGATCAAGCAGAAATGCATAAGCTCGCACATTAGAAAAAGCAGCAGGCTGAACTGCAACACTAAACAAAGCAACCAAATTCAACTATTTACTGTTTTTAAGAAGTGAAAAACGAAAACTAAGATCACTTTTTTAAAAAAACAACGACAAAAGACATATTGCTGAAGTTATTGAGTTAAATGAGCCAAAGTGATTATGCATTCTTCATCTTTAGTTAGCACTTTGTAACATCATAATATACAGTTTACATGTATAAGGTGTAGCTATAAATTTTTGTGCCATTAAAGCTGTCACAAAACTGAATTTGGTGGTTGCTTCTTGTCAGTATTTTACACAATGTTTAGATGATAAGATTTCTGTGGCTGTCCTAACACATTGCCAGGATGTCTTCATAACGATCATGTTTAAATGTACCGATATACTAAGTATTTTTAAAAAGAACACTATTAAGATTTTTGTAACAAGTGTGAATTCTGTGCAGTTACAGATAAATACCACAAACTTGTAAAGACTTGAAATTGGTTATTAAATATCCCATGTAAGTGCAAATATAGGTTTATTGCTCCTTGAAGAAAACAAGCTTACTCTCTATTGAGATAACATTACATAAACTAGTATTTTACCTCGTGTTCATGGAAATTCTCAATCATCCAGTGGTGGGATTCAGCCAGTTCACACCAGTTCAGCAGAAACGGTAGCTAATTTTTTGTTGCCCAGGCCCAGAATGGACTTCCGGAAGCAGCATCCACATAGAGAACCGGTTCTTCACATATTTGAATCCCACCACTGCAATCATCCATGTCAGTTATCCCAAAGGTGCTTTTCCAAAAGGCAACTGGACTTTCTTGGTTTTTTTTCCTTAAATATTTTGCTTCTCATCCCAGAAGCTTCTTTAGTTCTAATATTTTACCGTCATCCAATTGGATGTTTTCAAGCCTTCTGAATGTGAAATGATTCACATCAGGTTTGTCTGTGTCATCGTTATTCATATGCCCCAAATACATTCTTCAAAGCTGAATTAAAATATAACTGCCCAAATTTAAAAGCAAGTTTATTTTAAAAATTCCACAAAGAATGAATCAATGAATGAACAGAAGAAATATGAGTCAAACAAATGAATAATGAAAAAAAAATTAGGTACACGTAGTCCTTGACTTAAGGTCTCAATTGGGTCCAGAATTTATGTTGCTAAACAAGATAGTTAAGTGAGTCACACCCATTTTACAACCCCCCCAATTGTTAGGCAAATCACTGCAGGGTTTTAAGTTAATTGTGTCATTAAGTGAATTCAGCTGCATGTCCAAAGCTGGCTGGAAGGTTGCAAATGGTGATCATGTGACTGGGATGCTGAATCCATTCTAAATACGTGCAGATTGCCAAGGGCCCCAATTTTGATTGTGTGTCTGTGGGGATGCTGCAGAATTGTAATGACCAGTCATCACTTTTTTTTCAATGCCTTTGTAACTTCAAATGGTCACTAAACAAATGGTGGTTAGTTGACTACTGGAATTGCAAACCGAAAAGAATAAATGAATTAAGCTTTTGTTCCTTGCATAATTGGGAGATTTAAGATAGGCACTTTAGAACTGATTTGGTGACTTACATAAATTGAATAGTCTAGATTGAAAGTCCCCATCGATGATCCTTAGTAGGCTTGAGAGGTAGAAGAATTTTGGGTGTGTGTGTGGATAAAGCTGGCTTTTCTTGTTAATGTGGGTGAGATGAACAGGCAACACTACTTTTAGCTGACATCATGCAAGACCTGAAACATGCATTCAACGTGTCTTAAAAGGCATTGGATTAATCATCCAGGGAAGCAGCATGTCACAGAGGCTGCTTGGATCCTTGAGCATAGAGAATTATTGGTATTCCAGCAGAGGGTGGAGAACATGACTTTAACAGAGCTAAGAAGGGAAGTCCTTCCATGTATAAAATCTCAGAATTTCTTGGCATGAGGGTTTCTGTCATCAAGGGACCTCCACAATTGGCTGGGATATCGGTGGCCTGTTTGATGCACACAGGCCTGGCTTATTCTCCAGATATTTCAAAGCTGGGCTGCTGTTGAAAGAGAAGCAAGAGCTTTGATGCTTGGGTGAATCTGTCTGCTCGTGTCTGAGCTCCAGAGAGACTGCTGTGCTGAGACCAGGGGCCACTTAAAGGCTCGCCAAAGCCCAAATAGTGATATTCAGACTGAAATATGGTTATGCTGCAGTGGGATTCCTGGTTTGATCACCCAGCTGCTCTTACAAATCTCTGGTCTGGGAAGCATTTTCAGTTCTTCAGTCTCAATCCCCCCAAATAGTACAGCCCTATTGAACATCTGCCTCTGGATTTATTTCCTGCTTAGGATGGAACTCTGGATGTGTGTGTGTGTGTGTGTGTGCGTGTGCATGCATGTATGTATGTGTGTATGTACACATACATGTTCTTTGCAATGCTATTTACATTCCACCCTTTGTTTAAGAATGTTAGAATTGATAATGAATATTTTCTTTGCTGCCAGAATTGGCTCATAGGTTTAAAATGGAAACATTGGAAACAAGCTTTTTTACTCCTTCCTTTCACCACACATGGAAGATTAGAAAGAAACAGAGCAGCCTAACTCTATTAACGTAATTTCCAACTGTTCTACCTTGCCTTAACGATTAATGGTAGGAAACCTAGTTCTTTTTCGGTAATTGCAATGTGAAGCAATGAATGTATGTATGAATCTGTTGAGAGTCTTAAATCTAAAAATTAGATTGAGACTTATATTTGGGTCTTGTTAATCAGAAATTAAGTGCCTAGGTGTATGGGAGTTTACAGTAGCAACAATGAAATTGAAACCATTGCAAATGGTCAGCTTGAACTCCAGGCAAGGTTACTTCTGCTCAGATTGAAAGGGAAGAATGAAATTTATTACAGGAATGAGGAGAGTTGTGGCCTGAGATAAAATAATCCATCCAGGACAAGGAATCCCAGAATCAAATCCAGAAAGTGACAGTGGCAAACCAGTCTGTCTAGTAGCCAAGAGATTAGTTTGAATATTAGATGATGGCATCCTCAGATTAGATGAAGCAGCTCTGGAGTTAATAAAGTAGTTAAAATTGTATGGACGTGATCCACTGATCCTGTCCATCCTTAAAGAGGAGTGCCTTATTTTATGAAGGCAATATGGTTAGAAATTGGAATGTGAGAAGCAAATCCAAGAAAAGCTAAAATGCTAAAAAGGGAAATTACGTTACTAAACTGAATATTTCGAGAATAGATACATACAGGAGAACCAGAATGGGCTGCTGTAAATTATATTCAGGCCGTGAGATTATGCAAAGGATTGGAATGGTGATGTTGCAAAGTATGTTCTTGGTTATCACCCAATAAATTTCCATCTCAAAGACTCAATATTCAAATAACTGGACCAAATCAGGTTCTAAGGATGTAGCTAATACTCCCAGTATCCTAAGAAAAACCCTCAGTTTAAGAAAAGCATCCTTGTAATATTTTCTAAAACTACTTTTGATAGTTTCTCAAAATGGATGTCTCCTAAATATTATAAAGAAGGAAGACATTTTGGAAAAGAGAGGGGAGAAAGAGAGAGAGATTACAATGCAATGGCTCCTTCCTTTAAGTCAAGATGTCTATAGTGTTCTTAAGGGAGGGTAATTACTGGCAGTGTGCTTTGACCTATGGTGAACAATGAAAACATAGTGGCTAGGCCACACACCCCTACCTAATATTTAATGCAGGAGGGCAGCAAGCCAAGAGCCTTAATGGTGGTCCTTTGGGGCACATACTGTGAAATGAGAAAGCTGGGTAATAGAATAATTCATGCTTCTTTGGGAGAGCACGGGGCTTCTCAAGTTCCATAGAGTATTTTAACACCCTCTCTCATGAATCAAAACTATAAAGAGAATTTCCCACGCTCTTAGTGCTGGGTGAGAAATTGAATAATAGCCTTGTGTGAAGTGGCACCACTCCTTCTCATTTCATTCTGGACTCTTGCAGTGTCCACATCAAGGAATCAGCTCAATTTGGAAAGTCTAGTCATCATGCCCTGAACTGATGTGAGTTTGAAGCCAATTTTAATTTTAGAGCTTAATTTTAAATAAAATTTTAAATTTTATTTAATTTTAATTTTAGAGCTTCTTCTATCTTGAACAAAGGAGCCTCTGCGTGTTCATCTACAAATTTACTGACTGAGTCCCTGTGATCCTGCATTTTATTTTGATTTGGAGGGTAACTTACTTAGTTTTTTTGTTAAAGAATCCCTTCCAAGCTCTAAACAGATTCGGTAATAACACTTGGAATTGGGTGCACATGTTGGGCTAGGTCACAGTGTAGCCTTGTGGCTTCATGTGTTATGTGCATCTAAATTCTGTGGTTTAAAATCATTATTTATGATTTAATACAGTATGTGAATACAGCTGATAGTTGCTCATGCAAGACATGGTTGTTAAAAGGTTATTCAAAGCCGTTTTTAAAAGCCATGGCTTTGTTCATAAAACTAAAGATGTACGTCAGCAATTGGTAAAGGATGAGGGTTTCAAAATGTTTTTCAGTAGGGAAGAAAATCTCAGAATTCCATTAAAGTCATACAACATGGTAACTTTGAACTTTTTAAGGTGCTCAAAGCCTTGTCAGTGTTGGGTTCGTATAATTTTTTTAAAAGTGTTTCTCTTGGAGTTTTGTATTGACGTCTAACTTTTAGCATTTTATTTTGTTGCTGTTTATTATGGATTTTTATAAAGTAAGTCTCTGTATGATGTTATTGAAGCAAACAATGCAATTTATAGAGATTCAGAGAAGGAAAATGATAACAGATAGTCCTCAACATTTGACCATTGGTTCAATGACCATTCTGTCAACATCCAGCTCAAGTATCCAAATAAAAGTCCAGGATTACTTTCATTTTTGAAAATCTTACCTTTTATTGAATGCATGGCCTGGCAAAGGTGAAGTAAAACTAACTCTAAAATACCAAGGCATCAGACCATAGCATATAACAGTGACTTTCCCAGCCAACCCCCACGTAGCTCATGTACACATGTTGTCTTGGTTATGGGACTTGTCTGCTGTCTTCTTCACACCTGGAAGTATGTCCTTGAAAGGTTTCCATAATGGCAAGATGAAAACAGAGAGGCACATAGTGCCAATTTTTCACTCTTGACACATTCAAAGTTAATGACTGCTGAAAAAAAGTGACTTGCAACCAGTCCTTGCACTTACGACCTTTGCAGCATCCCCCTGGTCACGTGATCAAAATTCAGTTGGCAACTGACATATATTTATGATAGTTGCAGCATGCTGGAGTCACGTGATTGCCATTTACAACCTTCCCAGATGGCTTCCGTCAAGCCACGTCAGTAGGGGAAGCAGGATTTCCTTTGTCAGAGCATGCATAGTCTTATTGCACTGAGATAACCCAGGAGTAAACACAGTAAACAGTGGTCTATATTAAATGGTGGTTTATATTACACTATCTACAATACAATACACCAGGAACAAGATACACGTGGTAATACAGCAAACTCCAACACACAGCAGTTACAGCAGGAAACGGACGAGAGAGAGAGAGAGAGACTGCAGCAAAGCCTTCTCTTTTATACTCAGGCTCTTAAAGGGATATAGATCCTGGTTGCTCTTAAAGAGTCACAGACCCTGCTGAGTCATTCCTATCATTGCATCATCCACCTTACATTACATTACATAATTACATAAGCTGTTTAGCTATTAAATTAATACCTTGACATCCTTGAAAGACCATCTGATTTGCTTAACAAGCACAGCAAAAAAGGTCATAACATCAGTCTCGGTGTTCATATCTCTTAGTGATGGAGGTTCCAGTCTCAACTGTGGTTATAAATCGAGCACTATCTGTAGAGGAATAACTGGTCCAGCAACTTTCAATGCTGGCGATAGGGTTGGCATCATCAAGCATTGTAGCTAATAAAGAGAGGTAGTAGTGGCTGCCTAAGCAAAAGGGTATGAAACATTGTTGAGTTTTAAAAACATCCAGATAACAACTGTAACAAGGAGGAAGACATACAGCCCAACCAAACATGCGGAATTCTGTTATCGCCACTCTCAATAAAAATAGGTTCAGCTTCCTTGTGGAGTTATCTAGCAAGCACGGCTGACAGGCTTCTTCCAGGATCACAAAGATCACAGCCAGAGGGAAGCACTGCCTACCTGCAGAGGCCTCTGATTCTGCCCTGTCATTTCTTTGCTGTCACTTTCTATTCATAAAACCAACTCCCAAGTTGGTGAACGTTGATAGGAACAGCAAGAATGAAAAAATATTTTTCTCTGTGCGTGGGAGAAAATGCAGAAGCTGTTACGAGAAACAACATCTTTTTAAGGAGACATCTCAAAAAGACAAAGCCAGAGCTATTTCAACGGGAAGCTGCCCTTCCCGTTTCTTACTGCAGTGTAGAGATTAAACCTGCATTTCTAGGAGGAAAACCTGAACCTGGTTCAGTTTTATCCTCAGATCCAGGAAGATCACAATGGTTTTGGGCCACTCCCTGTTTCCTAGTTCATACTAGATCGGTAGTGGAAGTATAATACTTGATGTACTAACAGAATAACGAAGTTGGAAGGGACCTTGAAGGTCTTCAAGTCCAACCCACTGTTCAAGCAGAAAACCTATACCATTTCTGACAAATGTTTGTCCAATCTCTTCTTAAAAACCTCTGGTGTTGGAGCATCCACAATATCTGGCGGCAAGTTGTTCTACTGGTTTATTATTTTCACTCCTCTCCTAAAACCGAATGCATGATATTTATTTACCAGTTTGTCTTAAACAGTAAGCCAAAGTAATTTGTGGAATCCTAAACATAAGCTTCTGCCAACCTAGCAGTTTGAAAGCACGTAAAAATGCAAGTAGAAAAATAGGGACCACTACGGTGGGAAGGTAACAGCATATACTGAGCCTTGGTGGAGCAGTGGGCTAATGCCTCCTTAAGTAACACCAGCTGCCTGCAATTAGTGCAGGTTCGCATCCCACCAGGCTCAAGGTTGACTCAGCCTTCCATCCTTCCGAGGTAGGTAAAATGAGGACCCAGATTGTTGGGGGCAATTAAGCTGACTTTGTAATAATGACGCTTGGAGGGTGTGTGAAAGCCCTAATAAGCAGGCATATACATAGAATGAAGGCTACTGCTAAGCTTGTAAGCCGCCCTGAGTCTTCGGAGAAGGGCGGGATATAAATGGAATTAAAATAAAATAAAAAAAATAAATTCCGTGCGCCTTTGGGGTCTAGTCATGCTGGCCACATGACCGCGGAGACGTCCTTGGACAAGTGCTGGCTCTTCGGCTTTGAAATGGAGATGAGCACCGGCCCCTAGAGTCGGAAACGATTAGCACGCATGTGCGGGGGAACCTTTACCTTTACCTTTTTAAACATAAGTTTAAAAATTACAGGGCAGAATAAAAAGTCAGTTATGCAATTTATTTTTGCCTTCAGCATCATAAACCAGACCAACGATCGTTCTTAATATACCTTCAGTTATTAGTCAGTGGTAGCTTTACTGGCTGAACACGATATAGTACCTGCTGACTGGGCACTATAGAAGATGACACTGGGATAACTATGGTGGACCTGAAGGAGGCAGTTTGGGGCAGAGGAGCATGGAGAGTGCCGATCCATAGAGTGGCCGACTGAATGGACACGACTAAATGGTTGACGACAACAATGATAGGCTCACTCTGTACCGCATCTTAGTAGTCCATTAGAAGCTAAATTTGGCCTCTCCAAGCAAAACAAATCACATTTAAGGAGAAGACTGCGCTAGCAGCATCACCCGTATAGGTAGCCCTTGACTTAATCACAACTGGGACCAGAATTTCCATTGCTAGGCATGAAAAGCGATTGGGTGACTTTGAGCCAGGCACTCACTTTCAGCCCAAGCCACCTTAGGGGAAAACAGGAGGAGATAGGTTGGGTATATTATTTGTAAAAATAATAAAGGCAGGAGATAAATAGATAAAGCAGAGGTTTCTTTCTCGCTATTAGAGATGGAGTTGTCAATAAGAACCCAACCCTGCTGCGGATGCGCTCTTCTATTTTAGCGCTGTTGTACACTTATCTTTTTTTTTTTGCCCCTTACAAATTATGCTCAAGTTTGGCTAAACAGCCAAATCTGGAAAGCATTCATGTCTTCACTCGGCTTTCTGTCTGGCACAGAATGCTTTCTTCACCATGGAGAAGAGGACAAAAGGAATTCTGATTTTGACAAGACCGCAAAGGCCTCGGTTTGATGACTGGTAACCAAGGCAACTGGGCTTTCCTTGAAATAATTGCTTACTGCACCGACAACACCCACCTGCCCCCTCCATTTTGTGTAGAACACTGTCTTGCGTTTTGTTAGAAGGGGCATTGTGGAAGGAAAAAAAAAGACAAGAAAAGGAGTTGGTAGTTCCACCCTTGAACAAGGACACAAGTCTGGCCCTTTTAGCAAACTGTTGAACAAAAGATTAGAAATGGCTGCATCCATCTTGCTCACCCTTGCAGGCTCATTCAGAATTTCCCTCTTATTTCTGAGATTCCGCTAAAGAAGGGGCGTTTCCTTGCTCATTAACTTGTGCTTGTCAATTTTGGCAAATATTTGATTGGATGGGTTAGTTTCCTGTCTGCATGCCCCTTCTCCGGAGAAGCTCCTAAAGATAAATTGATGGGTGAAATGTTATAATGCAGATCGCACAAAACGAGTCTGGGGTTCCTTGAATAGGATCTCTGAATAAGCTATTGTGTGTTTTTTTTTTTTATTCTTCAAGGGGTGTAAATATAACACACACACGGCCCAATTTCAGGCCACATCATCAAGAGCCAATTGAAAATATGTTTTTTGAGATACGCATTACTGGAAAGCCTTCTTATAAAGGGGATACTATGTGGAGTACGCTTGAAGAAAGCTTAATATTAAAAATAAAATGATTATATCGTGCCTTTATTTTGTACAACCGAAAGCAATGTACATAATGGTTTCCCCACAATTTCATTTTGTTTATTTAATTTGTATGCCGCCTTTATTATTTTTACAAATAACTCAAGCAGCAACATATCCAACCCACCTTCCCCCTCCTGTTTTCCCCACAGCAATAACCCTTGCAGGGGGGGGGCGGTTGGCCTGAGAGAAAGTGACTGACCCAAATAAAAATCCTTCCACTCCCCACCATCTAGTCAGAGCTGAAGAAGTTTCTTGGATGCGAAGCGAAACGTCTTCAAAGAAAAACAAGGAAGTCCAGTGGCCTCCTGAAAATGCACCTTTGGGACAACCGTACCTGGATGACGAAGAATCTCCTGGACATTCGACTGACCCAAAATCCCCCAGCTGGCTTTCATGCCTAAGGTAGGATTAGAATTCCCAGTGGCTCTATCCAGCCATTGGGAGTTCTAGCCCAGCACCTTAATCAGTACACCAAGCTGCTCCACTTTTTTTGTCTTTTCTGCCACCTAAGGATCACCTGGAGTTTTCCAACCAAGATAAGTTAGCTCTTTTTTGTTTTTTGTTTCTTTTTTTTAAAAAATTCCCTCGTAAAACAGTTGAGACTTTTTAGTAATATTAGCCCAGGAGAGGACTACTTTAAAGAATCTTGTGGAAAACAGCTATAAGAAACAAAAACCATATTTTACCTAGTTGGGATGGAGAGGGGGGGAAGGTGAAAAGGGAATATAAAAAGGTGAAAAGTATTCAGATACTTAATGTATAATTACTTGTAAAGTACAGTACATTTCTGATTTAAGAGTATTTTTTTCCTAGTCTGTTTTAAAGATGGACCTATATATGACTGTTTAAACATTCTTTTCTATATTTCTTTCAAGACTCTCAGCTCACAATGCCAATATCAAAATGCCTAAATCTTGTGTTTTTCCTCACCTCAGCTGTTTCAGTTACCCTGGAAAAGATGAGGACAGACCACTGGTGGGCCTGATTGAATAGCTAGTGACAGGAAAATAGCTAGAGGTGACTCTAAACCAGGGGTAGGCAACCTTGGCTCTTTTATGACTCATGGACTTCAACTCCCAGAATTCCTGAGCCAGCCCCTGCTCTAAACCATGAGATTTTCTCTTTAGAGTCTGAAGACCCTCCAGTGCAACTGTCAAAACCTAATTCTTCCTGCTATACTGAGGTTTCAGAATCAATTTACCGGTAAATGTGAATTATAAATGAATTTAACATAGTTTTTATTTACTTATTAAATTTATATGCTGCCTATGCTGGAGCAATTTTGCAATTTTGTACATATTAAAAAAAAATCTCCAAACTCATCTAGTAACCCCCATCCCAACCCAACATCCACCCTAGTATATTTCTTCTTGGTGCTACCTAATCCATCTAGACCAGATTATTTTCCCCCAATTTTTTTTAAAAAGAATAATTTGGTGCATCCATGATTCATTTATTTCTTACCTAATATAATTGGTCAAGCCTGCCCTTCAAACTACAGCAATATGTCTAAATGCAGATTTACGCTTTTAGCATCTCATTGTAAATTGCGTTGCGCATCTGGATTTTTCCAGCAGGGTTTAATTCTCTATTAAGAATTAAACTTATTATTTTAACTTATTATTATTTTAACTTTATTATTTTAACTTTATTAACTTATTATTTTAAACTTATTATTTAACTTATTATTTTAAGGTATTGGGCACTTTGTTTAATCTTTTCTTAATTTTTGTATTCTTGTATTAGTATTTATTGCCCTGTTCACCGCCCTGAGTCCTTCAGGAGAAGGGTGGTATACAAATAAAATTATTATTATTATTATTATTATTATTATTATTATTATTATTATTATTATTATTATTATTATTATTATTATTATTATTATTATTATTATTATTATTATTATTATTATTATTAGCCAGGAACCATTTAACACATACAGGGTGTGATTTTATGCCTCCAGGTCTTGGAAGAAGCCCAATGAAATGCAACAGGAATTATTTTTGGATAGAGCCAGAAATATGATAAGGATTCCTTTATTAGAGTAACACCACAAGCTCCTTGAGGCTTCTCCTTGGGAAGAATTGCTATAGCAACTTTCTGAGCTTTTTGTTTCCTGTGAATGGCACTGGTGTCTCTATGCCCCTGCATTCAATCCCTATTCCATGAAACTTGCTGAGGGGGGGATTTTTTTCCCCCTTGGTCATTCAGAGAACAGTGCTTTGAGGAAAGAGATTGTGCAGAAATTCCTGCTTCAGGCTTGTTCAGCTTGCATGTCACAATTTGGAGAGAGAGGAATGGTTTGGAAAAGCTGCAGAAAACCAGCTACAAATACTGTATGAATGGTTGTTCATGGGTTTTCACGGAGGTAAAGAAATTAATTTTGCTGATCTCAGCTTTAATATAATATAGATTATTGGATCAATGGTGATTGATTAAGGCTCCTATGTTTTGTCCCATTTTCTCCTTATGAATCTTGTTAAAGAGAGAGGGAACTCAGTTGGAGGGAATTAGCTTCTTTCCCAGAGACGCAATCACTGTGTGCTGTTTTTCCCCGTTCTGTAAAACTGACAGGAATGAAGTAATAAACAAGTTACAAAAACACCCATTATTAATTGAAGCAAATTTTGTATTGAGCTATTCACTCTCAGATCCTGCTAAAATGATTCAGGCACATAAAGCATTTCAAAGGAACAAACAGCTCGCCCTCGTATCAGTCAGATGCAGTAAATAAAGATGTTTCAAAACAGCCCTTTTCATAAACATAATTATAATCAGTAGGGTTGCACAATAATACAAAGTAACGCTATGTATATTCATTTGCTCTGTTATGAAATAGCATCAACTGAGCATTGAAAAATCCAATAGAAAATCCAGTAGAACAGTGAACATGCCATCCAAGTGCCAAATCTAATAGCCTTTTCCATACACAAGATGGAGGCATTTATAGGTTTCTTTGAAGTGCTGGTTGAATAATTTTTTTGGGGGGAAGCAGTGGCAAAGAGAAAGTTTCACAAATGTAGAGAGTAAGGAAGTTGATCTTGATAGAAACGTCTAGGATCCATTACCTAACCAAATGTGGTTGAAGCATTTGTCAAGTCCATAACAATGGTCGCGTTTGGAAGTTGCCAGGCAGAAATGTTCACTGAACTGCTCCTTGGTGGAGCAGTGGGCTAATGCCTCCTTAAGTAACACCAGCTGCCTGCAATTAGTGCAGGTTCGAGTCCCACCAGGCTCAAGGTTGACTCAGCCTTCCATCCTTCCGAGGTAGGTAAAATGAGGACCCAGATTGTTGGGGGCAATTAAGCTGACTTTGTAATAATGCCGCTTGGGGGGTGTGTGAAAGCCCTAATAAGCAGGCATATACATAGAATGAAGGCTATTGCTAAGCACATTGGTTTGTGCTTCTTAGATTGTAAGCCGCCCTGAGTCTTCGGAGAAGGGCGGGATATAAATGGGATTTTTTAAAAAGTTGCATTGAAGGAAGAAAGGAAGGAAGAAAAAACAGAAGAAGATGAAACGGAAAACCACATATAATATAGAAAATATACAGTATGGCAGATCTCTCACTATGTTCTGTTTGCCACCATGCTGGTGAATACAGAGGAGTTGAACAATGTATTTTAAAACTGTAAACTCTATGACCATGTCACCCTACTAATGTGGTTATAAGTAGATATATTGGATGGATAGATAGCTTGGTTATTTTCACCCATCTATCCAAGATTATCTATAGAATATGGTAAAAAATGTCAAGATTACCAACCTGTGCAATTACAACACCACCCAATTTTTTGCATGTCACATGTAAAGACAGTGTCACCCATAAAAAGATAAACAGCAAACAATTAGGAAAGTTATTTCTATCTCTACGCATTTATCTGTCTACCAGACTCCACCAATTTCTCTCTAGAAACCTAAGTTATTTCATTACAATTAACCAGTAACAGAGATCAATGCAACTTCATAAAACAAATACTATAATAATGTCCATGCAGCTGAAAACATGTATCTGGGTAAAATATGAGTCACAGATAGTGGTAACGTAGTTTATTTTGAATCTTTTGAACTGAATCTTTCTACTAGGAAAATCAAAAACTGTAAATTAAATTGATTTAAAAAATTTTTTTTACCTGCATTAAAAAGAAATGGCCAGGAGTTCCTATACTTTGATTAATGAAATGATTATGCAATGAAATTCACAACACTCACTTATACAGCTCTTGGTTACCTTAGCAGTAAGTTAAGTGAAGGACTTCATGTCTTACCTGTGTTGATTTTGCTGTCATCTTTTCCTTTAAACGTCTTTGCAAAAAAGTGACAAAAAGTTTGAAGAAGCACAAAACAACCCAAATAACACCTTGGTAGAAAAGTAATGGTAATACAGTAATGTAATTAGAAGCACAGTTGTAAAATTTTGTGCCTGGTATTCAACACCAGTAAAAATTTAAGGATTGATCCTTTAAATTTGAAGACCTTTGGTGCAAATTCTCCCATTTATGTTTGGAATTTTGACATATGGATTGAGTGAGTTTAATTCAAAGTCTGTAAGTGCCTAGCAAAAATAAACCCATTGAACCCATTGGGACTTGCTGCCATGTTACAATTGAGATAAGACCCATTAAATTTGATGACTTATCTGAGTAGCATCTGTTAAACATACCTTAGCTGCACCAACTGTCCTACCTCACCAGGGCTTATTTTGCAAGCTCCATCTCTATTCTCTGCAACTACTCTTGGTGAGTATAATTATCTGAAGTGCATTCCTCTTTATTTTTCATAATATAATTCGAAATATGAGACTGTGGACTTAATAGAGTTTTGCCCTGTAGCATGCATTACATTGTTTGATTCAAAATGTGATAAACCAGATGCATTTGGTGCATCTTTTCTACTCATTGGTTTAAATAGCACTTTGCCTCAAGTGAGATAAAACTAAGGAAGATGGAGTTCAATGGTTATTTTGAGGATACTTAGTTTCACCAGTACAGCCATCCACTGGACATGACTGATGGCATAGTTGAGTTGAAAAAGGAACCAAAATATTTGGATATAAGGGAAAGAGCCTTATAGAATAAAGATCTACTTAAGAGTTGTTTGATACCTCAGACGACTTGCAGTCACATTAGACTTAATGAGCACCCACGGAGTAATAGTGGAGTAGCTACAGCCTATAGTATAAAGCTCTCTGTTTGAAAGCAGCTTGTTTTTGAAGCCATATTTGTTGCTTGTGAGCCTGTGGGATTTGCTGCCCTGACACTTTGAACTGTGAGTACTTGATACACTTCTAGGTATTATTTCTTAATTTTTCAGAACTGCATTTTGCTTTCCTTTTGCTCCTTTTTATTGCAATTAATATCGGATGATTTTCTATTGACTTCTGGAGTAAGTCCACTTATTTCTCTTCTGTGAATCCCTTTGACTGTGAACGTTCCATTTTCGAATTAACATTTGATGATGCAAATTACAATCTGCTTTTCCCAACTCTTATGTTTCACTGTGTGTAGAGTATCCTTGGCATCACTGTTTCTAGCCTAGCTTTGTCTATGGTGATCTATGAAAATTATTTTGTACTCTGCAAAAAGTGCTATTTTCAACACTGGCGGCTTCTACTCGCTACTTATCCAGAATAGTGCTATTAATATTTATAAGCTTTCAATAATGCAGACTTTTGTGTATCTGGTAGACCACATGCTGCCCTCTGTCTTCCCAAAACAGCTGAACCAACAGAACTCTCCATTAGACCATGGTGTTATTTTTGTTTTTTGAAGGGTGAAAAAAAAGGGTAAACAACTTTTACCCTCACATGCATTCCTCTTCATTAATTCCCAAAGCACATCGATGAACATACCCCAACTCAATTTTTTTTTTCCAAAAGTCAGTTTTCTCTTAAAATAAAAAGCTTTTTGTCCTATGTCTCCAGTTATTGTCCCCTATTATAAAAGCAAGGTTTTGCTATGTTGTGGATGATGGGGCTGAGAAAGTGGTGGGGAGAGGCAGGCTGAAAATTTAAATTCATGAATCTCAAATAATGAATAATGACATAGCAATAAGTGGCTTGGAGAAGTCCATTTGGATAACACAATGTAGGTTAAAAGTAACAATATGTCTGAGCAGCATTCTGTGTTACCTTATGTGAAGGGCGTGTCTAGAGCTTTAAGCCAACTTATCTTGGGGATTTCAAAAAATCTATGTCTACAGATCTATTTAAGTATATATTCATATTTATTGCACTCTGCAAAGGTTCATTAATTGGGATTGCAATATAGGAAAATTCTATATCTCCTAGTCAATAATAGAAAATTAATGGAGATAAATTATTTTGAAACGACCTCTTCATGCAGAGAAAATGGATGATCGATTCTCTCTCTCTCTCTCATTGTGTGTATTTGCTAAGATAACCATGGTCATAACTGTAGTTAGCTAACTTTTCATAGTTAACCAAGAGCCAGACTGGGTTAGCCCAGGGCTAGGCAACCTCGGCTCTTTTATGACTCATGGACTTCAACTCCCAGAATTCCTGAGTCAGCTGACTCAGGAATTCTGGGAGTCGAAGTCCATGAGTCATAAAAGAGCCGAGGCTGCCTACCCCTGGGCTATCCGCTAATGGTTAAGGCACCAGGCTAGAAATGGGAGTTCTAGTGCTGCCTTAGTTATGAAAGCCAGTTGGTTGACTTTGGTACAGTCACTGTGTCTCACCCAACTCGCTTCAAATTAGCTGCTGGGAGGAAAACAGGTGGAGGAAGGTGTGTTGGATATGTTCACCGCCTTGCGTTACTTGCAAAGGCGGAATACAAATAATAAGAATAAAAAAAATCAGTGTTCGCTTCGGAAAGAACCGTTTTCCCTTTCCGCGTGGTGCTGAAGGGACAGCGACAGTGACGGCCCCAAATAGGAAGAGTTCTCTCGTTCAACTAGGGTCGACTTGTCCACCAATAGCTATGGTGTTTAGGGCAACGTTTGAATAAGGCTGTATTCACAAATGAGTGCAGGGCCGGGGCGCTTTTATTCCCAGTCTTCAATATGAAAATGCAGCCCTGTTCTGCATACAGAAGAAGGGATTAAAATTCTGTTGTAGGAATATCATATTTTTGGATCTATTCAAACGTCACAAACTCGCGTTCAAGCTTTTGAATTCTGCAGAGTTCATCCTCAAGGAAGATAAAAGGAGGGGGTGGAAGGCTACAAGACAGAGAGGGGGGAGAGGGAAAGGGAGAAAGAGAGAACATGACTTTGAACTCCTGGTTTTGGCCGTTAATCCCACTGTTAAAACAAAATTCAGTATTACAGAACATGTGGTTTGTACCTCAGCAATACGGCATTTAAGGGCGGGGTTGAAGGATTTTAGGGAGCAGCTGGGTTGGAAATAATGCATCCCCAAGACTTTAAAGAGCTGTCTACAAAAATAGATTTGCCTTCCTTGACTTGGAGTTTTCAGGCAAGTTTGACGAGGGATCATGTTGGGTGGTGGAATAGTAGGGATCACTTCCAACCTATCTAAAGGGGACCTAGTTGGGGAATGCAAGAATGAATAATATACTTACTGTAGAGCAAAATCACCATAGGAAGACATGCCCGTTCAATGTACTCGCCAGCAGCTGATTTATCTAGCACACAAAAGAGACCCCACTTGACAGCCTTGTCAAGGTCAAATCTTTGTGTTCTGAAAATTGACTTTCCCTTCCACCACCACCACCCCGCCAAGAAATTCTCTTCCCTTGCTTTGTCAGTGATTTTTCTTCCCACGGCCAGCAGCAAGGGGTGGAGGAAGGACTATCTAACGGCACTGCAGTGGCACCCCATCTTTTTGACTCGGTAGTTCCACCCCTCTCTCCCGCGCCGATCCCTGTGTTCCAAACTGGCTCTCTCTTCCAACCCGTTCCCGGAAAAGGACAGTCGGCGAAAAGAGGCTTCTCCGAACAGAGGGGCGTGGGCTCCGAGGATTCCCACGCCCGCTTTTCCATGAGTTGGGTGTGGCTGAATTAGGGAAGACGTCTGCCTCTCAGGAAAGGGGTGTGCGTGTGTGCGTGTGGTGGTGGTGGGGAGTGCATCAGTTTCTGCGACACCTCCACGCCCCCCCCCGCCCCTCTCCTCTTCCCTACCACTTGTAGGAGCTGCAGCGCGCCAGGGCTTCCCCCTTGGAAGCAGCTGGTCCAGTCCAATTCGCCAATGCCGACTCTCGCCTCATTTCCGGATCAGCCCTTAATTTCTGCTGCAGAGTGAGCGGGGCTTTCTCACCCTTTCCCTCCCTCGCCCTTCGCTCCTTTCCTGCCCACTGCCCCTCCCCCCCCCGCCCCTTCCTCCTCATCCGGCTGTTGGGAACTTGAACCCAGCCCTCTCGCCGGCTGCGCTGCTGCGTTGCGTTGGTTTGCGCTGCCCCGACCACCTTTCGCCCGCCCCTCCACGCCTTTCTCTGCGCTCAGCCTCCCAACTTCGCGTCTCCGAAGAGCCGGGCTCCCCCTTTCAACCTGCCCTGCCTGGGATCCACGAAGGCGGGGAGAGGTAACACAAAAGGCTCGCTTCTGCCCGCTCCCCCCCCCCGCTTCTAGCCAGGGCCGGAGAGTTGCTAGTCACTGGAGGCTGCCGGCTGGCCCTCCCCTCTCCGCCGCTTTCGGTCTCCTCCCGTTTGCAAGCCGAGGATCAAAGCGAGCCGGGCGAGGCGAGACGTGCCTCGGTCGGGGGGCGAGCCATGGCCGAGAAAAGGCAAGCGGCCAAGCCCGGGGGCGGCGGCGGCGAGGAGGAGGAGGAAGTGCCCGCCTTCTTCAAAAACCTGGGCTCTGGCAGCCCCAAGCCCCGGCAGAAATTCTGCGGCATGTTCTGCCCGGTGGAAGGCTCCTTGGAGAACAAGACCATCGATTTCGACTCCCTCTCCAGCGGACGCGGCTCGCCCACCGGCGGCAAGATCGTAGCCAAGCAGCGGGACGTGGCTCACCTCGGACCCGACGCTCCTTCCGTCTCCTCCTCGTGGCCCGACAGGAAGGTGGAGATCCGGAGAAGCGCCGGCAAGGAGGCTTTGCAGAACCTAAACGACAAGGTGAGTTGGAGGCCGGCAAGGTGGGCTAAGGGGCTTCCCTCCCCAGCCCGCCCCGCACCCAGATCCAAAGCTTGAACGTTGCTGAGGCTGACCGGGCAGATTTAAAAGACGACCCACCCAGGTGGCGTCTTTGGGAGACAAGCGGGAAAACCAACAGACCCAGCTCCAGCACCCCCTCCCCCCCACACACACCCTTTCTTTCTAGCTAAGGAGAGATGGGAGCTCAGAGCTGCAAGCTGAGCTAGAAGAAAGCCCCACCCACCTGATGCAGGGTCCAGAGCTGTGGTAAGCAATTGCTAGACAAAGATGCTGAAAGAGAAAGAATGACACGATCAAATCTATCACTCATGTGATTGAAGGTCCTTTGGTACTTCTGCCTTCTGAGGTCCCGGAGCTACTGTAAGTCCCTTTAGGAGAGAACTATAAAAAGTTCTGAATCCTAAGGACCCTGAGGACCATCCTTGCCTAATCACTGGCAACAAATAGATCCTGTTTCTTGTGCATATTTGCCCAACCTTCTATTGGAGAAGAAGGTCCCCAATCTCTGGGCCTGGACCTGTGGAGCCTGTGGGGAACCGGGCTGCACAAGCAGCGGCTGAGTGAGCAAAGCTTTATCTGCTCATGCGTCGGATTTAGATTGCACATGAAACCATCCCCCCACCCTGGTCCATGGAAAAATTGTCTTCCGCAAAACCGGTCCTTGGTGCCAGAAAGGTTGGGGATCGCTGCTATAGAAGATCCTCCTAACTCGGAGTCAATGCTGGTCTGTCCAGCCAGGTTTGCAGCTCACTGAAGTCTGATTTTGTGTTCCGGAGATGCACAGAATAGAATGTATGTTTCTCCCAGTTACATTTGTGTCTTAATTCACTGAGTTGATAGGATTTGTCGTCCAAAACAATAAGGATGTCCAAGCCGATAAAGGCTGGCCTAGAGACATGAAGGAACCACTATGTCCAAATAGCAAAAACCTTTGTGTATATATTGTACAATGGGTAAGACATTTGCTCAGGTCATAATGGCAACACCAGTAGGAGATAAATAGCCCAAATATTCTTTAACATGGGTGAAGAGATGCTGCCAGATGCCACCATGAAAAACGCTGCAGATAGCTTGGTCCAGACAAGATCTGCATTAGAATGGCGGGGGGGGGGGGAGAGATGATCTTTCAAGAGAGATTTTTATAGCAGATTACTTAATCTCACGTTTCATATGTTGGAGGGAACGTTTCCTCAATACACCAATGCCTACCTCAACACTGGGCATCTTCAGATATATTTTAAAGGTTCCTTGAGATGGGCTCAAGTTCTGATGACAACATAGATATGTCCATATTATTTTCTTGGTAATAACATAGAAATGGTTTCCCATTGCCTTCTTCAAGAATCTTGTTGGCTTCTCAGACTAGTTTAGATTTCCTGATGGCTTCCTATCCAAGAACTAAGAGATCCATGTTCTCCTGCTCACCATTTGTTTTAGATCAGCTAAGTTGTCCTGGATGCTGCCATCTGCTGCTGAAACCAAATAACAGAGGCAGGCTGGATATTCAAATAGCAGACCTAACAAGGTCACACTCCAGGCTCTATAATCCCCAGAAGTGTGAAATTTCTTTGTACTGGTCCAACTACGTCATTATTCTCTTAATAGACTCATGGCAAAACATGACTTCAGAGTTTCAGATAGGACTCTTTTACATGCTGATGTGGAAATACCTTAATCAAGGACTTTTGATATATTAAGGATGAGCTTTGTTGGCTTTGTTTTTCTTATAAACACCCAATTTCTCTTTGTGTATCTTTATACAACCTATGGCTCATCTTAAAAGATGTTAAAAATGGACTCATTGACTTCTATGGAGTTTTGAATTTATATTACAATACCCCAATGGCTGAATTAAGGAAGCTATGAATGCTAAAGTAGTCCCAGAAATAAAATACCTAGGTAGAGGCCTTTGAGCTATGGTGCTGGAGAAGACTCCTGCGAGTCCCTTGGACTGCAAGGCGATCAAACCGGCCAGTCCTAGAGGAGATCAACCCTGACTGCTCTTTAGAAGGCCAGATCCTGAAGCTAAAACTCAAATACTTTGGCCATCTAATGAGAAGGAAGGACTCACTGGAGAAGAGCCTAATGCTGGGAAAGGTTGAGGGCAAGAGAAGAAGGGGACGACAGAGAATGAGGTGGCTGGATGGAGTCACTGAAGCAGTAGGTGTGAGCTTAAATGGACTCCAGAAGATGGTAGAGGACAGGAAGGCCTGGAGGAACATTGTCCATAGGGTCACGATGGGTCGGACATGACTTCGCAGCTAACAACAACAACAACAAAGAGATGTTCCATCTTGTTAAGGTGAAAGGTACTATGACAGCTTCACGTGCAGAGTTTTCTATGTGCAATTTATAGAAACCATAGAAATTGACAGAAAACATTTTTTCAGCAAATCCTGGTTTCTTTTCTGTGAAGTGTTCACTGGATAATGTTGCTTAGATGGCAACCTGCATTCATTGCACAATGACCAAGCAATTCTACCTTCAGCCCTACCATTAGGCAGAGGGAAGTGATTATCTCAGAAAGCTGGTTCTAGCTGTCCTTGATGGAGTGGTAGATTGTGAGTCATATGCTTTATTACATATTTACTCCCAGGAAAAGGAAGTATCTTGTGCAAAATAACCTGGCCAGCTACAATTACTCTGCATGCACTCTTCCACGTAAAGCAACAATATTTTTCATAGTCTGGCCTTCGGGAAGAGAGAAAAGGGAGGTGGATTTCTATGCTTTACTTGCCAAGAGAGCTCAAATAAATCAAATGAAATTGACAGCATGTACAGTAGGAATTGACAGAGAAAAGTTGCATCTACACGTTCAGCTTGTTCGTGTTCAAGGTTCATGTGGATAATGCATCCTGAGAATGGGGAGATCTGACTCAGAAATTCAACTCTAGGGCTTCTATATTTGGACTGCAATGAAGTGTTTTCCTTATCACTTGGGGCTCTAGGATTTGTTGTGGTCTGAAAAAAAAAGAAAAGAAAAAAAATTGTCTCTGACGATTTTGCATCTTTGTCCCGCCTTCTGTGATTCAGATTAGACAAGATCCTCAATTCCCAAGAAGTTGACCGGTGATATTCCATGAGTTCAGGAAGCCTTCTGCACCAGTGTTTCTCAAGGAGTAATCTAATTATTGATCACAGTGATTAAAAGATTCATTTTACAAGCAACATACTTCTGTATGGCAATTGCTGGGAGAGGCAGACTTTAAAAGGATAGCATCTGCCTCCATGTCTTTGATACATGGACTTCCTGGACGCATCTTATGGGCAACCTTGGAGAAAGAATGTTAGACCCAATGGTATTTTTGGAGCAAGCTGCAAAATAATTCAGATTTTTCCAGTCAACTCTACAAGATAATAGTTGCTTTAAGAGTTGTGGTGACTTCAAGTAGGCTCCTTAAAGTGGCATTTCTTAACCTTGGCAGCTTTAAGATATGCTGGGGAATTTAGCTCCCAGAATTTCCCCAGTGTTCTCAGTGTTGAGAATCATTGTCTAAAAGTAATAGGATACACATTATTTTATTAACTATACATCTAAAATGTCATTATGTATGAGAGTTAATCTAAGACTGTATTGATGTAATTAGCAATTGTGTGAATTATTTTTTAAATGCAAGCATGGGTGTCCCACCTCGCATTAATGGAGACCTTTACCCTTTTCCCATCCTGCTGAAGTACAAACCTGGATTAAACTTCTGATATAAATGAGAACATTTCTTCTAGTGATGATAACTTTATTGTCACTTTGAATGTACACCAATCGGCATACATCAAAATGAAATTTCGTTGCATACAGCTCTCAAAGGGTCACCACCTCCGATATATACTCCTTGTTCGTGGCCCGCTCAAATTTCACATTGTCCATTTTAGTCTCTAGGGCACAGGTCTGCAACCCGCGGCTCCGGAGCCACATGCGGCTCTTTCAGCCGTCTCCTGCGGCTCCCAGTCCTCTGACATGTGCAGTCCAAAAAAAAAAGTGGGACTAAAAAAGTTCAATCAATTCAAATATGCAGGGTAGGTGCATATCTTGCCTTGGCTCCACTCTTCAGTCAAACCCTGTTCTGCGCATGTACGCGCATGTGCATACATTTTTTGCGGCTCCCACTTTTTCCTTTTGTGAGGGAACCGGTTCCGAGTGGCTCTTTCACTGTTTCAGGTTGCTGATCCCTGCTCTAGGGAGTGAACGATGGCACACAGGACAGATGGAAATGGGGCTCCATGAATTGGATTAGCCCTCAAATTCGCTTGTATTCTGACAACCTCGCCTTCTTTCCTTTTTCTGATCCTGACTCTTCCATCCTTTCCTTAAAGAGGCCTTGCTTCTTTTCGCCCCTGGAGCACGCTGCTGCCGCCGCCACCAACTCCTCCAAAAGCCTCTCTCTCTTCCTCTGGGCCTGCCAACAGCCTCATCCAGTTCCTTCGCTCCATAAGCTCCAGGTCCTCTCCTCCTCTGCCTCCTCTGGAAACAGCCCTGATTTGCAGTAGAATCCATCACTGGGCCAGCAGTCAGATCTTGCTGCTGGTAGAACAAATTCAAACAGCGCCAACGACTTTTAACGGTCTCACCAACAGTTCCAAAACAACTAGAAACTCGCCAGGCCAGCAAAGATTGTTGGTCGTATGTCGTATGTTACCTTAGTTCAACCATGTTGCTCAAACACATTAAAATCTTCCTGATCATGTGGCCCACAGCCCTTACTATCCCTCCCAAAACTATTCGCCTTCAAGAGCCAATGCAGCCGCAGCCATTCCAGGCGCCGCCATCTTAGAAATTAGTGCAAAAGAGAAAGAAGAAGGAGGGAAAGAGGTATTGTTTTACTGGACCTGGTCGAAACTGTAGAGAATGGTAACTAAGGAGTGCAAATTGGCTAAGAACTGACATGAATTTGTGATGTATTTCAAAAGATTCATTTAATTTTGCAGATTGAACTGACCTAATGGGATAATTCAATAATATGTGTGCAAAGGTCCATCAAACCTATGGATGGATTTGAACACACAATTCTGATGATGTCTCCAAACTGAAGCTTCCCACAAGTGTATTGATAATCTCTAAACGAATCTGCAATTTGTATTGAGGTATTTCATATTTTATTTATGCTTAAAGCCAAAATAAACTAGGTATCCACTTGCTTATTGTTTGGTGGTGCCACATCTAACTTTGTCCTTGGGGGGGGGGGAAATGTTACTAGAATAAGATGCATGTATGTATCTTTGTCAGGGAGTTGCCAAGCTCTGTCAGAAGACTGAGAGAGACCCAGTGCCAATATTCCTGAAAGCCTATTGTCATGCAAACTAAATTACTGCATACTGTATTCCAGACTAACCACTGAGTTTATGCTAGCAAAGCTTATGGGTCAATCATAACGGAACTTTGCAGCATAAAAATCTGGTTGCTGAGTTGGATCATTGTTTCTCTATGGCTATTGTTGTCATGAATTGGATGCACTTCCCCAGAATTTCTGGCAATTAAATCCACCCTCTCCCCCAGTCAGTTGAATCCAGGATCTTCTCCATGAGATGGAGATGCTCTATTCATGAGTGTTCTTGGTAGTCTACAAAGTGGTTGCATCTGATCTGAACCCTTGTCTTACCAGTAATCATATGAACTCTTGAACCTTGTTTGGGTTGAAATGATTACTTATTTACACTGGAATAGATATTTAGCTAAGGAACTTCAACTATTTTGTACTTCCTCTGGCAACAGTGTAGTTACACTTGTTTCTAAGCCTTGCTCTGAATCTTTCCTCCCATATAAAAATGGCAGATGTCTGCTGCATTGCACCTAATGGCTCATATAATTGCCACTATTGTTCATATGCATCATGTTGAAATGTATAGGTGCCCTACAAAAATGTAAACAATAAAATCTACTGTAAACACTTCATTATGAAAGCAAACTTTGACTCTGCAGATGTTAACTTTGACTTCCAGGATTTCTGTCCATTCTCTTGGTTGCAAATTCATGACCCCTACCTTTAAAATCTGGATTTAGATATATTTAAATGGTAACAAGAATGTGGGAGATGAGTTTGTTTGTTTTTTTAAACATCACGATGATGTTTGCAACTGTATGATTGTAGCTCCAGCTCCACCCTTTTTATGTATGTTGCGATGCATGTAAAAAAGGGGAGGGGCTTCCATCAAGCAGTTGTCATCCCCATTTTTTAAAACTATCACCAGCAGACATGCCTAAATGGAAATATGTATGACTTCTTTCACTTGCTTTGAATAGGCTTATACACTTTTCAGGTGTGGCATGTAGTTAGGTGATAACTATTTCAGAAACTTCAAAATATGATATGCAGTTTTGGGGCAAATAAGAAAGTTTTTTTATTTTTTTTATTCTGGATTTCTGCCCCAAAGTTCCACTGTTGGTTGATACAAGGCAGCTGGTGTTGCTTATAGACTCACAGACTAGCGTCACACTTTGAAACAAGCCAGTTTCCTTAACTAGGGTTTATGGAATAAGTTGTAAGAGGTTGGACTCATGTGACGTGTTTGGCCACAAATCAAGGTTTACAAATCATAATAGTCCAGATTCCTAGCAGGGAGGGAGTACATTCCAGAGAGCAAGAGACAACTCAGACTAAATATTTTGCATGAGAAAAAGAAGATAAATACAATTCCTCTGTAATAGTTCCCAGGGTATATGCTTTATGGGGCTAGCAGTCTGCTTTAGTCTGGCAAGATTCTGTCAATGAGTGAGGAACAAAAATAAATCTGCCTGGAAGGATCACCACATGTCTTTCTTGAATTTTGGAGTCTGACAACTCATTAGTAAAGTTTTGGATTTTTCGGGGAAGTATGGTGAATTGAAGACATCTCTGCAAAGCCAATGACCAAGGCAAAGATCAAGGAATTGGTGAGTAGACTAGTTCTTGGAATTTTTCTGGATAACGACAAGTTGGGAGGTCACTCATATGTTCTCCAGATGGCTGCTCCTTGTGAGTAGATTGCAGGACAGTAGATTTCTGAGAGTTTAAGCACCGGAAGATGGAAGCCACAATTTTGCATGCAACAGTGGCAGAACCTTTTGAAGGACACTGGGTTTGCTAGCCTCATTTTCTAATCACCGCCTATTAACTATTTTAAGTTATGAGAGACCTTTAGAATTACAAGTTCAAGAAGTCTACATCAACTTTACCTTCAACTCTGAATGAAAGAAAAAAATAATTATAAGCTTAAGCACTTAAAAGAATTTGAAATAAACAGCAAAAGGCTAAATCAGATTTTGATCAAAGAACATTATAAACAGATTAAGGAGCCAGATAAATTTGGAATATTGACTTTCATTATACGTTTTTGGAATTAACTATCAAAAATAAATAGTGTCTTGTGGGGAACAGACTTAATTTGGCTATTTTGGATATTGTAAATCATAACAAAGAAAAGTGATGATTTTAGAAACTGGATACCAGAGGGGACTAAAGAAGAAAAACAAAATACAAGCCTATTCTTGATGTCAGTTATTACTGAGACTTAGAAAATGACACAAAATATTATAATATTGGAAGAATTAAAGAGATCCCTGAAGAATGGAACCATAAATTAGTAACTACAATATCAACAAAGTTGGTTATGATGTCTGCTTCTATGGCTAGACAATGTCCAAAGTTATTAATGAAGGAATGATAGATGTAGAACAAATTTCATCTGACAGGAGAAAGTACTGAAAGTGGAACTACAAATGACAGCCATTAGAATGATATGGAAAAGAATGCTTTGCTGGATATACAAAAGAAACCAGCTGAAGTTTTAAAAATTAAAAGGAAAATAGAAATGATAAATCAAGAAAATGAACTGGATTTTTTTTATTGGATCTACAAAAAAGGTTAGTTTAAGCCTTGAAGAAATCTGTGTGTAGGGATAAAGAATTGAAATCAAATTCAACAACATTTGATTGCATTAAAGAAGTCCATTCTAGGCCTTGGAGGCCTGGAAGAGGCATCCCAGGCCTAGAATGGCCCACAGGAAGCGCATGGATGTCCCTTCCGTAAATCAATTCTAGGCCTCGGAGGCCCAGGCCTGCATCCACGCAGAGAACCAGATGTTCAGGTATTTGAATCCCACTACTGGATCCGAACAAGTATATTTCTATGGATTCTGTTGGGTTTTTCATACTTTTAGAAATAATATGCCTCGTGATCATCCGGTTGAGTTAGGATTAAGTCTTACAGAAAATATTTATGACTGTACTTATCATTCTTGGGAATTGTTTTCCAAATACTATGTAGGAGAACTTGATGTAGTTATTACACATCTCTATTTCTCTTGATTACTTGTCTTTGGCAAAGCAGTTCTGTAGTTTGGAGATGGCCCACATGAACATTAATCAAATGAAGTTCAATTCAGACAAGATACATATTTACTTCTGGTAAGGGAAAGAACAGGCTCTGCTATTTACTTTTAATGAGTTCTCTATGAAGAACTGAGTTCGATAATTTGGGCTTTCTCTGGATTTGGCTATCCATCTTGATGACCAGATAACCGCCTTGGGAAAATTTTTCCCTGGAATGCTTACTTCTAAGAAAACCCAACCCCGCCATGATGTGTGTGTGTTTTTTTTATTGAAAAGTTTTAAAATACATTTTATCTTTAACAATCCCCCCTCCCCCTCCCCTACCAATCCCTCCCTCCCCCTCCCCCCTTTCCCCCCTCCCCCCCCACTTCCCAGAGCTAAGTACAGGGTATAAAAACAAAGAACAATCATAAACATCCATATGCTACCAACAATAAATTCTTAAATCTATCACTCTCTAGCTCATATAAGATAACTACAGACAATACTAATATTTCATATAGGAAAAAAAAAGAAAATAGAAAGGAAGACTTATTCAAATGCTAAATGAAACTTTTTAGTCCCATATTTCTTCTGGATATATTCAATCCATTTTTTCCACTCCATAATATAGCGTTCTTGCGAATGATCTTTCAAATAAGCCGAGATCTTTGCCATTTCTGCCAGGTCAGAAACCTTTAAAGTCCATTCTTCTATAGTCGGCAGTTCCTCCTTCTTCCAATACTGACCTATTAAAAGTCTTGCTGCTGTAATTAAATTTAACATCAACTTAGTGTCCACAACAGTAGCATCTGTAATTATACCCAACAAAAAGAATTGCGGACAAAACTTTATCTTTTGCTTGAAGATCTTCTGCATATTCCACCAAATTTTTATCCAAAAAGCCTTGACCTTTTTACAAGTCCACCATATGTGAAAATATGTTGCATCTTCACCACCACACCTCCAGCATTTTGGCTGATAGCTCGGATACATACTTGCAAGCTTTTTAGGATCTAAATGCCATCTATAAAACATTTTATAAAAGTTCTCTCTTAAGTTTTGAGCTTGTGTAAATTTTACGTTCCTCACCCAGATCTTTTCCCACGTGTCCATTGTAATAACTTCTTGGATGTTCTGGGCCCATTTTATCATACAATCTTTAACCAGTTCTGTTTCTGAATCAATTTCTATCAATGCAAGATATATCCGTTTGATATGTGCTGGACGCTGATTTCTAATTTGCTTTATCAAATTTTCATCAGTCATTGCAAAACCAGTTTTCTGATCTTCTTTCCACCTGGCCCGTAACTGAGTATATTGAAACCAGGTTTGAACAATCTTCTCATCTCGCAAGAGATTATACGATTTTAAACACCATACACTTCTTTCCAAGCTTAAAATCTCCTTATACGTGGTCACGTCATGTTTGAAACCAACATTTATGTTTTCTATTGCGTGTTTTGGAATTGCCCACAATGGCATCTTACAGTCTAACTTGTATCTATACTTCTTCCAAACTCTCAACAATGCCTGTCTTAAAATATGCACTTTAAACACATTATCTACCTTCTTATCATACAACAAATATGCATGCCAGCCAAATAACAAGTCGTGGCCCTCAAGATTTAATAATCTCTCTTGTGTCAAATTAATCCAATCACTTATCCCTGCTAACGCAGCAGCTTCATAATATAATTTAAGATTGGGCATTTTAAGACCACCTCTTTCACGAGTATCCTGCATAATCTTAAGTTTAACTCGTGGCCTTTTCCCTGCCCAAACAAATTTATTGATACCCCGTTGCCATTCTTCCAAATTAGAATCTTTCTTAAGAACCGGTATCATTTGAAATAAGAATAAAAATTTAGGCAGGACATTCATTTTCACTGCTGCGATTCTTCCCAACAAAGACAATTGCAATTTTTCCCAACTCTCCATTTCTTTTTGAATTTTTCCCCATAGTTTTTCATAGTTATTTTTATATAACTTTGTATTAGAGGGTGACAAAAACACCCCCAAATATTTGACCCTTTTAGCAATCTCAAATCCAGTTAATCCTTCTAAAAGAGCCTTTTGCGATACTGTCATATTTTTGGCCAGAATTTTAGTTTTTTGTGCATTAACTTTAAATCCAGAAACCCTCCCATATTGCATTACAGTATTATCTCCATCAGGTCCACAACAGAATTTTCTGGCTGGGTCACTGTAACAACCAGATCGTCCGCCATGATGTGTGTTTGTTTATTTGTGTCAGAAGCACCGCAATTAGAAGACATTAGTAAAGAAGCCATAATCATGAGACTGGGTTTTTATGACTGAGTTTCTTTGAAATACTGTACACCGAGAATACAGGTGAAACTCGAAAAATTAGAATATCGTGCAAAAGTTCATTTATTTCAGTAAAGCAACTTAAAAGGGGAAACTAATATATGAGATAGACTCATTACATGCAAAGCAAGATAGTTCAAGCCATGATTTGTCATAATTGTGATGATTATGGCGTACAGCTCATGAAAACCCCAAATCCACAATCTCAGAAAATTAGAATATTACATGCAATCAATAAAACAAGGAGTGTACGTAGAACAATATCGGACCTCTGAAAAATATAAGCATGCATATGTACTCACTACTTGGTTTGGGCCCCCTTTGCAGCAATTACTGCCTCAATGTGGCGTGGCATGGAAGCTATCAGCCTGGGGCACTGCTGAGGTGTTATGGAAGACCAGGATGCTTCAGTAGTGGCCTTCAGCTCTTCTGCGTTGTTCGGTCTCATGTTTCTCATGTTTCTCTTGGCAATGCCCCATAGATTCTCTATGGGGTTCAGGTCAGGCGAGTTTGCTGGCCAATCAAGCACAGTAATCCCACGGTCATTGAACCAGGTTTTGGTGCTTTTGGCAGTGTGGGCAGGTGCCAAGTCCTGCTGGAAAATGAAGTCAGCATCCCCATAAAGCTCGTCTGCGGAAGGAAGCATGAAGTGCTCCAAAATCTCCTGGTAGACGGCTGTGTTGACCCTGGACTTAATGAAGCACCGTGGACCAACACCAGCAGATGACATGGCTCCCCAAATCAACACAGACTGTGGAAACTTCACACTGGACTTCAAGCATCTTGCAGTCCACACTGGACTTCAAGCATTCTTCCTCCAGACTATGGGTCCTTGGTTTCCAAATGAGATGCAAAAGTTGCTCTCATCAGAAAAGAGGACTTTGGACCACTGAGCAACAGACCAGGCCTGTTTTTATTTAGCCCAGGTAAGACGCTTCTGACGTTGTTTGTTGTTCAGGAGCAGCTTGACAAGAGGAATACAACATTTGAAGCCCATGTCCAGGATCCGTCTGTGTGTGGTGGCTCTTGATGCACTGACTTCAGCCTCAGTCCACTCCTTGTGAAAGTCCCCAACACTTTTGAATGCCTTTTCCTGACAATCCTCTCCAGGCTGCAGTCATCCCTGCTGCTTGTGCACCTTTTTCTTCCACACTTTTCCCTTCCACATAACTTTCTATTAATGTGCTTTGATACAGCACTTTGGGAACATCCAACTTCTTTTGCAATTACCTTTTGAGGCTTTCCCTCCTTATGGTTTTCTGCACAACTGTCAGGTCAGCAGTCTTCCCCATGATTGTGATTCCTACTGAACCAGACTGAGAGACCATTTAAAGGCTCAGGAACCCTTTGCAGGTGTTATGGCTTAATTACCCGATTAGAGTGGGACACTTTGAGCCTAGAATATTGCACCTTTTCACAATATTCTAATTTTCTGAGATTGTGGATTTGGGGTTTTCATGAGCTGTAAGCCATAATCATCACAACTATGACAAATCACAGCTTGAACTATTTTGCTTTGCATGTAATGTCTATCTCATATATTAGTTTCCCCTTTTAAGTTGCATTACTGAAATAAATGAACTTTTGCACGATATTGTATTTTTTCGAGTTTCACCTGTAGGTTGATTAGGATTTTAAAAGCATATTATAAATCAGCGCTCTGACAAAATGGCTGCCAGCCACAAAATGTCCATTTATCAGAAGGCAAGCAGATTCCCTTTGTTTCAAATCAAATCAATCTTAATGGCAGTCATAAACTAACATAACTTTATTTATTAAAAGTATACACTACCAAATACAGTATCAAGTAATAAAACATATATTGCAACTTTATAGATGAAGAAACATCCACATCAAATGAAATGAGTAACTGGCATCCATAGTGACTTTACAATTAATCACTAGCTGATCATAATCTTGCAGGCGTGCCTAAATTGTCTCAACCAAAATCACAATTCATAATGATATGCACAAACATAATAGCTAACAGCATCCATGGTGTGTGTTTAGGCAAGACGGAGAGAAAGAAAATGAGAAAAGTCACATTCTATTCTATTCTATTCTATTCTATTCTATTCTATTCTATTCTATTCTATTCTATTCTATTCTATTCTATTCTATTGTATTCTATTCCATATTGTCTATTCTATTCTGTTCTGTTCCATTCCGCTCCATTCCATTCCATTCCGTCTATTCTATTCTTCTATTCTATTCTATTCTATTCTATTCTATTCTATTCTATTCTATTCTATTCTATTCTATTCTATTCTATTCTATTCTATTCTATTCTATTCTATTCTATTCTATTCTATTCCTATTCCTATTCCTATTCTATTCTATTCTATTCCATATTGTCTATTCTATTCTGTTCTGTTCCATTCCGCTCCATTCCATTCCATTCCGTCTATTATTCTATTCTATTCTATTCTATTCTATTCTATTCTATTCTATTCTATTCTATTCTATTCTATTCTATTCTATCCTATTCCTATTCCTATTCCTATTCCTATTCCTATTCCTATTCCTATTCCTATTCCATATTGTCTATTCTGTTCTGTTCTGTTCCGTTCCGTTCCATTCTGCTCCATTCATTTGCAATCATCTTGAGAATATTTTGTCTTGGACTGGTGGGTAGGAGATGGGGAACCTTCCTTTTCTTACAGCTACAGTATTATTGCATGATCTTGTCTCTAAAGTATGTGTTGTGAATTTCTGAACTGTATTGTCTAGAAACAATGGGTGTGCCCAACATTAGAAGCATTTTGTTTTCCCAATCTCTACCTTTAACAGAGCAGAGACATCACCCTGTCAACAAAAGTGTGTATAGTCAAGGCTATGGTCTTCCCAGTTGCAATGTATGGCAGTGAAAGTTGGACCATAAGAAAGGCTGAGCGCCAAAGAATTGAGGCCTTTGAACTATGGTGCTGGAGAAGATTCCTGCGAGTCCCTTGGACTGCAAGGCGATCAAACCGGTCAGTCCTAGAGGAGATCAACCCTGACTGCGCTTTGGAAGGCCAGATCCTGAAGCTAAAACTCAAATACTTTGACCACCTAAACAGAAGGAAGGACTCACTGGAGAAGAGCCTAATGCTGGGAAAGGTTGAGGGCAATAGAAGAAGGGGACGACAGAGAATGAGGTGGCTGGATGGAGTCACTGAAGCAGGAGGCGTGAGCTTAAATGGACTCCAGGAGATGGTAGAGGACAGGAAGGCCTGGAGGAACGTTGTCCATGGGGTCGCGATGGGTTGGACACAACTTCGCAGCTAACAACAACAACCTTTAACACATCACCAACCAACAGAAAAGTATCTGGCAATCTAGGCCATAGAGCAGTGTTTCTTAAACTTGCCAACTCTTTAGCTTTTAAGATATGTGGACTTTAACTTTCCGAATTCCTGATGGCTTTTGGGATTTTGCTGTAGCTTCTCGAGGTCCTTTTGCCCTCCTCTTAAATCTCATTTGCACATCTTACAAGCTAAAATATATGGGAGATGGTTACAAAATTGTTTAAATTAACTGAACAGCACCAAACATTCTTTATTTCAGACAGTGTAATTGAAGGCATAAAAGAAACCAGGGGGAAAAATATCTTAGAAAAGAAGCAACTCATGAAACATAAAGCAACTTCCTAACAATTAAATGCCTTATTTCTTGGTGAAAAATGACCAGCAGAAACTGACAAACTGGAAATAATTAAGAAAAGTCCAGTGTGCCATCTCTCTCTTTTTTTAGACTGCAGTGGGGAACACCACTTTAGAATTGTACAAATGTTGTCCCCAAAAATAAATTACCCTGGAACAAAATAGTGGAACTCTGCTTCTCTTTTGCACTTACTGCAGTTAGGAGCTTAGAGAGCTTATTTCAAAGATAAGGAGAAAGGAGGTCAGGAAAACAAACCACTCATTAAGAAGACAAAGGCTGGCAGAGGGAAAAAGCTTCTGGTGGCAGAACCCAGCTGGTAACCAAAGGAGGATTCTTCCATTCTTCTCAGCGTACACAGAGCGTATCTTTGATCACACCCAGATCGGAGAATCTGACTGAATCTCAAAAATAAATGGCAAAGCATTAATAATTTCACCTTCACGCAGGGTAGGGCATTATCAGATATGTTGGTGGGTACTTTTATTCTGATATATGGCCAAGCTGTGGTCAATTCCATGTAATCAAAACTGGGATGGCCAAAAGGGTAAGATGTTGCTACAAACTGCGACCAAGAACAGGCTGGTAGCAGGGTGATAGCAGCGGAGTGTCTCTTCATAGGTTAGAACAGAGGTCTTCAAACTCTGCCCTTTTATGACTCATGGACTTCAACTCCCAGAATTCCTCAGCCAGGCACGCTGGCTGAGGAATTCTGGGAACTGAAGTCCATGAGTCATAAAAGGGCCGAGTTTGAAGACCCCTGGGTTAGAATGTAGTACTGCAGGCTACTTCTGCTCACTGCCAGCAATTCGTCAGTTCGATTCTCACCCGATCAAGGTTGACTCAGTCTTCCAACTTTCCGAGGTCAGTAAAACGAGGACCTAGATTGTTGGGGGCAAGATGCTGACTCCATAAACTGCTCAGAGAGGGCTGTAAAACACTTGAAATGATACGGATCAGGGGTCCCTAACCCCCGGTCTGTGGACTGGTACTGGGCCGCAGCATGGCAGCAACTGGTCCACACAAACAAGCAAAGTCTCATCCACAGGATGCAGGCAGCACACAAAACCATGCACTGTCCGGTCCGCGGAAAAACTTTTCTCCACGGAACTGGTCCCTGGTACCCAAAAGGTTGGGGACCTTTGGTATAGGTGTCTAAGTGCTATTGCTATTTGCAAAAGACCCTCTCCCCATCTTGTTTCGCTATGAGATTGGTACTCAATTTTCCTCCCTCCCTCCCTCTTAGATCTCAGGACTGAGTTCTTGTACACTATGTACGTAGTTCCTTTGTCTCCGCTGTTTTTCCCTTTACTACCTTTCTCCTCGCTTTAGCTCTATCTTTTTTTTTTTTTTTAAAGAAGAATAACCTTCTGAGTTTGAGGACAGATTTACCCAAAGTTTTGGAGTTACATGGTAGGCAGTATAAGTAGTCCTCGACTTACGAACATTCGTTTAGTGACTGTTCAAAGTTACAGCAGCAATGAAAAAAGTGACTGGTGACTATTTTTCACACGTACGACAATTACAGATGCTTGGCCAGTGGCTCATATTTATGACGGTGGCCGTGTCCCGGGGTCACGTGATCACCTTTTGCAGCTTTCTGCATGTGGAAGCCGGGTTCACTTAACAACTGTATTACTAACTTAACAACTGCAGTGATTCACTTAACAACTGCGGCGAGCAATGTTGTGAAATGGGGCAAAACTCACTTAATAACGGTCTGACTTAGCAGTGGAAATTTTGGGCTCAGCTGTGGTCGTTAAGTCAAGGACTACCAAGATGGTTTGAGGTTTGTCTAGGAAATATTACACAGCCCGAGAAGTGAAGGCTGTGCCTACTCAGTGCTTGATCTCTTCTGTTGTGATTCCTCGCCAGTCAGTGGATCCGGCAGCTGAGTCTGAGGAATCAGATGAAGAGGAGGGGCCTGGAATGACATTAGAGTCAGAGGAAGGCTCTGAGGAGCTCCAAGACTTACAGTCGAACGAGGAGCCTGGCTCCTCTACTCGCGCTCAGGCTGAGACACAGCTGTGCTGGGAGCCTGAGTTGGACAGTGATGAAGAACAGTTGGGATAAATCCAGGATGCACGAAAGTGCAGGAAAGAGAAGAGAGTAGGACAGAAGAATGCAATGGGGTGGCTCCAAAGACAAAGGAGAAGGCATTAGGAAGCCACGCCTTGGCAGAATTATAAAAGGGAAGGTGTGGGAGGTGCTGTTTGCTGAAGGCAACTGTTCGTGTTGAGGATCGAGTTTCTGTGGACTGTATTTGTTTGCCTTGGACATTGACTCAGGTCTGTGAGAATAAAAGGGGTTGGTTTTTTCTTGCGGTTCCTGCCTGTTTCTTGGAAGAGGGGTTTCTCCTGAGGATTCACGTAGACTGGGACAGAACATCTTCAGTGGCAGACAATGTAAGACTTCTGGCTTTGTGAAGGAGATGATGCTGAGATACTCTTGAGACAGCATCTGGAGGACCACTGATTTGTCTATTTAACTGAGAGTTTAGTTCTATTGATCTTTAAGGCTTGGTTCAGGTTACAGCTATTCTGTGATATTGCAAAAAAGCAGAGGAGGACTAGATGGCAACAGAGTTAGAATTTGGCTGTCAAGGTGTCAACTGAAATCTTTGTAACCCAAATAAAATGGGCCCGATTCATGTATCACACTGATTTAGTTCAACTGAATCAGTGAATAAACCACGGAGGTAGTCCTCATTGAGTAACCATTTCAGTTACAACAGTGATAAAAAAAACTGACTTCTCAACCAATCCAACCAATATACAACCTGCAAAATTCGGCAGAGCAAAGGCAAATTGAAGTAAGATCTTAAGGTTAGTCGTGCTTCACTTAGTGACTGCTTCAATTAACAAGTTGCCAGTCCCAATCATGGTCTCTAAATGTGGACTGCTTGTTCTGGCTTACACCAGGCTTTGTAAATCATTGTAAGCCCAACCTCACCCATGTTATGACATATCATGTTGCAGTTACTCAACACCAATGAAGATTATGCTCTGTAAATGTACGAATGTAAACAGGATTGCAAAGATCAAAGTTTTGAAAACCAAATCAAGTCTTGATTTAGGTCCAGTTGTAACAAAATGCCCTGGTTTTCATATTCTCTCACAGCAAAGCAGATGCTCTTATGCTTTGCATTTGTTGAAAAAAATAAATTCCCCAAATAGATGCTAGTGGTGACCAATCCCTGGAATTTGTTAGTCCAGATGCTGTTTGCCTGTCCCAGTGACAAGGAAGATCAATAACTTCCCCACAGCTTCTCCTGTCTCCCAGTAACTCTTCAGATCAGTTGGACCTTGAGTGGGAATGACTGAACTAAGGTTTACATCTGGAGGACATCAGACTGGCTGAGAGGGGACAAAGAAGTGGTTTGCAAATATATCCCAGTGTAGTTTTTCCCCCCATGCAGTCGCCTGGGTTGTTGCTAAAGAATGAAGGCCACACATTTGGCAAGGCTCTCGTTTACCATGGTCTGCTGAATAAGCTACAATTAGCTGGACTCCTAGCACAGCACATTAAGCCTCAAATCTTTCTTCACAAGCCACAGTGGCTGGACTTGCACCACATGCTAAGTTAAAATGAAACACCCTGCAATAGGGCTTAGCATGGGCATGTAAGCCAAGCCACCAGGCACTGGCCAGAAATGGATTATAAAGTGCAAGACAGAGAGCTCAGGATTGGCACTTTATTGCTGGTCTCCTCCTGACGGTGTCTTTAGTGGACTCTAGAACCATTTCCAAAAAATACTGGAACATAGTAGGAGCTCATAAAGTCTGGCTCCCAGCTACGTGCCCCTTGATGCAAAGGGAACAACTGCATACATTTTGTATATTCTGGCTCTATTTTGTATGGTGGTGTCTGTTTCCTTCTTTTACAGAGATTCAGTCTCCAAAAGATCCTTTGAAGAGCATGAGAATATAAGCGCAGCATCAGTCTGCAACACTTTCAAGTAGCTGGGTATCTCCATGGGATAGCCATTAGCTGCAAATAGTAGTTACAGGATTTTTAAATTTATTTTTTATTTGTTAATTTAGATGCCACCCATCTCACTAACTCTGGGCAGCTTAAAGGTAAAAGGTAAAGGTTCCCCCGCACATGCGTGCTAGTCGTTTCCGACTCTAGGGGCCGGTGCTCATCTCCGTTTCAAAGCCGAAGAGCCAGCGCTTGTCCGAGGACATCTCCGTGGTCATGTGGCCGGCATGACTAGACGCCAAAGGCGCACGGAACGCTGTTACCTTCCCACCGGAGTGGTCCCTATTTTTCTACTTGCATTTTTACGTGCTTTCGAACTGCTAGGTTGGCAGAAGCTGGGACGAGTAACAGGCGCTCACTCTGTTACGCGGCACTCGGGATTCGACCCGCCAAACTGCCGACCTTCCAAATCGACAAGCTCAGCGTCCTAACCCACTGAGCCACAGCTTACAATAATATAAAAACATAAGACTGAATGATGGCGCAGTGTTTAGAATGCAGTATTGCAGGCTACGTCTGCCGACTACCAGCAGTTCGATTCTCACGGCTCAAGGTTGACTCTGTCCTTCCAAAATGAGGACACACATTGTTGGGGGCAATATGCTGACTCTGCAAACCAGAGAGGCCTGTTATCAAGCACTACAAAACAGTACATAAGTCCAAGGGCTATTGCTATTGCTGTAAAGGCATTAAAAGCATTAAAATTAGGGTTAGACATCCCAAGAATAAGACTAAGTTGCTTTAAGGAAGTGTTGACAGATGCAATGTTTGCATTTTGTACGAATGTCCAGAGGGTGTGATCAAATAGTCAAGAATGGTTGCACGTGACAAAAGCTCTACCTGGATTTTATGTGCATCCCAGGGGTGCCAAAGTACATTTTGGAAGTTGCAACCAAAATACTGCACACTCTTGCAAACAGGAATCTTTAATAGCAAAGGTGTAGAAGCTAGATCTGTTGGAAGAGGTTTGACTACCTTGGGACAGGCCAATCAGCATGAACCAGTGCCCACCAGTGACTTAATGTGGACAATCAAATTGCATCATCTAAAATGGAAGCATCAAACAGGCAAACTCAATCCAGGTAGCATCAGAACCAGAAACCTGCTTAATGTCCAGAACAAAGTGAGACAATTGTTGAGTTCTGGCCCTTAAAGAGAATATTGCTTTGATCTAGGGCTTTAATTTCCAGCAGCACTCATATCAGAGCGTCATGAAATCCAGAGATAGCTTCAATGCTTGAACAGCCCTAATATAAATATTGTTTTGATTCAAATGTCCTTTCATTTGCAGTTGAAAAGAAGGATAAAGGCTAGAACGGTTTGATTAGTAAATACAGCTAACAGGATCCCTCTCCATGGATTTAATCATTTTCTGCATTTGGTGGCTTTCAAAATTACACTTTGGTGCCAAGTTTTGGACTAGGTTGGAGAATCATAAAGAGCCTTGGGCATCAGAAGGTGAAAAAGGAACAATCTGAGAAGTCTGGATGAAATTCCAGGTAGTAATAACACAGTTGGGACATTGGTGGTCTTCTAGTCCAACCTGTCCCCCCTGCACAAGCAGAAGACCCTATACATTCCAAACAAGAGGCTGTCCAGTCTCTTCTTAAAAGCCTCCTGCGATGGAGCACCCACAACTTCTGGAGGCAGGTTGTTCCATTGATTTAATTTTTCTCACTGCTAACGAAGTTCCTCCTTAGTTCTAGGTTGCTTCTCTCTTTGGTTAGTTTCCATCCATTGTTTCTTGTCCTGCCTTCTGATGCAATCATCAAATAAATCAATCAGTAAAGGGTGCAGATAACTTGAAAACGTGGCAGGAAGACTTCAAAATTTAATTTCAGGTTTTCATGGGTAATGTAGATCAGCTTGAGTTTCCAAACTTTAACATTTCCTGACAGGCAAGAGGAGCAAATGGATTTAGGGTTCTCTATTAATCTTGCCCACTTGCCTTGGGATGGGTGCTGGGAAAGAGATCTTGGAACAAAACACAAAAATGCAGACTAGAGAAAAAGGTTTCCCTGCACCATTCCTTGCAGATTTTTTTTAAACTTACCTGCCTTTCAGTGCTGACTATTAAAGCACCTAAGCGCTTAGTAAAGGTAAAGGTTCCCCCACACATGCGTGCTAGTCGTTTCCGACTCTAGGGACCGGTGCTCATCTACGTTTCAAAGCCGAAGAGCCAGCGCTTGTCCGAGGATGTCTCTGTGGTCATGTGGCCGGCATGACTAGACGCCAAAGGCGCACGGAACGCTGTTACCTTCCCACTGCAGTGATCCCTATTTTTCTACTCGCATTTTTACGTGCTTTCGAACTGCTAGGTTGGCAGAAGCTGGGACGAGTAACAGGCGCTCACTCTGTTACGCAGCTCTCGGGATTCGACCCGCCAAACTGCCGACCTTCTGATCGACAAGCTCAGCGTCCTGGCAAGCTAGTAACTTTTTTGAGGGGACTTATTTGCATGATTTGTTATAGGTAGTCCTTGACTTATAACCATTTGTTTAGTGAATTTTGGAGTTATAACGGCACAGGGAAAAAGTGATTTACAACCAGTCCTTGCACTTAGGGCTGTTGCAGCATCCCCAGGGTCAAGTGATCAAAATTCGAGCATTTGGCAACCTACATTTATTTACAATGGTTGCAGTACCATGTGATTGCCATTTGCAACCTTCCCAATCCATTCCCGACAAGCTAGGTCGAGGAAACCAGGATTCACTTAATGACTGTGTGTTTCATGGGTGTGACTCACTTAACCACCATATTGTTCAGCAATGGAAATTCTAGTCACAATTGTGGTAGTAAGTGAAGTATTATTTGTAAAGTCCTCCGCAGCACAGCCTGGATTAATCTTTGCCACCTCTAATTAGTTTCCTTTCTCTAAAATTTCCTTTCTCTAAAAGACTGTCAATTATTTTGTGCTTCTTCTACCACAGACTGAAATCAGTACTGCCTGCCATGGTTACCTTAAACCAAACCTGTTCATTCACAGGTGCAGACCCTTCAGCTCTTCCAAAAGCGACCAAGCTGCACGTGTGAACCAACCAGCCTGCTTTCAAACTCACCAGGCTTGGCGTTCAAGGTGAACACACCTTTCCCGGGGGTGGGGCTGGTTTATTCTGCTTCAGATTGCCTTTATATTCTGTCGATCGATCGAGAGGCGTCCTCACCGGGTACCCTCCTCCTTCCGCCTTCTTTTATACCAGAACCCGTAATTTCGTTTCTATTTCAAGCCGAGAGTCAAAACTATACATTGGGAAAAGGGATCCTATTGTATTATTATTGTTGTTGCTGTTGTTAAGTGGGCTTCACAAAAAGGGACTAGAAATGCCAGGGGCAGACACACACACACACACACACACAAAAGAAGGGGAGGGGGCGTCAGACAGTCCGGGTCTGTCCAGCCTTTTATTCTCCTGCTGCAAAAGCTCTCTCGCCTCTTTCGAAAGCAATTGGGGAGGGGAGGGCGCCCAGCAAAGGCGAGGGAGACCCAGCCCACCCACCCACCCCCTCCCTCCTTTCCCCCCCCCCTCCTGTCTGGCTGGCAAGAACAGGGCGTGGGCAGCCGCCGCCGCCGCGCTCTTCTAACTCCTCTGCAAAACTGCCCTTCCTCGGCTCCCGTGCAAGGCTTGCGGCGCAGACTGCGTCGGCGGCGAGCCCGGAGACGCTGCCCGTGCCGAGGAAAAAAAAAAGGGGGGGCGACCGCGGCGGTGGAGAGGCAGGCATGGCACCCATCAGACCCCCCCCCCACACCCCCACTCCGGCGGCTGGCTTTAATGCAGATCGTCTCGGAAGTCCCCGGCCGTGCAAGCGGAGCCCTGCTACCCGTTTCCCCCAACCGCCGCCCCCCCTTGAGCCTTGCAGCGCCTGCCCGCCCTCCTCCATCCCCAGCCCGGCCGGGCTCTGCCCTCCTGCGCGCTACCGCCCCTCTCCGCCAGCCGTCGTTTCTCCCCCCGCGCCCCCCCCTCTCTCTCTCTCTCCTCCCCACGCCCCCCTCTGCAGCCTCGCGTCGCCACTGGCTGCTTCATTGCGCCACTTTACATGTTACCGCTCGGCGCGCTTCCCATTGGGCGGGCCGCGGGCTTCATTTGCATACCGCCGAGGGCCGCAGCCAATCGGCGGCGGGGCGGCCTGAGCCCGCTTCTTGGACAGAGTCCAGGGCGTGGCGGAGCGCGCAGGCGCGGTAGGACTTTTCCTTGTGCGGAGGCTCGGCTGGGCGGGCGGGTGCGCTGGCTTGGCTGGCTGGCGAGCGAGCGAGCGAGCGGCGATTCTCTTGCGCTGCTTCCCTCCTTCTTCCTCCTCCTCCTCCCTCCCTCCTCTCCGCCAGCTTTGAGGCTGGGCAGGGCTCGGAGCAAGCAGAGGGAAGAAAAGGCGAGCGCGACTTTCTTCTCCCTCCTTGCGGGGTTCATTGAGTGGGCTTTTGCCAAGCTCGCCCGGGCTTTGCACGGCCTTTCTTCGCTTTTGTGTTGCAGAAAGCCGCCTCGCCTCCTCCTCCTCCTCCTCCTCCTCCTCCTCCTCCTCTTGCAGCTCTAACGCGTGCAAAGAAAGCAGGGAGAACGGTTGGGGTCTGCCCCGATCCCCCGGGTTGTTGGGTTTTTTTTTGTGTGCCCCCACCCCCAACCCGCGATCGTAGCTTTTTAAATTCGCGTGGAAGAAGAAACCTCTTCGCCCCTTGACCATTGCCTTGCCCCCTCCCACCCCGAGGACCGACCGATTTTTCTTTTCGCTCGCGGCGGGAATAAGCCTTGCGTGGGAGAGTTGAGTTGCTTCCCCGGGAGAGCTCGAGATGTCTTATCAAGGGAAGAAAAACATTCCACGCATCACGGTGAGTGGCGAAGCCGGAGCCCGGTAGCGGATCTAGGGCGGTGCGGGAGGGAGGGTGGGTGGGTCAAGCCCTTTGTGTGTACATCTGCAGGCAGGGAAGGTGGAAAGCGGAAAGGCTGAGGATGGGTGGGGGGTGGGGGTGGGGGGAAGCCAGCCAGCCGGCTTGCTGGCTCTTCTGCCCCTCGAGAAGAAAGAAGTGCGCCAAACCTGATTTTTTTTTTATTTGGTTTGATGCACCGCCGATGGAAATAAAAAGTTTTGTGTTTTTTTTTTAAATGCTGGTAGTGGGATTAAATCGGGATGAAACGATGGTTTGCCTTGAAGTTGCAGTAGTGGGGGGCACCAACGAAACCTTCCTTCCTTCCTTTTTTTCCTTGCTTTCCTCGCTTCCTTCCCCCCCCCCTTCCTTTTTTTTTTCTTCTCCTTTCGGATCTGGCAGCCGCATCTCCGCGAACGGCTGTTGCATTTCACAGTCCAGCCTTGGAATAAGAGGCTTGTCCTGTGACTGCACCGTCAGGCGACGCGGTTTTATAAGCCTGGCCGGAGCTGCTCTTAAAAAAAGGGAAAAAAAAAAGCAAAACCCTCAAATTCTGGATTTGATTCTTCTGCTCTCCCGCGGAAGAAAAGACAAAAAGCCTTGCCCCTTTTGTTGTTGCAAACCCATCTTCTCTAAGAAGGTGATACTCTCTCTCTCTCTCTCTCTCTCTCTCTCTCTCTCTCTCTCTCTCTCTCTCTCTCTCTCTCTCTCTCTCTCTGTGTGTGTGTGTGAAGTGGGGGGGAATGAATCTCCTACGGCTGGGGATTTGGGGGCTGTGGCAGGAAAACCGCCTGCCAGTGCATGCAGACAAGCGGGCTGCAACATCTAGTGGGTGCAATCTGCTTTAAGGCAGCTCCGTGGGAAATAGAAGAAGGAAATAGAAGAGGGGGCAGTGGTGGCAGGTTCCTCTCGTGTCCCCACCCACCTCCTCCCAGCTTTCTTTTTTTGTCCCCCTCCCTTTTTATTCATACAAAGGAGGCAATGCAAGCAAGCCTTGGATGAGAAGCCTGGACACCCCCCCCCCACTCTCCCAGTAATGGCGCTTGGGCAAATGAAGTGCTCTCTTGGGGGGAACTGCGTTCATCCTTGGCTCCCCCCTTCCCTAGTAAAGAAACACTTCTGGGGAAGGTGTCCCCTCCCCAACTGGCCACCTTTCCCTCCCATCCAGCTCTCCCTCCTTTTTTTTTATAGAGCAAATAGGATGCTTTCCTCTCTGAATCCGAAAGAGGGGAGAGGAAATGGAACAGTTACATAAAAGTCGGATGATGGGAAGGGATGGGCTTGTCCAGAGAGTGTGTGTGGTTGGATGTGAGCTTGCATCAGTGATGATGGCTGGGTGTCAACATAAAGATTGATTTCTTTATCATTAGCCCTGATCTGATGTTCTCCTAAATAGGAAGAGGCTTCCCCTTTTATTTGACAGCCAAGTATCCCGGGGGCCCTTCTTTTCAAAGCAGGTTTATGTCAAGCTTCAAAGCTGAATCTTGATATGAAAGAATCCTCTCCTCTCCTCTCCTCTCCTCTCCTCTCCTCTCCTCTCCTCTCCTCTCCACACAAGGGCTTTGTGTGTTTTAGGGTTTAGAGGTCAGTTTGTCTCTGAATTTATATGGTCACAGAGTATTCAGATCCGAGATTTCTGATCTACCAAAGATAATGCACAGAAGAAAGAGAACGAAAGCCGAATTGGTCTGATGGTGCCACCAGGCTCCTGAGGATAACGCGCGGGCCTTCGGAGACGTGCTTTATTTCCATTTTATTAAGGTGGTGAAAATTTGACAATGCAGGATTGATAACAATACTCAAATGGAGAAGGGGAAATCCTTTGATCTCTTTCCTTTTAGCAGAGAAGTCTATTTTAACTCTGCAGGGTTAATGGTGTTACAACAATGGAAAAGGGTTGAGCACGTGATTTTGCACAGAGGCTGTTTTCCCTGGAAGCAAATGCTTTTTTGTCCAACTATTAACAGAAACAAAGCCTGGATCGTGATGGAAATTAATTTTGTTTAGTTTATAGCACCAGAGTTTATTTGCGATAGTCAACGTGCAACACAGAATGAGGCTTACTGGGTTGTTGTTAGTGTGTCTTTATATATGTTTAATGAACTTTATATTTTCTGGACTTTTTTTTTTGTTTGAGTTACACTTGGCCTTTCTCAGTTCCTCCCTTCCCAACCCAAAGTCATAGTCCTTCTGGTTCAGGACACTTTATTTAACTTTGGATCAGAAGTTGTGAGCTGTGGATTGAAGACAATATTTAATTGGTTTCCTTGAACCAAACACCCATAAGAGATGAGTCCCTTGGTACACATTAACAGATAATGTGTACATGTGTCAGAATGCAGAAATATGTTACTGAAATGTGTTTAGAGTTGTAGGAGAACCTTAATGTCAAGGAGAGGAGACATGAGACAAATATATGGGGCTTCAATTGAAGATGTGTAGATTTTTAAAGGGCAAAAGCTCTTCTCTTGTATGGTTCTTTCTATAGTGCTTCATTGTCCAGAATTCACTATTAAGCTGTGATTGGTTTAGTGACAGTGCATTGAATAAGCTGCAGTTTGTTAGGTTTACCTATTATACAAAGCCATAAACTATGCTTTACAAACCAAACTATCTGGGAACCCCATAGCACACTAATTTATAGCTAAACTACCAGAACTTTGTATTAAAAGAGAATCTACTTTAGGCTAAATTGCTTTAGGATTAAAGCCATGGAATTCAACTGAAGAACAGTTGAATAGACAATCATAATCTGTATAGTAAGACTATCAGAACTCAGATGTGAAGTATCACAATGTCACTGTGGGGCACATGCACAGCTAGCCTTAATTGGGAGAAAAAGTTACTGTTGTGTTATTGAGAGCAACTTGTAGGTTATACTAGTGGGCTCAGAAGAAAGCCGAGGGACTAAATCTTCTGAATCTTGATCACTGACTTCTTGGAGTCATCTACAGAACCTCAGAGATCTGCTTTCTCTGGTACCTGGGGCCACGGTTTCAGATTGTGCATTTCTGGGTCAAGTTAAGGAAGTTGCCATCAAATACCCATATGATCCACATACAGTCCTACTGTCATACAATCCACAAATGCTGTTACCAAGTCATCACTAGGAGACCTCAGTCTTAATTTTGGAATGTTACTTGGTGGCCCTCCTTCTGCAGGTCCTCAAGAAGAATGGAAACTTCCCAATACAAATATTCTATGCATTGTCTTGTTTTGCTCCAAGGCAAGGTAGCCAAAAGTTTAAAAAGACCTTCAAATGTTAAAAAAACAACCCAACAACAATTAAAATGACCATGAAGATTAATTGAACTGAAAAGGCCTGGCTAAAGAAGATCATCTTTATCCTTTCTAGAAGTTGAAAAAGCTGCATTCCATCACTTGGGAGAAGCATGAGACAATAGGTTTGGTAAACAGATCTTAGAAAAGGAGGACTTCTTTAAGAGTATCTCTCCTTCCTGGAAAAGAAAACAAGAGGTACCTTCAGATATTCGGGCCCTAGTTTGAGTGCTGTACTTTCTCTTCTTTTTCTGGAAAGATGCTTTGCAGTAGGAAGTTAGCATACTTGGAGTACCTGCATTGGACACACAGATTCAATGTCCAGCTCAGGGTGACACCCTCCAGAAAATAGTTCAGCAAGAGGAGTAGGCTAGACCAGGCAAGAGTGCCTTGATTCTGGCTGGGCCATTCATTATGTCTGGTGCTGAGGACCAGGTTGAGATTGCTCTGGGGGCAGTGCAGGAAGAGCTGTCCAGTGGGAATCCTGGGTCATCCAGATAGAATAGGTGTGACCTTAATTCATTGATGTCCCTCCTTGGACTTCTTTTTCCCAGTTTGAGAACTCTTGCTGCCATCTCCTCATGTCCCAACTTAACATTTCTGATCCATTTATCAACCTGCTCTAAATTGTGGACTAGAATCTGCTAATCAGCCTAGGGATTAGATTTACTCATCAAATCACAGCATGCTATTCCCATGGAGATAATCTATATTTTGTCCCTACAAGAGAAAGGTCATCTAAAGAAATGGTCTTAGCAAGGCTTTTAGATTGACATGGGTTCCACACAAGACCGTAAGAACGCTCTTGCATTTCTTCAGGATGGTTGTAGTCTAGTGTAGCACTTCCCCATAATTACTCACGGGATGGGATGGAGGAGCTATAACGGGTGTCAAACTCAATTTCATTGAGGGCCGCATCAGCATTGCGGTTGCCCTCAGGGGGCCAGGTGGGCGTGGCCTACTGGGTGGGCATGGCTAGAGTGTGTATGGCCTACTGGGTGGGCATGGCCAGCTCTACATCGTTCGCATCAAGGGTGCCTATGGGGGCCTGGGCAGGAGTGGGACAGATCTGAGGGTCTCTGGCAGGAGGAGGGTCTCTGGGCCAGGGCCAAGGCAGTGGGGGCCGTTCCCTCACTGTTTCCAGGATGGCTTCGCGGGCCGCATGAAACCACTTCACGGGTCGAATCCGGGCCCCGGGCCTTGTGTTTGACATGTCTGAGCTATAAGATCAACTAAGCTTTTACTTTCTCCTGTCCTCTCTCTCTGCATACTTGTTTCCCTCTTTCCTGGATGCAGTCGAAAGATTAGGAAGCGCTTCCAAGTCTTTAAGACATGATACCTAAAAATGTCTTTAAAAAAAAAACCATCTAGGTTTTACTTCATAATACGATTTCCAGAATCATATTATGGATGCAATAGAAAGGCATATTATGGATGCAATAGAAAGACTTTAGGATAAGATTATTTATAGTAGTCAACTTACAGGGATGTAAGGACAGGATATAATTTGTCAAATATAAGAACAGAATATCCTTCTTCTACAAGGTGTTGGCACTGATTCTCCCAGCAATCCTCTTTTGCTGATGGCTTTGCTTTTTGCTTGCTGACTTGCTTTCCCATCAGATGTCAAAGTCCTTAAACTTCATTAGATGTTGCCCATACTTTTATGAACAGATGTATGTTACACATTTGTTGTTGTTAGCTGCGAAGTTGTGTCCCATCGCGACCCCATGGACAACGTTCCTCCAGGCCTTCCTGTCCTCTACCATCTTCTGGAGTCCATTTAAGCTCACGCCTCCTGCTTCAGTGACTCCATCCAGCCACCTCATTCTCTGTCGTCCCCTTCTTCTCTTGCCCTCAACCTTTCCCAGCCTGAGGCTCTTCTCCAGTGAGTCCTTCCTTCTCATTAGGGGGCCAAAGTATTTGAGTTTAAACTTCATTAAGTTACACATAATACATTAGTTATCAAGGATTTTTTTTTAACCAGTAATGACAGCTAAAATATTTGCATAGTTTTCCATTTTTCCTAAAAAAATTTGTGGAGGAGGGAAGATAATATTTTTTATCATTACATTGCAGTTCCTGAAGATATTATATCTCTAATTGTGCTCATTGTTACTTAATAAACATATGAACAGAAAAAGCTGGAATGTATTTCCTAGAGGTTTTCAGATAGAAGCTAGATAGTCATTTGTCAGCTGCTGTAGTGAATCTTGGGAGCTGGAAGGTTGAATTAGAAGACCTGTAAGGTCCCTTCCACCATCTTTTTAAAACTGTGGTTAATGATGTAATTTAACTCGTGTATGAATTCATTATTTTATATTAGTAGCTTCTTCTGTGTCTCGGGCAAACAGGAAACCAAAGAGCATTTTCTGAAGCTTCTTCTTTCAGACATTGTGTATGTGGGGTTTTGTGTGTCAGAGAATATATAATTGTCCCAACTAAATAGATCTTTTCTTGGGATTAAAATGAGAGACTGTAATGTGCAATAAAGAGCTCAAGCAACCTCTGATTCCTTAATCACTGTTGGTGAGGCTGTGAGAGGTTAAAGGAACTTTTTGTACGTAAACTAGGCATGAGTGAATCTGTTCTGCTTAATTTAATTTAAGACCAGTTTTTGTCAGCCTTTGTCAGTTTGTAATATATTTTTATAGGAAAATCTGCATTATATTAACACACATTATTTTGCATGTGCTGCTTCCTCATGTATACTTTTTTTCTGCATGTTCTTTGGTGACATCAACTGCATCACAACATTTGGGAAAATGCACATAGAGACATCTGACTGTACTCTAGTCCAAGAAGGTATTAATTTTCCCCCCCAACGCTAGTCCCAGCTTGTGTAAAACTGGTCAGTGGTAGGAGGCAAACTGCAGATGGGTATGAACCTCTCCCATGTTTTTCCCCAAGATGTGAGAAAGCAGAGATGAATTTATCCTTCTCTAAGACGCAATAGGTGAGATTAGCATGCAACAGTTACATTTGTACAGCAGACTTTTTTTGTGGTAAACAAACACAATTGCCAGAGCTGCTAGTAGGTGAGTAAGGATTTGATGTCCACCCAACTGTTCTGAATCAGTTCCAGAGATGGATAACCACTTCCTATGTTGCTGAGTAGATTTGTCTCAGTGTAGGAAAGATGCCTTGAGATGTTAAGCAGCTTGCAACCTGGATACAATTGGAAATTAATCACTAAGGGAAGGTCTTGAGGACGATTTCCGTGGTCTTGTTTTAGGAAGGACTTCGATCTTAAGCTTTTGGTGTGGGACAGATCTATGCCCTGAAGATTTGCATCAGAGATTCTGCTTGCTTAGCTCATCATTTGGACTGACCAGGTTAACAGATCTTAAGAGAGATGTCCTTTGAAGTAGTAGCCTTAATCCTAGTTCCTTTTTAAAATACAGGTAGGGTTGAGGGAATTTATGTTAATTTTCCTTCTTGCTCTTGGCTTTTTTTATATTTCGGTGTTTGTAGATTGCATTTTACCTATTTGTAACATGCCTGCCTTTTAGTACTGTCCATAGGGTTTTCATGGCAAAGATACTGGAGTGGGTTGCCACAGAAGAAGGGGACGACAGAGAATGAGGTGGCTGGATGGAGTCACTGAAGCAGTAGGCGTGAGCTTAAATGGACTCCAGAAGATGGTAGAGGACAGGAAGGCCTGGAGGAACGTTGTCCATGGGGTCGCGATGGGTCGGACACGACTTCGCAGCTAACAAACAACATGCCTGCAGACAGTGTTGTCCTATACGGCAGCCAAAAAAATAAAAAACACAGCCAAAGCTTTCATTGAATCCAGGATGGGATCCAGGATGGAAAGCAAGACATGCAGCTGTTTGCTCATATTTGCAAGATTTAGTTCTTTCTTGCCCAATACAGGTGTGACAATGCACTGATTGCATAAGTTTGCATTTGAACACATTGAGTTGTCTTTGGCTAGAATTAACCCATAACATTTAGTATTTATTTTCCCATATCCAAATTATGAGGCAGATGCTGTACTTAAAAGCTGCAGATTCCAGAGTTTCAACTGTAATATCCTCACAAAAATCATATGCTTTACACCAGCGGTCCCCAATCTTTCCAGCCTGGGGGTTACGGCATGGCTTGGGGTGGGTGGGATGTGAGTGGCAGACGCGCATGCGTGTGCACAGCTCCATGTGTGCAAGCTGTGGGTGCACATCCCCTCCACTCGCACTCACATGTGAGTGGAGGGTGCTTGCGCTCGTGCACAAAGTTCCACTAACATGAGCGGAAGCCACTTTTGCGCTCACGTGCGAAGCCCCCTTTGCACAAGCGCAAGTGGCCTCTATTCACACAAGTGGAGCTTCACACGTGTGCACTTGCCAATCTCTCCCATGGCTCAGTTTTGAACACGCCGCAGCCCAGGTGTTGGGGACCCCTGCTTTACACCAAATAAAATGAATGCAGCTTTTTTCATCTTTCTGTCTTTCATGCTTTCTGATTCTTGCATAATAAAGTAGACCTTCCTATCCTGGTCCTGTCCAGATGTTTTGGATCATAACCCTCCAGAATTCCTTTCTAGCATGTGGCTTGCCGTTTTGAGGATGGCTGAGGAACATCCAGAAGGCACCGGATTGGGAGAAGTCAGCCCAATTCTACAGCAAGGATTGATTGGTCTACTTCTTGCCGTTTTGTTTCACTGACAGAAAATATTTGCAGTGTCCCCACTACTGTGCAGCCAAGCCATAACATTAAAGATTAAATTAGATACTGTACATCTACACAGGTAGTCCTCGGTTTACATCACTTTGTTTAGTGACCATTCAAAGTTATAACGGCACTGAAAAAAGCGACTTACGACTATTTTCATAGTTGCGACCATTGCAGCATGATCACATGATCAAAATTCAGACGCTTAGCAATTGACTTGTATTTATGACGGTTGCAGTGTCCTGGGATCATGTGGATCTCCTTTTGTGATCTTCTGACAGGCAAAGTCAATGGGGAAGCCAGATTCACGTAGCAACCATCTTACTAACTTAACAACTGCAGTGATTCACTTAGCAACTGTGGCAAGACAGGTTGTAACATGGGGCAAAATTCACTTAACAAATGTCTCACTTGGCAACAGAAATTGTGATCGTAAGTTGAGGACTACCTGTATAACAGATACTGTAGTAAATTTAATAGATGCAGGTGTCTGTTCTCACTTCCCCTCGAATTAGTCAAGATTGTTATATCAAGAAGAGTGTGGAGAAAGGGAATTTTACCCATAAAGGAGAATATTTGTAGTTCTGGATTAAAATGAGGGGTGCTTGGACTTGGTTGCTTTCTTGCAGACATTTCATTATCCAAACTGGGTAACATCATCAGTGCTAGTAAGAAATGGGAGCAAACCCTGTGCCTTACTAGGACTGATGATGTTACCTAGTTTTGGTAATGAAATGTCTGCAAGAAAACAGCCAAGGTCAGAGAGCACCAAGGGCCCCTCAGAGGGAATTTTATCCAATGGTGACATGATGCAAAAGATGCAGATTCTATCATTTGTGATGATTTATATCATTTGCATAATGGTATCATTACAGAAAAGTTGCAAATTACATTACAAATAATGTAATTTATAATACAGTTGGACATTTGCAATTTAATGGACACAGGGGAGCAAGAGATAGTCTATTAAATTAAGCTTTTGCTTCTATTCTGTTGTAGTTTATAAAAGATAAATAAACCTGTTAAAATCTTCTGGGTTTTGCTTTATCTTATTTTTTAAGTAGAATGTTTATCTTTAACATTCCAAGTGAGAAACAAAAGAGCAGCTGGGCTTTCTCTGCTTCTGGAACCAAACTAACTAGGGTGATAAGTTTATATAAGGGCAGATTTATATCTGAGGATTTTCAAAAACCATTCTCTTTCAGATCGAAGTAAAATAAATAACTTTTGTTTTGTTTTCCAAAAGGGGAATAAGGTTTGGAATTACAAGGGTTCTTAAAAGTTGGATGGAGAGCTGTGCTACTTGCTGGAGTGATAAAAAGGGCAGGGCGAGTGTGCTTTTCTTTGTATTCCTATCATTCATTGGACAACCCACAATCCGTTCTCCAGTTGTTTAGATCTCCCAGGATGCCTGATTTGGAAAAGCAGAAAAGGTGTATAACAGACAAGCCCAACCCCACCATAGCAGCAGTCATACTATTTATTTATTTTAGAGAATTTATATAGCCACCTACTCACGTGCAGCCACTCTATGTGGCCTACAGACAATATAATAATTATCATCATCATCATCATCATCATCATCATCATCATCATCATCCCCCATCCCTCTCAGCAACAACAAACACTCAAAGTAGCCATTTAATGGGCTCCATCCCATTCTGGCTACCCCAGCCCCACAGGCAAAACCACATCTTCAAGGTCTTACGAAAGAGTGTCAGAGTGAGGGCCAGTCTAATTTTTGGAGGGATAATGTTCCAGAAGATGGGAGCCACTATGAGAAGGCCTTTCTTCTGGGTCCTGCCAGACATACCTCCTTAAGGGACGAGACCCGCAATGCTAGCTCTATCTTAATAACAAATGTATTCAAAAAAGGACACCAATAATATTCTATCTAAAGAAGGGGTCCCCCATCCGCGAGATGCAGGCAGCACACAAAACCACGCACTCTCCGGTCCATGGAAAAAACCTCTCTCCACAGAACCGGTCCCTGGTACCCAAACAGTTGGGGACCTCTGATCTAAAGCATCCTGATAAGGACTTCCAAAACAGGTGTCTTTTTTTGTTAGGGAAGAAAACTTGTGGGAGATGGGAGGATAGGCTTCAGCCCAAGATTAATCCAAATGCTAAACTCTGAACTATTTGAAAAAATGCTGAAAGGCAGCCAATTTATGGTCCCTTTAGAGCACTGACGCTGATAAAGATGTGTTTAGCCCATTTTCTTGATAAATTGCCATGCAGTAGAAAGGCTTGACAGCATAATAGCCAGATGTCACGAACAGACATTGATCAAGCTTCTTCCTTGGTTTTTAGTGTGCAGAAAACTCAAACAAGGCAGACAAATGAGAAACAAGCCGCATCTTAATGTAATGGTTGTTAAGAAGGAGCTTGCTAACTGAATTGCTATGGTCCCTGCAGAACAATGTCATCTGGGAGAAATGCAGTTGTTTAGATTTGTTCCTTCTCCCCTGTCCAGCTTATCTAATGACTGTGAACAGATTTGTTTTCTCTGGAACATGCAGTAGCTTCATCAGACGGGTGAGCCAATATGTTTGATTCAAACCATGCTAAAATCCAGCTGGGAAAAATCTGTTTGGCATGCCAACTTCCACGGCAACAGGCTTTTGGTCAGTTTCCTTGACAATCCCTTAACTCGAAAGAACCGAGTGAAGATTTTAACCTCAGTGGGTTAACTGTGGGTGATTTCAGGAAGAAACTTGGCAGTTAAATTAGCATTTTTATAGGAAAATGTTCATCCCCCCCTTTTTAAAATGGCACAGTTGCCTTACCCTTTGGGGATTCTTGACATATTTTTAACTGGTGGATGTAGTTTTAATAAAATAGGTCAACCAATGAATGTAGCTTCTTTTTTCTTGAAAGCACACTTCAGGGGCAGATGACTGAAAGGCATTTGTTTGTGATTCTGAACTGTTTTGCTTTGAAAGTAGCTGAGTGTTTTACAGTATACGGAATGCCCTCTGAATCATCCAGAGATACTTTCTCTCTTCGTCTGGGTCTGTCATGGAGAAAGAGGGGGGTCAAGCTATTCTTCAAAGCACCTGAGGCCAGGACAAGAAGTAACCAATGGAAACTTATGAAGGAGGGATTCAACCTAGAACTAAGGGGAAAATTCCTGACAGTGAGAACGATTAATCGGTGGAATGGCTTGCCTCTGCCAGTTGTAGGTGCTCTCCATCACTAGAGATTTTTAAGAAGACTTTGGACAGCCATTTGTCTGGAATATGGTATATAAGATCTGCTTGAGAAGGGCGTTGGACTAAAAGACCTCCCAGGTTGCATCCAACGCTACTGTTCTGTTCTGTCCAACCCTTTGTTCTTGTTGATGCATTGTTTGATGCCTTTGTGTTTCAGAGTGATCGCCTTTTGATCAAAGGAGGCAAAATAGTCAACGATGACCAGTCCTTCTACGCAGACATTTATATGGAAGATGGGTTGATAAAGTAAGTACCCTATGATTTTGTTTCCATTATGGAACTAAATAAAAAAATGTCTTCTCGTAGAAACATGCTGGGCTTCACAGAAACATTGAAATCAAACTTAACTGATGCTTAGGGATACAAGAAGTGAAAAGAGCGATTTTGGGTTGAGTCCCTGAGAGCAGGGTCATTAAATTTTACTGTAGTCTGCCACAGAGAAAACTTTCATTGCACTGTAGTCCAGGTATATAAGTACAGATTTAAGGATGACCACAGAGATTGGCAAGAACTGGAAGACTTTGGTGCTTTTGACAGCATGTAGATTCTGGCATTTCTGCCTATTGGATGGAAATCTCTTGTGAAGAACTGAATTGTAAAGAGCAATTGCAGCCTTTCTCACTTGGCTTCTGGGCTGTTACTGAATTGGTGCTATACTTGCTGTGATTTAGGAGTATAAAAATTGCCCTCCAGGGTCTGCAGCGAGAGGCAATTCAAGGCATTTGCTGCAACTCTCATGAGAAGATAACAGGCTATCTGGCAGTCCCAAAGGTGTTTTTCAACAGGCGTTTTGGATTTTCTTGTTTTTCTTTTTCTTTTTTTTCTTTTAAAACATTTCACTTCTCATCCCAGAAGCCTCCGCAGTTCTGACAACCATGATTTGGATAATTGGGCATCTCCATAGACATTTAGGCTATCTGGTAATTGTTAGGAGTAGAAGAAAAAAGGCTGCAGACTGGACTAGAATAAATCAACGTTAACCTTTTGAGTTTGCGTCTTTGCTCTAAATCTCTCCTTTTAAGACTTTGAAGTCTTTCCCTTAATCTGCGTGCAACATCTCAAATTCGCTGTCCTGGATCCCAGTTTATAAAATGCAATATGAGCGAAGGGTTTCTCATTCAGTACATCTGGATGGAGGTCAGTTTGTTAGGTGAAATTTGCATACCAGGGATAAATCTTTGGAGATGGGGAACCAGGAATAATTAAAAGGTCTACATGATCAGTACACTTAAAATTAACTTACGAAAAAGACAAAAGAGAATAAATGATCTTCGCTTGGGACTGAAAAATCAGCCAAGATGGTGCCAGGCACATCTTTTTTGGAAGGATATTCCAGAACACGTGGGAAGCAGCATTTCCTGCACGGTGAGCTTACTAGTAAGATAGTCCTTGATTTACAACCACAATTGGCACCAGAATTTCCATTGTTAAGCAAGGTGGTTGTTCAGTGAGATACAACCAATAATAGGACCTTTCTTTTGCTATGGTTGTTAAGTGAATCATTGCACTTAGGTGAATCACAAGGCTGTTAAGTGAATCTGGCTTTCTCTGCTGACTTTGCTACAAGGGAAGGTTGCAAATGGCGATTTTGTGACGGTGATATTGCATCTATCATAAATAACATGCTGGTCGACAAGCGCCCAAATTTTGATCGCATGATTGGGGATGCTGCAACGTTGAAAGTATGAGGACCAATTGCAAGTCGCTTTTTTTCCCCAGTGCTGTTGTAACTTCAGCAAACCATTAAACAAATGGTTGTAATTTTAGGACTATCTGTACTTTCTGTTGGGACTAGGAGCAGATTGGAAGGCGGTGAAGATCATAATCAAACTGTCATATGTTCGTAGCATCTGATTTCTCCCTATGGTCTTGCTGCCCTAACATTTGATGTACATTAAAAAAATATTTTGAACCCGTGCTTCTCTCTATGCTTATGATACTGATACGAGAGTGCCTCTTACCTCAGACAAATAGGGGAGAACCTCATTGTGCCAGGAGGGGTAAAAACCATCGAGGCTCATGGACGAATGGTGATCCCTGGAGGAATTGATGTCCATTCCCGTTTCCAAATGCCGGACCAAGGAATGACCTCCGCTGATGACTTCTTTCAAGGAACAAAAGCAGCCCTGGCTGGAGGCACCACTATGATCAGTAAGATTTAGTTTATCTAATTGAAATGTAATAGCCAGTTTTGTCTAGTAATTAAGGTACCAGGCTAAAAACTGGGAGACTGTGAGTTCTAGCTCTGCTTTAGACATAAAAGTTGGCTGGGTGACTTTGGGCCAATCACCAGGAGACTGAGCATTCTAGTCCCGCCTTAGGCATGAAAGCCAGCTGGGTGACTTTGGGCCAATCATCAGGAGACTGTGAGTTCTAGTCCCGCCTTAGATATGAAAACCCGCTGGGTGACTTTTGGCCAATCATCAGGAGACTGTGAGTTCTAGTCCCGCCTTAGGCACAAAAACCCGCTGGGTGACTTTGGCCAGCCTTTCTCTCAATCCTTACGGTTGTTATTGTGGGAAAGAAGAGGAAGGTATGTTGGATATCTTTGCTGCCTTGCGTTAACTTGTAGAATAATAAAGGTGGGAAACAAACAAATAAATAAAACATGGAAACCACAAAATGATGCTTGTTGTGCAAGAATAAAAGGGCAGAAAGGGACATGATCCATGGAACAGATGTTTCAGTTTTAAAATGCTGTTGTGTAGAGAGAATGAGTGTTTTAATTGTTCAGGATGCTTCTAATTTTCCCTCAGGGCAATGTTTTGTAAACGTTTTGCTCTTAGGACCCCTTTCCGCTTATTAAAACATACGGATGCCCCCCCCCCCTTTAAAGAGCTTTTGTTTGCATGGGTTACATTTATCTATATTTACTATATGAAAAATGATGCATTTGTTAACACGTTTCATTATTGAACTGTGTAAAAATAACAATACTAAACCCATCAGGTAATAACATAAATATCTTCATGAAAAAAAATCCCCACCTTTTTTAACAAGTTAAAATAAAAACGAGAAGAGTGACGTTGTTTTAAATTTTTGAAATTTGACAAGATCTTCTCTGTGTTGTAAGTTTTTCACATAAACAGTGATATTTGAAAGAAGATTATGCCCACGTTCTTCTGAGATTTCACAGACCAGGCTCCTAGGCAAAGCTAATATAGCATCATCAGGGTTTTGAAAGAGAGAATTGTCATTTGATTCTTAAATTTTTTGGTCTCTTGCACTCTGCTAGCAAGATAAATTAAGCAAATTGGGCCATTTCTATATTTGTGTTTCTATAGTTACTTCTCAACTCCCAGTATTTCTTTTCCAGCTAATGTAATTTTATCTGCTGCTTCAATATTGAGATTCTACTCAAGTTGTTCCCTCGGTGAAAGCATTAAAGCACAGAGGCTTGTAAAGCAGCTTGGCAATTAGCCCTAGAGGGATTAGATGCTTATGTGTTCGTATTATGTCTAGATTTGTAAAAATTATATTTATATCTATTACAGCTGGCTGAGTTGATAGGATGTATTATGTCTAGATGCCTGGCTACTGGTGTATGGGCTGGGAAGTCTTTTTTTGTTGAAGGAATGGAATAAACAAAGATTAGAGTCAAGCCCCATAAGACTTTGCATTTTATTTCTTGAGCTTATTTAGGATATTATAGGCAATGCTGAGTTCTAAAGATTTTAGCAAATTGGTTGCTAGCAAGTCCATTGCTGGATTGGGAAGTCCTGGTATAGATTGGAGATGTCAAAATGTGAACCTTGGCCTGGGAAAAAAATGGGTGTCATTGTGGTTTGCATTGATTCAAAAACCCAACATGGGGTTTGTGTTTCAAAGCCCAGGATTATGAAAAAGATTCTGCTGCTCATCTTGGAGAGATTGGGGTATTTTTTTGAAGAAAAAAATCAGAGCTGTAAACATTTACACTTGTCCCAGGGGATATATTGATGAGTCCTTTACAGTCCACGTTCCCTCCTCCTCCGCTTTCCTCCTGGATATTTTTTTAAATTCCAAGGTCCAAGGAAAGAGAATGGAGGAAAATGTGGGTTGTATCTCATGTTAAAGTAGATCAGGGGTTTTTCAAACTTGGCAACTTTAAGACTTGTGAACTTCAGCTCCCAGAATTCCCCAGCCAGCATGTCTGGCTGAGGAATTCTGGAACTTGATGTCCACAAATCTTAAAGTTGCCAAGTTTGGAGACCCTTGAAGTCGATGGATAAGTATTGATGTACTGAAGCTGAATTCAAGCTTTTGCTTTTACCTTTGTTTATTGCAACTAATTACGTCAATTGGACAGTTACTACGATTAGCATCAAATCATAGCAACCGGGGGGGTCTATCAAACGCATATGCAAAATTGTCCAGAAGTAACCAAGAGAGGGATGTTGAGGCTAGTTTGAGCTTCTAGGTCCATGGTGGCGAACCTATGGCACGTGTGCCACAGGTGGCATGCAGAGCCCTCTCTGTGGGCATGCACACCATTGCCCCAGTCCTAGGCCTTCAGCTGGGTGTTATAAAACCTTTTCGCTTTAGGCCTCCAGTGCCGTGTGCAAAAGAAAAGAGGTTCATTCAATCAATCAATCAATTTCAACTTCTCACGGGGGAAAAAAAAAGATCTTGCGAAGTTGGAATTGATTGATTGAACTTTTTAGTCCCACCCAGTCTGCCGTTACCACCACAGCCACGCCCACCCAATGGGCCATGCCCACCCAGCACTCAACAATACATAAGTGGGTTTTGGGTTGCAGTTTGGGCACTCGGTCTCTAAAAGGTTCGCCATCACTGTTCTAGGTGGACACATTGCATTGTGGGGTGCTTGTCCTCTCTGAGCTTGGTTGTTTTCTTGCAGATGTTTTATTACCAACTAAGTAACATCATCAGTGCTGTCATCGATGACCCCAAGCCCAACCCTGAGCTATAAATATTCACTTCTGTTGGTAGCACATTCACTAAATTGCCTGTGTGTCTGTGGTCAGAGGCTGCAAACAGGTTCCATGGCTTCAGGGGCAACATGTGAGCAATTTCACCCATTGCAGTATCAATCATTTGTGGGCTAGGCCGTCTTTGAATGATTTTGTGCAGCATACCACACAATATACTATGGTTTACATAGCTGGATTTTTCCAGCTTGCTAATTCTTACAGAGGAAGGCTTGTTGCAAATTCATGTCATGCTACGAAATATTGGTTTGGTATGTGAGATGGAAAATTCGGGGGTGGTGGTGGTGGGGGGAGACTTAAGCAAGTACTATATAGCATAGTAAACCGAAATGTAACTCATATTGTAGTTTCTATGAGTTGATGTTGATGAAAAGAGACTTTACTATTTTTATTTTGGGTTGGATGAACTTACTTGTCTTGTGCAAACCCAATTATATTTCATTCCACAAACCATGGTTGAACAGTATGGCTTACCATGGTTTGAAGATAGCAGGGTAGAGCAAAGTTGAATGCTTATAAAGTTTTATACTTTATAAATATACATTCTTTGGATGCATCACTATATGGCAAGAAGAGTATATGCATAAAGGCTTGATTTCCTTAGAGGGCGTTTTCTAAATAAAGGTAAGGTAAAGGTTCCCCCGCACATGCGTGCTAGTCGTTTCCGACTCTAGGGGCCGGTGCTCATCTCCGTTTCAAAGCCGAAGAGCCAGCGCTTGTCCGAGGACGTCTCCGTGGTCATGTGGCCGGCATGACTAGATGCCAAAGGCGCACGGAACGCTGTTACCTTCCCACCGTAGTGGTCCCTATTTTTCTACTTGCATTTTTACGTGCTTTCGAACTGCTAGGTTGGCAGAAGCTGGGACGAGTAACAGGCGCTCACTCTGTTTTCTAAATAAATTTGGGTAAAGTTTGTATATCTATCATTGCAGTCCTTGAAGCTAAGTCGGTGCTAAGCCTCCACAGTGCTTCATCTTGGCTGTCCTACCCTTCTCCTCCTTCTTGCTGATCTTTCTGAGGAATTGTTGGTTCTCAGCCTTAACAGCTGGATTGGATTTTTGCACAAATATTATGTTTATCATCTTTCTTTCTCACTCCCTCTTCCCTCACAAGTTCCAGGGCTGGAGAGTAGGTTAGCCCATGTGTCTTTCTCATGGTTCAAAAATCTCACATGTGGCATTCTGAGTCATACATAACTTCAACAAAAGGCCAGGGGAAAAAGAGGGGAATAAGGTACACATCAGAGTAGGAGAGAAGGATGCACCATATTTTCAAAAGAAATTACACATTCATAAAATCAAATTTAGGTTTGCAGTGGGCTTTCAGAAGCAAATTTGTCTATGTCCTAAATTTTAGAAGGCCATACTGTATTCAATTTTTAATTCCAAACACTTACATTTTTAACAGGGACAAAAGGGTTGGTCAGCCAAGAATTGCCGTTTTGAATTGACATTATTGTCTATCTCTTGCCTCCCATAATAGAAACATCTGGATGGTTTGGTCTAGCTATTTCTGTTCTCTTTCACACCTTCTCCTTCTCAAATCAAGCAAAGCAACCACTTTTAAGTACTTTCTGCAACAGTATATTAATTTACACATATCTGTATAATACTCCAGATCATGCAAAATAAGAATTGAAACAACTCTGCTTCAGTATGTAGCAGAGATGGCAGGGGATATGTATGGCATAGCGTGGCATGCTTCAAATTACTTCTCTTCCAGAACTTCAAGAAAGCAGTGTACAACAGTAGGAGTGATCTGAAGGCCGTGCTGCAAAACAATTGGATCATCGTATGGAGATTTTTTATAGAGTATCTCAGAGGTTCACCCACCAGCGCTTGATGCACTGGTTGGGATCACAGGTACATCAAGAGTAGGACATATACTAGCTTTAGACTCTTATAAGCCATGAACCTTAGAATCACACAAGATTTAATGGGATGTGTAAGGATTTAATTATGGTTTGTCTTACATTTCTGAACCAGAGGATGGTCTGCATCTTCAAAGAGGCTATTGAAAGGATGAAAAGTAGACACTTAATGCAGGTTCAAACCACGTTTAACTCCTACTTTAATAAGAGGACAGTGTTCTCTCCTGCTGCTTCTAGTTCTTTACAGAATCATAAGGAATTGCTTTGGTTGGTTCACAGAGCGATGAAGCCATGTTTTGTTGAAGTGGGGCCACAGCAGCTGAGTTCCGGCACTATGCTATCCATAAATCAAACCATACTGAGTCTTAATGAGATGTGAGTCCAACTTCATAAGCTGTTTATTTGACTGTGCCTTTGGACTGCCCTAATCTGAACGAGAGGGCGGTATGCCTGAGCAGTCCAAGTAGTGACTATTATACCTTAGAATGACCCAAGCTAAATATAGTTACAATCTCTCAAAACATAACAAAGAAACAGATGTGCTTCTGTAGTCCTCCAGGACCTGAGTTAGATATTTTGTGTGCTGATTATGTGCTGCTGAACACTTATGGAACATTTAGAGGAAGAGAAGGGTCAAAGTAACTTAGAAGTACACACGTACGTACATCGTAAACAAAATAAACATGCACTCCCACCATACATCCCAAGATACAACTGTGGAAACATAGAATTCACTCTGGTGCAATACGAGAGCTTCTGGAGTGTAGTGATGCAATGTAATTCCAAACAAAATGAAACACTTTTTTGCTGCCTAGATACATTACACGATCTTTTTGGGTCGCTGGGCACCCATAAATTACCTTTTTCTTCCAGTGCTGCAAAATAGCTATTGAGCGGTTTAAGATGACTTCTTTTTTTTAGAAATTCCCCATCCATGGACACCACAGTTGTCAAAGATTGTCTTTGGCTTCTTTCTCTCGTTCAAGGATTTATTACGACTTGGGAGACGCAGTTAAATCGATCGCCAGCTTCCCCCCCCCCCCCACACAACATCTCTTCGAAGACTTCCTTGGGGTTTTCAAACGATAATCTGTTTTAAAGAGCTACATTGATTTTTTTTTTTAAAAAAATGGAGAATAACTGTTGACAAAAAAAGTGCCGCTTAATCCCTTGATGGGTTTTTTTTTAAAGCAAGAGCTTTCTTCTTTTATCCAAGTAACCCTCCCAAGTTACAAAATTTAATTAGAAACATATAAAAATGAAGAATGAGAATGACTCTGCCTTTTCCCCTTCCATTTTAGCTATTTTTAATCATCCGAATGCTAGAAAAAGTCACTGGCGGTTGGATATATGTGTGCATTTTTGGAAACGTCTCCTAGTTTTTGATTTCTTTGGATCCAGGTTTAATTATGGGTTGTTTTTTTTGGTGTTTTGAAATCGAATGACCAAAGGCTAGACATTTTCTGCCTCCCTGCCCTCTGCTTTCTCTAACTTTCCTCCCAATTTCTTTTAAAAAGGGACCAGTTGATGAAATCGAATCCAGCAAACAGCATGTCACATAATTTGTCTGTGCGGATTTCTTTAGAACAGAGTGGGTAAACAAACTACTGCGATATCTGCAATTGATTTAGCAACCGTTAAACGCATATGAACTGTTATTTTGTTTTTCTGATCTAACGATAGGGCCCGTCCTTCTGCTTACTGTTTTTAATTCTCAAAGGATGAATAAAAATATTTGTGGGGAGAGGGGAACTTTGGTTTGCGTTGACATCTCAGTTTGAGTCACGTGTATTTTTTTCAGATTTTCCCCAGCAAGATGATAAATCTTTGCTATTCAGAAATTCAGTGCCACGTGCTGTAGCTAACTAGTAGCAGAAGTTACCCAGATGTGGCACAGGGAAATAAGTAGCTTTTGCTCTAGAGTTTATTACTCTTACCAAAGATTTGCCAACTTTATCTATGTAATCCTCGTCCCTGGTCTGCAAATTCTTGCAATCTCTACATTTCTGATCCCTAAAAGCTGCATTATTCTTGCATGAACTCAAAAAATCATGTGAGAGTTTGGCCATTTTTAATTCTTAACTTAGGATTAATTTAAATCAAGTGCTCGTGGCTTTCAAGGGGTATAGCATATTATTTAGCAATAATATGTGATCAAGCAAAAGATCTTGACCAACTTGAACAATGGGCCCTATCCAACAAAATGAGTTTCAATGTGGAGAAAAGCAAAGTCTTAGGCAGGAAAAACCAAAGGTACAAATGCAGATTGGGCAAGACCTGGCTTAAAAACAGTAACTGTGAGAGGAACCTTGGTGTCCTAGTGGACGATCATTTGACCATGAGCCAGCAATGTGCAGCAGCAACCAAAAAAGCTAATACAATCCTCGGTTGTATAAACAGAGGCATAGAAGCAAAATCATGTGAAGTATTAGTACTGCTTTATAAAGCCCTAGTAAGACCACACCTGGAATACTGCACCCAATTTTGGTCGTCATATCAAAAAAAGATGATGAGAGTTTGGAAAAAATTCAGAGAAGAGCAACTAAGATGATCAAAGGTCTGGAGACCAAAAGATACGATGAATGGCTGTGGAACTTGGGTTTGGCTAGTCTAAAGAAAAAAAGAAATAGGGGAGACATGATAGCAGTATACCAGTATCTGAGGGGCTGCCACAAGGAAGAGGGGGTCATGTTGTTCACCAGAGCACCAGAGGGAAAGACGAGAAACAATGGTTGGAAACTGATCAAAGAGAGAAGCAAACCTGGAATTAAGAAGAAACTTCTGACAGTGAGAACAATCAACCAGTGGAACAGCTTGCCCCCAGAAATTGTGGGCGCTCCATCACTGGAGATTTTTAATAAGAGACTGGACATTTACCTGTTTGAGATGGTATAGGTTCTCCTACTTGAACAGGGGGCTGGACTAGAAGACCTCCAAGGTCCCTTCCAGATTCTATTCTATTCTATTCTATTCTATTCTATTCTATTCTATTCTATTCTATTCTATTCTATTCTATTCTATTCTATTCTATTCTATTCTATTCTATTCTATTCTATTCTATTCTATTCTATTCTATTCTATTCTATTCTATTCTATTCCTGTCCCCTGTCCCCTGTCCCCTGTCCCCTGTCCCCTGTCCCCTATCCTGTCCTGCCCTATCCTATCCTATCCTATTCTATCCAAATAACAACAAACCAGAGTTAAAATGTACAGATCTAACATGATTTGGGAATCCAGATATTGCACTCACGGCAAGGGGTGTCCAACTTTGCAGTCTGAAATTGCAAGCGCTAAGCGGATTTGCACAAAACTCATCCTAAATCTGAAAGAATTGATTAAATAATATTACAGAACAACAGAGGTGGAAGGGACCTTGGAGGTCTTTTAGTCCAACCCCTCACTCAAGCAGAAAGGATTGGGGGGGGGGGACGACACCCAGTTCGGTCAGCAGCCCTGACCCACGAACACCCCTCGGACTCCTCCCTATTTCCTTTTATGCCCACTAAAGATGAGACTTAATGTCTTTGTTCCACTTGAGAAAAAGCAGCAGTAGATTTTAAGGGGCAAATAAGAAGACTGTTAAAATTGATAAGCCCATCTCACCAAAAGGTAACTTCAAAATCCACATTCTTCTCATTTGAAAAATGCACCATTCTTTATAGCAGTCAAATCCACATACAGGTGTGTATTTCTCTGTCAAAAATCTTTCCACCCCCCCTTTCAGCATCCCAGAATTAAAGATAACCAAGAAAGGAAACATAATTTTCCTAAACCTCTACCCCTGTTACCTTCTTGGAAGGAGTTGTATTTTTTATTTTTTAAAGTAGACTTCGTGCGTTAATGTTTTTATAACTGAGACTTCTTACTAGCAATGTAAGGCCGTTTCAGAAGTGTCTGGATTAAGCTGAGTGCTACTGCGGTCATTTTCTTGGCTAGTCATCTTTTTATGCTCCAGGTTGGAAAAAAAAAAAGCTGCTTCTCTCTTCCCCAGAAAATTGCTGCTAGTTTGTTTATTCTATTTGTTCTTGGCAATTCTTCTCTCCTGCTAAAGGTCAGAAGAAGCAATAAAAAGAGAAGCAGCTGGATTCTAAGTGTTTCTAGAAAAAAAATCACAAGTATTGGTAAAAATACTAATGCACATATTTATTATTAGCAGAAGTAGCTTTTTACATGGCCAGTCATTTAAGTATTTTGAATGGATAGCTGCTACTTAACTTAGAGGCTTCTGTTTTTCAGAGGTTACAATGTGCATTGTTTTTTTGTTCCACGCTGCACCAGACAAATTTGATAAAGGATGGGATGGTTGAAAATTGAGTCTTAGGAATGTTGCCTGTTGGGTGCCCAGCACAGCAGGGTGTTGTTGTTCCTAGTTTTGCATGTAGTGGCATCAACTCTAGACTCATATGTTGGGAGGAAACCAGCCAGCTTGTACGTAATTCTAACTGAAATTGGCTTTTAAAGAAAATAGTTGGGAAGACAAACAACCCAGCGTCATGTGATGCTGGGGTCAAGTAAATAATGTTTGGCTGAACTGTGTTACATTAATGTTCAAACTCCTAAATTTTCTGGTAGTGTAGAAGATTTCTACCATATAATTTATTTTTTTCATCAGCTTTCTGTATACGTCAGTTGATGCCGTTCATTTGTATCTCTGCATTGCAAACAAGCCAGGTTTTTTCTGCATTTTGTTTTCCTAAAAGTAGAAAACGTGGACAATGGACAAAACGAAGAAAAATCCAGGATACTTTTAATGATCAGCAAAGAATGTATGTGTGTGGTGGAGTGTCTACAGAAATGTGTGTCCAGATGACTGTGTGATTAAACCCCCATCCCTTTCTGGGTTTGATTGTATCTGGCACTGTTCGTCAGTAATGTTAGGAAGAATCTCCTGGGTTACAATTGGTATCTCTAGGAGTGGCAGGGAAAAATTCTGAGGCTGGTTGGAATATGGGCATTTTTATTTGGGGACAATACTACAACATTGTGTTGCATTTTTCATTATCCATTTAGAATTCTTTATTTGCAAAGAGTGATTGGACTCACAAAGAATTTATCTCCAGTGCATAAGCTCTCAGTGTACATACAAGCAACAAGTGATCGATCATCATAATTATAAAGTACATTCATCATAAATCATAAGATACAACACTCAGTCATAGGATACTAAATAAGCAATCAAGGTAAACCATACTACGATACTAAATAAAACAACATAAATCGAAGCAGCAATGTCATAAGAAGATAAGGAATAGGTAATAGGATGAGAAGGATAATAGTAACACAGCCCTACTAAATGCACATAATCTTAAAATACATTCAGCATAAATCATAAGATACAACGCTTAGTCATAGGGTACTAGGATACTAAATAAGCAATCAACATAAATAACACTAGGACAGGGCTTTTCAACCAGTGGTACGGGTACCACCTGTGGTACATTGGCACCTAGCAGGTGGTACGCAACCATCCTAGAAAAGTGGTAGCGGGGGAGGGGAATGAGCTGAACTGGTGGCAGCACCGCACAAGCCTGAGCGAGAGATGGCTGGAGCTGCAGGGCTGTCAGGGCTCAGCGGAAGCGCCAGGATCAGTGCCAGGATCAGTGCCAGGCTCCAGCTGGAGCTCAGCGCTGATCCTGGTGCTTCTGCTGAGCCCAGAAGAAGTGCCGATCAGCTGGAAAGTTGCAGCATCTCCAGGGTCTTGTGATTTACATTCAGATACTTGGCAACTGATTCATATTTATGATGGTCACAGTGTCCCAGGATCATGTGAAGTGACCAAAACCTGCTGCAACCACCCAGCAGAAGGGGGGGGGGAAATAAAAACCACACACCCACCCTACCCCACTCACCAATTCTCAACAGAAATGCTCACAACAATGAAAACCTCGGACAGGAGGAAGAGCGCTGCCAGGCGGGCAGGCAGATGTCTTGCTCGGCTGTGGCTTGGGGGGAACTTTTTTCAGTGCCGTTGTAACTTCAAACAGTCACTAAGTGAACTGTTGTAAGTTGAGGACTACCTGTACTTCATCACTTTTTTCCTTTTTTTTTTGGTCATCAAGTTTTTGACACCTTGCTAGACGACTGGTGGTACTCGGATGTTGCCATATCCTAAAAGTGGTACAATGGGTGAAAAGGTTGAAAAGCCCTGTACAAGGATACTAAATAAAACAGTATAAATCCTAAGATACAAGCAACAAAGTCATAAGAAGATAAGGAATAGGTAATAGGATGTGAAGGATAATAATAATACAAACCCACTAAATGCACATAAAAAGTCTTCTTTGCACAGGAGATGCAAAGGGGATGCTCATACTGCCTGGCGTAGATGCCATGTTATGCTTCTCTTCTCTCTGCATAGACCTTCCCCTCTCTGTAGTATACCTGCAGGGACTTGTGGCTTTGTATTGTTGGTAAGATGTCGAGACTCTAGAAAGGGTACAGAGAAGAGCAACAAAGATGATTGGGGGACTGGAGGCTAAAACACATAGGGAACGGTTGCTGGAATTGGGTATGTGTAGTTTAACGAAGAGAAGGGTGAGGGGTGACATGATACCAGTCTTCCAATATCTCAGGGGCTGCCACAAAGAAGAGGCAGTCAAGCTCTTCTCCAAAGCACCTGAAAGCAGGACAAGAAGCAACGGATGGAAACTAGTCAAGGATAGAAGCAACCTAGAACTAAGGAGAAAATTCCTGACAGAACAATTAACCAGTGGAACAACCTGCCTCCAGAAGCTGTGAATGCTCCAACACTGGACGTTTTTAAAAAGAGACTGGACAGCCATTTGTCTGAAATGATATAGGGTTATAGGTCCCTTCCAACAACTACTACTTCTTCTTCTTCTTCTTCTTCTTCTTCTTCTTCTTCTTCTTCTTCTTCTTCTTCTTCTTCTTCTTCTTCTTCTTCTTCTTCTTCTTCTTCTTCTTCTTTTTTTCTTCTTCTTCTTCTTCTTCTTCTTCTTCTTCTTCTTCTTCTTCTTCTTCTTCTTCTTCTTCTTCTTCTTCCTTCTCCTCTTCTTCTTCCTCTTCTTCTTCCTCTTCCTCTTCCTCTTCCTCTTCCTCTTCCTCTTCCTCCTCCTCCTCTTCCTCTTCCTCTTCTTCTTCTTGGATTCTTTCACTTTACCTCTGTGTTTGTGTGTGTGTGTGTGTGTGTGTGTGTGTGTTTGTGTGTTTTCCAGGAAAGAAAATGAATACACAGAATCCTGTGTAGTTCATGGATATATTGATTGAGCCGATCATCTCTAACCTTTTAAAAATTATTATTATTGTTATTATTATTATTATTATTATTATTATTATTATTATTATTATTATTATTATTATTATTATTATTATTTATTGCAAGATACAATGTTTCAGTGTGGCTTATTGGCAACTGCACATAAAAACACACAGATGAACTAACAGAGGGCAGCCTTGTTGTCTCGTTTGGTATAGTGCCTGTTTTGGTTTGGGCTTTTTGAAAAAAAAAAATCTAGAACTGATGAATCTTTTTCAAGCGGGAACAAAAAGAAACAAACGTTCATTACAAGAATTTATTTACTTATTTATTTATGGGTCCCGTCCGTATGTGCCTAACTCACACAACTGTGAGGTTGAATGCTGTTCCTCGATGTAAAACCAAAATCCAAGTTCAGTTAGGAATAATAAGCAGTAATAGATGATTGGGAAGAATTTTGTATACATGTGTCCTAGTGTGATCTGTTCACTGTGCCTTTTTAGGTTGGGTTGCTTTGAATCTGTTTTTCCAACAATGATTGGAAGACCTTCCTATATTTATTCATCCTAGCTACAGGATTATTGTTCTTGCTTTTGAATGCAAGTAGTCCTTGATTTACAACCTTTCATTTAGTGACAGGCTCAACAGCACTGCAAAAAGTGACAGTTTTTCACACTTAAACCACAACTGCAGCATCCCGATGGTCACGTGATCAAAATTTGGGCCCTTGACAAGTAGCACGTACTTAAGATAGTTGCGCTGTCCGGGGGTGGGTGTCCCCATTTGCAACCTTCCCAGCTTGCTTCTGATAAGCAAAGTCAATGAGGGAAGCCAAATTTGCTTAACAACTGCTTGTTTCACTTAGCAACTGGAGCGATTAGCTGAACAACTGTGGCAAAAAGGTCACAAAAGGGGGCAAAACTCACTTAACAACTAACTTGCTTAGCAGTGGAAATTTGGGGCTCAATGTTAGTCATAACTTGAGCCCCAGGTAAGGTTTCTTCTGAGAAAAATCTTGGAAGTTACACGGGTCTCTTGTTGGAACTTAAATTAAGTCTATGCAAGCGATGGTCCACAGTGGGATTTTCAAGGCTGTATAAGGTGACCACGTCCTAGCCCTTGTGGATTGTTATGGTGGGGAAAAAAGAGCGCACCCAGATGATGAGAATCACATCCTGACATCTGGCAGGGAAGCGATAGTTGAATATTTATCCATTGTCTCCGTTTCTGGAGCTCCACTGGGATTTGGTTAATTGGTTGTTTATTTTATACTCGCAAGTTCCATTGAGGAGCAGGGCATTATCTGCCCATGTATTATGTAGGAGATGTTCATGCAGAGCTTTGGACAAGCAAAAGATAATCCGTTCTGCTGTTTCCTCTCTGAGCTACAGAAAGCATTTTTCCATATACGATGATGTGATCCATTAAGTTGAGTCTGACTCTTGGCGATTCTATGGGCCTGGTCTCATATAGAGTTTTACGCGTTTGATACATAGGCAAAACCAGTGCTCAAAAAATTGAATTGGTGCTCCAAGTAGACGTAGTCCTCAACTTACAACAGTTCATAGTGACCATTCAAAGTGACAATGGCCCTGGAAAAAGTGACTTGCGACCGTTTTCCACACAACCGTTGCAGCATCCCCTGTGATCACGTGATCAAAATTCACTTGGCAACTGGTTCATATTTATGATGCTTGCAGGGCCCCAGGGTCATGTGATCCCCTTTTGTGTGACCTTCTGAAAAGAAGAGTTTGTTGTGATTCAGGGTCAGCCTGTGGGTTCGGCAGTTGGGTCGGACGACTCAGAGGAGGAGGAGGGGGGTGTTGAAGAGCTTGCTGATGATGGCCTTGAGGCTCCGCAGAGCCCTCAGCCAGGCCCCTCCCACCTGGTCACGACGGAGACCCAGCTGTGTGAGCCTGACAGCGTGGATGAAGATGAGCCACAGCTGGCCCTGTTCAAGGACGCCCAACGCAGGAGGCAGTCAGTCAGGAGTAAACAGAGGAAGGCAATGGGGCACCTCGGAAGGAGGCAGAGAGAGGCCACGCCCTGAACTGTATTTAAGGGGAATGTGTGGGAGGGCTGGTTTGCTGAAGGCAACCGCTTGGATAGTTCCTGTTTCTTAGCTCCTGTTTCATGGTTGGTGTCTTGTCTTGCTCTGTTTTATGTGAATAAATTTGGCAGGCTTTATTCCAGCCTCTTGCCGTTTGTAAAGGGGTTGTCCCTGCTTTTGCTGCAGGGCCGGTAGCAGGCTGGTACAGAACAGAGTCAACAGGGGAAGTCAGATTCACTGTGTTACTAACTTAACAACTGCAAGAACTGTGGCAAGAAAGGTCAAAATGGTCCAGACGTCACTTAACAAACGTCTCGCTTAGCAATATAAATTTTGGGCTCAGTTGTGGTCGTAAGTTGAGGACTGCCTGTACTATGCTATACCCCTACAGACACACCCCACTTGATTTTAGCCAAAAGCTGAAAAGGGAATTTTTCCAGATAAATTTGAAACTGTTGACAAATGGACAAATCTGATTTTGGCTGACCCTCACATTCTTGTGAGCAACATAACTGCCAACACAGCAATTTTCAGAAAGAGCCCTTTCTTTGGTCCTACCTGGAGAACTTGGAGATTGAATCCAAGACCTTTAGCAACACAATGCACAAATTATTTCCCTCTAATAGGCAAGACTCCACAGGGTCTTGAGGGAGCAGTAGGGAACAGATTGGGGTACGTAGAAGGCAGACTGGGAGGATTATGTGAGAAATATACACGGTGTTACGAGGAATGTACAACAGTTCAGACTTTGCTGTATCCATCTAGACTAGAGCAAAACCAGAGAAGCTCCATCCCATTGGTGTAATTCAGTCCAGCAGATTCTTATACACATACAGAAAAAAACCTGCTGCATTAGGCCATCTTACCCAGGATGCTGTGACTGATGTACAGTGTCTATTCCGGTGCATTCTGAAAACTCAGAAATATAGTCAACAGGTTAATAAATCATCTTCATTGTTGCATCCTAGAAGTTGAAATTCAAGTTCTAGGATGCAATGCAACTCCTTGTGAATTAGTAAACAGCCATCAAGTTTGCTAGCCATGGATCACCCAATCATCCATGAACTTGTCCATTGGAAGACTAATAGAATGAATGATACATGATACAGTCACAATCATTTTGGAAATAAATTCCATATTGCATTGCATAGTGTAAAAAATTCATCCTTGAATCCTCTGGTGAGATCTCTTCCCTTCTCCAAGGACCATCCATCTCCCACCATTGATGGTGAGAGAACCAACTCTTGCAGGACATTAGCTTGCAGTGTCTGCAGTAGCAATAGGAGATTGTAATTTTTAGGAAGGAAGAATTTCTCACCTTCAAGCTGAAGAACTGTAGATAGATTAGTCCGCCCTTGGAGTTGAATTGACTTCCCATCCTTAATCCTGATTTTAAATATGACAATTGATACTCCTGTCAGAGCCACAAAAGACTTTCATGTGTACTTTTCTCATGGAATTTGATTTGTGTGATACCTGAATCTGTTTTGCAAATAGTATATTGATGAGATCTAACACATGATGCTTCTCTTGGCTTAATGCAGACTTGACTTCTTAAAGGTGTCCAGTATTGTATTTGAGAAGACCTTCTTCTTCAAGAGTATCTTACCCTTTTTAATCCTTTTGTTCTGTTGTTTTATTTATTTTTATGATTTTTTTAAAAAGTGACATCTGCTTTGAACATTATTAGTAAGATTGAGATAGCTTCTTTATTTAAAAAAAATTTAAAAGCCATATGTTGAGCTTGAAAAAGAGAAAGTTGGTGGTATGTTACAAAAACTTGGATTTTACACTGTCTTGGTTTTTGATGGCTTGGTAAGTAGGACAATGTTCACATTGCTTAGTGATAGTAATTCCAGCTTTCCTGGTTGCATTCATTAAACAAAGACTGTGTATGTTGTTAAATGAGGACCTCAAGTGACTGTGATGTTTGGCTTCCTGCCTGCTTCCCCATTGACTTTGTGTTTTTGGGAAACCAGCAGAGAATATAGAAAATCACAATCGGGTTGCAGGGATGTTACAAGAGTCAAAACTAAGGGGGGGGGGTCGTCATAAGTACCACTTGTTCAGTGCCATTATAACTTTGGATGGTCGCTGAAATGTTCATAACCTAAAGACTACCTGTGTGTGAAGGAGGATGTTGTCTTCTTTGTTGGCAGTCTGGGGCCCTGTCCTCCAAATGTGTTCAACTTCAGGTCCCAGAATCCTTGAGCCATGATGTCTATTTGCCTGTTGGTTAAGAATTTTTAGAGATTTTCCCAATGCATCTGGCAGCAGGGTTAGAAGTTCTGCCCTACTCCTCTTCTTCATTTAGAATCCTGTCATTTTAAACCTTGAAAGTGTGTTAACTTTTCGACATGTGCCACTTTTCTTTCTTCAGTTGATCATGTTGTTCCTGAGCCCGGCACCAGTTTGATTTCGGCATTTGATCAATGGCGAGAGTGGGCAGACACCAAGTCTTGCTGTGATTACTCTTTGCATATGGACATCACAGAGTGGCACAAAGGGGTCCAGGAGGAGATGGAAGCCTTGGTTAAGGATCACGGTAAGTCCTGACAAGTTTTGAGTACCTGCGCAAGAGTCATATTCTAGGCTAGTGCCAAGTGAGCTGGGTTCTAGTTGTTGTCTAAAAATGTACTTTCCAGTTCCCCCTTGCTCAGATTGGGATGAATCAATCTGGGGACATTGTAAAGTAGTGAGGAACTTTTGGCCTGAATGGTCGTGATCTAGTTTTCTTTCGTTCCAACATATAGCCAGCAGCTGTGACTGGCATTTTCAGAGGGCAGAGCCAGTTTTGCTTTGTGGTGTACCTCTTGGCAGCTCATAGGCTGAGAGGCTGTGTTATTGAGAGGCACACCACAAAGTGGCTTGCTTTGCCTCTGAAGATGCCAACCACAGCTGCTGGTGAAATGTCAGAACAAAAGAAAACCAGACCACAGCCGTTCAGCCCAAAAACGCATCACTGCCTCTCTGATCCCAAATGTGAAAGCCTAAAAAATAAAGCAATATGTGAAATTATACCAAGCTTAGAGTTAACCATAATAGTTAATGCTGTACTGAGCCGTGATGGCACAGTGGTTAGAATGCAGTACTGCAGGCTAACTCGCTGCTCACTGTCAGTAGTTCAATTCTGACCGGCTCAAAGTTGGTTGAGCGTTCTGTCCTTCTGAGGTTGATAAAATGAGGACTCAGGTTGTTGAGGGCAATATGCTGACTCTGTAAACCACTTAGAGAGGGTTTTAAAGCACTGTGAAGTGGAATATAACTGGAAGTGCTATTGCTATTTGCAGCAAACCATTACAGGGTGGAATTTTTAAAAACTCCCAATTATTTTTTTTACCCTCCTCTTCTTCCCCCCCCCACGTATCCTCCTGACACATTCTATGTCTTCTGAAAACATTACTTTTCAAGTTGAGAAGGTAACCATTGAGCTTTGTTCAAGGATATGTGTATTTTCCTCTTGGATTTAAGCTTGAGGTCCTCTTAAAACTGTTGGTCTTTTCCTTTTGAACATGGATGAAGGTTTTAGTTGCACGTGCACGCTTGGCTAATTTATCTTGCTGCCAGGAGTGTGATGTGGCAGCAACTTTTGGACACTAGAATGTACTGTAGCTGTAGGAGTTGAGTGTCATCTGACAAGAATGGCTTACACTTTCTGCAGAAGAGGTCTTGCTTCATGATTGTCACTTGTTGGGGGTGATTACAGGACTTTTCATGTGCTTTGATTAGGAATCATCAATCAATTAACCGCCCTGAGTCCCTTAGGGAGAAGGGCGATATAGAAATCTCAATAAATAAATAAATAAATAAAATAAATGATGAGACGTTTATGAGGTTATTATTATTAGCATATGGTATTAGCCAGGAGACCACAATACTATTGCCGAGTAGTAATTTGGCTGCCACTTGACCAGCCTATGTTATAGGAAATAACTTGCGGGCCTCCCAAGGTGTGCCACAGGAGGGCAAGCTGGCTTTGCACCACAAAGAAAAGTGAGTGGCTGTTCCTGCAGTGTCATCCTAGGCGTCCTGTCTTCCTGGAGCTGCCTCATAAATGGGTGCCGCAACCAGGAATATTCAGAGCTGCTTCCTACACAGAGCACCAACTTGTCTCCCCACCAAAGTGGTACCTATTTATCTACTCTCACAAAACATCCTTTCAAATTGTTAGGTGGACAGAAGCTGAGGCGAGTGACAGGAGCTCACCCCGCCAGGCAGTGCTAGGACTCGAACCTCTGGAGCAGAGACCATCTCCAGTGTCATTAAGCCACTGAGCCACCATGTACCCCTCTAGTTTATGAGGTGAAGCCTACCTGTGAAAAACAACTTCATGGTTATTTCCTGTCCACCTCTCTAGCATTCTGAACTGGTGCATATTAGAGCTATTATGGGATAGGATTTTCCCAGCCCATAGCAACTGACTGGTGTTCTCCACACTCGTTGAAGGTCAGTTCCTACAATTCTATAACCAGTGGAAGTTGCATTTGAACATGACTGTTGGACACCAGGTCTAGGCTAAAGATACACTTCATCATTGCTATTCTAGATTCCTCGGTAAATGGACTGCTGATTCACTTTCAGTTTTATCTTTCTAATAGGAGTCAATTCCTTCTTGGTGTATATGGCTTTCAAGGACCATTTCCAGCTAACAGATTCCCAGGTAAGACTGCTGAGCAGGTTATGAACATCGCACTTCTACTTTAATCCTAGGCTGGTCCTGGTTGCATTCCACAGTATAACTGGCTCTGTGAGAGCTGGATGAACAGGAATATCCTATTCCCAAATTAAGAAGTAGACAAAATGGGTTGGCTGCTTCCTGAACAAACTTGTGTCAAAGAATTTGGCAGCTCCCTGCAGCTGGGTTGGAAGCAAATGCTTCTTGAGTAGCAAGTACAAAGTTGGAATTTGTGCTAGTTGCTGGAGCTTTTTTTTTAAAATCTTCTCAAGCACATTCCTTTTCTTTTCCCCCCCATTATTGTCATTTGGATAATAAGTTGAACTCTGGCAAGGAAAACAAAACACAACTCTCCTTGTTCCTATCAATCAGAATTTAATGCATGCAAACACATTTGAACAAGGTTCTGGAAAATGATTTCTCCATTAATGTTCAAAAATGACCAAATTTCTTTTTTCTTTTTTTTCTGTTTCTCTCCTTATGAAGACAACTTCAATTTCTTTTTTCTCTCTCTCTTCCTCTCCTCCTAGACCAGGGGCTAGGCAACCTTGGCTCTTTTATGACTCATGGACTTCAACTCCCATGACTCAGGAATTCTGGGAGTTGGAGTCCCTGAGTCATAAAAGAGCCGAGGTTGCCTATCCTAGTCCTACACCTAGACTCATTTGGAATCAGGTGGAAATTTAATCATAAATAAACAGATGAACAACCTTCTAAATGATTTTTCTCTCAGTTCACTGGACCACTCTTTTGTCCTAGATCAGTCTTCCCAACCTAGCCTCTTTCAATAACGGATGGAAGTATATTTCCCCAAATTGTATTGAAATTGTAGGCGTGGCGGCCAGCTGTTTGAGCGGATCTAAATTTCCATGCAAATGGACTTGAACTGCTAAAGAGCAGCAGGAGAATAACATCGTTTATGTATTAAATGTTTGACTCATCATTAACCAGAATTTTCCAGATTCTTTTGCTTGTAGGCATGTGTATGAAACAAGATGACCTTTGAGCCGTTTTTAGCAAGGTTGACTTATGCTTTTAATTTAATTAGCTGTTGGCCTAGAGCCTTTACTGCAGAGCTGATTGTATCAGGACTATAGCTTCAAATCCTCCCTTGCCTTTGGTACATAATGTCCAACTTTGGGAGAACCTTTTCCTTCCAGAGTAACCTACTGCATTCTTACCTGGCAATATTTTAAAGTGGAATAATATTTTGCCAGGCTGTGGAAGAACGGTGGTATAATTGAAAATATCTATACAGGGCCCTGTCTTTTTAGAGTTTTGATATTGCTCAAAACTCATTTGGCCAGGATAAGATAGATCAGGAGTCTTCTTCAAACTTGGCCCTTTTATGACTTGTGGACTTCAACTCCCAGAATTCCTTAGCCAGGCACGCTGGCTGAGGAATTCTGGGAGTTCCACAAGTCAGAAAAGGGCCAAGTTTGAAGAGCCCCGAAATGGCTGAATGGGTTTGTAAAGATCCAGTTATAGAGTCTTTGATATTTGGTGTTGAAGAAGATTGCCCAAATGTAGATCACGGGGAAAGTGATTTATACAGACAACAACAAATTTAAGTAGCATTTTATGGCTGATAGCAGTGGGGGAAAAAAATAACATAGAGTTAGACAGCATCTCATTTGTTTTAGTCATATGGAATTTTTGCCCTAAGTCTGAAAATCCCTGGACATTGTCCAAATAAACATAGAACTGAGGTCAGTGACCTTTAAAAGACTTTGAAGTTTCAGAGTAGGAATCTGAGTTCTTAAAGTAACATGGAATGGATTGGGAAGTAGCTCAGGAAAATGCCTGTTTTCTCTTTTTTTCAACAGATTTATGAGGCCCTGAGTGTAATCCGTGACATTGGTGCAATAGCTCAGGTCCACGCTGAGAATGGTGACATCATTGCAGAGGTAACTCCTGTTTGCAGGGCTGTTAGTAGTATTTCCAAATGGGCTGATTACACATGGGATTCAGAATTTGGCCGTACAGTTTGCAAAGGATGTTTTTAAAAAATGATGTCGTAGAATGAGAAAATAGCCCAGAATGTATTTCATCAGAGAAACGTGCTTGCAAAATGGATATGATGTGAGAATTACATTAAAAAGATCCAAATGGTAGGAGAAATGTATATGCTGTTAATACTCTCGTGCCTGTTTGATGGTTTGTAACAGTAACAGTCAAATGGGCGAAACAGTAAGGCAACATTTTTTTGGAATTAATGTGCCACAAATGAGCTCACTTAGAAAATGCTTCTGAAATCCAGGATCTGTGACTCACGTGCGACTGAAATTTGACAAAGCTATGGCTGTTTCAGTGCTGCCACACTGCCACGTTGCTGTGGTCAGCTGCCATCACGTGATTGTCATTTCCCGGGCTCCCTGCCAGCTTCCACCAAGAAAAATCAGTGGGGAAGCCAGAAAGCACTCCCCTCCTGCCGCTTTTTTGCCTGCCTGTGGTCATTAAGGAAATATCTGAGACAGTGACCCAGTGGGTTGTGGGTTGTCTCGTGTGCAATTAAAAGTAAACTGACTTTAAATTAACATTGCAATAAATTGTAAACTCAGTGAAAAATGGCGGAGAATACAATTAGATTAACGAATACAAATACAAATATTTGAAGCTTGCAGTTTTTAAGTCCCTGTAAGCTGGTCCTGAGATAGACAGCTAGAGAACATCTATAGTACAGGCTAAAACAAGATTGTGATTGAGTGTACTGTAAGAGCCAGCGTCATCTTAGTATGTTGTGTAGACCCGACCATCACATTAAGCCATGTTATGGTTTCCTTATTTGAGTGGAATGTTTGTTAATACAGCAGTTGTTTTCTGTCGCCTAGGGCAGGAGTCTCCAACTTTGGCAACTTTTAACATTTGTGGACTTCCAACTCCCAGAATTCAAAATGCCTCATGTTGAATGGAGAATTCTGGGAGTTGAAGTCCACAAGTCTTAAAGTTGCCAAGATTGGAGACTTCTGATCTTGCAAGGGGGTTAAGTTTTAACGTGTTATATGAACCCCACCTAGAAATTGGCCAAGTTGATAAAAGACCACCTACTAGAGTGGAGCTAGAGGACCTAGTTCAGAATTCTTAGATCTGAAATTGGCTAGTAAAATAAGTTTGATCTCTGCCTTTTTCCTACTCCTTAGGAGCAGCAAAGGATCTTAGAACTGGGAATCACTGGTCCTGAAGGACATGTTCTGAGCAGGCCTGAAGAAGTGAGTGCCTTAAAATGTTTAGCATGTTCCTTGATTTTGGCTACATTTCAGAGGCCAGCGACATTGATGGAGCAGTGCATCCTAAATTCAACTATCTGTATTCTGTATTTAAAAGGTAAAGGTAAAGGTTCCCCCGCACATGCGTGCTAGTCGTTTCCAACTCTAGGGGCCGGTGCTCATCTCCGTTTCAAAGCCGAAGAGCCAGTGCTTGTCTGAGGATGTCTCCGTGGTCATGTGGCCAGCATGACTGTGGAACGCTGTTACCTTCCCACCGTAGTGGTCCCTATTTTTCTACTTGCATTTTTACGTGCTTTCGAATTGCTAGGTTGGCAGAAGCTGGGACGAGTAACAGGCGCTCACTCTGCTACGCGGCACTCGGGATTCGTCCTGACCTTCTGATCGACAGGTTCAGCGTCCTAACCCACTGAGCCACCGCATCCCTATTCTGTATTTAGTGTTCTCTAAATAGAAAAGTCACTTGCATTGTATATGCACAAGGTTTGTGGGTAAAACTTTTGCATCTTTTAAGGTTTTTTTTAATAGTGTTGAGCAAGTAATTTTTTTTCCTGCTGAATGTGTTAAAAGAAAAATAACTTTAGAAATTCTTTCACAATAGAACACATTCAGAAGTAAATGAGTAAAGTGTTTTTTTTTTAATTTATTTAGTGGTAGGTACACTTTTTCACTGTATAAGCCTGCCTCCAGCCACTCTGCCATCCATATTTTCTCATTAAAAACCCCATGGAAACTTGGTCCCCTGGCCCTTAAAAAGTCCTTGGATGAAATTCCCTTCTCTTGGAAAAATACAGAAAAGTAAACCACCCAATTTCTTTGGTGACAGGTGGAAAATTTCAGGAGGTTGTTTTATGTCCAAGAAGGAGGAGGAGAACAAAGCTGTGAAAGATGATTGAATACCTCCTTTGAGTGTAGATGTTTCTAGTTTTGATTTGTCAGTATCTCAAAAAAAAAAAGGAAAAGAATTTAATGTGAAATCTGGAAAAGTTGCTGGGCCTTGTAAACAGTAAGAACTAAAAACATGTAAACCACTATGTTCCAGAGGAAAAACATTCCAAGGAACTCTGTTTTTCCTTGTCATCATGTGAGCCAGCTGTTTAGGCAATGGACCAGCAGTTTACTGGAAGTAATTCTCCTGAAACAGAGAATGCTCTGTATGGGCTGTATACGGTCAACTCCAGTACGTTCCATCTCTGGAATAGAAAGTCTTGTTCCTATTTAGTACTGACCTAGATAGGCTACAAAAGTGCGTATCGTCAAGGCTATGGTCTTCCCAGTTGCAATGTATGGCTGTGAAAGTTGGACCATAAAAAAGGCTGAGCGCCAAAGAATTGAGGCCTTTGAACTCTGGTGCTGGAGAAGACTCCTGCGAGTCCCTCGGACTGCAAGGCGATCAAACCGGTCAGTCCTAGAGGAGATCAACCCTGACTGCTCTTTAGAAGGCCAGATCCTGAAGCTAAAACTCAAATACTTTGGCCACCTAATGAGAAGGAAGGACTCACTGGAGAAGAGCCTAATGCTGGGAAAGATTGAGGGCAAGAGAAGAAGGGGACGACAGAGAATGAGGTGGCTGGATGGAGTTACTGAAGCAGTAGGCGTGAGCTTAAATGGTCTCCAGAAGATGGTAGAGGACAGGAAGGCCTGGAGGAACGTTGTCCATGGGGTCGCGATGGGTCGGACACGACTTCGCAGCTAACAACAACAACAACAAAGATAGGCTAAGAAGCTGTTGACCTGGTAAGCTCCATGTGGGTGTTGGTTTTGAAAGAGCTTCTAAAGGATGGAGCACCAGCAGTGGTGGTTAGTGACAAGTGAGCCATATTCTTCTGCCAGGAGGTGGAGGAAGCATCCCAGAAGGTTTGAGTTTGAGTGGGAGAAAAGCAATCCAGGTAGTCTTCAACTTATTAACAACAGTTTGTTTGGTGAACCATTCAAAGTTAGAACGGCACTGGAGAAAAAGTAGCTTAGGATCGTTTTTCAGACTTAACAACTATTGCAGCATCCTCACGGTTATGTGATCAAAATTTGCAACTGACTCGTATTCATGACGGTTGCAGCGTCCCGATGGGAAGCCAGTTTTACTTAACAATTGGGTTACTAACTGAAAGAGCTGCAGCAATTCACCTAACAACTATGGCAAGAAGCGTCATAAAATGGGGCAAAACTCACTGAGCAACTGTCCTGCTTAACAACAAAAATCTAGGGGTCAGTTGTGGTGCTAAGTTGAGCACTGGGGAAAAAAAAACAACAGGTGAAAAATTTGACTTGGAGGGCAGGGGAGAGGAAGGAGACGGAAAGCAGATAGGACTCCTCATCTCTCTCATTTCCCCAATAAATTGTTGCAGAGTTCATATGCTTTTTTGCATTGCTCCCAAATCAACATCCTTAGCTATGCATCACTGAAATTAAGGCTGTGGCGAACAGGGTCTCAGATTAATTCAATTCAGAATTAGACCTGGAAGGGACCCTTTTGGGCACCAGGGACCGTTTACATGGAGAGAGGTTTTTCCATGGACTGGTGGGGGCATGGTTTTGTGTGCTGCCTGCATCTTACAGATGGGGCTTTGCTTGTTTGTGCGGACCGGTTGCTGGCATGCCGCAGCCTGGTCCTGATCCATGGACCGGGGGTTGGGGACCCCTGTTCTAGTCCAACCTGCTGCTCCTAGAATTAAGGAAAAAGCTCCTAACAGTGACAACAATTAATCAGTGGACTAAGACTCACTAGATGGCTTTGGGCCCATCACATCTCGTCAGTCAAAGCAATATCACTGAGTTGTTTGGGAGTTGTTTGTTTGCAAGAGGGAATCCTGCAGCAGCCCTTTTAAATTCCAAGAAATTATTATTTGGGAGAACAAATGTCTTTTTTTTTTTTTTTGGCAATGCTAGAATTGTGACTAAGCTTACCGGGCTGGGACTGCCACAAAAACCTGAAAGGTGACATTTTATAGCTGTGTTTTCCCACTCCCAAGATTGCGGCAGCATTTAATGCAGCTTTTACCTGTGGGGCTTGGGTTCTTCCCAGAAGTGGTAATTGGCGTCAGGCCACAGGAGGTTTGCGATTTAAAAATAATGAAGTACAAGTAAAGAAGAAGTTCCGAGTGAGGTGGACAAGCAGAGCAGAATTAAAATTTAAGAGTGAAAAATTCAGAACAGATGAGCTATAATAATAATAAAAAGGCAGCTGGCTATGGAACATGCTGCCATAGGATGGGCCAGAAATTGGTTTGGAAAAAAGGATTTAGAGAAATGCAGAAATGTAGGTAAGTCCTTGACTTATGACCACAATTGAGCCCAAAATTTCTGTTGCTAAGCGAGACATTTGTTCAGTGAATTTTGCCCCATTTTACACCTTTGTTGCCACAGGTGCTCAATGAATCTCCGCAGTTCAGTTAATAACACGATTATGTGATGATTATTATATTTTAATACCTGTATACCCAGACAACACACTGTTCAATGTAGAAATGGAATTTTAAAAATAATAATAGTAAAAAAAAATAACAAAAAAGTTAATAACAGGATTGGGAAGTGACTTATGAACCATTTTTCTCCTTTAACTACCACTGCAGCATCCCCATGATCAAAATAAGGACGCTTGGCAACTGACTAGTACTTAACGACGGTTGCAGTGTCCCGGAATCACCTGAATCCCCCTTTGTAACCCTTTTGACAAGCAAAGTCAATGGGGAAGCCGTCTTCACTTAACTGCCGTATTACAAACTTAACACCTGCAGTGATTCACCTAACAACGCTGGCAGGAAAGGTCGTAAAATGGGGCAAGACTCACTGCACAAATGTCTCGCTTAGCAACTTAGTAAATTTTGGGCTCTATTCTGGTTGTAATTCGAGCACTGGCTGTAGTACTGATGAAGGATGTGTGAAAGCATTGTGCTCCAGCTGATCCAGCTGTTTCGGCAGTGATCCAGCAGTTTACTGGAAGCAAATCCTCCTGAATCAAGAGTGGTCTGTGTGGGCTGAACATGATTAGCTCCAGAATGTTTCATATCTGGAATAGAAGATCTTGCTCCTATTTCAGGGGTCCCCAACCCCTGGTCCGTGGACCAGTACCGGGCCGTGGCATGCCAGCACAAACAAGCAAAGCCCCATCCGTGGGATACAGGCAGCACACAAAACCATGCCCCCCTCCGATCTGTGGAAGAACCTCTCTCCATGGAACCGGTCCCTGGTGCCCAAAAGATTGGGGACCGCTGTCCTATTTAGTACTGACCTAGTGCTAAATGCTCTCAGAGATATCCAGTTGGTTCTTATAAAATATGGGATGCTGTTTGTCATGGCAACCACACCCATCTACATTTCCTGACAACAGGTTGACTGTCTTCTTCCAGATTAGTGTCTCCCCCCCCCCCCCCGCTTCAAAAAAAGAAAAAGACATTCTAGCTTTGTGATCTTTTGGTAGCCTCTCATCAAAGTAGGACTATTCCTATCCTACTTTGCTTAGCAGCAATAATTAGAGTGGTGACTTGGAACCTTTTGTGGAAGTTTGACCGGCTAAAAAGAATGGCTCAATTGTACGGCTTTTAATCTGTATTTATTTTAGAACTGCAGAAGGCTGCTCGAAACTACAATGCAGAATTTGTATGCGGTTGAGGCACAGACACAGATTTATTCAAGCAACGGACTCAGCCCTTTGGCCAAGATCAAATATAGCATCCGTTCTTACCAGTTCAATATGCAATATCTTGTTCAATCCCACAAGTGACTGAGAATTGGTATAACTGTCCATTCATTTGATACCACTTTTGCAAACAAAGTCTGTAAAAGTTGGGGAACATATAGAGATGTTACTGAGATGGATTTTGGCTTAAACTGCCAATTGTTAATCCACCTCCAATCACAATATATTATTCTATCTGACTTCTTCTTCTTCTTCTTCTTCTTCTTCTTCTTCTTCTTCTTCTTCTTCTTCTTCTTCTTCTTCTTCTTCTTCTTCTTCTTCCTCTCCTCCTCCTCCTCCTCCTCCTCCTCCTCCTCCTCCTCCTCCTCCTCCTCCTCCTCCTCCTTCTCCTCCTCCTCCTCCTCCTCCTCCTCCTCCACCTCCACCTCCACCTCATGATGATGATGCTTTCATTTGCTGGTCTGTGACCCTAATAAAGATTGATTGATCTCTGCTTCTTTGTCCTTCTCTCTTCCTGCCTAATAGGTGGAGGCTGAAGCTGTGAACCGGGCCATAACCATTGCCAACCAAACCAACTGCCCCTTATACATCACCAAAGTGATGAGCAAAAGTGCTGCAGAAGTGATTGCCTTGGCCAGAAAGAAGGGTGAGCTCTATTAATAGAATAGAATCAAGATCATGTGAAGTGTTAATATCACTTTACAATGCCTTGGTAAGGTCACACTTTGAATACTGCATCCAGTTTTGGTCACCATGATGTAAATAAGATGTTGAGACTTTAAAAAGAGTACAGAGAAGAGCAACAAAGATGATCAGGGGACTGGAGGCTAAAACATATAAGGAACGGTTGCTGGAATTGGGTATGTCTAGTAGTCTAATAAGGGACGCGGTGGCTCAGTGGGTTAGGACGCTGAGCTTGTCGATCGGAAGGTCGGCAGTTTGGCGGGTCGAATCCCGAGTGCCGCGTAGCAGAGTGAGCGCCTGTTACTCGTCCCAGCTTCTGCCCACCTAGCAGTTCGAAAGCACGTAAAAATGCAAGTAGAAAAATAGGGACCACTACGGTGGGAAGGTAACAGCGTTCCGTGCGCCTTTGGCGTCTAGTCATGCCGGCCACATGACCACGGAGATGTCCTCGGACAAGCGCTGGCTCTTCGGCTATGAAACGGAGATGAGCACCGGCCCCTCGAGTCGGAAACGACTAGCACACATGTGCGGGGGAACCTTTACCTTTACCTTTAGTAGTCTAATGAAGAGAAGGACGAGGGGTGAAATGATAGCAGTCTTCCAATATCTCAGGGGCTGCCCCAAAGAAGAGGGAGTCAAGCTATTCTCCAAAGCATCTGAAGGCAGGACAAGAAGCAATCAATGGAAACTTATCAAGAAGAAAACTAACCTAGAACTAAGGAGAAATCTGACAGTTAAAACAATAAACCAATGGAACGGCTTGCCTTCAGAAGTTGTGTGTGCTCCAACACTGGAAGTTTTGGGTGCTTCTTCTCACTGGAAGAAGAGACTGGACAGCCACTTGTCGGGAATGGTGCAGGGGTTTGAACTAGAAGACCTCCAAGGTCCCTTCCAACTCTATTATTTTGTTCTGTTATTCTGTTAAGCCTGATGAGGAAAAACACGACTAATTTTTCCATTCTTGTTTCATAGCAACTGTCATAAATCTCCTAAACGGTGGGATGTCTAGCTGGACTTCTTAACTTCCAGAGCGGCTGAATTTTTGCAGGGAGCTGGTTGCACATTCCAAGTAGCTTGTTAGGCTGTTGGCTGTTTAAATCCATTTCCTTTCTGTAATTCCACCGGCTGGCTCAGTAGCTTTGCTAATGCTAGTTTGCAATAGGAAAGTGACCTCATCTTTTTAGTCCCCGCTAACTTCTTGGTCTCCACCCCGCCCTGCTAAGCAGGATTCCCTCCAACAGCTTCTTCCGTCTTTTATTTACACAAAACATAAACCTGCTTTTCCATATGTCAGTGCAGCAAGGCAGACAAACAGGATTTTGATTTCCCTGCACTGACTCCTCCCTGCAAATTCAGAACTGGATTAAAGAGGGTGCTTCAAGATTGGTAGAGGATTGAAACCCGAAGGGCTATTTGGGAGTCCCAAATATGAAGTGGATAGCAGATGCTCTGTTTATATGTTCAGCTGCACAGCTGAACTGGGCAGAGTTCCTTAAGCTGAGCCAAAAGCACAAGATCAGGGATTTCTAATTTTGACAACTTTAAGATTTGTGTCTATGGAGATTCTCAGTCATCCAGTTCATAGTGGATGAGGAGTCCACTATGAAAGAGAAGTCAAGGAGGCCATTTACGTGTCAGAATTGAACAGCCCTCTCTCAACAGAGGGGATACACCATCATCTATCTCCAGTCTACAACACAATCCTTTCAGCAGTTCCAAGAAGGCTCCACACCCATTTGCGGTATTCAGGTGACCCTGACAACACAGACAAATCTCCAGGTGGCCTCAACAACTCTAAAAGAATGCAAATGACCAGCCGTCTACAAGGACGGCTACTTCCATTCCCCACCATCCAGTCAGAGCTGAAGAAGCTTCTTGGATGAGAAGCAAGACGTCTTCAAAGAAAAGCAAGAAAGTCTAGTTGTCTCGTGAAAAAGCATGTTTGGGTTTAAGACTTGTGGCCTTCAACCCCCAGAATTCTGGCTGGGGAATTCTTGGGAGTTGAAGTCCACAAGTCTTAAAAAGTTCCCAACTTTGGCAAGCCCTGCGATAGATTAAGGTCTGGCGGTTGCTCTTCGCTCTTCTCTGATCTGCTTTTGGAGTGCTGAAAAAATGTCCTGTATCCCTGGTATTTGGGAGTAAATCCTTTGTGGGTGTCATAACTCCTGTGGCGTTCCTCATTCTGATACAGGCAGCCCCCTTTTCCTTCTGAAGACGGTCTTCAGCACTTGTGAGATGGAGCCTCTGAAATAGGACAATCAAGGACCCGCTTTTAGGACTGCAGTTTTGATTGTTGCCTGTTTGTTGCTCCCAAAATAGACGTGAGCCAGAGCAGGAGTGCCCTGGGAGGGGTCCCATTACGGTCCTTAACCTACCTCCACCCCCTGCACCACCACCACCCCGAAAAAAAAAAAGAATATAGCAGCATTTCACAGGGTTACAGTATGAAAATTGTGGCTTGATATCGTCCCCAATGTGTGGTGGACTAGGAGCTGTTTTTTCTGAACAGCCTCATCCCTGCAAACCCATTGGTAACGCGGCCTTTGTCACGTTCATGCTTTACACTTTGAAAACAAGTCTTTAAAAATAAGACTTAAGGTGTGAAACAGCCTCAGAACATATGTTTATTTCTGCTGCTCATCACCAGGCTCTTTTATTAGTCCCAGGCAAAAATATTTCCCCACAGTTCCACCCTTATTAGAATTTCCAGTTAAATAGCATTGAGAACACCTATGCTCTTCTTCGTCTTGCATTGTTTAAGCTTTATTCATTTTTATAATAAAGCTTTGTTAGATGTGGTTGTTCTGTGTTCCCCCCCCCCTTCTCCCCCTTCCTTTCCCTGCCTTTATGCAGGAAAGTATTTGAACGGGCACGGTGCAGTCTAAATAAACCCAGATTAATCAGATAAGCGTTTTTGCCTCTGGAGGTTTTACAGCGCTTAATAAAACATTTTTTATCTCTGCTCCTCAGCTTAATGTGTGTTTCTGCAAAGTGCAGTCACTGAATTATGGCACGCTGAGGCCTTACTTTGCTTTTATTTATCATCAGCTACTCTGTTGCATGGATTAAAAAAGAAGCTGGCAAGGGGTGAAGTTAAATGGCTGGCAAGAGGGTTAAGAATCAGACAATAACAATAGGGTTAGATGTGAAGCCTTGCAAAAAAAGATTTCCCATTGCATCCAAACTGGGCCACTCAGACCGTTGGGAATAACTGCTTGGAATGGGAGTTGGGCGGCATACAAGTTTAAACAATAACAGCAGTAGTAGTAGTACTGTAGTAGTAGTAGTAGTAGTAATAATAATAATAATAATAATAATAATAATAATAATAATAATATGTGCCTTGGCCACTTGAACACCATTGGCATTGACAAATTCACCATTGGTCAGTTGCAAAAGACAGCTTTACTCGGAACACAGGATGCCTCTTAACACCTTCAAATATCCACATCTGCCTATCCCAGGTCTTTGGGGTTCCCTTGATAGGTGGATAAAAATGCCAAATCCATTCTGAACATCTGGACGACTGCGACAAACCATAAATCCTGTAACGATACCTTTAACATCATCAAACAACACCTGCCTATCTTGGGTCTTTGAGAAGCACTCACTAGGTAGATAAAAATTCCAAATACAATCTAAACATCTGGCTGACTTTTGCGACCAACCATAATAATACTCGCTTTGAGAAAACTAGCCTTCAATGAATCTTGTCCTCAAAAGCATCTGTCATACTGAGCTTTGCAGTATGAAAACAGGTTCACTGCCTCGTTTTTTCAATAGGAGACCAGCAGCCATCCTATTGAGAATGAACTCTACATTTTCCCACGGATCTTTTCTTCATTTCTTCATTGACACTAGAACAATGCCAAAAGTTCCCATTTTTCCCCCTTTTTTTTCACTGTTCTTAACTAGCAGTGCTGGGAAAATACCTTGGCCAGAATCCGACCAAGGGCTACATTAAACAGTACCATTCTTGAATCTGCATCTGCATTGGATAAGGCACCTTCCAACGCTTATTTGTTTGCATGTTGATTAACTAAGTATTGTTTACGCAGCACTGCCTTCATGTTGATTCTTGGTGGATAGCAAATCTCACATCCATTTAAATCAGAGGTCCCCAACCTTTTGGGCACCAGGGACCGGTTCCGTGGAGAAAGGTTTTTCCGTGGACTGGAGAGTCCGGGGTTTTGTGTGCTGCCTGCATCCCATGGATGGGGCTTTGCTTGTTTGTGCGGACTGGTTGCTGGTATGCCGCGGCCCGGTACCAGTCTATGGCCCGGGGGTTGGGGACCCCTGATTTAAATGATGGCCCCACCCTATAACCTGACTTTGCTCTGGTCTCCAGTTCTTCTTTCATAGTAAGCCAAGATTGAAGGTGAGTTGTTTATGAGCCTCGCAGTAATTCTCCTGTTCATGCGGTCTTGATTAACAGGCACTGTGGTTTACGGTGAGCCCATTGCAGCAAGCCTGGGTACTGACGGATCTCATTACTGGAGTAAAAACTGGGCCAAAGCAGCTGCTTTTGTCACTTCTCCACCACTGAGTCCTGACCCGACCACTCCGGACTTCCTCAATTCTCTGCTGTCCTGGTGAGTTGGAGGTAGTGAACGATCCTTACATGAGTTGATTCTGATCTCAAAGCACGGGAAATGTGTGCCAAAGCAGGAGGAAAAAAAAATCTCTGTTCCATGCAGATGGCTTGGATTTGCACCGAGTTGACGGTGGATGTTGTGTTAAAAGGCTGTCTTCACGCCTTCTCTTCTTCTTGGATTTATTCACCTCCTCTGCATTACTTTGGGATATTTGAGATCTAGCCTGAGAATGCGGCCCCAGGTTCTCAAGGAAAGTCTTACTATGCAAATATATCCTCTTGGCACCGCTGTGATTAAACCTGGGAAACTTTTCAAAACTTTTCAGAATTCCAGTCCTTCCTTCCAGGCTAAGATTTAAGACCACGGCTGGTAATAAAGAGGTGATTTATAAAGATGAATAATTTCTAGTCCTACCTAACGTTTGTTTCATGCAGTGAGCATTGATGTAAGTGCAGTTTTTTTTTTTTTTGCTTTTGCTGTCATTCTGACGTTGATGAATACAGCAACTCTTGTCTTCTGCTTCCAGTGGAGATCTCCAGGTTACTGGCAGTGGCCACTGTACTTTCAATACTGCCCAGAAAGCTGTTGGAAAGGACAATTTCACTTTGATCCCACAAGGAGCCAATGGAACTGAGGAACGGATGTCCATCATCTGGGATAAAGCCGTGGTAGGTTGCTATTGTTTGGGTTGGGATTAAGTCTACCAGTGCCAAACATGTCAACCATCTGTAACCAAGTTCCCTGCAGCCACGGATTGGCAGAAGCTTTCCAATGCTAACTTGGTTGATGAACATTGATACAGATGACATGAATCCATTGGCATGTAGGGAATAAATTTGGACATTCAGATTAGTATCGGTATCAAAACATTTAGGGATTCTCCCTTGCTTTGATAGGACAGTATCATTTGAGATCACATTGTGATTAGCATTCATCTACTTCTGTAACTGTAATGATATGTGGGAGTGGCAGACAGGAGGAAGAACTGTAGCCTAGACAATCAGAATTGACTTGGGAGGCCGGTGTGTGGTGTAGTTGGTTCACATGGTGTGGTAGGATGGAGGGTTTGTTGTCACTGTGTGTTGGGGGGAGAGAGCACGGGGGGAGGCTCAGCTAATCTCAATGTACACATGTACTTTGACAATAAAGGTTTATTATTATTATTATTATGCAAAAGGGATCTTAGCCCATGGAAAGAAAAGGGGCAGGAGAAGCGTTTCATAAAGAACTCATCCTAGTTTTCTGGAAAGCAGAATTAAGTCCAGTCTTTCCCAGCTTGGTAGACTTTGTTTGCTTAGAATAAATTTGTACCTGGGCAATAGAGTTCAAAAGCAAATAAAGCCAAAGAATCAGGCGTAATCCAACAAAATAATTCCTTTTGCAGGCAGCTTGAAATTCCCCTTCCCCCTCTCAGAACAGGATGGGCATGGATGAGCACAAGCTGTTTCTTTGATGACCCCATTAGTTTTTTTTCCCCTATTACTGGATTGGTTTTTTCCAGTGTGACCCGTCTTTCCTTTGATTTAGGTTACTGGCAAAATGGATGAGAACCAATTTGTTGCTGTCACTAGCACCGCAGCAGCCAAGATCTTCAATCTGTATCCACGGAAGGGGCGCATTGCAGTGGGATCTGATGCTGACCTGGTGATCTGGGATCCAGACAGCGTCAAGACGATCTCAGCCAAGACGCATAACATAGTAAGTTTGCAGATTAAAAACTAGGGCAGTATACGGGTGAAAATGCCGGGCTGCAGTGGGAAAACCTAGGGGCTGGCACACCATTCATCACAGAACAGCCTTGATGCCATAGGGCATGGAAGTTAAGCCTGGAGTAGACTTCTGCATCGCTGTGTGTCATAGAACATAGGCGTCTGTCGTCTGGAGATGGTTGCGTAGTTGTTACATTTATATTTCTGCAAATGTTAACATTCTGGGTAGGGGTGCTCAAATAACAAAGCACCAACACGAAGTCAGAACAACCAATCAGCATAACATGTAGTTGCGATTTGGGAGTCGTGTGCTTCAGCCTGCCTGCAACCATTTGCAACCTACGTTTACCCATCAACCCCTTTGCAGCCTAGGTGTGCGTCTACACCTATGCCCAGTTGCAGAAAAGTCTAAATCAAGGTTTTCTTCTACCAGCCCAACCTACCTTGATGATGGTTGTGGGGAAAGTGCTTTGAAATACATACTACCTCCTCCTACGCTGCTGGTCCAATCAAGATCACAATCCAAATTTTGTCTTACCTTGACAAATAATGGAAACCTTGCCAGCCAAAGCTTGGCAAACATGTTTTGGCTAAAGAAAAAAAAAACATTGACAGACTATGTTTTAAGTTATTTGGGGGTATTCAAAAGAAGAAGCGAACTCATCAATTTGTGGAAGATTGAAAATGGGCTGCTTTTTCTCCTTACATTTGGCAATTCCTAGTATGTGACGCAGAAAGAACTCTTCTTGAATTTCTGCAAGATTCCAGTAGTGCTGGGGTAGGCAACCTTGGCTCTTTTAGGACTTGTGGACTTCAACTTGTGGACTTGTGGACTTCAAGTCCCAGAATTCCTGAGCCAGCATGGCTGGCTCAGGAATTCTGGGAGTTGAAGTCCACAAGTCCTAAAAGAGCCAAGGTTGCCTACCCCTGCACAAGTGAAATTCAATAGGCTTAGAAATGTATCAATATATTTGCATTTAGATACACACTCCCTTTTGGATTTATGCATTCATTTTTAATAAATGCAAGGGTATCCTTGTAAGCATAATTGCGTCATTTTTATCGATTTAGCAGAATACCAATTAAATTGAAAATAATTTTTGAGATTTGGTTTAGAGATTCCACTGTATATTTCAGCCCCGGTAGAAGTGGAGCACAGCATTCTCTGAACCTCTGCAATAGAAGCAGCGACACAGTCGAAAAAGAAATGTTGTAATTGACCTTTTAGACAATTTAATAGGAGCATTTTCTGCTTCTTTGGCCTTGAGGGAAAAAAAAGAGAGAACAAGTGCTTTGTTGTCTTATTTACATCTCTAGCTATGGCAGAAAGCCCAGAGAATTTTTAGAAAGCAAGTTTTCTGTGTGTTTTCCTCTTACGAATCTTCTGTCTATTACAAAGATGCAGTTATTTCCTCTAGACAAGGATATGGGCTGAAGGCAGTGTTTATTTATTTATTTATTTGATTTATATACCGCCCTTCTCCCGAAGGACTGAGGGCGGTGTACAGGGCAATAAAAATAAGAATACAGGATACAAGATTTAAAATTAAATGATTGTGCCCAATGTAGTAAGTTAGTTAAAAATAATGTTAAAACCCCAAACCCATCAGACCAGGCCGGCTTGTTCCAATAGATAAGTTTTTAGATCACGCTGGAAGGAGCAAAGGTCGGGGGCCATCCGTAGTTCAGCTGGTAAGCGGTTCCAAAGGACTGGCGCACCCACCGAGAACGCTCTCCCCCTGGGGGTCACCAGTCGACATTCTCTGACCGGTGGTACCCTGAGGAGGCCCTCTCTGTGGGAGCGTACAGGACGGAGGGAAGTTGACGCCGGCAGTAGGTGCTCCCGTAGGTAATCCGGACCCATGCCATGTAGGGCTTTATATGTCATCACCAGCACCTTGAATCTCACCCGGAAGGCAACTGGAAGCCAATGCAGCTCACAGAGCAGAGGTGTAACATGGGAGTATCGGGAGACCCCCAAAAGAACTCGCGCGGCTGCATTCTGTACCAGCTGAAGCTTCTGAGTGGTCCTCAAGGGCAGCCCCATGTAGAGAGCATTTGTGTTGACCATCTCTAAATTTCTCTTTTCACATGGAGATTCCTTCAGGCAATTGGATGTCTTTGGGTGATCAATATTTGGTGGCAAAACCTGAAAGAATGCAAAGTATCCTGAAACCAAAAGGTGCATCTGGTGGTAAGGCTAAGCAACAGATGCTGGGTTTCAAGCTGGCTTCCAGAAATACCTTCGCCAACTTTAAAAAAAAATCACCCATAGTAATAAACGGGCAAGCTTCCTCTGGGAGAAAATGTTTTGCTTGCTGTGGCCCAGTTTGCTTTCCCAAAAAATTAAAGATGATGTAGAGATCATGAGATAGAAAAAAAATCTGCCTTATCCAAACTTCCTTAAAAAGAAATACAGTTAATCGGTTTTCTGGAACTCTGCTTCCTGATCTGAGACTTGGGGATTGGCAAATGTAACCTACCTTGGAGAACGCCAAGTTGGAGAAGATTGCAAAGGAAGAGGTCAAGAGCTAGTTGAGGTTCACTGGGTTCCGACCGTTTTTGCAGCATGGAGGAGGGAAGCTTCAACGTGGAACGGCCTGGAGGAAGATACAGCTACAGTATATCTTGGCTGTCTCACTTACAAAATGGACTTTCCTTTTTGTTAATTTTAAATGAATTTTTATTATTTTTTTCACACAATTCATACTAGACTTGGCGCTTATTTTATCAGTGGTTAGAAAAAAGAATAAAGGATTAGGAATTCAGTTTGTATTTGTGAATGATAAACTCAGACAATACGTTGTTGAATAAGTACTATTGAATTGTATGCAAAATGAACTTTAAGCCCTGAAAATCAGCATCTTTGTCTAATAAAAACATTACAGGTAATCTTCAATTCGCCACCACAGTTGGGACCTGAATTTCTGTTGCTAAACCAGGCAGTTTTAAGAAACTCACTGCAATTGTTAGGTGAATCAGATAATTGTTAAGCAAATCTGGCTTTCCGCATTGACGTGGCTGGTTGGAAACCAGCTTGGAAGGTCACATTAGCAATAGCACTTAGACACCGCCCCATAGTGCTTTACAGCATACACTGAGTGGTTTATAGTGTCAGCATATTGTCCCCCTTAATCTGGGTCCTCATCTTACCGACCTCGGAAGGATGGAAGGCTGAGTCAACCTTGAGCCAGTCAGGATCGAAGGCCTGGCTGTGGGCAGAGTTAGCCTGCAATGCTGAATTCTAACCACTGCGCCACTATGGCTCCTAAATGATCACAAATGGTGATTACATGACCTTGGGAGACTCTAAGCATTGTAAATAAATACATGCCAGTTGCCAAGTGCCTTAGTCCATAGGGTCATGAGGATCCTTCAGCAGTTGTAAGTGCAGGTGTAAGTCACTATTTTCAGTACTGTGGTAAGTTCAGATGATCACTATATGAATGGTTGTAAGCCAAGGACTACTTGTATCTCTTTGGAGTTCTGTTTCTGTGCTTCTGACAAGTTCTGGTAGCCTTGGCTCACTCCAGGTCCTTTTGCTGTAGTGGGATCATCTTGCAGGATCTGGGAATGGCAGTCTTCTTCCTGCCCTATGGAACATCTTCCTTGATGTCTGGGGAGCACGTGCAACGTGTTACCTAGTTGAGTCATGAAAAGTCCGCAAGAAAACCATCAAGCTCAGACAGCACCAGGGACAGCACAAATCTTAACAGTGTTCATGCAATTCCAGAGATGACATTTCAAGGATGGATTGCTCATCAACTGTGGACCTCCCTCCTTTTGTCTTCCAGAATGTGGAGTATAACATCTTTGAAGGCATGGAGTGTCGTGGGTCTCCTTTAGTGGTCATCAGCCAAGGAAAAATTGTACTGGAGGATGGTAACCTCCACGTAACTGAGGGGTCTGGCCGATACATTCCTAGAAAACCTTTCCCTGACTTCGTTTACAAACGTATCAAAGCCAGAAGCAGGGTAAGTAGGTTGAATCATCACCACCTTTATGATCTGGTCTTGCAAATTATGAAGTAAATATAAAATGGGTCTGTTAGAAGGAGAATCTAGCAGTTGGGCACATCTTGGAAGATTAGCAGATTGCTTTGTTAGAAACCTCTGGATGCTTTTGATCGGGGTTGGAAATGTATGGAAATATAGAGAAGAACTATGAGTTTGGACTGATCTCAAACTTCCAATCTGCAGGCTGGCTGAGTTTCTTGAAAAAAATATTGGTTAATATCTCAAAATATGCAGCCTGCTTCTCAGCACCCATGTAATCATATTTCATGTGATAGAGTAAATGGTTCACACCATTACTGGGAACATCCCTCAGTGATGCAGTGCTTGATAGAAAAAAAAGGTTTTTCTGTCTTGCAATCCAGGACTAACACTTAGTCTTTTGATGCTTCTGATTTGGAATCTGTTAGCAAAGGTGCTTCGTACAAAGTCCCACAATGGCCCTGGTGCACACCCTGTCAGAATATATGAAGTTTCCTTTAAATTTCATTGGAGTGTGCAAGTCTGTCTCCTTGCAGCAAATGTACCCCACAGGCCAACATTTTGCATGAGGTCTTTGTAAGCTTTTGATGTTCTTCCACCAGCTGTTGGTGGTCTCACAAGGGCTCATGGGTTTAGGAGAGCAGAAGACTTTTGAGGTAGTCTGGTGTGGTCTGCTGAAGGTCTTGTGTTAACTATATAAGGAGATCATAAGCAGAAATGCTGAAAACCAGGGAGGTGGGGGTTGGGTTTCCAACCTTGGCAACTTGTAAGACTTGTGGATTTTGGCTGCCAGAATCCCCCAACTTAGCAACTTTTAAGACCCATGGACTTGAACTGAGAAGATAGGAATATGTATAGGATCCAAACAAAAACAAACTGGATTATTTATCCCTACATTGCCAGGCATTTTCTCATTCTTTTCTTTCTTTTCTTCCTTTCTGCCTCGACATCGCTTTTTCTCCAAGCTGGCTGAGTTGAGGGGTGTCCCACGCGGTTTGTACGACGGCCCTGTTTGTGAAGTATCGGTGACACCAAAAACGGTCACGCCAGCTTCCTCAGCCAAGACTTCCCCAGCGAAACAGCAGGCTCCACCTGTGAGGAATTTGCACCAGTCTGGATTTAGCTTGTCGGGTACATACTTTCATGAGGCTAAACGATTGTCATGGAATTTTTTGCTTTATTTGACTAGCATTCCGGGAGGGAAGGAGAAAGAGGGAGAGGATGTAAGAGATTTCTGCTTGCTAGCTTAGAAGGTTCTGCTTACTACTTCTGGTTCAGTGTTGTAGGAGAAAATACAGAGACAGTACAGCGAAACGTAGCTAGTTTATCATCCCCCGGGACACGTTTTGGGTTGCTGGAATGGAGATCTCAGTGAGATACCTCAGCATCTGCAAACTGCAGTTTCCAGAATTACTGACTGAAAAGATCGCAGTTCAGAATAATGCAACGACATCAGGCTATGCAAGGTCGTCCTTGACTTTACAGCGGCTTACAACTGAGCGCAAATTTTCCATTGCTAAGGCAAGCGAGTTCTGCCCCATTTTACGGCCTTTCTTGCCACGGCTGTCAAGTCAGTCACTGCAGTTAAGTGAGTAAAATGGTTGTTAAGTGAATTTGGCTACCCTATTGACTCTGCTTGTCAGAAGGTTGCAGAAGGGGATCACATGACCCCGGCACACTGCAACCGTCATAAATATGAGCCAGTTGCCAAGCCTCTGAATTTTGATGAATAGACTGTGAGGATGCTGCAAGTCAAGGACTATGTGTGTGGGTTAGTTCACAGAGGAGGAGGAGGTGGTGGTGGTGGTGATGGAACTGATGGTGCCACCGTAAAAACAAAAAACTGAGCAGCCATCACAGTACAGATTCTATTGCCAGTCGAATAATCTTGGAAGACTTTTAATGAGATGACCTCACACTTGTCTATGATAATAGAAGACAGTGTAAGTCTGAATGCCTTGAAAACTTAAACCATTAATGTTGTTTTCAGATCTGCTTTTAAAAAGTGCAAGATAAGAAGAAATCAGTTAGAATTCCCCTGGGCCAAGCCATGCAGACCAAGCCAGTAAGGGATCTTCCCATTTCATCCATCCAGTACAGCAAGGGTCCACAACCCCTGGTCTGCAGACTGGTACCGGTCCGTGGCCCATTTGGAATCGGGCTGCGCGAGTGGCGGGCAAGCGTACAAGGCTTCATTTGCGCATGTACGGGATTAGGTTGTGTGCGCGAAACCATACCCTCCCTCTCCACCACCAACGCTGCCGGTCCGTGGAACCAGAAAAGTTGGGGACCACTGGAGTACAGACCAAGTCCAGATGAAATGACCATATTGATCAGTCGAATTCACCAGATTGCAGTCAGCCAAGTCAACGCTTTCGACTTAGTTTGAAATCACCGTTGAACTGCTCACTTTATATATGCGTACATCTTCAGTTTTTCACTCTGCTTCTCTCCCTCCCTCTTTCCAACTCCTAGGTGCACAGATCGACGATAATATCCCACGGCGTACTACACAGCGCATAGTTGCGCCCCCTGGTGGCCGCGCCAACATCACCAGCTTGGGTTAAAAGCAACACCGGAGGAGAAAAAGTCCACTTAGCAGATGGCAGGAGAGGGTGGGGACACTTGAAAAGACCTTTTTAAAAATTCTTTTAGAGCCTGTGAGGGTTACTGCGGATGAGCAGTGGATGAGGCCATAATCTCTCTCTCTCTCTCTCTCTTTCTCTCTCTCTTTGTCCCTCCCCTTTTCCTTTATTGTTAACTATTTCCCACCCCATCTCTTCACAAAACCTGCTCACTTCTCCTTTCCTCCATATTTGGGAACAGACACCTCTCCTCTCCCACTCCCCTTTTCTGCTTTTAGAAGAGATAAACATTGACGTGTATAACTTGTAGTTGACGTGACCATGAGCATCATCATTTCTTTGCTTTGCCTCTTATTTTTTAAATTTTCTTTTAAAGGAAGGATAAAGTGAATTTCCCGTGAGCTGCCTCCCCCCCCCCCCCAATCTATTAAGGCTGGGTTTAATAAAGGGTTTAAACTGGACATTTCCAAAACTGGACTCACCAATCATGCGACTTAGAACATGGGAATAACCATCCAAAATCCAAACCCATGGATGGCCTTCTTTCTATTTAGAAGGAGGAAGATTTTGTGCTGCTAAGTCAAGGTGTAATTGCGATGTGGAGAGAATGTATCCCGTCTTATTTTGATATTTAATACCTTTATCCCACTCTTGAAGCAATTGAAGGATTCTTCATTTTCTTATATGTGAGAGTGTGTCTGCGCATATGATTATGGACTTGTTCCTGCCTGTTGCGTTGTTTGAGATGCCTTATTTTAGGATGGAAAGAATCTTTCCATTTTCCTATTTTCTTAAAAGAGTTTTAGGGTCTCCATAGCTCCACCATATTCTGGTCATTTCTTGCATCAACTCAACCTTGAGTTTTGCCATCCAAATGATGGTCTTTCAAAGGTTCTCCAGTGTGTTCTTCTAAAGATTTGGAACCTAATGCGTACCTTCTAAAAGACATCCTCCACTGTACTTTCCCTAAAGTTACCTGGTTCTCTATATAGTGGACTCTTCCTTGTTTAAACTCTCTCATCTCTATGGGAAGTAGGTTCTTAGAAAATCCAAGGCACAGACTCTTTGAGGGGTTGAGAGCTCAGAGAAGGAAATTGGATGGGGAGCATCTTTACTTCTTGCACTTAAAAGAGTTTTGTATTGAAAAAAGAAGACATCAATCCATTCTTGCCGCTATCCCAAATAAAAAGGGTCAGCTGCAGAACTTAATTGTCACCATGGCTTGCTTCTTACATTCTAACAATACACGAATTGTTTCATAGCTTAGAATCTTAAGTCTACTACTACAATATCCCCCTTGAGCTCAGTCTTCAGTTTTCTACCAATAGTACTATTACTATTGCTAAACCACCCAGAGAATGCTGCAAAGTGCTGTGGAGCAGTATATAAGCCTAAATGCTGTTGCTGTTACTAGTGAAGTCTTAGAGAGTTGGATCTTGACTGAGTGAAAACTGAGATATGGGAGAGACATGTAGGACTGTTTCCCAGAATGCAAGAAAAAGAAAATGGATGGAACCCAGTGTGGCAAATAGAAATCCTTGCAGTTCTTTGATCAAAATGCATCTGGATTAGCTTTGGAGGTAGGACTGCGCAACCTGTTTCGTGCAACAGCTGTTCTGTGCTTGAATTGAAGGTTTGAGGGAGCTGCTGCCTGAATCAAACCATGCACTCTTTGGAATGTTTTGTTCCATATAAGAATGAAGTAGGGTTGTTCTGATCTGCATGCAGAACAATTGTAGTTGCTTTGATCTGGACGCAAGTGGTTTGGGTCTTTGCCACCTTAGGGTACTTGCCAGGACTTTGCCAGCTTAGGGTACCAGCTTAGGGTACTAAAAGAAAGATGGCAGTAGACATAATGAGGAATGCTGATGCGATGCTCCTTGCTAGACATGGGTGACAGCTGAGGTGAGAAACAGAAGTCTCTGAGAAGGTGTTAGGTTGAACCAGTGGAACATACTACTTGGAACTGCTGAGGGGAGAGAATAGGTGTCGTTCATCGGCTTCACCCTACTTGCCCATCCAGTTTTTGCTTGACCAAAGCATTGAGCTTTTAGGTTTTCCTGACCTGGAGTGGTCCTGCAGAAGTTCTAAAACTCTGCATTGTTTGGAGTTGAAAATGAAATGCTTCTACTTTGTGCACTTGTGCACTTGGCAGCGACTCTAACCTGCATTGTCCAGTCACTGATCTTTAAATCCTTTGTGCTAACAGAAGGCAGTGCATTCCTGACAAGCTAGTAGCATGGCCAACTTGCCTTGAATCATCCTTCTTTTAAATATACGTGCAAAGGTCTGAATGTGGGTGGATTTGAAGTGCTGGCCTAGGTGCGCAGAGGCCTCTTAATTAATATTTATTATTGGTCCATTGAAGTGGATGATTCTCTTGGCTTGTTCCGATCCCATGATAGAATCCAAATGTGTATAATTTGCAGGATTCAACTGTATGTAGGCCATACAGGAACTGGCATAATTTCCTATCCTTACCTGATCAGAGTATATAGAAATACGAACACTTCCGTTCAACCTTCTAGGAGGTTTGCAGGCAAAGACTTCCGAATCTCCCTTTCCCATCTTTGTTGAGTTGGTTGAGTCATTATTTGGTTACATCCTTCCTTTATTGTCTACTTCTTCCTTTCTTAAATAGTAGTCCTTGTGTACATGTATGGGATTAATTTGTGCCTTTACTTAATCTTGGATGCAGGTCTTGGAAGGGTTTTATAGCCCCCCCCTTCTTAAATCCAGTTGACCCCACTAAAGCAAAATTTTAAATTTCTACTTTCCCTAAGCTAGACCAGAAACCCCTTGAAACCTATGAAGGATATGATTGAATTCAAGGCCAAAAGATTCCCAGATATTCCCTCATTAGTAAGTCATGAATGCTCCTTCCTCTTTTTCTGCTGACTTAAGGTCAGTCCAACATGCCTTTGTTCCTGTTACCACTTCCATGCATAGACCAAGCATAACGTGGTATTGCTTCCCAGTTCTTGAGTTGACATCCACAGATGTAGTCAACTTTACTAGTCTGTTCTGGATCCTTGAACTGTATATATTTTTTTCAGCTTGCCCCATATTGGGCTCACCTCCACACCATCACGTCTACTGGAATACGTGTGAAGCCTACTGTATGTGTTTGTAGATTCTCAACGTTCTGGTAGCTGTGGGGCAATGGGTGATGTGCATAATCCAGCAAGTTTGTGTTCCTCCTTCCATATATTCAGCCGTATGAAGATAGTCCCTAGGACACTTCCTATCTTTGGTCTACATTCTCCATTGCTCAGACAGGAGTGTAAAAACACCTGTCGTTTGGATGCTGAAATGTATGGTGTGATAGGTATGAAATTGGAAGTTAACCTGACCTTTTTCTTCCTTCCTTCCTTCCTTCCTTCCTTCCTTCCTTCCTTCCTTCCTTCCTTCCTTCCTTCCTTCCTTCCTTCCTTCCTTCCTTCCTTCCTTCCTTCCTTCCTTCCTTTTTTTTTTCTCATGCTGTTAACGGGCAACGAATTCCAGACCATTTCAAATGGATTTCTTAATTTTTTTTATTTACTTACGAGATTGCACTTTTATTAAGAAAATATTTAGTACGTGTAATATATATATGTTCAGCTATTTTTAATGTTATTTTTTTCATTTGTGCTTTAATAATGAATTTAAGCATTTTTTTAAAAAAAAAAATGGGAGAAAATTCTTTTGTAAAAAAAACAAACTCCAAGCAACCGTGTTTGTTTCAGTTGTGTGAAATGCATGCAGCTCTCTGCTATTCACTTGAGTCTTCCTTCTCTCTCTCTCTCTCTCTCTCTCTCCCCCTCTCTTTCTCTCTCCCCTCCATGTTCATAATTGTTGTTTTGCTTTGTGCTTTGAGATGGGGAATAGAAAAAGTTTTTTTTTTTTAAAAAAAATTGCAGGCTGTGTAAGCATGTTTTTCCTGTGGGAGCTCACTCGTTCCGTGTGTCTGTTTTTAATGACTGTCCTATGTAAATGCATAAAAAAAATGACACTGAACATGGAATTAATTTACCGCAGTGACTTGATGCTCTAAAAGAAGAGGGAAATCATAATTGCAGATAATTAAACTATGTAGAATTTAATACTAGATGGATTTTACCCCTTGGATTTGTGCTTGTGAAAATGAGTGAAGGAGCTGTAAGTGCTAAGATGATCATGTGTGTAGACAAAAACAAAAACAGGAAAAAAAAAACCCACCCCAACCCTGATATTTGATCATTCTCTGGATGGGGAAAATAATGGCATAAAACAAGTCGTGTGTTCTTTTTCTTAAAAAAAATTCTGTGTTACATTACCATGGGAACTCCTTAATAAAGATGAAATGTTGTTGTTTCAGTTGCTGAGCTGGGGTCCAAGAGATTGATTTTGTGTGTTGAGTTTGTTGTGTTTGTCCATGCTAAGATTGCAGTGTCAGCCAGCCTACCACAACCTGGGGACTTCCAAAGGCCTGAACTTCCAACTACTGTAAATCCTTGACCAGTTAATGATAGTAATAGTAATAATAGTAACAACAATAACAACAAAATAACAATGACAACAACAACAATAAAGTTGGAAGGTACCTTGGAGGTCTTCTAGTCCAACCCCCTGCTCAGCAGGAAACTACCATTTCAGACAAATAGCTGTCCAGTCTCTTAAAAATTTCTAGTGTCGGAGCATTCACAACTTCTGGAGGCAGGTTGTTCCACTGGTTAATTGTTCTAACTGTCAGGAAGTTTCTCCTTAGTTCTAGGTTGCTTTTCTCCTTGACTAGTTTCCATCCATTCCTTCTTGTCCTGCCTTCAGATGCTTTGCAGAATATCTTTACTGCCTCTTCTTTGTGGCAGCCCCTGAGATATTGGAACAATGCTATCATGTCACCACTCGTCCTTCTCTTCATTAGATTAGGCATACCCAATTCCAGCAACCGTTCCTTATATATTTCATTTTCCAGTCCCCCGAACAACTTTGTTGCTCTTCTCTGTACTCTTTCTAGAGTCTCAACATCTTTTTTTTTTTACAAAACTGGATGCAGTATTCCAAGTGTGGCCTTACCAAGGCATTGTAAAGTGATATTAAGACTTCACGTGATCTTGATTCTATCCCTCTGTTAATGCAGCCTAGCACTGTGTTGGCTTTTTTTGGCAGCTGCAGCACACTGCTGGCTCATATTTAAGTGATTGTCCGCTAGGACTCCCAAGATCCCTCTCACAATTACTACTATTGAGTAAGGTACCACCTATATTATGCCTGTGCATTTGGTTTTTCTTGCCTAAATGTAGAACCTTACTTTTTTCACCATTGAATTTCACTTGATTAGATAGCGCCCAATGTTCAAGTCTCTCAAGATCAAGTTGTGGAAGGAAAGGCTGGTGTCACCATGTTTCGTTGAACTTCAGGTTTTCTTCTCCTGCGTAGCTGAAAGGGTATACTTGGAACCTGGCATCAACTTGAAATATAACAAGAAGATCCCAACTTCAAGTTATAGTTAAGGTTGCTGACTTTTAAGGATCCAGGTGATAACACCAAACCATATATAATAAAATGTGAAAGTTTCCAAAACATACAGATTTGCAGTTTAGTGCCGATAGTGGAACACCGAATGTTGAACCTATCGTGATGCCCAATAAGACAAGCATTTATTTTTGCCTAGATGTGCAAAGCATCGCACTGAGACCCCAAGCATGCACAACTTCGTGGACTTATTTTATGGAATGACGCACAAAGGTGCCTTACAACCTTGTCCCACTTAATTCAAAATGTAATTCTCGAGTTGTGCCTGCTTGCAAGTAATTTCTGGTGAGCAAAATGGAATTTCCCCTGAGGTAAGGATCTTTTAAACCACAAAGTAGTTTGATCTTAGCTTACTGTGTTAAGTTAGCCATTGTGTACAAATTGATTTAGGACTTAGCATTACCATTTGGCAGTATTTGAAATGATTCAAGGTAATACTTCTCATTCCATTTCCCTCTTTTTGAATAGTAATTTTATTAAAGGTTACAACAGTGAAAACTAATACGAAAAAGAAGGTGCTGAAAAGAAACAGGAAAAAAATAGAAAGAAATGAAAAAAAAGAAAAATAAGAATAAAGAAAAAGAGATAGGTAAAGAAATGACTCTATCACAAGTATAAACAATTTTAGTAACCTGTAACCTTCTCTTAAAATACAACAAATGATCTTATATTCCATCTATATAAACAAATCCTTAAAACCTCATTTCAAGCCTGAAAATCAGCAAAGGTCCATTAAGGATTACCGGAGATGACAACATACCTGTTTTAACCTTGATCAAATAAACTTTATATCCCTTCCTATAACTTCTAATAATCTTGATGGTTAGCCCCTTTAAATAATGTTCTAGAACCTGGATATATTTTTTTTGTCCCTCTTCAAAAAAATAATAATACAAACTTCAAAGCTTTAGCAAGCCTCTTAGAAATCCAATATAAGAAAATTATTCTTTGTTATTTGCATATCTCCTTTAATTATTAAGACGTAAGCTGGTTTCTTTAATGCATCCAGCGTAACACCTTTTCCACGTGCTTGTCACCTTCCATTTTTTTAAATCCACTTTCAAATCAGTCTGCATTTTGTCAGATAAAAACTCGTTCCTCTTCCATAACATCTTTTAAACATAAGGGCAGACGGTATTAAAATTCTGGTGCCATTGTTCCAAAATATCTTTCAAACATGGCCAGTGTTAAAAAATTTTGAAATGTTAAAACGATGGAAACTAAACATGGTGAGAAGCAACCTAGAAATAAAGTGAAATTTCCTAACCGAACAATCAACCAGTGGAACCGCTTGCATTCAGAAGTTGTGAGTGCTCCAACACTGGAGTTTTTAAAGAAGAAAGTGGACAGCCACGTGTCTGGAATGCTCAAGCAGGGGGTTGGACTACCAGACCACTAAGGTCCCTTCCAACTCTCTTCTTCTGTTATTTTGCTTCATTCTGTAATTGTAAGTGAAGTTTGATGAGTATTTCCTTGTCTAACAGCTGTAAGCCAGCCAAAACCTCTCTTGTTGGGAGGGAAATTACTGAACAGTGTGCCTACTTGCCAGCTCTTCATTCATTGGCTCTGCTTTTTTGATTCATCTTCAATCTTCCAATTCTTTCCCAGCAATTTTAATTCAAGAGTAATAAATCTGGTCTATTAACCATGATCACAGAAGTCGTTTCCAGCTTCTTAGGGCTTCTCACATCTTTCATGGAGGAACTCCCCCCCCCCCCCCCGCAAAGAAAGCAAAGCCGAGACATGGATAATAGAGCACGTGAAAAGGGAAAGTCAAAGGTTCAGCAATCAAAACGAAAGTGAATAAAAGTGAAAGAATAAAAGTGAAAATGCTTTCATTGTGACTAACCCCATGCAACTTTAGCTACCTAATTTTGATTTCCATAATTACCACCTGAGGGGGAACAAAGATCCTGGTGTGGAGCTTGTTTGTTCAGCATGCATTCTGGATTAATTATCTACTGGGAGTTCCTGAATGAAGAATTGTTTCGTCCTACCAGGTGCGTTAATTACACACACTATGTTTTCTTTGAATTCCCATGCAGTAATAACCATATTATTTTTCACTCGCTATGTGGCTTGATGCACTCTGCCTTTCTCTGACTGGGATATAGTGAGTCAGAAAGAGAAATTACCTGCAATCATCTTTGGAGATCTTGGTGGAACCCCAAGACGGCATGGGCTATCTTTCTGGACAGCAATCAAGTTAGACTGGAACTCTTCAAAATTGCCACTTTCACTTTATAAAACTTTATAATAACAGGAATCCTAAGAAGGAATTCTAATTTCCAATACCCACTACTCTTGGGTTTACAAAGGCCCTTTAGCTTTATTTGTGAACCAGACAACAAACACTCAGCTTACTCAGTCATTTCCAGTAGATACAGTATGGATACTTCTCAAGCTTTCTGTTGACATTTATTCAAAAGCCTCTAAATAGGACTAGAACTGAATCCAAAGCTATGTGGCTTCAAAGAAACATATTTTGCTCACTGCAAATGGAAGAAAATCATGTCCATGTTGCAATGTATAATTTAAACTATAGCCAGCTTGGGACAGAAAGACCCATCTTCACTAAGTAGGCGGAAAGCTTAGATAAATGAAGCTTCGGCTATCACATCTTGCTTTTTTTCTCTTTACATTTGATCATCTTTTGCCGAGAATGTTTATTGCTAACTAAGGTATATTAACCATGGTAGAGACAAAAAGGTAACGTTTGAGAACACTAGATGGCAGCCAAGTTGATGGAAAAACAAATCGAGAGTATAGCAATAGCAATTGCAGTTAGACTTATATGCTGCTTCACAGTGCTTTACAGCCCTCTCTAAGTGGTTTACAGAGTCAGCAAATTGCCCACAACAATCTGGGTCCTCATTTTACTAAGCTCAAAAGGATGGAAGACTGAGTCAACCTTGAGTGGGTCAGGATCAAACATCTGGCAGTTGGCAGAATTAGCCTGCATTACTGCATTCTAACCACCGAGCCACCATGGCTCATATACAGGTAGGGTGTTTTTTTTACTTATGACCACAATTGGGATAAAAATGTTGGTCACTAAGTCTTGGGGGCTTGTTAAGTGAGTTATGTGACCAGACATGATTTTACAACAATTTTTTACCATGGTCTTTAAATGAATCACAATTGTTAAGTGAGTCTAGCTGCTGTTTGTTGGGAGCCAACTGGGAAGGTCATAAATTAACAATCACAAGACTGCAAGGGTGGCATGACGGTCGTAACTGAGGATGAGTCATAAAAAACTTCCAAAGCTGTTGTGAGTTGAAACTATTATTAAATGAATGGTCATATGTCAAGGACTCGCTGTATTGTTTTTGTAAAACCAGCTTTTAATCCCCAGCAGGACTTTAAAAAATACAGTGATAATTGAGTCTGTAGCTAGTAGTAACATTACTATAAAAAGAATAGCCATAAAAATATCCTTCCGAGGTAGGTAAAATGAGAACCCAGATTGTTGGGGGCAATTAAGCTGACTGTGTAATAATGCCGCTTGGGGTGTGTGTGAAAGCCCTAATAAGCAGGCATATACATAGAATGAAGGCTACTGCTAAGCTTGTAAGCCGCCCTGAGTCTTCGGAGAAGGGCGGGATATAAATGGAATTAAAATAAAAATAAAAATAAATAAGTACAGAGCAATTTATTTTATTTCCTGATTTTTTTTAAAAAAATGACAGAAACTTCTAATGTACATATGCATCTGTAATTTCTGAGTTTATTAACTAATAGAACCTAATATGCAATATCGAATGATATCAAAGATGGCTTTAAAGTACAGCTAGTCCTTGACTTAGCAAGTTTATTTAGTGACCCAAGTTAAAATGGCACTGAATAAAGAGACTTATGACCGGGTTTCAAATGTCTGTTGTAGCAGCTGCATGGTTACCTGATCAAAATTAAGATGCTTGGCAACTGACCCATGCTGGCTGGGGAATTCTGGGAATTGAAGTCCACAAATCTTAAAAGTTGGCAGATTTGGGCACCCTGGTCTACAACAGGGGTCTTCAAACTTGGCCCTTTTATGACTTGTGGACTTCAACTCTCAGAATTCTTCAGCCAGCATGCCTGGTTGAGGAATTCTGGGAGTTGAAGTCCACAAGCCATTAAAGGGCCAAGTTTGAAGACCCCTGATCTACAATTTCTTGGCCATACAAAAGCTTGAAGCTGCAGAAAGAGACCAGGGGCCCTTTAACTCCAGTCTTAATTTAGTGGACCTAAAGAATCACCTGATCCTTCTATGCTGTTCTGGGCTTTCTTTGATTGCAAACAGATGTGGAATAGTAGCCATTCTGTTCATAGTTAAGTTTGCCTTCAAACTGCATGGAATTCTCCTGAGCCCTGACGTATCTTCATTTTTTTCTGTGAGTAATTCACATTTTATTGATTTCTTCAGGTTCTTCTGTCTAGACAGGACATTTATTTGGTATTGTATATAACATTTTTTGTTCACATAACATGTGGCTGGATTGATTTGTTTTTATAAATATTTCCTGTGCTGCCCGTGAAGAATTTGGGACAATTCACATTCAAAAATAAAACATAATTAATTGAAAAGCAGGAGAGATTGGTAAAATGAACATAAATCCAACTCAGGTTTGACTAAACAGGAGCAGCTCTTGTTTCCTGAAAGCAGGACCAAGTATAATTGTTGAAATATATTTTATGAAGTTTAATAACTCCTGGTCGTGTTTCCTTTGATGATGGGAAAGTTTATTTCATTATTCAGGGTAGTTATAGTGGCAAACCTTCAACAGTCTTTGACACCTATGTACTTCCTCAGAAGTTTCTTTCTTCCTTTGGCCTCAGTTTCTTCATAATAATAGAATAACAGAGTTGGGAGTGACCTTGGAGGTCTTCTAGTCCAAGCAGGAGACACTATACCAGGGGTAGGCAACCTCGGCTCTTTTATGACTCATGGACTTCAACTCCCAGAATTCCTTGCATTTTTACGTGCTTTCGAACTGCTAGGTTGGCAGAAGCTGGGACGAGTAACTGTTACGCGGCACTCGGGATTCGACCCGCCAAACTGCTGACCTTCTGATCGACAAGCTCAGCGTCCTAACCCACTGAGCCACCACGTCCCTCAGATTCTCTTACCACACCCTATATCGATAAAGTAAAGTTGTACTGTGGTGTTTCTAGTGATAACTGTTTCCTGATCTTGCCTCCCTTGGAGGATTGACACACACACACAGACACACTTTTTTTAAAAAAAGAAATTATACCACTTGGGTATTGTGCTGTTTCGTAGTGAAGTACGAGCGGTTGTGCTCAGAAGGTTGTGTGTATTGCCTGAATGAATAATAACAAGAAATTTCCCACCAAAATTAGCAACAGAAATTTTGGGCTCCTCTCAGGGAACTATATGCAGATCGTGGTGGAGAGAATTTCCCTGAGGATGGTCTCCAGAACGAGTCTGAAAGTTCAGGAGGCAAAACCTTTGGCAAAACCAATGACCCACCCAGATTGGATCCTAAACACAAGTTTTACTCTACGAGGTTTACTGAACTGTTCAAAAGAATAACCCTTCCTTTTAAAAAAGAGAAAGAACTGCAACCCAAATGGCTCCTTAATAATTAAAAGCAATGAAACTGGGAATAAAAGAAAATAGAATTACAGTAATTTCATAAGTAATCAGCAATGAATAGAAATGAATGAATGTGTCAGACTGGCACCGATTTGCTCCCTAGGAAAGAACGACTCTTGACTCCATAAGGCAGGGCTTTTCAACCTTTTCCCCCATTGTACCACTTTTAGGATAGGGCAACATCCGAGTACCACCAGTCGCCTAGCAAGGTGTCAAAAACTTGACAAAAAAAGGAAAAAAGTGATGAAGTACAGGTAGTCCTTGACTTACAACAGTTAGCTTAGTGACTGTTCGAAGTCACAATGGCACTGAAAAAAGCCCCTTCCCCAAGCCACAGCCAAGTAAGACACCTGCCTGCCTGCCCGGCAGCGCTCTTCCTCCTGTCCGAGGTTTTCATTGCTGTGAGCATTTCTGTTGAGGATTGGCAGCGGGGGTAGGGTGAGGGGTTGTTTGGTTTTTATTCCCCCCGTCTGCTGGGTGGTTGCAGCAGGTTTTATGACTGTCATAAATATGAATCAGTTGCCAAGCATCTGAATGTAAATCACAAGGCCCTGGAGATGCTGCTACATTCAGCTGATCGGTACTTCTTCTGGCCTCAGCAGAAGTGCCAGGATCAGCACTGAGCTCCAGCTGTAGTCTGGCGCTGATCCTGGCGCTTCCACTGAGCCCTGACAGCCCTGCAGCTCCAGCCGTCTCTCGCTCAGGCTTGTGCGGTGCTGCCACCGATTCAGCTCATTCCCCTCCCCTGCTACCACTTTTCTAGGATGGTCACGTACCACCTGCCAGGTGCCAATGTACCACAGGTGGTACCCGTACCACTGGTTGAAAAGCCCTGCCATAAGGGTTAGAGAAAAGGTACTTTTACGAGAGGTGTTGAGTGCAGCGTGGAGCAAGGCAAGCTCTGAAGAAAAACCATGCGAAAATCATATATGGCAGGGGTCTCCAAACCCTGGTCTGTGGACCAGTACCGGGCCGCGGTATGCCAGCCACCGGTCCACACAAAAGGAAAGCCCCATCCACAGGATGCAGGCTGCACACAAAACCACGCACTCTCTGGTCCATGGAAAAACCTCTCTCCACGTAACCAGTCCTGATGCCCAAAAGGTTGCGGACCTCTGATATATGGAAAGCAACCCCCAGCGTCCAACCCCCCCGCCCCCCTTGGGAGAATAGTCCAATCAGGTCCTGTTCTGATGTTTTGGGAACCCGGTTCCTCCTTCCCCAGCACTCTGGTTCCTGTCTGCGTCCATACTCCCCAATTCCCCCATGATTCCTTCACACCTGCAGCACTCTTCCCCTCGCAAGTCCCCCCCCTCTCCCCCAGGCTAGGGCAGGTACTAGCGAGCTTCAAAGAAGACAAAGATACAGTATGCAGCTGACATTGTTTAAAGTGATGGTGCAGTACAGGATTCAGTCACAAGAGGGCTCCAGAGCACATAGATTTACAAGCGCTTTGGATGATTTCAAGCCGGAGATTGGAAGGCACAGTATATAGAGCTTGCCTTGTTAAGTTGAAACTGGGTGAAACTCGAGAATTTTGTCGGGTGTACCTATGTCAGTGTAACTGTTAGCATAAATAAGGGAGATCAGAGCAGTAGGAGCTGTGTGCTTTTTTTTTTTCTATACAGCTGCTTTCCTATACATCAGACTTCAGTTGAACTTTACCTGACTTGGTAACCTTATGTTTTTGATCTTTGGCCAATCCATCAGTTTCATCATTCTCTGCTTCTCATTTTTTCTCCAAGTATGCTTCAAAGCTTCCATTTCAGATGGAGGGTATTTATTTTTATTTATTTATTTTATTTTATTTGGATTTATATACCGCCCCTCTCCGAAGGGAGAGGGGCGGTGTACAGGGCAATTAAAACACTATAAATAACACATAATGTATAAAAATTAAAATAGAATTAAATTAAATAGCCCTAAACAATAAACACATTCTAAAATTTAAAATTTTTTAAAATTTAAAAATCTAAAATCCCAGTCCCTCAGTCCAGGCCGGCAAGTTCAAATCGCCAACTCTTCAGGTCGCGGCGAAACGAGCGAAGGTCGTTTGTAAAGAAAGGAGGAAAAACTGTAAAGAAAGAAAAATTTGCAAAGAAAGGAGGAAAAATTGCGTGAAAATACATGCACATACGTTTAAGTCCGTCTCTCCTAATTGACGCATATTTTGCCATCAACATTCATTGGATTTAAAATATTTTTGTTTTAAGTTAGAGAATTGGGTCATTTTTCTATGAAGCAGGACTGTATTACAAAATTGAGAGAACTGTTGATGTCTAAGGATGGACATTTCTGGTTTATGCATTGGTTCAAAAGTACGGAATTAGGTAAACATGAGGCAAATTCTTTCAGAAGCTGAGGTTGGTTGTGCAAACTTCAATGCCTCTAGATTTTTTGCATTACAGCTACAGACAAATTTACCCACATTTCAGCCACAAAATTCCAGATGACTGCTAGATGGCAACATTGTGATACAGGAAAGTAATTTGGTAATCAAATAGCAATATAGCAATAAGGCTTATATACCACTTCACAGTGCTTTACCTGCCCTCTCTAAGCAGTTTACAGAATCAGCCTATTGCCCCCATTTTACCAACCTCGGAAAGGATGGAAGGTTGAGTCAACTTTGAGCTGGTAAGGATCGAACTCCTGGCAGTCGGCAGAATTAGCCTGCAATATTGCATTCTAACCACTGTGCCACCATGGCTCAAATAGATTTGAATATGGTAGGCTTATCTAGAGCAAAATTTCATACTAAAATCACATGAGTTGAGTTATATACCAAGCTGCCATAGATCAGGCGTCTTCAAACTTGGCAACTTTAAGACTTGTGGACTTCGAATCCCAGAATTCATCAGCCAGCCACAAGTCTTAAAGTTGTCAAGTTTGAAGACCCCTGCCTTAGATAGTTGCAGAAGTAATACCTCATATAGCCACTGGGCCTGTATTACCTGTTTCTTGGTAGCAATCTATCATACAACTATTCCATCAGCTATATTGACTTCTGCTCTGAGTTCAGTTCAAAGTGGTTTAATTTCTAAAATTCTGTTTTCTTTTGGACTGCCTGTAGATCCCTTTTACTCCTTTGAATATTGCATCGCCAATATTGGGGGGTTAAACTGTGTTCTGTAGGATCTTCTCTCTATAGAATATTGTCAGGGACGTGCCTGATACGGTAATGATAATAGTTGATTTTTTTTAAAAAAAACCTGGTATTCCAAATAGTTTAACCTATTTCTGAACATTTTTGTTTGCAGTCTTAAATAAAACGGTGAGTGAAGGAGAGGAATGGACTCCAATTTTCTTAATCTTAATTTCCAGGTTTTTTTTTAAAGGGCCAATCTCTTTTTCTCTGTAACAGAAATAGATTGTGGACTTCTTGTATTACAAACCAATCTTGTTTAGCCAAGCAGCACTAGACACGGAAAAACTGCAATTCCCAGAAAATGGAGCTTTCCTTAGGAACATTCACTCAAGAAATTCTGGAAGCTGGGGTTGGGAAAGCTGCATAGAAAGGTGCTGCTGGTTGAAAGACTATTATTCTCTTGCAAGATGGATTGTTTAATGCCAAAAAGACTGCTGGCTAGCATTCTGGGTGATTCTGGTGGAATGTCTATGGGCAGATTTATTTACAGACATCTAAGGAGAGCTGGTGTTCTGTGGTTCCTGAAATCACCGGATAATTACAGTAAGGCGTTTGGAAAAGAGAGCATTTTCTTGATTGATGAAATGGAGACTTAAAGATGTCAGTCAACCCTCCTAGAAGGGTTCTTGTGCTTCTGTTTGTTATAACTTTTATCTTCTGTATCACGTCACTTCGAGGTGAATCTCCTTGTCACAGTAAATCAAACGTGAAAAATGGGATTTTTTTTCTTCTATCTGCTTTCACAACATCTTACACCTGTTTCTATTTTGCATTTTCAAATGCTATGCATGGTATGCAAATAATGATTGCTGGAAATATTTAAAATAATATTTAATAGAAGAAGATTGTGGCAGGAATTGATCATTCTTACCATAGTTGGCCTATTATAAAGAGACTTTTGGGTAGATCATCTTTCTGTTTGCTGTTGTCATATTAAGAATTGTAATAGTTTTTATATTGTAAGTAAGTCCCTTATAATTACAAATGTCAATGGGTCTTAGGGCTAACATATACTGTTACAAAACCCAAAGGCATATGCACAACATAGAATTGAAACAACACTCATTCAGTTTAAGCAAAATGTGATATGTTTTTTTTTACTTTCTTAACTTGGGAGAGTTGGAAAGGTTAAATGAGGTTAGGAAAGGCTTCCATAATTGCAAAGCTGGTGACTTGCTGATTCTGCATCTGTCTGAAAATGGGTACAGAATGATTTTTTTTCTTTGCAATGCTGAAAATTGTGGGTTGTATGTGAGTTTTGCTCCTGTTTTGCCACACTGCCAACTCCTGGCGCAGACAAACAGTGCCACAAATATTTCCTGCTAGATGAGCTAGCTGAATAAGCTCTTCAGGTATATGGATTGGACCTCAAAACCTGCCTGTATGGAGCCATTCTCTCTTTTAGCAAATGAAGTTGCTACAGATCATTTTGTAGCAATAAAATAGCAGTCAGGGAGACTAATGTGACGATTCAAGAAGTCATATTTATAATACAACATGGATTGTCCTTTCTTTCTTTTTCTGATCTTAACTGAATGAATTTCTTTGCAGTTTCTGGATTAGAGAATATCCTTGCACCAGAATCCACCCCAAATCCTTTTTGTGTAGCATCTATTTCTGCTCAGCTTGTAGTGTTTGATACTTGAGAAGACAAAATATCATTACTATACCATATCCCTCCCATAGCCAGAGATGGACAATTCTAGAGAATATACCCGTTTCCCCCCAAAATAAGACCTAACTGGAAATTAAGGCCTAGCCTGATTTATTGGGATGCTTGTAATATAAGCCCTACCCCAAAAATAAGCCCCAGATTGTCAGCCTGATGGATGCATTTAGTACCATATTTTCCCCCAAATAAGAACTAACTGGAAAATAAGCCTTAATGTGTCTTTTGGAGCAAAAATTAATATAAGACTTGGTCTTATTTTTGGGGAAACATAGGTACAACATTGCCACCAGTTAGGGTGCTGAGAAACTCAACTAGAACAGGGGCAGCTGCTTGTACTAAATCAGGGGTCTTCAAACTTGGCCCTTTTATGACCTGTGGACTTCAACTCCCAGAATTCCTCAGCCGGGCACATGTGCCTGGCTGAGGAATTCTGGGAGTTGAAGTCCATAAGTCATAAAAGGGCCAAGTTTGAAAACCCCTGAACTAAATAAAACCAAAAATAGTATACTGCCCTTAGACTGATTTGCATAAAATGTTTACACCAGTATGAATACAGATTACTACCATTTCCTCTAGTCACACCCAGCCTGTAAAACATTTAATAGTAAAAATATTATTTTTTAATTATTATGTTTACAATTTATTTTTTATTTTTTTATTTTTCCCCCTCAGATATTGTACATGTGTTTATCCCAAGTATGTTTAAACCCAGTTAGTGACGACTGATTCTCTACTTCCCCTGGAAATGAGTTCTAAGCTTCCTCTACTCTTTCTGTGAAGTCTCAACAGCCGTTTTATAAGATCTATAGATCCAGATTCTAAAATTATGTAGCTACATCCTTCTGGGCAATATTTCCATCAGAGTGCTTAGAAATCAGTTATCTTCAGTCAACAATATCAATCTTCAGAACCCATTAGGCTATTTTAGTAGGAGAATTTCACATGTGCCGCTGAAGGGTTTGTTTTACAAAATTAAATTATGATAACAGGATAGTTTCAAAGACTCATATTCCAGAGAAGGGTTAACTATCCAGTCATCTGTCTTATATCAGGCAGGCAGTTGATTTTAAAATATGTTGGCCTTTGTTATTTGAATTTTCTTTCTCTCCATGCTAAGAATTTGGATTTTTGAAGGGGATCCAATAACTTTTCTGCTGGGACAGCCAACTGCATTTCTAAGAAATGGCACCTTTCCTGAGCGCTCAGCAAAGTTTATTATTTACTAATGATAATGAATATGTAATGTCTCTTTTGCTTTGACCAAGCTCCCAGAATGTCAAATGTTCCATCAGTTGGAGTCAGCTGATTAGAATGCAGAAGCAGGCACATCTTTTCAAGAAGTAACTTGTATTATAGCAGCGGTTTTATGAACGAGGAAAAGTTAAACGAAACAAATGCATTTGCTTTTGCTTATTTAGATGCCACTGCATGGTTCTGCAACAGGGTAACTTATTTATAGCAGTTTGTTCCACTGATCAAGAACTGACTTGATCAGGCATGAAAACAGGAGAACAAAACAGGGTTGTGAGCTGGAAATAGATCAATAATTTAGTGATGATCAGGTTTAACCAGTCAGTTCTTTCCTTATGAATGGATTTCTCTGTTGTGCTCCAACATCACTTTACACAACAGTTTGCAAGGTACATACTGCATGTAGATACAACAATGCAAGAAAGAAAGTTTAAAAAAACACACACGAGCAAAACAATAAAAGGAAGATTAAATGTATATTTTTACTGAATTTAATTCAACCAATTTATTGTAATGACATCTGAATCAAGTGACATGGGAAAGCCTGGGAAATTGAATGTTCCTTTTTATTATTTTTAAAGAGTGGTTAAACTTAAACTCTTTCTCCACCTACTTTAGAGTTCACCGTACGAATGTTGTAAAACTCTCCAAATCATATTGAATGGAAAATGGATGGTTGCTTTTTGGCACTGGTGCCCAGTTTAATTTATTATGGTCATAGACCAGTCCAACCTTGGATTAAATTGTTGATTTCTACTTTCACTTTTTTCTCCTTTAGTGCAGACATGTCAAACACAAGGCCCGGGAGCCGGAGCCGGCCCACGAAGTGGTTTCATGTGGCCCACGAAACCATCCTGGAAACAGTGAGGGAACAGCCCCCCCTGCCTTGGCCCTGGCCCAGAGACCCTCCTCCTGCCAGAGACCCTCAGATCTGTCCCACTCCTGCCCAGGCCCCCATAGGCACCCTTGATGCAAACGATGTAGAGCTGGCCACGCCCACCCAGTAGGCCATACGCACTCTAGCCACGCCCACCCAGTAGGCCACGCCCACCCAGGCCACACCCACCCGGCCCCCTGAGGGCAACCGCAATGCTGATGTGGCCTTCAATGAAATTGAGTTTGACACCCCTGTTTTAGTGTATTATATCTTGCAATATGTGCAACACACCGGTAGAGGGCACACATCTCCGATTCATTTTTAGGATGTCAACTCAAACAGCGTTCTGCTATTTTCTGCTTAGAAGAAACAGCCTCATTCAGCATAGACAGTTGGAACTTAGCTTATTTTTGCAGTTCTGTAATGCAAGTTAAAAGAAAAATGCAAAAAACTCTGCTCTTCTGTGTGTATATTTAAAAATTAGGTTTTTCTTCCTTGTAAACAGAAAGGATTTGAAATGTATACAAAGAAAGTTTAGCTACAGCACGTCTCTTGATTATTTTTAAAGTGCTATTTCAATGAAATGTTTGGAACATAACTTTTTTTTTTTGGCTAAGGTCAAGCCATAAGAAATTACTGCCATAACCTACAACTCATTTGTTTAAATAACAGATGTGAAAAAGCCTGCTCCATTACTGTTTTTTGTGTGTTCTCCTTTGTAGTGAAGGTTTTAGTTCAAAACTGAGGAGAATCAGAGGACATTTTAGCTAATGGGTCATTGGGCAACACAAACAGTTTATGATTGAGTTGTTTTGACCCCAGGGAACTTCACTGAGCTAAGGAAATAGGGTGCCTCTATGCTTTTAAATAATAATAATAATAATAATAATAATAATAATAATAATAATAATAATAATAATAATAATAATAATAATAATAATAATAAGAAGAAGAAGAAGAAGAAGAAGAAGAAGAAGAAGAAGTTGGAAGGGACCTTGGAGGTCATCTAGTCCAACCCCCTGCTCAAGCAGGAAACCTTATACCATTTCAGGCAAATGGCTGTCCAGTCTCTTCTTAAAAACCTCCAGTGTTGGAGCATTCACCACCTCTGGAGGCAGGTTGTTCCACTGGTTAATTGTTCTAACTGTCAGGAAGTTTCTCCTTAGTTCTAGGTTGCTTCTCTCCTTGACTAGTTTCCATCCGTTGCTTCTTGTCCTGCTTTCAGGTGCTTTGGAGAATAGCTTGACTCCCTCTTCTTTGTGGTAGCCCCTGAGATATTGGAACACTGCTATCATGTCCCCCCTCATCCTTCTCTTCATTAGATTAGACATACCAAATTCCAGCAACCGTTCCTGATATGTTTATAAGCCTCCAGTCCCCCAATCATCTTTGTTGCTCTTCTCTGTACCCTTTCTAGAGTCTCAGCATCTTTTTTATATTTTCTTAAACATTATCAGGTCATAGAGGTAGATAAAAGCTGAACAGCTGAATGCTGGGTGAAAGTTAGAAAGACCAAAAGCTTTCTAAAAGTCAACGATATATATTTTTTGAAAAGCGAAGCATTAATTAATTTATTTATTTATTTATTATATTTTTATACCGCCCTTCTCCCGAAGGACTCAGGGCAGTGTACAGGGCAATAAATATAAAAACAGAATACAAAAGTTAAAAAACGATTAAATATAATGCCCAAATTTAAAATTTAAAACAATAATTAAAACATATTAAAACCCCAACCCTAACCCATCAGACCAGGTCAGATTGCTCAAATAAATACATTTTTAGATCGCGCCAGAAGGAGCGAAGGTCAGGGGCCATCCAGAGCTCAACCGGCAAGCGGTTCCACAGGTCTGGCGCGCCCACAGAGAACGCCCTCTCCCTGGGGCCACCAATCGGCATTCTTTGATCGGAGGCACCCTGAGGAGACCCTCTCTGTGGGAGCGCACTGGATGGAGGGAAGTTGATGCCGGCCGCAGGTAATCCGGACCCATGCCATGTAGGGCTTTGTAAGTCATTACCAACACCTTGAATCTCACCCGGAGGGCAACCGGCAGCCAATGCAGCTCGCGGAGCAAAGGTGTAACATGGGAGTATCGGGAGTATCAAGTTGGGGTTTTTTTTTTAGAACCCTAGGAATCCTTCCAAACTGGACATTAACTGTACAATGACTCCCAAGTTATTGAATTTTATAGCCATTGTACCGAGATGAGATCATTTTCTTTATTGTCATCATCATTTCCTTGTTCTGTGCCATCTCCATCAGACTGGAGAAGATGAAAGACCAATAGTTTGAGACTGGCTTGTTTAGAATTCGCCGTCCAAAGACCCATGGAGAAAATGTCAAGAGAAAACCAAATTATTAGACAAGTCTTGCTTTCAGGGTCATGAGAAAAGAAACTCAAACAGAATGCTTGATTTGCTCCTTTTGCAAAGCAGAAGAGCCAAGGATTCCATTATGGTGTTCTTTGCTCCTTGGTTTTGGCATTTTATTTTGAACGGGTTTTTTTCCCCAGTTCTTGATTTGCACTGCTGAAGCTCCAAAAGCATTTTTGTTTTTGTTTTCAACTCTGTCCCTGAATGCTTCAATGATTGGAGAAAATAAACCTCAGTCGCTTCTCTACATCTTTGTTGAACAGAGTGTTTGCTTTCTGTCATCTGCTAGTCAGCTCCTTCTCTCTGCAAGAGTCTCTGCCACAGATATTGGTCTTGCTGCAGTCCATATTAGCAAGCTTCAGAAGATTAATTCTGAACCTGTCTATTGTATTTACTGCTTAGGTTTCTGCCCCAAATGGTGCTTACAAGATTTATCTTTCTAGAGGTAATAATAATAATAATAATAATAATAATAATAATAATAATAATAATAATAATAATAATAATAATAATAATAATAATAATAAGTTGGAAGGGACCGTGGAGGTCATCTAGTCCAACCCCCTGCTCAGGCAGGAAACCCTATACCATTTCAGGCAAATGGCTGTCCAATCTCTTCTTAAAAACTTCCAGTGTTGGAGCATTCACCACTTCTGGAGGCAGGTTGTTCCACTGGTTAATTGTTCTAACTGTCAGGAAGTTTCTCCTTAGTTCCAGGTTGCTTCTCTCCTTGACTAGTTTCCATCCATTGCTTCTTGTCCTGCTTTCAGGTGCTTTGGAGAATAGCTTGACTCCCTCTTCTTTGTGGCAGCCCCTGAGATATTGGAACACTGCTATCATGTCACCCCTCACCCTTCTCTTCATTAAACTACACATACCCAATTCCAGCAACTGTTCCCTATATGTTTTAGCCTCCAGTCCCCTAATCACCTTTGTTGCTCTTCTCTGTACCTTTTCTAGAGTCTCAACATCTTTTTTACATTGTGGTGACCAAAAATGGATGTAGTATTCCAAGCGTAGCCTTACCAAGGCACTTTACAAAGTGGTATTAGTACTTCACGTGATCTTGATTCTATTCCTCTGTTAATGCAGCCTAGCACTGTGTGGGCTTTTGTTTTCTTCTCTCTTTCTGACTTTTTTTTTCTTGTTTCCTTTCCTCTGTTGAGTGGGATCTGCATCCCATTTTTTCATTCCAGTTTATGTGAAGAATGACTAAGTTTAAAATATTGCTTGTTGATTACAGAATTCAGTATGTCTGCTTATTTGTGTCAAGGATGATGGTATGCAGTTCTACAGATTTGTTTTAGCCTAATCCATCCATCCATCCATCCATCCATCCATCCATCCATCCATCCATCCACCTCTCCATTACACCATAAAACTTCAGGAGCAGCCTTGCCGTTAGTTGGAGTTGGAGTCATGCACCAGCTCAGACAGCCCATGTTGGGAATTACAAAAAAGCAGCAAAATATTATTTGCTTAAAATCTACCTTTATTTACAACATTTAGGGAGAAGGATTCACACCTTAATACAGAAGATTCCCAAAGTGAATATAAAGATAAAACCAGTAGCTTTCCTTTGGGGTTTAGTAGAAAAAGACTCGGAAATTTTTTTGGGGAATGTTGATGTTATATTTGTTGATGGCAGCAAGAGTGCTTTATGCACAAAAATGGAAGGATACTTGGATTCCCACAAAGTGGCTGCAGAGGTTGATGGGGTTAGCAGAGATGGCTAAAAGGGCTGGTTTGATTAAAGAAAAAGAAAAAAAATACTTTTGTTTCTACTTGACAACCGCTTCTGGACTTTGTGCTTGAGGTGGGGAAAAAAAAAGAAACTTTAACTTTGGGTTTTATTGATTAGATAGATCTGTTGTTATAGAAATGTCTAGTTTATACTACTATGTAAAAGTAAAAAGTTGAGATTTGATACTATGATCTTATGCTACTGCACCAAAGGGAGTTGGAATTCAACGCCTTTTCTTTCTTTTTCCCTCTTCCCTTCTATTTTCTTTTGTATTTTTGTTTTTTATATTATACACTAATAAAATTAAAATAAAATAAAAAAAATTGGGGGAAAACTCTCTTGGAAGGATGTGGATAGAAACTGACCAGGTCTCTGTTGCAGCCATTCTGCTAGTTACTAATTGAAGAAAACTTGAAAGAATTGGCTGCAACCTACACCTTGTGACTACACTAGTTGAAAGAGTGCAGTTTCCATTTGAGCTGGGTAGTACTTTACTCTGGAAACATTCTTCCCTGGCTTCCACCACTATTTCTGGATTATATAAAGCGCTCCACACAAGGTCAGATCCCTGTCCATTCAAGCTGATAAAAGGTAAAGGTAAAGGTTCCCTCGCACATGCGTGCTAGTCGTTTCCGACTCTAGGGGCCGGTGCTCATCTCCGTTTCAAAGCCGAAGAGCCAGCGCTTGTCCGAGGACGTCTCCGTGGTCATGTGGCCGGCATGACTAGAGGCCAAAGGTGCACGGAACACTGTTACCTTCCCACCGTAGTGGTCCCTATTTTTCTACTTGCATTTTTACGTGCTTTTGAACTGCTAGGTTGGCAGAAGCTGGGACGAGTAACAGACGCTCACTCTGTTACGTGGCACTCGGGATTCGACCCGCCAAACTGCCGACCTTTTGATTGACAAGCTCAGCATCCTAACCCACTGAGCCACCGTGTCCCTTCCTCAAGCTGATATTCGATAGCTAATAATTCTGCAGAGTTCAAGGAAGGAGATCTCCCAGCTGTATCTGAGATGTCGGGGATTGAACTAGGCACGTGTTCCACTTTTCCTAAACATTTCTTGGGAATGTTTAGGAAGACACCGAAGAACGTCCCCACTCCGTGACCTTTCTCAGGAACCCTCTGCCCCATGATGTTTGAGAAGGAGCCATCGGAGAGCAGTTGAGCATCCAAATTGTAAATTGAAGGTTGCAGCCAACTTTCAAATTCCATCTGACAACTAAGTGAGCAACGAACCAGGGCTTAAACACCAAGAAAGGATTGTGGATTGGAGTTATTTTTGCCTCCCTCCCCAATTTTATTTCTTTGTTTACCCTGTTGCTTTACAAGAGGTGTCCTTGTGAGTCAGTTTTTATTAGTATGATAGATTTTTAAACTGTTTGACAGAGAAGGTATTTATCAGAGGCCTTGTGATTCTCAAGATAATGGAAACTGAAGTCTACTTGTTTGTCATGTATAGTTCAATATAACCATATTTTAAAACACTGATATGTCACTCAAAGGAAACTTTAACAGAGCCCCGAAACTCCTGAGTAATAGGTTTGTTTTGTTTTTCCTAGAAATACTTCTGTATGAGAAGTGTGTGGTTCCCATATACTGTAGGCTCTCTAAATAACCTCCCTGAGCTAAAAGGAATGTTAGTTATTCTAAGTATTTAGCTTCGGAAGTAAATCTCGAACAAATGAAATGAAGGAGCAAGTATTAAGCTGCAGCATACGGTATTTCCAAGTTTTGAACCTGGAAAAAGGACCTTGCACAAGGACAGAACGGTATGTTTCTGAGAGCCACCTGGGTGTACAAGTGAATGCAGTAGAAGAAACTGGAAGGTTTTATGAGTTCCAATTCTGCCTTAGACTTGAAGTCAGTGGAAGTCTTTTGGGCCAGTCCCTTTCTTTCAGCCCCAGGAAGAAAGCAATGGCAGAGCACCTCTGAAACGTTTTGCCTGGATGGATAGATAGATAGATAGATAGATAGATAGATAGATAGATAGATACCGGTAGATAGACAGACAGACAGACAGACTGACTGACTGACTGATTGAGACTGACTGACTTTATTTTGGTCAGTGACCAGATAAAACTGAACATATGTTCAGCAGTAATTCGGTACACCAGGCTATGGACAATTTATATATATATATATATTTTATATAAAACCATGTCATTTTCCAGAAACCTCCTTTCTTAAAAGTATCTCCAAAGCATCCCTGGAAGCATCTGAGGGGCAGGATAAGAAGTAACAGGTGGAAATTCCTTAGAGGAAGATCCAACCTAGAATTAAGGAGAAATTTCTTGACAGTGAGAATAATTAATCAGTTCAATAGCTTGCTTCCTGGAATTGTGGGTGCTCCGTCACTGGAAATTTTTAAAAATAAACCGGACGGCTATCTATCTGGAATGGTATACGGTCTCCTGATTGAGAAGTTGGTCAGACTAGAAGACCTCCAAGGTCCGTTCCACCTCTGTTGTTCTGTAAGCCGTGCAACCCAGTTTGTTTCTTCTGCCAAGGCCAGCCTTCTCTTTCCTTTCTTGCCATGGAGATCTGTCACAGCTCTCATCTGCAGAGGAGACTCTAAAACTCTCTTCACTCCAGTTAGCAGCTGAACGTGTTTATTTTTATAAAAGTTTGAAATCAATTCCCTGGTGGGTCTTTTGGAAGAGATTTTGAAGTTACTGATTTATGTCTATGTGGCATGTGCAGTGTTGTGTGCATGGGTCACTCCTGGGAAGATATGACACAGCATCCAAAGATAGAAACATGGAAAAGTTGGGCCAGGCACATCTCTGCTTTTTCACTTCACTTGTTTCTGCTCAGTTCCTCTATGCTAATCTGAAGTTGTGTTCTTTTGCCTCATGTGATTAATTACCTTGAGCTATAAACAGTTTCATTCAACCAGCCCTGAGAAGGAGCATTAAGGGTCACCATCCCCACATGAAATGAAGGAGAGGACCAAAGAAGGATTTTTCCATGGCTGCCCCAGCTCTGTGGGATGGCATGATTCTTAATGAGCCAAGAACATCCCATCATACTGTATACCTTTTCAGAAAGCTTTGAAGACCATCCTATTCCTACAAGCTTTAAGCCAGGGGTCTTCGAACTTGGCCACTTTAAAACTTGTGGACTTCAACTGCCAGAATTCCCTAGCCAGCCTGGCTGGGGAAAATTCTGGGAGTTGAAGTCCACGTGTCTTAAAGTGGCCAAGTTTGAGGACCCCTGTTTTAAGCCTATAAGGGTATGTCTCTGGATTGATGTATAATGGGTTGTATTTTAATTAGATTTGATCTATATGGTTCAATGAATTTTTGATGGGTTTTTTTTTTGGCTTTTTAAATTAGTTCGTAATGTAAAACCCAGACATACAAAAGAACATACTAAGAAAATAAGGAAGACAGAAGGGAAGGGAAAAATGTAGGGAAAAGGAAAAAGGAAGAAAGAAAAGGTGTTGACTTACAACTCCCTTTGGAGCAGTAGAATAAGACGATAGCATCAAACCTCTGCTTTTTACTTTTATGTAGCAGGATAAACTAGACATTTCTATGACAACAAACCTATCAGATCGGTAAAACTCAAAATCAAAGTTTCATTTTTTTTTCACCTGAAGCACAAAGTCCAGAAGTGGTTTCCAAGTAGAAACAAAAGTAATTGTGTTTTTTTCCTTTGATTTATAGATCAAAGTTCCATTTTTTCCCCCAAGTCTTTTTTCCATTAAACTTCATGTTTGTTGTAATGTACATAGTTTTTTTTATTTATTATAAATTGTTTGAGTTTTGAAAGCTGACGGGATGTGGACTGCTATATAAAGAGATAATGTAAATAAAACAAAGTTGTCTAAAATGGTATAGGGTTTCCTGCTGGAGCAGAAGGTTGGACTAGAAGACCTCCAAGGCCCCTTCCAACTTTATTATTATTATTATTATTATTATTATTATTATTATTATTATTATTATTATTATCATCATCATCATCCTCATCCTCATCCTCATCCTCATCCTCATCCTCATCCTCATCATTGTTAAACAAGGTATGAACAAAATGGATCTCACTTCATTCAGTTTATATCTTGGCGTATCTAACTTCATTAAGAAGATGCCTCTAATTGCTGAGGGCATTTAGTTCAGCCCGCATGGCACTGTATGTTTAAAAGTGCACATTTATAAACAGAATTCCTTCAAATCAAGGAGAAGAACATGGAAGATAATATTAGTCCCTCTCCCAATTTGGAAGTGATGTCAAACATTAAGGAATAGAAACTCCTATTTTGAGACAAGCTGATTGGCTGCCTGCCTGGTTTATGAATTTGATTTAGAGTTAAGGAAAATTCCAGACGCTGCAGGTTCATCTGGTTACTCCCTAGACTGGCAATTATCTGTATCATGCTTAGCCTGTCTTCATTCTTGCTGTAAAAATATGGTTTGTTAGTTTTCAATAGTCATAAGATTCTTGAAGGAGGATCTGGGTGCTATCTAACCAAATGAAATTCAATGATAAAAAGTAAGGTTCTACGTTTAGGCAAGAAAAACCAAATGCACAGGTACAGGTACCTGTAGGAGGTACTTGTAGGAGGTACCTTGCTCAATAGTAGTAACTGTGAGAGGGATCTCGGAGTCTTAGTAGACAATCACTTCAATATGAGCCAGCAGTGTGCTGCAGCTGCCAAAAGAGCCAACATAGTGCTAGGCTGCATTAACAGAGGGATAGAATCAAGATCACATGAAGTCTTAATTTCTTCTTCTTCTTCTTCTTCTTCTTCTTCTTCTTCTTCTTCTTCTTCTTCTTCTTCTTCATCATCATCATCATCATCATCATCATCATCATCATCATTATTATTATTATTATTATTATTATTATTATTATTATTATTATTATTATTATTAATTTCTTGCAAAAAGCTAAATAGTCCAAACCAGCTGAACGTGATAATCCTGCATTTTTTTGGAATCTTCCTTGTGTTTTGTGGAAAGGCTGTTTTACGTGGGTATTTTCTTTTGTGTTCTGTCATATTAAAGAGAGGACATAAGTTGTGGGAAGAAAAAAAAAAGTCTAAGCCAGGCCAGATCGAAGCCTATGTTTGCATCAAAACAGATAATTTGCCGTCCCAAAGGTGCTTTTACAAAAAGCAACTGGACCTCCTTTGTTTTTGCTTGAAGAGGTTTCACTTCTCATCCAAGAAGCTTCTGTTCAATTCAGTTCTTCAGAAGCTTCTCGGATGACAAGCGAAACCTCTTCGAGCAAAAATAAAGAAAGCCCAGTTGCCTTTTGTGAAAAGTACCTTTGAGACGACCATGAACTGGCTGTCTGAGAATCTCCATAGACATTTAGATAATTTGCTGTTCATAATAAATGCAGTTTTCCATAGACTTGGTGGTATTGCTAGGGAAGAAGGGGGGAAGAAAAGAAAGGAAAACTTTCCATTTTAAAATCTTACTATCTCAATTGATTTGAATGGAAAGTTGTACAGAGTAAGCAGTTAAATCAGATGCGGTTACCATCCGGGGCACAGTTTTGATAGTCTTCTTATGTTAATCTATGTAGCATTTTAAATCATGCCATTTGTATTGTCTTGACTTTGATCTTGCCATTTGCTAAAGGACAATTTTCATTTAAATTCAGGTCAGTTGGTCAGCAGCTCTACAGAAAAAGATTCATAACTCTAAGCATGAAAATAATTATCCATTGACCTTAATGTCTGGGAGATCACTGGAAATGATCCTCCATTATTTAAGATGCGAAGGTTTTCTTGAAAGAGAGTGTCGGTTTAGAAATGGGGCAATTTTAAATAAATGCCATTTGCGACATGGGATTAGCAGTTAGGGCCCTCAAAGCTGCTGCCAATTTTAAAAGAAAAAGAAAAGTCAAGTCTTGGGTCTGTATGAGAGCATCGCTATCTTTTATGAACTTTCGCATATTCTGCCACACATATTGCGAGTTTTCATTTTTGGATAGGTATTGTTTACAAGTGAGCCATAGCTGATCTTAGAATCATAGGCCTCGAAGGGACCTTGGAGGGCATCTAGTCCCACCCCTTGGTCAAGGCAGAAGACCTTATACCATCCTGGTCAAATGTCCAATCTCTTCTTTAAATTCTCTAGTGATGGAGCACCACAACTCTGGGGTGGGGCAAGCTATTCCATTAATTTCTCTTACTATCAGAAAATCTCTCTTACTTTTAAGTTGGCTGTCTAATGAAGGAGAATATTTGTAGCTCAGGGTTGAAATGAGGGGTCCTTGGTGCTCTCTGAGCTTGCTGGTTTTCTTGCAGATGTTTCATTACCCAAACTAGGTAACATCATCAGTGCTAGCAAGGAGTGCTGTTTGCTGTCCGTTTATATTCTGGGGTCTTGCCTGTCTGGGTGGGTGGGTGGGGGCAGTCTTAGGGATTCTTTGGTTGGGCTGTTGGCTGATGGCTCTTTGGCATTTTCTCGATTGGGTTCTTGCTTACTTGATTGCTGGTCTGAAGGTGACCTTGGAGTTAATCTATGCTGATGTGAGTGCCAATTACTGGTGGGAAGGTGCTGGAGTCTTTTTTGGGCTGGTTGATGACCTCTTTTGCATAATTTATCGATGTTGTTAATGTCTATGTGTCTATTGATGGCTGATTTGTCAGAGTGTCAGGCTTCTAGAAATTCCCTGGCATTTTTTTGGGGGGGGGATTTGGCCTGGTCTAGAATTGTCACATTTTCCCCATTGAAACTTATGGTTGGCTCTCTCCTTAATAGTCTTCTGTCCATTACTTCTGCTATCCTTCCCTCTGGAAGTTAAACCAGATTGAAGGCAGTGAGGACTCAAAGGGAGACCAAGCGGATGGTCACCAGACTGTGGGCTGGACTAGGAAGTTGAGAAACTATCCTGCAGTGGTGGAACTTTTCCCTTGTTGCCATTGAAACTATACAGAGACGTGGTTTAATCCCCAGGAATCCACTTGGCAAGAGGAAGACTTTTCTTGTTTTAGTTTTAAGTTAGGCTAGCAAAAGGCTAGCAATCTGCAAAGGTTAGCAAAAACAGCAAAGAAAGCAATCATAGCAGGATAGCAGATTAGGTAGCTGGAAACTGAAAAAAAAATAAACAGGGTTAGCCAATTGTTGATTTTTATTTAATCAATTTATTGATTGTCTCAAATGCAAACACAACTTTAGGTGGCACACAAAATACTTAAAACAAAAATATAACATCTGTATCTGTCTTTCCTTCCTTCCTTCCTTCCTTCCTTCCTTCCTTCCTTCCTTCCTTCCTTCCTTCCTTCCTTCCTTCCTCCCTCCCTCCCTTCCTCCCTCCCTCCCTCCCTCATCTGTCTGTCTGTCTGTCTGTCTGTCTGTCTGTCTGTCTGTCTGTCTGTCTATCTATCTATCTATCTATCTATCTATCTATCTATCTATCTATCTATCTATCTATCTATCTATCTATCTATCTATCTATCTATCTATCTGCTTACCTACCAACCTTGCCATACCCTATGACACGGAACAAACAATAGCAGATATTTAATTATTTTTGACCCCATTTTCTGGTCACAAATAAATACATAAAAATCTCCAAAGCTGCTTACAAATTAATTAAAAATAAAGCCACTCTAACCCTCAGGCTTAAGATATAAAAAGCATGGCCTCAGAGGGAAAAGGGATTAGGGACAGGTGATAAAAAAGGGAAAGATGTTGTGATGCTGCTTAGAGCTTGCTGCACCAGAGAAGGAGAGCAAGGAGTGCTAAAGTGTAAATATTCTGAATGCGGATAAAAGGGAGAGATTGATGGAGAGGATGCTTGCTCCTGACTCAAGTGTATTTATTTCTCTTTCAGAATGGTTCTCAACAAGTCCTCCTGGTTCTCAACTGTCTTTCAACCCTGTTTTATACATGAACAGTAAAAAAAACACAGCTGAGCTGGTAGCTCCTGAGCGATGGCAAACGTGTGCTGCATTGCAACAATATGAAGCGAGATTTGTAGGGTAGAAGCATTCATTCAGATAACATAGCAATATGGATTTTTATCCAGACACGCAATGATCTTTTTAAACATTTGACTCTGCCTTAGATGAAATGAGGAACTTAAATATGATGAGATTTTCTGCTAGTTAAAAAGATTTCTAGGAAAGGCATTTTCAGTGACATTTTTGGATTCAGACAATCCAAAAATGATGAGATATATATATCACTGATGGGACCCTAGTTTATTTTTCTAACTGCTACTTATTACATTTGGGGGGGCTTGGTGGTAGGCTTTGTATAAATATAAATATAAGTTATTAGCTGTCCATCTTATCACAGAGTAACTCTTGGAGGCATATATGTTTATGTGCCTTTCTCTCTCTCTCTCTCTCTGTGTGTGTGTGTGTGTGTGTGTGCATAATACACACATATACACACAAACACAAATATAAATAAATTGGGGAGGCAGGTGCTGGAGAGAAAGTGGGATCTGTTGTTAATCAACTATCTCCACTGTAGTGCTTACCCCAGACCCTTAACACACAAAGTATGCATAACTCCTAGCTAAAATGCAAAACCTAAAAAGAAATCTCATCATCGAACGTAGCCATTTAGTAGCAAATAGTCTGCTTGGCCACAGAAGTGTGCCTGAATTGCTCATTGCTGTCCCGGCTTGAGACTGTGGCCTGGAAGGAATCAGTAACAGGGGAATACTGAGAGGTGACTAATAGGCTTCACATACATCAAAGGAATGATACGGCTTTATCTTCACTGATATGCAAATCAATTGCTCAGAGGCACTGCTTCCTGAAAACCAAGGAGGCCAAAATAGCTTTGTGGTTCAAAGATTGCTCCTGTGTCGAATTATTTTTTGCTAGGCGAGTTTCTTTATTACTTTGAATGCTGGCTGAAGGAGAAAGATATACATCAAAAGAAATAATGATGAAATCAATAAATTTAAAAAGCTGGGAAATGTGACTTGTTAGAAGAGTCCATGTTTGGAAACAGAAGTTCCCAGGTTCAGTTCTCTGTGTGCAAGTCAGTGGTGGGAAAAGTAAGGTTTTACACTTAAGCAAGAAAAAACAAACAAACCCAGAGGTTATTGCAGCAATAACTGTGAGAATAAATAGGAGTCCTAGTGGAGGACCACTTAAATGTGAGCCAGCAGTGTGCTGCAGCCACCAAGAAAGCCAATGCAGTCCTATGCTGCATCAACAGAAGGATAGCATCAAGATGACATGAAGTGTTAGCACCACTTTTTAATGCCTTGGTAAGACCACACTTGGTAAGACCACACTGTGTCTAGTTTTGGTCACCACAATTCAAAAAATACAAAGTACAAAGAACAGCAACAAAGATAAGTGGACTGGACAAGCAGTTGTGAGAACTGCCTTTGTTTTCAGAAGTTGTGCATGCTCCATTATTGGAGTTTTTTAAAGATGAGATTAGACAACTATTTGTCTGGAACGCTTTAAGTTCTCCTGCTAAGGAGAAACTCCCTGACAATTAGAACAATTAATCAGTGGAACAACTTGCCTCCAGAAGTCGTGGATGCAGAGTTTGCAAGTGTCAGGTAGACCCAGAAAAAGATGGTCTCACTGCTTTATGATTTGAGTGAAATAGTATCCATCAATCCAATTTGGTAATGGTTTTTGGTTGCACTGCTATGTAATTTCAAAAGAGGGTCACATATCCCAGTCATTGCATCTGAAGTTTAAATAAGCAAATCAATCAATGAAATGGAAGGTGCAAAAAATGCCAATACCGAGAAGGGCTACAGAAATTATGAAGAAGCACCTTGTGTTCAACAGGCAGGCAAATTTATCATGATGTCAAGTGTCTGCCAGGTTCCAGTCTTTGGCTTTTAGATAATAATAAAGGTTTCAGTAAGAAACCCAAAGAAAATGTCTATATATACACAGAAGCACATACACACACAGAGACACACAAACACACTTTTAGAAACACACAGACACACAAACACACAGAGGGAGAGAATTGTAACATTAACTTAAAGGGAAGATGTCTGTGGAGATTTTCACTCAACTAGGTCATGGTTGTCCCAAAGTTGCTTTTTTTTTTCCAGGAGGCAACTCGACTTTCTTGTTTTTCTTTGAAGACATTTTGCTTCTTATCCAAGAAGCTTTTTCACTAGATCCTTCCACTCCCCACCATCTAGTCAGAGCTGAAAAAATGTCTTGGATGAGAAGCGAAATGTCTTCAAAGAAAAACAAGAAAGTCCATTTGCCTCCTGAAAAAAAAAACCACCCTTGGGACAAACATGACTTAGATGACTGAGAATCTCCATCGACATCCAGGTCATGGTTGTCCCAAAGGTGCCTTTTCAAAAGGCAACTGGAATTTATTCAAGAAAGTCTAGTTGCCTCTTGAAAAAGCACTTTTGGTTAAAGGGAAGACAGCCCCAAATTTCAGTTGATCTTTCACCTACCCAGGAGAAAGAGTAGGAAGGAAAAAAGCTCTAAACACATTATCTTGTATAATGCTCACATTTTTCACCTTGTACAGTATGAGTTTGTACCATGTCATATACCACAAATGGGCAAGTTTTGGATATCCCCCCCTAAATGAATAAAACTCTAGTTATTTTGTAAGATCTTTAATTGATTAGAACAAAAAAGAAAGAGAAAGAAAGAGAAAGCCATACAAGCCCACACTGTATACGCAAATGTACATATTTGTTGTGATTCAGGGTCAGCCTGTGGGTTCGGCAGTTGGGTCGGACGACTCAGAGGAGGAGGAGGGGGGGTGTTGAAGAGCTTGCTGAGGGGATTGGACAGCTTGATGAGAGCCCCCAGCCAGGCCCCTCTCATCTGGTCACGACGCAGACCCAGCTGTGTGAGCCTGACAGCGTGGATGAAGATGACCCACAGCTGGCCCTGTTCAAGGACGCCCGACGCAGGAGGCAGTCAATCAGGAGTAAACAGAGGAAGGCAATGGGGCTCCTCGGAAGGAGGCAGAGAGAAGCCACGCCCTGAACTGTATTTAAGGGGGAATGCGTGGGAGGGCTGGTTTGCTGAAGGCAACCGCTTGAAAAGCTCCTGTTTCTTGGTTTGTGTCTTGTTCTATTTGTTTTTGTAGCAATAAATTTGGCAGGCGTAATTCCAGCCTCTTGCCTTCTTGTAAAAGGGGTTGTCCCTGCCTTTTCTGCAGGGCCGGTAGCAGGCTGGTACAGAACAATATTCATGTACATTTATTTACAAAACATATGCCTAGTTAATTATAATCATCCATACCCACTCTATATCTGTAAGCAAAATAAATTGCAAGTGACACCAGGTTTTTAATTCCTGAATAATTGGAGACATAAATATATATTTCTGACGTCGGGAAAGCTTAGTCTCTTAGCAATAAGAATGGCACTGAGGATCCATTTTTGTTACCCTGCCATCCATTTCCATGTGGCTTGCTCAAAAGGGTATGAACACCAAATATCAAACCTCAGAGTCAAATGTGCAAATTAAAACTGCTTGTAAAACAAAAGATCCTATTTACAAAAATAATTTCAGTCTGTATGTACTAAGCATCCCTTTTCTCTCTCTCACACACACATTTATACAAAAGCATGCAGGTTATATCGTCCTTCTCTCTCTCTCTGCCTCTTTCCCTTACTTAATAGCAACTCCATGATTCTGTTCTACTTACAGGTAATTGACCCAGCTATTTGTCTCATGCATTACAGTTAGTCCCTGACTTACGGCAGTTCATTTAGTGACTGTTTGAAGTTACAACGGTACTGGGAAAAAAAGCGACATGACTGTTTTTCGGCACTCACGACTGTTGTAGCATCCCCATGGTCACATGATCAAAATGAGAACACTTGGCCACTGACATGTACTTATGATGGTTGCTGTGATCCCCTTTGGCGACCTTCTGATAAGCAAAGTCAATGGGGAAGCCACATTCACTTAACAACCGGGTTACTGACTTAGGAACTAAAGTGATTCACTTAACATCTGTGGTAAGAAAGGTCGTAAAATGGGAAGAACTCACTTAACAAACTTTTCACTTAGCAACATAACCGTTGGGCTCAGTTGTGGTGTTAAATTGTGCACTACCTGTAGAACAAGTGGAATGACAGTTGAGCCTGTTGTCAAAATATCCTCACTTCCCAGAACAAAACAGCAGAAGACTCAATAGATATCTGATGATGCTGGCTGAACCTGTTGACAACTTTCTTAATAATGTCATATATTTCACATAGCTTAGATTCCTATTTCTGTTTTTATTCTAGCTTGCAATTACTGGTTTGAAAGTTGTTTTGTGCTGCTGGCAAAAATAAAAGGGAACAATCAGCATGGAGACCTAAACAAAAAGATATTGCAAAATGAAAAAAGCTCTGTAAAGTTGTTCAACCATGGAAAGGAATCTATATTCTTTCAAGTCACGTTCCTGAATTTCTCCATCAATACTTTATACAATATCTGATGTTCTTCTGAATTGATTTTATGTGCACTTTTCTTCTTTAGTATCTTTTATTACTTTGAAATTATGTGGTCCTGGGATTAGATATTATTGCTTTTATTGCTGAGTGTAAATCAGGAATAAATAACCATAAAATGGTCCAGCGAAATCGGACCAGTATGATAATTAACTATGACTGCTAAATAAATACATATTTAAGATGCATGAAATTTTCCATAATATCACAGAATAAAAGCTAATATGGTTGGGTGTATGGAAACTGACTTGAATCATCCATGCAAATATATTTGAATTTTAGCTGAGTAACTTTTCCCTCACATAAATTTGTACATAGATTATTGCTGGATTGTGTTTAGAATTATATTACTAAAAAAACTTGATGGGAAGGTGTCAGTGAATTCTCTTTACCCAAAATTGAGGATAATTTCATTCTTAATGTGTTTAAATCCAGAAAAATGTGTATACTTATGAAATTGAAAGTTTGGGTTGAATTCCTTATCTGTTTTAAGACCCCTTGTTGTTTTGTTCATAATTTAATTGCCTTGTTCTGTTCCATAATCAGCTTCATAGGGGGAAATTTATAGCTAAAAACTATTAAAATAATTAAGTAACATGAAATAAATGCTGTTTTATCCTTCATACTTTCAAAGACTTTAATTTTTTACAAAATGAAAAAAAATCATAAACAAGAGGCGGCAGAGCTGAAGACAGAGAAAGCAAATTTCATATCCTATTAAATTCAACAAATGAGGAGCTATTTTCTGCCTCTCACACAGAGTAACAGAGTTGAAAGGGACCTTGGAGGTCTTCAGTTCCAACTCTCCACTTAAACAGGAGACTCTATACCATTTCAGACAAATGGACATCCACTCTCTTCTTAAAAGCCTCCAGTGTTCGAGTATCCACAACTTCTTCACACCTGACAATTCACACCTGATTCTTCACACTTGACAATTCCCAAGACTATCTCACTCTGTTCAAAGAAGACTGCATGTGGATGGAAGCTACCTGATTATTAGAAGTCCTACAAGATCATAAGAATTATTATTGCTGATCCCAGTTCAAGAATACCTGACTTTTGAATCTTAACTCCATTGAATCATTCCTTTGAATGGCTTCTTCTCAGAGAAATGCATCTCCATCGGCAGCTTGCCTTTTAAAAGGAATTTATCTCATGCTTCAGAGTAAACAACGCATGCAATTTATTTAGCAGACTAGCTTCGTTAATGCTTCCCAAGCCCCTTTCAATGTAACAAGAAGAAGAATGGCAAATGCTTGGCACTTACAATAAAGTAGAGATCAGTTTAGCTACCCATCTTAGAAACCAAGAGCAGATGGAAATATTAGCAGAAAGAGAACAGCAAAATTAATGTTTTGGGTTGAATTGAAGATATTCAATCTGTGGCTTGTCTATTGAACTTGGTCAACTGATGTTGCAGTTTAGTTCAAAAATTGATCTATAAGAAGGATTGACTTTGTTACAGGTAACTGAAGCAGATCAAATGAGTTCTTATATAATGTGAAAATGTGATGAGTCATTGGGTTCTTACAAATCCTTTTCTGGAGGCGCTACCCTCTGCAGTTCTCTCTCTGTGTGTGTTTATATGTATGTATGTGCCTGTAGGTGGGATATAAAACATTTCTTTTCAGCAATGCTCATATGTGGAATTCCTAATCCCTCCATTGTTGCTTGCTTTACAGGAAAACTCAGAAGATATACATATTTATCTCATTTTAAAGAATTACCCCAGTAGAGAGCACAGTGCCTGTCTGTCACTTTCTAGGTTGCCTGAGTTTAAGCTAGCATTTGTTGTATCCATCCTACCTAAGGTTGAAGTTTAGACTGCATGTTTCTTTATTTAGTGTATGGCATACAGTATAATGTCAGGGAAATCTACAAATGCTAGACACAATGCAGTCCTGACAGCCTAAATTGCTAGTTTGTTCTGTTCAGCACTTGAGTGTCTATCCTTGGTGCACCACAGGGGATGAAGTAGCTTACACCAGCTGACTAGCTGTGCTTGGGTTGCTGGCTCTTCCAGGCTTCTTCACCGGTCTCACTTTGGCTCACCTTGCCTCATGTTGCATTGCCTTGTGCATCCAGCCAGCTCCAGCATCGGCTTCAGCTCTCAGCACACAGGAACGCAGCTAGGTTTTTCCCCACTGAAATGGTATCAATTTATCTACTTGCAATATTGCCTGCTTTTAAACTGCTGGGTGGGCAGGAGCTGGAAGAAGGGAAGATCAAGGACACATACTATTAATATATTGATCATGGCATTATAGGAATTAATTATTATTGTTTTTTTCAAATATATAAACCCAGACAACACGCTGTTTACTAAGCACTAAAGATTGCAAAAAATCAATACAATATGTTAAAAAAATAAATAAATTAGTTAAATGCAGCTAATATAATCATTTTAGCCTTTCCCCCTCCCTTCTGTTGCAGTGACGTGAGAAAAATGTCTAGGGAGATTCTCAGTCATCTAGCTCATGCTTGTCCCAAAGGTGCTTTGTCAAGAGGCAACTGGCCTTTCTTTGTTTTTTCTTGAAGGTGTTTCGCTTCTCATCCAAGACGTTTCTTCAGTTCCATTCAACTTCCTGGATGAGAAGCGGAATGTCTTCATGGAAGAGAATGAAGTCCAGTTGCCTTTTGAAAAAGCACCTTTGAGTGACAAGAGGGAACCTATTTTACACAGATGCAACTTTGTCATGGGCATGGTGAATTTTTGACCTCCGTTGCCTATATCTGATACAATTCAGTTGATTAATGTGCTTGGCAGCACTGTTCTAAGTGTGTAGGAACTGCTGTGTTAAGAACAAGCTTTTACCAACAAGGACCATACAGTTTTATATAAACTGAAGATGTTGGAAGCAGTTGAGAACATGTATGGGTCACAGGAGTTCATATCTCTCTAGGGAGAACAAATTGCAACCCAAGTCTTTTAAGGGGTGAACTATTACCCTATAACCTTATCTCAGCTGAGTCCACAGTTACCCCGTGTCAGCCAATTGCAGCACAGTTCCCACTGCATATAAAAATATCTCTAATCCCCCTGATTTGGCAAGAGATTTAAATGTTGCAAGATCACATTCCAGCTATTTATTTGTGTCTCTCATTCTACATATTATTCACTTAATTTCAGTGGTGAAGGTCAGCTCTGTGTGCATAATGCAATGGCAAGAAAATGCAATGTGGAAGCATTCAGTTTTCTTCACGAAAAAGGACAACAACCAACTGTTTTAAGTAAGAGTGGCCAAATTCCCACAGGGTCAGATACTGAGTGCAGAGAAACATGATCAGGAAGGTCCCAAAATAGAACCAAGAAAAGTGGGCCTTGTGGATGTCATCGCAGTTCTGCATACCCAAAGATTTCTCCAGATAGGTGGAAGAAAAATAATAATCATATTGTTCGGTTTAGATATCTGAACTGTGAGTTTCAGGAAGGGACAGAAATAGTGAGGTTTTTTACCCCGTCTTTTAACGGACTCATTTGGTCTCTTTAAACCACCCCCTGGGTCTCAAAATCTCCTGATTTTGTTTTAACCTCTTTCCCTCACCTCTTCATTTTTTGTATTTTACTTTTTGTTGAAACTTAATATATACATCCTATCTATCTATCTATCTATCTATCCAGTGCTTTTTTTGTAAAAGAAAAAGGTGCCGGAACTCACACATGTCATACAACCCGCCTTGCCTACCCTACAAGGTTCCATCCAAAAAAAGGTGCCGGAACTCTGTTCTGAGCGTTCTATGACAAAAAAGCCCTCTATCTATCTATCTATCTATCTATCTATCTATCTATCTATCTATCTATCCATCCATCCATCCATCCATCCATCCATCCATCCATCGATAGATTTTTCTTTCTCTATATAAAGTTTTTAAAAGACTCATTTTATCTCTTTACTACCACCTTGGTCTCAAATTTATGTTTAGAACTTAGAATAATAGTGTTGTAAGGGACTTTGTAGATCATCTAGTCCCACCCCCTGATGCAGCTGGAGATCCTATACCATTTCTGACAAGTGGCTTTCCAGTCTCTTCTTGAAAGCCTCCAGTGATGAAGCACCCTCAGCTTCTGAAAGGGAAACTGATCCATTGGTTGATTGTTCTCACTGTCAGAAAATTTCTCCTTATATCTACCGGTAAATTAAATCTCTCCTTGAGATGTAACCTAGATTTTTTTTTTAAAAAAATGTTTTAACCTCTTTCCCTAACCCAGGGGTAGGCAACCTCGGCTCTTTTATGACTCATGGACTTCAACTCCCAGAATTCCTGAGTCAGCATGGCTCAGCTTGGAAAGTTCTCTCTTTTCCTTCAGCATGGCTGGCTCAGGAATTCTGGGAGTTGAAGTCCACGAGTCATAAAAGAGCCAAGGTTGCCTACCCCTGCTCTAACCTCTCTAATTTTTGTATTTTGCCCTTTGCTGAACACATTTTAAAAATAATTATACTGGAAGGAGATACGATAGCAAAAAGTTTGGGAACTGCTTCTCTCTTCCCTGATAACTGATAGTACCAAGGTTATAAGTGTCCACAAGGCATGGCTGAAAAAAATATCAAGATGGTGACCTCAAGGATATAAATGAAACTTCTTTGTTTTTTTTATGTGTTGTATCTTAGCCATCCTGTTGGGGCTGCCATCTTGACTCCCCCCCCACCCCCATATTCTGCAAATACACTTGACCATCTTGATAGGACAGGAAAGGGTAATAGAATGTTTTAGTCATAAAATCGCTGTAGGATTTTATGAACTGACTTGAACGTCAGAGAATGACAGAGAAAGGGTTCTGCATGGAGACAGGTAGTTCTCGACTTACAGCTACATTTGAGCCCGAAATTTATGTTGTTAAGTGTGACATTTATTAAGTCAATTTTGTCCCTTTTTACGACCTTCCTTTCCACAGTTGTTAAGTGAATCACTGAAATTATTAAGTCAGTGACATTGTTGTGAAGTGAATCTGGCTTCCCCATTGACTTTGCTTGTCAGAAAGTCGCAAAAGGGGATCACATGACCCCAGGACACTGCAGCCGTCATAAGTACATGTCATTGCCAAGTGTCCTCATTTTTATCACGTGATCATGGGGATGGTGGTTAAGGGTGAAAAATGGTCATAACTTAAGACACCTTTTTCAGTGCTGTTGTAACTTTGAACAGTCACTAAATGAACTGTCGTAAGTCAAGGACTACTTGTATTCCAGGGTTTGTGGGTTTAATGTTGCTCACGTAAGTTTTATTTCTCCCATTGCTAAAGACGTTTGGCAGAAAAATATATTTTAGAAGCAAAAATATATTATCTTAAGTCAGGGATTCATAAATTTCTGTCATATATAATATATTAATGGCTAAACAAATAAGGAAGAAAAGTATAAAAATAGTGCATGGGCCCATGTTATCTCAGCTCTGAAAAGGAGAATTCGGGTTTCTTTCTTAACCATAGATTTATGAGCCCTTGAGGTAAAAATTTATCAGTCATGTGTGAATGTGAGATCATGTTACACTAGCCACATATTATCGGTTATATTTTTGTTTTACTAAAATGAAATAGAATTAATTTTTGATTCAGAGGATGATTTAAGAAAAAAAAAATGATGGCTCATTTTAGACCATAAGAGATTAGTTTCAAAGGAATGTATATATTTTAAAATCCAAGTGGCTTCATACACTGCTTGGCTGATGTCTGAAGTAAAACAGAGATAGGGTTTCTTTAAATATGGGACACGTAACCCTTCCTAATTACTTTATTTTATTTTTAGTTAACACCTTGGCATTCTGTATCTTAAACTTCTCTCAGCTATAAAGACTTGAGTGATAGATTCATGCAGCTAGATAATACAATTAACTTGCAGAGTTGAAGACTGGTAGCTTCTAATATGGGGTTTTGTTTTTTTTTTTGACAGCCCATAATTACTTAGATTGTATTAGTTGGAATATCTGTATAGCTCTCATTTGGGTGCTGTTGAGATTTTAAACCGGCTCCTGCTAATTAACTCACCAGACGCCAAATCTTATTTTTTCCTCCCTGGAATAAATAACATAGGTCATACAATCAACAAAGAAGCTTCATTAAGAGCGAATAAAGTTAATCTAAAAGTTAAACAACTTTTCCTTTGAATTCACTCTTCCTTTCTTGTAGTTAATGTTCCCTTTCTAAAAAAAAAGATGGATTCGTTCTAATATCTGGAGATTTTCAGGCCATTGCGAACAGTTAAAATATCTTTTTTTCTACAATTGTAATAAAAATTATTCATAAAAATTATGTTCAGTTATACAAAAAGAAAGGAGGCAGTCATTCTGACTTAAAATGGACAACTTTAGGCCATTTTATTTACAGTTAGATTTCTTTGAAATTCCTGTGGTTTATTCACACAGGATTGAACATATCAGATGTCAAAGTCCCTTAGAGATAAAAATAAAGTGCATAATACAGAGTCACAGTCAGCAACAATATCCAAGAAACCACCAAAACAATTATGGACACATTAAATATTTCTCCAAATACATATTTCTGTTGTTCATTAGGTCATTGGTGTTCCATATGCCAAATCTTTTGTTTGACGTGTGTCCTAAACTGATTTAGTTCAAGGCATTTCAGATACAGCAAACTATTAAAATGATAACAGAAAATGGAGTAATACTAGCATTTTATGCACTCAGGCACTCTTTCTCTAGATGCAACTGACTGAAAGGGAATTGCACAAATAGATTTTTGTGTTGATTTGTTTTAGGATTCTAAAGGTGGAACTAGAAAGTACCCATACCACCAAGGCATTGCTTCAGATATACAGAGCACAGGAATTATTGTGGACAAAAAAAAAGCTTTTTCTACCTTCTCACCACAATATTTCCCCATGTACTTTTTTCTTTATTCCCTTGAGATGTTTAAACCTACCTTGGATGATAATGGAATATTGGAATTGGAAGATATCCAATCCATAAGTAAGAAATTTCCTACAAAGAGAACAATTTATCAGTGGAACAGCTTGCCACTCAAAGTTGTGAGTTCTCCAACACTGGACGTTTTCAAGATGAGATTGAATAGCCATTGGTCCAGAAGGGTACAGGGACTCCTGCCTGAGCAGAGGATTGGAGCAGAAGACCTCCAGGCTCCTTTCTAACCCAATGATTCCATGTTCTATGAATAGAAAGGAAGAATGGAAAGACATGAACAGGATGGGATGAAAAACAAGAATGTACAAATCAGTGTTTCTTTGGGTTTGTTGAGCAGTCTGCTGAGTAAAAATCCTTGTCTAGTTCAATGCTTTTTCCTTGCGAGTTATCTTGACTTGTATGCATATCTGGCAACAAATAGAGACTTACACTGAGCCTTGAACCATTTTTTTTTCTATTTCCATGGGAACCTCACTGCTTCCCATGGAGATGTCGCACATTCAAGTTTCTATTCTAACTCTTTCATAATCAAGTAATAATATAGTGTTTATCCTGAGGAAATCTATATTTTTTCTAAATGGTGGACTCTTTGTTTATACTCTAAAGGGTTTGCATGCTGATTTTCAGAGCAAGGAAAGCACATGGTTTGGCAAGACACAGAAAGAATGGATGTCTGCTTGTATTCATTTTTTTTTAAAAAAGGCAGCATATTCAGGGCCAGAGGTTTATTGACTTGGGATGAAAACCAGAGACATGCTCAGCAGTTGAGATTGCTTGGAATCGACTGAGTTAGTCCCAGAAAAGCAAAAATTTGCTGGTTGGATTTGTGAACATAACACAGATGGCTCCTTGGAGAAAATTAATAGCCGTATCTAAATCTACCACTGGATCAATAGCAGAACATTTTGACATTCAGCTCAAGATGCCACCGTTATAGAAAACTCTGAGCCAAATGAGCAAATCTCCCTGCATTTGCAGTCAGAAAACCTGGGTTTCATTTGCTCCAGCATTTAACAGATAAAAATATGGATATTCTTGTTAGATGTATTTAAGAACCTGGGGGGGGGGAGAGGGGAGACAAACAGTTACCAAAGAAATGTGCTTCTTTCCAGATCAAGTATTGGAAGCAAGCATTTCCCTCTGCCATTTTAAGACATGGTGAAACATTTTCTTTTGTCTGTTGATTTAATAACTCCACACTAGTTTGCTGTATATTGCATTAATAGGAAGCTGACTTTCTTCTTGCAGGAGGGACGGAGTGGGGACAGGGAGAAAGAGGGAGAGAAGGAGAGGGGGATCGAGAGATGGGGAAAGGAAAAAGAGATGGGGAAGGGCAGAGAGAAGAAGAGGGAGAGAAGGAGAGAGGGAGGGAGAGGGGAGGACAGGGAGAGGGAGAAAGGGAGGGAGAGAAGGGGAGGGAAAAGGGGAAAGAGAGAGGGAAGGAGAGAGATAGGGGAAGGAGATAAAAGGGAGGGAGAGAGGGGGAGAGGGGAAAAGGGACAAGGGGGAGAGAGAGGGAGTGGGGGAGAGATGCTTTTAAAAACCCAGAAAATATTCAAAACTATACGTATCAACTGACTGCTGAGTACTCTCATCAGCATGTAAAATGATTCTGTCTCGTTTTCACATCCATTTACATCCAGTGGAGTTAAATGGAGCAACAACACAACTCAAGATAAGGCAGCATCCTATAAGAGAAGGAAATGCCAACTCTCTCACCTAGTTTTAGATTGCAGCACAGAGGGCGTCGAAAGAACGAAGGGAATATTTCCTGCGGACATCTCCCTGTCTACGTCGAATTGGAAATGGCATTAGTCTTCTTGTTTACAATGAGCCATAAATTTAGTTATTGATTTTACTGCAAAGTGTCAGCAAAAAAAAAAGTGTGTGTGTGGGGAAGATCAGTTTTGCCTATATCTTTGTCCACCTTGGACATTTTATAGCATTGTCTGTTCTCCAGCAGTAGTTCCTTCTTCTCTTCGAACACAAAGCATTTGCAATGCAGCCTTGTGGGTGATTCCAAATGTAATTAAATCACAGTGAATTAATTACATTTGGAAATCTCTGAGTGTAGTAGTCCCAATGCATGCAAAAATATTCAGCCAATGTCTAGGACTTTGCCTTTGCGTTCTTTTTGCTAATAAGTTACTTAAGATGCTTGTGCTGAGGGGGAAGTTCTATTTATTTAATGTGTCTGGGCTAGAAGGGGAAGGCTGTGCATATGTATGATGATGATGTATGATGATGTATAGTGGTATACACACTATAAATCTACCCAGCCATCTATCAAATCCATTCATTCATCAATGCAACGGTAGGTGGTTTTGATGTCTTCAACAAGATTCTTTGAATCTGAAATCTGAATTAGATGCATCTCCTTGACGCAACAAGATGACATGTCTTGGCTTAACAAGGTACTGAATTGAATTTGGGTTGGACACCAGGACCAGAGATTTACTTTTCCGAGCTTTCGGACTCGTGCAGCCCATCTTCATGGAATTTCTCTACTGGAATATATTATATATTATATTAATTTTATTTGTATACCGCCCTTCTCCCGAAGGACTCAGGGCGGTGTACTCTGGACTGTATTTTTAGGTATTCAGTAGAGAAATTCCCTGAAGATGGACTCCAAAAGATTCTGGTACTGACCCTAATTTAATTTCACAACATTATCCTGGGACATATATATTTGCCTTCATTTGTAAAAAGGTACTTTCCATTATTCCCAGCCAAACCTCTCCCAGACTTTGTAAGTGCTAGATGATGCAAACAAAACATGCAAATGAAGCAATGGAGCCATGTAATACTCATTCCCCAATACTATTGAAATGCATTTAACCATATGTTTCAAGAAAAAAATGCATTCAGAAATATATATTGTTGAGAATAATACGGTAGGTTTAATAATATATATTAAAATAGACTTTCATGCAAAGAGTATTTTTGTAACCCCTCCTGCAAAAATAGAATGGAATGACTTTGGAACAAAGATAAAAATTAGCACGAGCCACCAATAGATTGATTTGTCTTTTTAGTTTTAGACCATCTGAAAGAGTTAGAATAGAATAGAATAGAATAGAATAGAATAGAATAGAATAGAATAGAATAGAATAGAATAGAATAGAATAGAATAGAATAGAATAGAATAGAATAGAATAGAAAATCTGGAATGGAATGGATTGGAATAGAATAGAATAGAATAGAATAGAATAGAATAGAATAGAATAGAACAGAATGTGTTCTAGTCCAACCCCCTGCTCAGGCAAGAAACCCTATATCATTTCTGACAAATGGTTGTCCAATCTCTTCTTACAAACTTCCAGTATTGGAGCATTCACAACTTTGGGAGGCAAGTTGTTCCATTGATGAATTGTTTCTGTCTTTTTTGAACCCCCCCCTTTTTTGAAAAGGGTAGTTGCAAATTACTAATTTCCCTGCTAGTACCTCATCTATCTCAGAGTTTTGGTATTTATTATTCAAAATGCAAGGAAATATCTTTGGGTCTATATTACTTTTGAGGTAGGCTGCTTCAGGTGTGGTATAATATTGTAGTTTGACAGTTTAAGCACCTTGGAATGAGTCTGCTCCTAAACCATTATTTTTAATTTCTTTTCTCTCTGGCTTGAGAGAAAAAGTCAATTTGCCCTTTCAATCATTACAGGAAATTGCACTTCAGCCATGGTAGATTGGAAATAACACTCAGATTCCCATTTTTGGTCTTGATTCGTGTGCATAAGCTATTTTTGGAGGATTTGATCAAATCATAGCTTACACAAAACCAGAAGAGATATTTTCATTCCATGGGAAGAGAAGAAGGAAGAAGCAAGGTAGGAGAGGCTAAACCCAGGAATCCATCTCATCACAAGTACATCTAGTAGTCCAATGGAAGAACACAGGTGATATTGGACAAAGATGACATGTTGCTTACATGGCTGAAATTCCTTAGAAATTCCTTTTCAGCCCAAGGACCATATGGGCTTTGGAGTGCATACCAGAAACCAAACTACAGAAGTTGCAAGAAAGCAAACTACGACAGGACAGGATAAGGATGAATCTATTGTTGAATTACTCTTCAACTAAAATTAAATTGAAGACAGTGGAGATTATGTCTCCCCTATTTCATAATTGATGAATTTGACCATATTGCAAGTTATAACGATGCGGTAAGGATGCCAGGCAATGTTCAAGGCTTCCAGAAGACTCTCTTGAAACCACATCCCTGGGGAAAAAAAACTTGTTCTGTTAGTATTTTTGCAAACTGCAAAGAAGTATAAGCAATGCTCTGAAATTAGAGATGACCTTCCTTAAGGATAGATTGTTGACTTGAATTTATGTAGTATTTATTCTCAAGATACTCAACTCACAAAACTTGGTGTTTGGAGAGTTCTAAAGGGCAGGATTATTCTTGTGTTTATTTGCTAAAATTGCTGATTGGATCACGAAAGGCTATCAGAAATCCCAAATGGAAGCCATGTTGTCCTTCTTTAAGAACTTATTGATGGTTCTTATGAAAACATTTGGCCAGGAAATGGAGATGAACTTTGTTCCTTTTGGCTCTAATGCAAAACTTACAAATACAGATTCTTAACACAGTTTCTTAGCGGGATGGTATGTCATCCTATATTTCCTTAAAAAATATGTTCAAGTATAAATGCATCCATTTCGGAGGAAGAAAAAAAAACTTTGGGGTACTGTGAGAACAATGGATGAGTGTGGCATTCTTGCACCTATTTATGTGGCCCATTTCATTGTACAATCTTTTTTACTTCCTATGCTTTCATTAAGTCCGAAAGAAAACTTCACTGGAGAATTCCTCTAGGAAGTTTCTTCCAGGCTGGAAAAGTATGGCTAGGCAAGAGGTAGAGGAAGATTTAGAGCAAGAAACCATAGTCTCGTTTCTAACAATGAAGTCAATTCAAAAGCTTCAGACCTCAAAAATTGAAATTAGTTCTCAAGCATCCTGAAAAGAAAAAGAATATTTCTGAGAAATTGGAGGCAGATTTTAACGCATTAATCATGCTTCTTGAAAGGAATGAACCATAAGGTCATGAAATTGATCATGATCATCTTACTAAGGTTTTACAAAGCCTTAGTAAGACCACACTTAGAATACTGCATCCAGTTCTGGTCACTATAAAAATTATGTTGAGACTCTGGGAAGAGTGCAGAGAAAGGCAACAAGAATCATTAGGGGGTTGGAGGCCAAAACATATCTCTAATCTAGTGAAAATAAGGCCTAAGGAAAACATCATAGCAGTGTTCCAAAATTTTTGGGGCTCTTTCCAAAAACAAGGGGGTCAAACTATTTTCTAAAGTACCTAAAGGCAAGATGAGAAACAATGGATGAAATAACCAAGGAGAGAAGCAACCTAGAATGAAGGAGAAATTTCCTAACAGAGAGAGCAATCAACCAATGAAACAATTTGCCTTCAGAAGTTGTGGGTGCTCCATCACTGAAGGCTTTCAAAAAGAGACTGGACAATCATTTGTCTGAAATGTATAGGATCTTCTGCTCAAATGGGGAGGGGGGGTTGGACTAGAACAGTGGTGGTGAACCTATGGCATGCATGCCAGAGGCGGCATTCAGAGCCCTCTCTGTTGGCACATGTGCCACCGCCGCCAGAAGCAGGTCCATCAGGCCGCTACCGCCGCAGGAGCCCCTCCTAGCACAATCAGGAGGCGAAGCGGATTAGTAGCAAGCTTGAGTAGAAGTGGTAGAGCAGAGGTCACCAACCATTGTTGATTGGTGGACTGGAAGAAAAGGGAGGGGGAAGCATTTTACATGTGTGCATGCATGCATGGGGCTGCAAGCATGCACACGCTGCAAATAGGGTGGGGGTAGTGCCTGCGTGATACTAGTCCTGCCCCGTTCTTGCGTGGTACAGCGCCTTGCATCTGCACCCGTGGCAGCCATTTTTGCACCTTGCAGCATGGTGGCCCATTCTTGTGCCCCCCTGGCTTTTGTATGGCAGAGGCAGCATTCAGAGGCACCTCTCTGCCCCCCCCCCAGGGCACCACAATGCTGATGTGGCCCTGGCACTTTGTGATAAATAAGTGGGTTTGGGGTTGCAGTTTGGGCACTCCATCTCTTTTTAAGAAGAGACTGGCCAGCCACTTGTCTGAAATGGTATAGGGTTTCCTGCCTGAGCAGGGGGTTGGACTAGATGACCTCCAAGGTCCCTTCCAACTTATTATTATTATTATTATAAAAGGTTCACCATCACTGGACTAGAAGATCTCTAAGGTCACTTCCAATTCTATTATTCTATGGTCTATCAATTTGTAAATTTTCTCTTTCTTACTGGATTATTTCCCCCCATTTTAGCCTTTTAGTAATCATCATCTGCTTGATGGTTCCTGTTTATCATGAAAATAAAGCTTTCCTTGTCTTGAACTCAACTCCTGAAGATTATGTGGACACATCTATGTAGATATCCTGGCAGTAGTTGCTTCCTCCTGGGATCTCTTCTTCTTGTAAATAATTACCCCCTCCCCATTTTACCTCTGGAAAATAGAAAATTACTGAGCTATTTCTTATTCTTCAATCAGATAGTAACTTTTAGAACAGGATGAGAGGTGGCTTTTTAATTTTGTAGACGACCCAGCAATTAGGACTTTTTTTCCCCCCTCACAAAGTCCCTGAAATAGCTCTGTGTAAACATTGATCCAGATGTCTATCAATTTGATTAGCATACTTTGTTCACTGCACAAAGCCAAGGAGCAGAGCCATTTACAGGCTGTTCTTCCCTACAGGGAGACTGAAGCAAGGAACACGTTTTGCAGGTATGAATGCAAATGGTTGATTGCCAAAGCTTGCCATTAGATGCCTCCTGCTGGACCAGGTTGAGGACAGATTCTCCTGGAGAAAATTGATCTATGTTATGGCTAAGAGTTGACATTAACTTGCAGGCACATAATCATCAATCAAAATAGATTCAGAAGCAGATGTCTATATGTGGCTTGCTTAAATAGTTGTGGGGATCGTTGTCTCCCAAAAGAATGTTCTCATCTTTTTCCTTTTTTCCTTATTCTGCTTAATAGCACCTCCAGAATTCAGAAACAGTAGAAGACGCCACCTATCTATACCTGGAAATTGAGGTCTTCTGCATGCAAAGCATGCTTTCATATTGATCTGCCATTCTATACCTATCTCTTTTTAGAGAGCTAACTTAGCAGCTTGACTGTAGTAGGGGTTTTTCTGGGAACAGGGTGGACTAGCAATTGCTATCCCAGGTGAACTTAAAAATCGAGCAACTTTTAAGGCATGAATTTTATTACTGTCTCTTCTGATTTGCCAGCGGGTATACTCTGCTTCTTGTAGAAATGTAACTTAAGTGTGCACCGGTCTTTTTACGTACAATCTGAAAATTGAGTAGTGTAGGTTAAAAAAAGGGGGAGATGCAGTGACCTATGTGCTGCCACCACGTGGCTGTGTGGAGAATAAGCTAACAGTTGAAATGCTGGGCTCCCTGGGCAAAAGATTGGCCGTTTGAGACCCAAGCACCACATGATGACTGAGCTCCTGTTCTTGCCACAGCTCCTACCCTCCTAGCAATTTGAAAGCAGGCAAATGCAAGTAGAATGGTGGGAAGGTAACACCGTTCCATGCACCTCAACCTGTAGCCATGCTGGCCACATAACTGAGAAAGCATCTTCAGACAATGCTGGCTCCCTCAGCTAGGAAACGGAGTCAGATATGACTGGACAGTAATAACCTTTACCTTTAGCCTAAAAAAAGTAATTTGACTTCCTTTAATGTGAACGAAAACCTAATTTTTAAATTAGGTTTAATTAAGTTCAGCTAATAGAGTAAAACCTACTGGTGGTGGCATCAGGACCTGATCTGGTCACCCCAAGATAAGAGACTATCAGGAAATTTCTGGGTTGCTGGCTAGATTGAGAGAGGGGAAAAAATACACTGGTAGAAGGCAACAGCAAAACTTTCCCATAGTACTGCCAAGAAATCTATACAAACCCATCCATGCAGTCACCATGAGTTGAACTTGAGAGTGTCTGTATTGTAATATGATAATGCCTGATCTATTTTATAATTGTTCTCATCACACGTTGTAGGTGAGCTGCAGATGGAGAGTCTCAGGGGGTGACCTTAAGTGAAGATACAGTTATCAAATGTAGGGTTTTTACCTAGTGTTTGTCTACTGAACAGAGTAGCAAGGCTGATTACTACAAGCTCTTGAATTTATCTGCAATTTCTTGGCTGTGTTAAGAGAGCTGCAATTTCAGCTCCTGGGGCTGTGTCTCCCAGAAAGACATATGAAGCTGCAGTATACTGAACGTACAAGTTATATATTATCTTTACATCCAGAACTACTCTCCGCTACGTAGATTTATTTATTTATAATCCATAGTCTCTGTGCTTCAATTTGAGGCTTTTTTTTTCTTTTTTGGCTATTATGCTGCAATAATATTATATAATTTATTTAGGAACTTACATTGTAATCACCCAGAAATAGTTTTTGCAAACAACTATGCAAATCTGAATACTGAATAAGTACAGTCAGAATTTTTATTGTTAAACAAGGCAGTTACACCCAATTTTATGACCTTTTTTTGCTGGGATTGTTAAATGATTCACTGCAGTTGTTAATGAATCAGGCAGTCGTTAAGCAAATCAAACTTCCCCCATTGACTTGGCATGTCAGAACACAGATGGGAAGATTGCAAACAATGATCATGTGATCCCGGGATGTTTCAACCATCATAAATACATGCTAATTGCCAACTATCTGAATTTTGATCGTGTGACCATGGGGATGCTGCAACAGCATGCGAGGACCAGTTTTTTCAGTGCTGTTGCAAGTCGAGGACTTCCTGTATTGCATACACAAGCAACTGCTTTGACCTCAGCATGTGTTATTAAAATTCCCAGCTCCACATTGTCCTGGGTGTGACTTGAAACTAATTCATACTTTATTTTTGCTTTTAGAAAAATCCAGCTCGGAAGAAGTGTGTTTGAGTTGCGAGTGGCAATTTTGATCTTCCATTGCCCCACCCTAATGGTGTTATTCTTGCAGGTATGTTTAATTTAATTTTCAATATTTAATCACGAGATCCTTAAACCATTGGAAAAGGAACTGAACCTCACTGCCTTTCAGTCCCTAATGAAAAAAAAAGTTTGTTTAAGGTCGAAACAAGATCTGCATGATAGTGTTTCTGAACACTAAAAATATTGTAGACATGCTAAATAAAGCTAGAGGGCTGCAAGAGATTCCATGGTATAAAAACAAATAAGCTGATTTATACATGGGAAAGGCACAGGAAATGGACTCAGGATACTGGATTGGCCACTGGACTATGCGCCTGCCCTGTGGAATCAGCTTCCCCTTGAGCTCCGGATGGCCCCAGATCTCCGGTCCTTTTGTCGCGACCTCAAAACATTTCCATTAGGCTGACCTGGACTGACGATAGGGTTTTTTAAAAATGTTTTTAATATTTTATCACTGGGGCTTGTTAGTTTAATCCTTTTTAACATTTGTATTATTGTGTTTTATTGTTGTTAGCTGCCCTGAGTCCTTCGGGAGATAGGGTGGCATATAAGTCCCAATAATTAATTAATTAATTAATAGCTAGCTAGCTAGCTTTTCAGGATTTTTGGTAGAAATGTTTCCAGACCAATCTGGAGATGCCAAAGGTGGAATTTTAACCATTTTTCATGCAAGGTTTCAGGCACACACTAAGCCAGGGGTCTTCAAACTTGGCCCTTCATGACTTGTGGACTTCAAATCTCAGAATTCCTCAGCCAGGCATGCTAGCTGAGGAATTCTGGGAGTTGAAGTCCACAAGTCATAAAAGGGCCAAGTTTGAAGACCCCTGCACTAAGCTAATAGCTGCCTCTCTGTTTGCTACCGTTATGCTATCCAAAAAAGGTCCACCTATTTTGTGTGAAGTATTTTCTTCTTTTTTAGGATTCCCAAAATTTTGAAATATTTGACAGGTGATTTCCTTTCATTCAGTAATGTTTCCTTCCAGATGTAGTGAAGCTACAGTTAACAATGGTCTTCAAGAGTGGTCACAAAGAATTGTCATCTAGTAACATTTGGAGACTATGGATTTTTCACTCCTGATTTAATCCAACATGAACAAAGAGAACCACATACAGTACGTTAGGGTTGCCATACCTATGTTGCAAAAATTTGGATGACCACTAGACAGTTATACAGAGATACTAAAAAAAATCACATTAGACCATCATCATCTAGATGTTTTTCTACATAGATGTGGTAGCCAGATATATTTTCTCATTGTCCTCTGGTTATTTGATCTTCAGATCCCATTGAACCCTATCAGAATAACTAATGGTAAACATTATTAGAAGATTTCTATTAAGTACAGTAATGTATATTCCATCTTCAGATGATGGTGCATGAAATAAGCATATACTACACCAACTCACTGGTCCATCTAGCATAGCATTTTAGCTCCACCAATCCAAAGTTTCTTTCCAATCCTACATAGGAGGCTTAAAGCAAAGAATTTCTCCATGAGAAAATGTACTCTATCATTACATCATGACTCCTCCAAAATAAATAGTTCTGAGTCACGCACTGAAGTTTCTCACAATTTTTTTTACTGTGCCCACAACATAGTAGCTTCCATCATGAAAATGCCAGCCAGGAAAGAAAAAAATTACAATTGTTCGGCCTATATCGCAGCATTTTGAGTAGAGATCCATTTCTACTTTCCAGTGCACTCTTACATACACAGCCACACGACATTTTAAAAACAAGAATGGTAGATTCTGGTTCCCAATTTAGATTCTGGACAGAAATTGGCATTTTAGATTATCTGTTAAGATGCTGAGCTTTTCCAGCAGCCCAGGTTTGAGACGGTGCTGGCTCAATGTCCTTGAAAAGGAAATGAGCACCACCCCCTATAGTCAGCAGTAATTAGTGGAGTAAAATCTTCAGTGACTCCTTTTTTTTTTACTAAATTGCAAGCAGAGGTAAGGACGCATAGGCTATAGCCATACCTGCAGTCAACATTTTGCTTTTCTGTCTTATAAAGTCTAGAAGCATTTCCACCCCACTTGCTAGCAAATTAGCTCTGCAGGCAAGCAAGAAAAATGTGTACAGTAAGAAGGTTCTACACTAAATCTTTTCAGCATGAAAATAGTAGCACCAGGCGATTCTGTAATGACCTGAGTGGAAAAAATAAAATAAAATGGGAAACATAGGATCCAGAAGAAAGCAGCGGTTTTTAATCCACATTCTAAGTATTTTTTTTCTTCTTGATTCTCAGGACATCAGTATAAACAGAAGAACCGTGCAGGAAAATTAAATGAAAAAATAAAAATAAAAAAGGAATGTAACATTCCATGGGTAAACATCCCATGTGAACATTACCACTGTCAATTCCAGTTTGGTCCTGGGAAATTTCTACAATAGCTACTTCCTGAGAGACACTTAAGATATGAACTTCCTTTTTATTTGATACGTCTGATGGACAGGATGTCTCCTTTTTAAAAATTGTACCATTTCATCTCCTCTTGAGAGTTGGTGTATATCCTACAGCAGAACTGAAGCATGGGGCTGTAGCCAAAAAGGAACAGCAGGCTAATTTCTATTACACTTGTGATTATTTTGGGTAATTTATTCTCTGTAATCCTTTGACACTATAGGAATGCTTTTTTAAACTCTTGACTCGAACAAGGGTAAATGATGGGGTTGATGCAGCTGTTTAGATAGCCAAGCCAAAAGGCAATTTTAAAAATGGTATTGGAGGGCTTGCTGTCAGGAAAGAAAGAAAGAGCCTTGGTGGAGCAGTGGGCTAATGCCTCCCTAAGTAACACCAGCTGCCTGCAATTATTGCAGGTTCGAGTCCCACCAGGCTCAAGGTTGACTCAGCCTTCCATCCTTCCGAGGTAGGTAAAATGAGGACCCAGATTGTTGGGGGCAATTAAGCTGAATTTGTATTAATGCCGCTTGGGGTGTGTGTGTGAAAGCCCCAATAAGCAGGCATATACTGTACATAGAATGAAGGCTACTGCTAAGCTTGTAAGCTGCCCTGAGTCTTCGGAGAAGGGCGGGATATAAATGGAATTTAAAAAAACAAACCAGAAAATTGCTGAGAAATGTGAACATTCTTTGACTTCCTTGGATCTTGGATTAACATTAATCAATAATAAATTGATGTCACCAGAAATAAATAATAATGATTTAGCAGTCCCAAGTAATAGGCCTTTAAATGGACACAAAAGTCTTGGTCTTGCATGTACCCAGATAACACACATGGGACAATTTATCTATACTTTATTCTTTCTTGAATAATCCTGGCAATTGAATGTATATGTGAATGATTTCATTAAAAATAGTTGGCTGGATTCAGAATAATTTACATTGCATTTCCCAATCCTGTGTCACTTATGATAATGTCCTAAAGTTCTAAGAATCCAGAAATATCGTAATCAAGGAGAGAACCAACCTAGAACTAAGGAGAAACTTCTTGACAGTGAGAACAATTAACCAGTGGAACTGCTTGCCTCTAGAAGTTGTGGGTGCTCCATCACTGGAGGCTTTTAAGAAAAGACTGGACAGCCATTTGTCTGGAAAGGTATAGATGAAGGGGGTTGGACTAGAAGACCTCCAAGGTCCTTTGTTATTCTGATCTATATATTATTCTTTTAGAGTGCTGGTGAGAATTGCCATGTTATTTTTGCTTTCTTCCCAACAAAACCTGTGGCTCCCAAGTTAGTAATGGTTAAAATAAATCCTCTTTTTATGAACTTATGTGACTAGGCTCATACGTTTTGCTAAACCATGGCTGGGTTTAAGCAACACTTTAAGTTGAAGCCAAGACACCCTTGCATGGCTTCTGAATGTAGTCTGTTACTACATTTGCCTAGATCCAATCCACTTCGTTTTAGTTTCTAAAGGCCCCTTTACCTGTTCGCTCATCACTTGATTTTCTAGGAGACAACGTGTGAAATATAAATACATGAGCCTGTCAAGAGTTTCACATAAATTGAGGATTTCTCATTAATCTGAGTGTTGAGGAATATTCTATACAACTCTTTATAAATGAGGATAATTTTCCAGTGCTGAAACTAGTAGAAGACAATCAGGTTTTATTGTACTGGGATCTATTCATAAATTGAAAACATTCAGAACTTTGCATTGCCATGATTTCCTGGTTGGTTCAGGTCTTTAATTAGGACTATAAACCAAATTCAAATAATCTGGATTAACAAGAAAGTACTGCATTCCTTTTTTAATAGTATACTCATGAGGAAAATATCTGATAGGAAATAAGTAACTGACAGATCAGTGATTTCATCCAATTTGTAAAGGATTGATTTATGGTTTGGTAACCTCAAGGAAAGCAATTTAATTTAGCTAAAGTCAATTGAAAGAAAGCTCTGTGCCCTAATATACCACAAATATTAACAAATTTAATAGCAATCCTCTTTCCCAGACTTACTCTACTGAGTCTAAGGTAGAGAAACACAATTTGGAACACTCAAAATGCATTATAATTCTCAGCATTCTTGATGAGAAGGCATAAATTAAATTTGCATTAAGTCAATAAAACTCAGCAGTATAGCTAGGCCTCTTGGGGAAATACAGTTATATTCAAACTTTAAAAAGTAAAGTAAGTCATGGCTTAGATACAAGCTCCCATTGCATCAATTGAGTCTTTATGTTACTCACAATTTCACAAGACCACAATCATTCCATTTATTAAAAGGTGAGGGTCAAGTTAAAAACCTTCATGTCATATCCCTCCCTCTCAAATTTCTCTATTAGCTTACACTGCAGCCTTGTCAAATTTATCTTCACAATGCAGAGTTACTCCGCAATAAAAAAAGCTGACAACTAAAAAAAAAGCACTTGCAATGAAAGCTGGAACATATATTAATGGTTCTCTATTGTGGGATATATTGCAAGAATGTTTTTACGCCACTGATCATTACAAAAAGAAGGGCTAGATAATTTGAATTAAAATACCAAGATACAACAAAACCTTTAAAAGAGTAAGCAATCAAAACTGAATAACTTGAAGGAGTCCAGTCCCAAGGGACTCCAGTTCTACTTCCCATAGAATCCAATGGGACAGCAATCACCTTGGATGGAAGTCTTCCCATGGTTTCCATCTCTACAGAGTTTGACCTGATTTGAACTTTATTGACCTTCCTGTTGTGACCCACTGAAAATGCAGACCTTTTGTGATCAAACCACCAGCACAGAAGACCATGAAAACATGCTGTAAAACTAGAGAACTCCCACCAAAATGGCAGATTGTCCTCAAACATCTTCTCCGTTTTCACTGATGGAGACAGTATGTATTTTAATGGTGGGTATTTGCTGGTCCTTTGGGTTTTCTCCTGATGTGTTTGCACAGCAGCACTCTCTCAGGAAACCTTTGCTTTTCACTTTGGCCCTAGAACAGCTGGACCTCTCTTTCAGAGCACTGCTCTTGGTCGACATGCTTTGCACGGCTGAAAAAAGTTTCCATTCACACACGCCATCTGATTTGGAAATTTTATAGAAGTGTTCTCCAGAGCCAACAGGTATACGTACGATATCTTTAGGAGCTTCAGCAACGTGGTTGCTTGGGTGATTGAGAGTGAAGCTCAAGGAGTATTTGTTGGAGGAATACTTCCTGTGGAGACACTGGGCTCTTAGGATATTTTGGAATGCTTTTTTAAACTCTTGACTCGAACAAGGGTAAATGATGGGGTTGATGCAGCTGTTTAGATAGCCAAGCCAAAAGGCAATTTTAAAAATGGTATTGGAGGGCTTGCTGTCAGGAAAGAAAGAACCTGAAATGGAAACAAAAGCAAAAAAAAAAGAATTTTAATGGATTTATAAGCAACTTTAGAGGATCAAGGGGTAAGAAATCAAAGCGAATACTTTTTTTTCCAAAATTTCTAATTGTGAGTCATTATGAGTCATCATTCTGGGCAAAAAAAAAATGTATGTGGAGTCCTTGATGCTTTCTGAGCTTGGTTGTTTGGTTGCCAACATTTCACTACCTGAAATGTAACATCATTAGTATACGCTGTGTCTTATCTAGGTGGGTAGTGTGCAGTGATGATGTTTCTTAGTTGGGTAAGACCACCTGTTGCCATTGTCAACCTCCCATTGCCCAGTTTGCTCCCACAGAGTCGGCCTCCTCAGGGTTCCGTCGGCTAGGCAATGCCGGCTGGCGACCCCCAGGGGGAGAGCCTTCTCTGTGGGCGCGCCGACCCTCTGGAATGAGCTGCCTCTGGAGCTGCGGTTGGCCCCTGACCTTCGGTCCTTCCGCCGTGACCTGAAGACATGGCTGTTCCAACAAGTGGGCCAGAACTGATCATGGTTTTTAAATTTGGTTTTTATCGGCTTAAATTGTCTTTTATTTCTTTATTTTGTTTAATTCTTTTTTAATCTTTGTATTCTATGTTTTTTAATTTTTTTTATTGTTGTGAGCTGCCCTGAGTCCTTAGGGAGAAGGGCGGCATATAAATTTAATAAATAAATAAATAATAATAATAATAATAATAATAATAATAATAATAATAATAATAATAATAATAATTAGTGAAACACCTTCCAGAAAACAATCAAGCTCAGAGGCCAACAAGGGCTCCATTGTTCATCCCTGAGCGACAGATATTCTCTTCTATTGGAATTGAAAAAATATTTCAGAACATAATGTAAAAAAAAAAATCCAGCTAAATGTTTTAAGTCCCTATTTATTTTGCCAGGAGAGGTTGACATATTGAAATCGATGCAATCAATGCTCTGAAAGGCTTAATTCTCTCTGAATTTTATTCCATTCTATTTAGCTGTATTACCAATTATCTGAATAATGGCTTATACATTCTGTAGAAGCAAAATACACATACACTTATTTAATGAGATTACCTAGGGGCAGGGAACTAGATGTAGAAGATGATGATGATGATGATGATAATAATAACAACAACAACAACAACAACAACATCAATAATAATAATAGTAATAATAGTAATAATAGTAATAATAATAATAATAATAATAATAATAATAATAATAATAATAATAATAATAATAATAATAATAATAATAATAATAATAATAATAATAATAATAATAATAATAATAATAATAATAATAATAGAAAGACCTTGGAGGTCATTTAGTCCAACCCCCTATCCAGGAAAGGCAACCTTGGCTCTTTTATGACTCATGGACTTCAACTCCCAGAATTCCTGAGCCAGCATGCTAGCACTGATGATATTACCTAGTTTAGGTAATGAAACATCTGCCAGAAAACAACCAAGCTCAGAGAGCACTGAGGATCCCTCATTTCAAACCTGAGCTACAAATATTCCCCTTTATTAGTAATAATCCCTTGGATTTATGGGAATCAATTCTGAGCAAACCTGCATGGAATTGTGTTGCAGAGACAAGTTTTATTTCAGAGGATCACTTTTCCTTTAAAATCAACCCAGTGCTACCTTCCCTGTGCAGTGTATGAGCACAACTATCAAAAGGACTTCCAAGAAACTTGGAAGGAGAACATGAATATGAGTTCAAAAGAAGCTGAATTGCCTGGAAGTAATTTTAGATCAACAGTACATGACCTGCTTATCTGCTTATAGGCAGCTTGTGCTTCTGAACTCCTGCCCAATTGCATGAATCATTTCCAACATCTGATCTGTGAGATTGGGATGACAGTGATGGAGGATCAAGCTTTGCAAGTGATCCATTGGGTTGCTAGTGGGAGGGAAACATAAGGCAGTGTGGCACTATCAATCAACCTGGCTAAGATTGCTTATGTTGAGACACCGGTGTGAAGAGAAACATAGGTGCTAATCCCCACATCTTAACTTGTCCTGCAGTAAATGATTGGTACCAACCAGAATATTGTTACTGAAGCTATTCAGGTGAAGCAAATATTTTGGAAACATCTCATAGACTGGAGGAAAAGAAGTTAAAATGGCCTTTTGGATCATTCAGACTAGATGTGTCCTAAGTAGTAGACTTAGAATAACATTTATCAAACATAATATACAAGCAGAGCAATATATTTGCAGAGCACAGCAATAATGGCCAGAGAGATCTAGCGCTATAATTATTTTGCTTAACACTGAGGTTTAACGTCTCTTCATATCTCCAATACATAGGTCTGATATTGAAGTCAATAGCTGAATTATTAGCCTTTTTATTAGTTTAAAGTGAATAGAAAGTGAGATGGGGAAAACAGAAAGGCCAGGTTTTAGAGAGGCCAGATAGTCTGAAGTTGTTAAAGGTAAAGAGCATCTTCAGGATTCAGAAACTGAGATAATAACTATTTACAGTTGTTTCTGCAAGAAAAGTGGTTAACGCTTATAATAATTAAACTAAATACAAAGTTAAGAGGCATTCGGTAAGGCAGCTTTTAAGAGGTTATTGTTTCCGTGCAGTTTAATTGACTATTCAGTCTGCGCATTAATGGTAAATTTCAGCATTGTACGATGACATTCCCCAAAGCCTCTTTGCTTCACGTTTAAATCAACATACAGTATAGGACACTTTAGAGAGTTGCTGATGGAATTTAATAATTATTCCTAATTTCAGCCCCCTTTTTAAAAGACTCTAAGGAACATCTGCAGACCTATTTTCATCTTTCCATTCTATGCTGTACAAACTGGACTTCTGAATCAGTTTCTTTCTATGAAACTGATCGAAATTGGTTGCTGGTAGCTTGCCAAAATAAACAGAAATGTGGTGAATTAATTTCATCTAGGTCTTAAAATGCTGGATTGCTTTCCTTTATTAAACAGGCCAAGAGGTAATATTTCAAGAACTTGGTAAGAGACAGTGGGATTTAGGGAGTTGCTATTCAGCAACATCTGGAACAGCTCAGGTGGCTGAATTAGGGATTTAAAGAGTAAAATTATCATTCTTAATAGGATCCAGAAACAGATGGGAAATCAATGAAGGTAGTTTGGAGAAATCATCCCCTGCTGTCTTGGAGTCATCAAGTGGATGTTATATTTTGCATGAGAATAAGTTTTTATTTTATTTTTTTCAAATCCCACAAGTTATTTATTTTGTGCTGTATCTGTCCAAGGTTTCTTACCCATCTTTACGCAAAAGTCTTCAGGCAATCTCTTTAACAACTCTATTAAAACAAGACTAGAACAGAAAAATACTATTATAAAATAGCAAAATCATGACTGGGATGGTTCACCATGACCGTTCATGGTTATGATGATATGCTTAAACCAATCAAAGGCACAGTGGCTGCCTTTAGGCTTAATTTTAACCTTGGTAAGGTTTTTTTTTGTGGCTTAGTAATGGTGTGTGAGCCCAAACTGCTCAGTTAATTCATGATTTAATGTTTGTAAAGGTAGAAAAATGTGTTAATTCAGTAACCAATATATATTGCATTAATCCAGCAATTGTCACATAGCATGGTTAATGCATGAGGATGACTAATTCCAAAGCATATTATTGTCAAGTGCCAGGGTAATCAGGTGATTCAGGCAGTTCAAATGAGTATAAAGATTTATTGCAATCTTAAGCTCTCTACAAAAATCTGACCTACTAACAGTCAAGAAAAATGGGTGGGAATAAAAGCATTCAAAGTGGGCCAGACTTAGATCTCTTGTGGGTACTCAGGGACTCATCATTTATGATGTGTTTGACCCCCTCAGGCGGGCTCAGCCTTTTCATCTACAATTATAGGTTTACATGACATGGAGTACTCAATGGCATATCTCACAAGTATGTGTGGGTATATCAGAGAGAAAGAAACCAAATATGTAGTATTAGAAACTAGAAATGCAATAGAAAAATAGCACTTTGCATGAATTCATTCAGGTCAACACGAAGATATATGGGGAATATTTACTAGCCATGCAATCTGGAAACTTTTTAGCCTGAATGCTGAGAGCAAAACTTGGGTCTTCACCTAAGCAAAGTATGATCTTCTCCATGCTGAGTTTATCCCCCTCCCAAAAAACTTTTAAAATATTGTTATATTATCTTCGTTTCTGCCCAAGTTTGCATTGAATGCTCAAGCGCAGCTTTTAACTCCGACACTGAAAGAAGTATTTATAATGTGGAAAGCAAAATGGCCATCTTTCAGATTTTTTAGTGGTGGTGGGAGGGTGGGTGGGTAGGGAAGATATGTAGAGGTAAAGTAACCTCAATCAGAAAAATGGTTTCAGCTTGTTCTTAACACAAAATTAGCAAGCTGTCATCCCCTCCCTTAATGACAGTGCCATTCTACATTCATGTAAGTAAAGACTAAGATGACAGGTGTATCAAACATTTTGATTACATCTTTGGAAAAGAGAGAGTGCACTTTGGATAATTTGCATCTTGTAAAACAAGATTATTGCAGCATTTTCCAAAGTGGCATGAATGTTTTGAATAGAACAGAATACTTTATTTGGTCAGGTGTGGTTAGACATGTAAAGAATTTGTCTCCGGCAACTAAGCTCTCAGTGTGCGTACAAAACAACAAAGAAATAATAATCACAATAATGATACCAATAAGAGAAGATAGTAGAAAAAGATGAGGATAATTGTAATACAGCCATACTACATGGCTAAATATACTTAGACATAAGACAGTATGTCTTGTGTCTAAATATATTAATATATAGTATTAAGTATATTAAGATATGTCAGTAGTGACATATGTGGGCTCATGTTGTCACATCAATGCCCTGACTTGCATACCTGTGTCAAATATGCACGTGCAGGATTATGGTATTTGTATTATGAAGTTAGCACATATATGTGTCATTTTATTTATTAGATTTCTATGCTGCTCATCTCATTTAGAGGCGAGATTTGATATTATTAGGGTTTGTTCCAAAAGCCATTGTCACCATCATCAACAAGAAATGGTGATTACTGTAACCTGGAGGTTACAAACACCATCAGGCAAAGATGGAACATGCTCATTTCAGATGATCAGCTGCTTAAGTGTTATAACGATTATATTTGAGAAGGTCCATCCAATCAATATTTTCCTTTTTAACAAACTGTTTCTACACCAGTTACACTTTGTTACAACTCTTCTGTTTCTGTCTTGGCCTTTCCTGATACATTTTGATTAATATGCCAGATGGTTTTCTCTTATTCTAAACTATAAACTTAGTTTATGGTCTCTTATTCAGAAGTTCTGTGTGAATAATCAGACCAAAGATAACTGATTTAAATCAATTCAGAACATTAATTCAATTTCACTTGGACATTCCAATTGAATAGATTTATATTTCCAAAAATTTTGGGAACAATTATTTCTACACACGTAGACTCTCATCCAAATTGTCTAATTCAATGTAAAAATATTTGATTCAACATTTTGAATCGCCTTCATTTTCAGATTGAATCTCAGAACTAAGATACACATAACTCCTAGTGTATCCTTCAACAGGTATTACTTGATATTATTAGTCACTGAATTAAAATAATCCTTAAGATATGGCTATCTGCCAATATTAAGTTATTTGTAATTTTTTTCAGCACTGTACACTCTGATTGCTAGATAGATTTTGCAAATATTTTGCCATTTAGCCAGAATATTGAATATGTGGAAATGTAAAGGTTAAATGTTCTTTAACTTAAATGCCTCTAGGTAGTCCTGTTTTCAAAAACTCATTTTTTAAAAAAATATTACCTGCATTGACGATGTCCCAGGTGAACCCAGGATTTTTTAAAAATGTAATGCATGTAAGCTAGCACTTCTTGATTGGGTTTTGATGTTGATATCCAGAAACTTTAATTATCATATTGCTCAATAAGAAAAGAACTTCTCCTGAACATCAGAGAAACATTCTAAATCCATGCATCAAATCAAATCCACTTTCAAAAAATTGCTACAAAGTTATCAAGGACATTCAGTACAGTCTGTTGTTCTGCTTCAGTTTAAAAATTGACACTTTATATGAAAAAAGGAGAAACAGGCATATCACAAAATGAACAAAAAACATCCAGTGTTGTCATCCCTTTATGAAATATGGTTAGATGTCACATGGGACATCCTTAGAAAATAAGATAAAAACAATTGGGGGGGGGGTGTTATCTGCTATTTGACTAGTGTTACCCCCTAAGAAAGAAAGGTAAAGTTGGACAGTTGAGCAATTTTGGAAAAATGGGATACAGAAAGCGAGTGGTTGGGAGGAAACTCAACAGGTTGTCTTCTTAAAAATGGGTCTTTTAAGACTAGCAGTGCTTACCACAATAGCCATGTGTTGTATATGTAAATAGTTCATTAATCAATGTGTATATATGTAAACAGTTCACTAATACTGCATTGACAAGTATAACGGAACAAAGCGCCTGACAGAAAACCACGTGGGAACTTTGACAGCTGTCAAAGTTCCCCGCACAGCGCAGGCGCCACCACTGACAGCTCGCGGCTGTCAAAACTCCGGACCATGAGGAAGCCTGAGCTGTCAAGCTTCCACCACACAGCGCAGGCGCAACCACTGACAGCTCGCGGCTGTCAAAACACTAGCCCATGCGGAAACCGGAGCTGTCAACAGAAGACGGCGCGGATTGGTCCCTGCTTGACACGGCGCCAAAACAAACACTGCTGATTGGTCCTCGCTACCAGCTGCCGGCTATAAAAGCCGGACAAGTTATTCAATGTTGCCTTGCTCTTAATAAACCTGTTGTTAACTAGCCTGTCGTCCCGAGTGGTCCTTAGGCTACTTCACTGGCGACGAAGGTGGGATCGCTCCGGAGCTGAAGTCACGGCCGAGGAAGAGAATTCCCGGCAAGAGCTGTCACGGAAGTTTTAACTTCCATCGGAGCAACCCAGGACCGGACGACATGGCAAACTTCGGCCGCGTGAGGGAATTTGATACCCGCCATCCCGAGAGATGGCAATCACACCTAGGCCAGGTCGAAGGATTCCTCCTCGTCAGTAAAATCACTGACGACCGGGCAAAGGCCGCCGCTCTGCTGTACATCAGCGGACCGCCTGTGTATGATGCAGCCGTCGGTTTGTTCAGCCCGGTGCCCATCACTGAAGTCTCCTACGCGGACCTGGTGGACCAGCTGAACAAGTACTACATGCCGGCTCGTTCAGAACTGTATTGGCGGGTACAATTCGCCCAAAAGAAACAACGGCCAGACGAGCCCGCCAACGAGTTCATCGCCGGGGTCAGACACGCCGCGCGGAACTGCTGCTTCCCCGACCTGGAAGACCGCATCAGAGACCAGGTGGTGATCGGTCTGAGGGACGAGAGGCTACAGAAGAAACTGACGTCCAAACCCGACATGAACCTGGCAGAGCTGACCAGAGAGATCATGGAATACGAGCACAGCCACAAGAAGAAGCCGACGAACACGACCCCAGAGAGCCCCGCGACCGTCTATCAAGAAAGCGCAACCTTCAGCGACAGCGGAGAGTCGGTGGATTTCACCGATGGAGAAGCCCTACAGCGCAGAATGGAGCACCGGCAACCAAGGAGAGGCAACACGTCGGACCGCCGTAGGTCCAGGAACCTTCCGCCGCCGCCACCGCGCTACGAGCAACGAGCCGCCTGTGCCAGCTGCGGGGGCAATCATGCCCGAGGAAGCTGCCGTTTTAGAAACGCGAAATGCCACAATTGCGGAAAGACTGGCCACATCAAGCCGGTGTGCCGCAGCAAGGGCCGGGACAACATCAATGATGTGGAGGCAAACTCCCCAGGTAGGCCGGCTGCCCAAGCCAGCAGAGAAAACCCACCAGGGCCCCTGGTAGAGACAATTGACAGGGTTAATAGCTTAAGCTCCAAGGTTAAGATCTGGGTCAAAATCCAGGGGGTGCCCTGCCACATGGAAGTGGATTCAGGGTCAGCAGTCTCCTTAATTTCACTAACCACCTATCAGGAGATCTGTCAGCAAGGCCAGGATCAAATCCCCCTGAAACAAACCCAGGTACACCTAGCTGATTTCCAGAAAACCCCCATTCCGCTGGAAGGGAGAGCCAAGGTCGTTGTGCAGTACAAGGGGTTCAAGGGTCCCTTAGAGGTTTTAGTTACGCCAGGGAACCGTACCAACTTGATAGGGCTAAACTGGTTCAGTCCACTAGGCATCGCCTTAACGGGGGTTAACACCATTCAAGCACCCAGCCTAGAAGCCGTTTGCGATAAGTACGCCGACGTCTTCGATGGCACTTTAGGAAAATATACGGGTCCCCCCATTTCCTTGCAGCTAAATCCAGCAATCCAACCAATTAAAATAAGAGCCAGGAGGGTACCCTTTGCCCTTAAAGAAAAAATTGAAAACGAACTGGATCGCCTCGTAGGACTAGGGGTGCTTGAGCCAACGGAGGGGGGAACCTGGGAAACCCCTATTGTCACCCCAATCAAACCTAATGGTGAAGTGAGAGTGTGTGCAGATTATAAGGCGACAGTCAACCTAGCCCTCAGCCCCCATGCTTACCCGGTGCCAGCGGTAAGGGACGTATTCGCTTCCATCCGCTCTGGCGCCATTTTCGCCAAGCTCGATCTCACGCAGGCGTATTTGCAACTGCCTGTCACGGATGACACCGCGGAGGCCCAGACAATTGTCACCCACCGCGGTGCCTTTAAAGTAAAGAGGCTCCAATTTGGCATATCGGCGGCCCCGGGTATATTCCAGGGCATCATGGAGAAAACCCTGAAAGGAATACCCGGGGTCTGCCCCTATTTCGACGATGTTCTCATCGCCGGAGATAACGAAGCAAATTTAGCTGACAGGCTGTCAGCTGTGCTGAGCCGGCTCAGAGAAGCCGGCCTCAAACTTAAGCGGGAAAAGTGCTCTATTGGAGTCACCTCCACTGAATTCCTAGGGTACAAAATAGATAGCCAGGGCATTCACCCCACCTCAGAAAAACTTCAGGCTATTCAAACCGCACCCAGCCCTAGGAATAAGCAAGAGCTTCAGTCCTTTTTAGGACTGTTAAACTTTTACCACGCCTTCATCCCCCATAAAGCCACTATTGCGGAGCCTCTGCATAGGCTCCTAGACAAGGGTACAACGTGGTCCTGGACCAAAGAACATGAGAATAGCTTCCAATCGTTAAAAAAGATTATCTGTCACAGTTCAACTATCACCCTTTTCAGAGAGGACACCCCAATATGCATCGCTTGCGATGCATCTCCCTACGGAATCGGGGCTGTCTTAAGTCACCTATTCAAGGACGGTACACAAAGACCCATAGCCTTCTATTCACGCACTCTGACCAAAGCTGAAAGGAACTATGCTCAAATTGACAGGGAAGCCCTAGCGATAGTAGCAGGGGTCAAAAAATTTCATGATTACCTGTATGGAAGACCTTTTACTATATTTACGGATCACAAGCCCCTGCTAGGCATATTCACTTGGAATAAAACTACTCCACAAATTCTCTCTCCGAGAATTTTACGATGGTCCACATTCTTAGCAGCCTATTCCTATAAACTAATACATAAACCAGGTAAAGAATTGGGACACGCTGACTGCCTCAGCAGACTACCCATACAAACCAGGGACTCAGACCCAGCCCCAGCCAGTCAAATTTTAGCAATCTCCCAACTTCCAGAATGCCCCTTGACTGCAAACATTATAGCTAGTAATTCAGCCAAAGATAAAATACTTACCAGAGTCCTCAAATGGGCCACAACAGGGTGGCCAGCTCAAAACCCACAACCCCAATTCCAGCCTTATTTTAGCAGAAAAGATGAGATCTCAACACATAAAGGCTGTCTGCTGTGGGGAAATAGGGTCATCATTCCAGAGAAAAACATAGACCAAACATTACACATTTTACATGAAGGACACCCTGGGATTGTAAAAATGAAGGCGATGGCTAGAAGTTATGTGTGGTGGCCAGGCATAGATAAACAAATAGAAAAGTATATAGGTGGGTGTTATACCTGTCAAGAGACCAGAAACGAACCACCCCAGGCACCAATCCATAAATGGGAAACTACAAGGAACCCTTGGTCACGTATACATATAGATTTTGCAGGACCTATCCAGGGCCAAAGTTTCTTAATTGTAGTAGACAGCCATTCTAAATGGCTGGAAGTCACCCCCCTTAGAAAAACAACGTCCAAAGCCACTATTCAAGCCTTACGAAAAATATTCGCTACACACGGCCTACCTGACACCATAGTTTCAGACAACGGACCTCAATTCACCTCTCGTGAATTTCAGATGTTCGCTATGAAGAATTGTATTAGGCTGGTCACGTCGGCGCCGTTCCACCCATCGTCGAACGGGATGGCTGAAATTATGGTACGATCCACAAAAGAAGCTTTAAAAAAATTCGTTAAAGGGAACTGGCAGAGGCGTCTCAGCCAGTTTCTCTTAGCACAACACACAACTCCATGCGCTACAACCGGCAAATCACCGGCTGAATTAAGATGGGGGAGGAGGCTAATAACACGTCTCGACAGGCTGCACCCCGACACATACCCAGAAGAGAAACAGCACCCCCATCCCGCCCGCACACTTAACCCTGGTCAATTGATATGGGCACGATCCTACACAGACAAAAACAAATGGGTACAAGGGACAGTAATAAAACAAACAGGGCCCATCTCATACCTTATAGCGACGCAAGCACAGGGCAACATACGCCGCCATATTGACCAACTCAAACCCAGACAACCGCCACATAATTCTGAGCAACCTACCAATGCCGAAAGACATCCTCCACCGGAAATGCTTCCGATCCCAACCCAGGAAGAGGAACACCAAAACGAAGGACCAGAACCAGACCACCCTCCACCCCTTCGCCGCTCAACCAGAAATAGAAGACCACCCACCTACCTAAAAGACTATCAGTGGGCAGGTTCCAACATCCAAGACGGAAGAAACGCACCAGGGGAGGGGTAGGGGTGTGTTGTATATGTAAATAGTTCATTAATCAATGTGTATATATGTAAACAGTTCACTAATACTGCATTGACAAGTATAACGGAACAAAGCGCCTGACAGAAAACCACGCGGGAACTTTGACAGCTGTCAAAGTTCCCCGCACAGCGCAGGCGCCACCACTGACAGCTCGCGGCTGTCAAAACTCCGGACCATGAGGAAGCCTGAGCTGTCAAGCTTCCACCACACAGCGCAGGCGCAACCACTGACAGCTCGCGGCTGTCAAAACACTAGCCCATGCGGAAACCGGAGCTGTCAACAGAAGACGGCGCGGATTGGTCCCTGCTTGACACGGCGCCAAAACAAACACTGCTGATTGGTCCTCGCTACCAGCTGCCGGCTATAAAAGCCGGACAAGTTATTCAATGTTGCCTTGCTCTTAATAAACCTGTTGTTAACTAGCCTGTCGTCCCGAGTGGTCCTTAGGCTACTTCAAGCCATTTTGTGAATCAGTGAATCATTTTCTCCTAGGGGATAATTTTTTTGTCATGCCCCTGATATGTTCAAAAAGGCTTGACATCCCCCTTTCAATAGTTGGATCAATGTTCTTGTCTCAAAGGTGCTTTTTCAAAAGGCAACTGGGCTTTCTTTGATTTTCCTTGAAGACATTTCACCTATCATCCAAGAAGCTTCATCGGTTTTGGAGGGGAAGTTGGAAGGCTTAGTTCTGACAGGATTCCTGTCAGAACCAAGCCTTCCATTTCCCCGACCATTCTCCCAGAACTGATGAAGCTTCTTGGATAAGAAACTAAACATCTTCAAGGAAAAACAAAGAAAAAAAACACCAGTTGCCTTTTGTAAAAGCACCTTTGAGTCAGTCAAGATCTGGATGACTGAGAATCTCCATAGACATCAATGTTCTTATTTCTAGCAGAAATCTACAGAATAAAATTTAACTTTTCATTAGACAGATGGAGGGATGGCTCCAAACTACAGATGGTTCGATAAAAACAAATGAACAGCTCCTCTTGCATGGAAAGCAAGAATATAGTTTCACTCAACAACAAATTTTGTCTTGATGGATTACTTAAAAACAATAATGAAAACCGTCAGATCATCCTAGACAGAAATAGGTGCTGTTTTACTATGCACAGAGATATTTTGGATTTTCCTAGGGGGAACATTTTAGGATGTTAATTGCCTATGCCCCCACGTTCTGCTACCTTAGGAGTGAAATAATCCTAAGAAAGTTTACAATTTGATTCCTGTGGATTGTGTAATCTAGCCATTGAGCATTTGTAAACTCAGAAAGGCTTGAGTGATGAACTAGTTCTGTCCTTCAGAGTGCAGAAAATCCTTGGTCAGAAAAGGCAGATGAATGTGAATTTTAAAAACACAATGTAAAATAAATGACACAAATCATTTGGAGCATATCCTAATGGGATTTCTATATGTTGGCAGAATCTGCTTTGAGGAAACACAATATCATGTTCATTTTCCCTGTTGGTGGGCCAACAGATGGCCTGGACTTCTTTAATACAATGACACCTTGCCAGATATTTGGTCTTCCAGGAACTGAGGCCCTTTATCCCTATTGTAATGAGCCAATATGCAGGCATTCTGACCTCTGAAAAATTATACTCTTCAAACAGTTGGATCTGGCCCAAGGGATCAGTTGGTGATCAGGTGTCAACTTCAAAGCAGTAATTAGGCATTAAAAAGTCAATGCTTCCTGACTTCACAAAGTGAAATTAATACAAGTTATAATAACCTTTCCTAACCTTATGGCTACCAGACATATTTGGTTTCCACAATCTCTGAATAAGCATGCTCTTTGGCTAAGATCGTATGATATCAGGGCAGTTAAATTTAACCTATGTGAAATGCATTATTGTGGAGAAAGTTATATAATGATGCTTGGTGACACCCTGTTTTATTATGGCCAAGGCTTTTTTCCCCATTTCATACTTTACTTTATACTTAACTTTGAGATGAACCAATCTATTCCAGCAAATTTATTAACTAATGCCTGGGGAAGCTAAGTCTCTCTAGATTTCAAGTGATCTCTTTCACATTCCTACTTGTAGAGATAGGGTCCTGGAACATGGCCTTGGAGAAATGGTTATGAAACAGAAGCATGCTTTAAATTCAGGAAACAGAGAAAGTATTAGTAAGAAGCTCATATTGTCTCGCCCTAATACCCTGGTATATAAGAGGGAGGGTAAGGAAGACACTGCCAAGCTTTCAAAATTGTGTTCTAATTTAATAATTTTGATAATATTGTATAACCTGTTTCCTAACAAGTCCTATATTGAAGGGTTGATATTATCTTTGGCCCATGTTGATGAAAGTTGCTAGCTAGGTGGTAAGTCCAGTATTATCTGGACTTTGTTATACCTTTCAACAAGTGACCATTTTTGTTATAAAACAGCTGGAGTAATTTCCATGTTATTTTGTTTTCTAAGTGGAAAAAAATATGTCAACACTTCTCTTTATACTGAAATATATGCACTAAACTGACTTAAACACGAAATCCTATGGGAATGAAGACTTGGCCAGGATTCAGCAGTAAACAGCCCCATTTCTGTTTTTGCCACGTTGTAATCTCGTAAGAAGAGAGATAGATGATATAATGGTATTCAAAGATTTTAATATCCCAGTGAATTCTGAGGGCAGCTGTTGGGTCTATTAAAAGCTCAGCCAGACCCTAAGCCTTTGACTGATAATTTATCTTCAGTACTCAGTGTAGCTAACTTTGAATATTTGCCGCTTTTACAAATGCTGTTGTTTTTAACAGATTAAGGGAGGCCATTTTCAATATAGGAAATAAAGTTACTGTACTGGGTTTCAGTGATAATGCAGAATATATTTCAGACTTTTTATTGCAGGTTTGTTATCAAATATTGTCAAATGTTTTTTCCCCTAAGGTTGCTATCATATATTGGCAAAGTGTCAATTTTACTTTGGTTGGTTGGTTGTTGTTGATTGCATATCCCTTTATTCTAATTTCAATTTATAAAGCCCAGATAAACGTTTGCACAGATTCTTAAATGTTCTTTTAAAAAAAGTGTTCACCACCAATGAAAGAGTTATGTATGTAATATGGTTTCTTTTTATCATGCCTGAGGTTTATAGATTAAAGACTTGGTTGACCAAATTGTTTGGCTCTAGATTTTGCATTTGTGGCTAAGCCCAGACAGATTTGCCTATTATTGTTTTCAGTTCTTTATCTGTGTGATAGAAATGATTGATTCATCATGAACCGAATTCACCAAGGAAAAACATTTTTCCCTTGCTTATGAGATTATGAAACTAGGGTTTCTTAATGGATTGTTGCCCTCAAAACCTAGGCTAGCTACTTAAAAGCAGGATTAGTTAGGCAGTTGTCTCTCATTATAGTGTGGGATTTTGTATTCATCTCTTGTTGATAATATGGAGCATGTTGCTATAGTTTGAATCTTGAGTATTTTTCATTTAAGGCCTATGATCCTACATACTTTGTTTAAATTACTAATTACTAGTGTCATTTTAATTTTAAGATTGTATCCCACCCAGATGGTAAGATGGGTGGCCAATAAATTTTACAAATAAAACAAAACAAACAACCCCCCCCAATAAATAGCTATGTTGAACTGACCATATTTGTGGGGAAAAAGCAGCAAGCAAAAGGATTGTGCTCATTGACATACTGTAATTCTGAATCCATTGGTCTTATATATGTAGACTAGTTGCAGATCAATATATATCATTTCTCTACACCGAGAATCCATTAAATTCAATCAATTCAATGGGATTACTTTCATTGCTACGTTTTCATTGTACCCAAGGTTTATTGCATAACTGTATAATTCTTTGGTTCTCTCTCTTTCTCCATGATAAGACTTTACTAGAATTACATAGTGTTTCAACTTGAGAGAGACTATCTTTACTTAGGACTGCAGTAGAACAGCAGCAATCAAAACCCTGCTGATTTTTATTCTAACTGAAACATGACTAACGGGACCTAAGCTAACAAAAATCGTAATGACTAAAACAATATATCAATCCTGTGCAGTGTTTGTGTTTGGTGTGAATCAAAGTTTAAGATAACTAGAAGGATTATGTTGATGGAAAAACAATAGAAGAAATGCAGAGCTATGTAGATGGGGCCAGTACTAAAAAAAGAAAAAAAAAGAAAAGAAAAAAAGAGCTTTCAACACATCAGTATTAATTCCCCGTAGCAACAAAGTACAAATATTTTCCTCTTAGCTTTCCTTCTTCAACTGTCTTACATCCGAGGTAAACAAGAAGCAACTCAGAAAATGATTTATTAAATCATTCAGAGTTAGGTGTGGGAGAAAATTTCCCTAGTAATTCATTTTTGCTGCAACTTCTGATAAACTTTAAGTGAAATCCTGAGATAATGCCAAGTTTGTTAAAAATAGTGATGGCACATCTCCCACTGTAGTGAATGGAAGTTTCAAATGCTTGCAGACCAGTATAAGCTTTTGTGCTCTTCACTGAATATTGAATTTTGAGGCGCACACTTTTGGTGGTGCAGTGGAACAGTAGAATTAATGAATATGCACAAGAATTCTACCTCCCATTTGTAATCTGGATTTTCTTGAATGCGACTCCCATTCTATTTTGAATTATCTATTGCCTTGAGAAAAATAACTTCCCTTCCCTCTCCTCCCCTTTTGTTTCTCTCTCTTCATTTTTGTGAATCAGTATTTTGGATTAGGTTTCTCCAAAACCACTAGCAGCAATGTGTATATTTTTTTTGCAAACATTTTCCCCCAATACAGTAATTTTGTCCCTATTTCCATGAAAGAGGGAATATCTCAACCGATATTAACCATGTGGCAACCTACATTGAAAATAGTGACTATCAGATAAAAATGAAAAAAAAAATTGCAGTTATCTCTAAGGTAGTGACTGTTTTGTCATTGTGTTAACCCTTTTCTCCTTTGCTAGTGATATAGATCTCCTTTTCTTCCTTTCCCCCCCAATATAGGAATATAGCCAGCCGTACCAACAGGCTGAAAAATAGCTTTTATCCGTGGGCTGTTAGGCTTTTAAATGGGACATAATCTTATGCAGAATTGACTTGGGAGGCCGGTGTGTGGTGTAGTTGGTTCACATGGTGTGGTGGGATGGAGGGTTTGTTGTCACTGTGTGTTGGGGGGAGAGAGCACGGGGGGGGGGAGGCTCAGCTAATCTCAATGTACACATGTTGTACTTTGACAATAAAGGTTATTATTATTATTATTATTATTATTATTATTATTATTATTATTATTATTATTATTATTATTACTCTGATTTTGATAGGAAGGAAGAAATAAGAAGACTACAAAGTTATTTGTACAGTTTTGTAATCCCACTGTGGTAGAACATCTTGAGATTCAGCAGCCACAATATTTTCAGGAGTGTCGTATTTGCTACTTCTAAGCAAAGATAGAAGTGGATGCCTCTCTGATTAACAGCACATCAATTTCTATCCTTTATTCCCGACAGGGCTGAAAACGTCCAGCCTTTGCTCAGCTTGTTGATATCTTTGTCATAATACTTAAAGGAGTTTTTATTGCTCCCTTAGGAGCAATTATATTAATAATCAAGTACATCCTTGGATGCAGAAAAACTGGCTGCCTTGAGCTACAGGGTCAAAGAGATATTTATCATGACATGTTTTCTGATCCATTTTATCTGGAAAACACAGGTTTGCTCCCAAATCCTTCAGCAGACACATTTCTTTCATATAATAAAACACTGTTATTCCAGTTAATGGTTTGCTTTGAGCACATTGCCATTTTCAAAGCTAATTTCTTAGTAAGAAAAGCTTAGATATAAAGAAATCTTTTTTTCCCCTCTGACACACAGGCCTTTTGCCACTCCTACTATACTATCACAAGTGCTTCATGAAACCAGGATTTCTCCAGTTAACTATCAATCCTAATTTGCTCTGAAATAGAGTACAGGTAGTCCTTGTTTAATGAAGGTAATTGGGGCCAGGATTTCTGTTGCTAAGCAAGGCAGTTATAAAGTAAGATGCCACGTGACTGCATTGCTTAATGACAGTGATCCTGGCACTCCCAGTTGACGTTGTTAAGAGAGGCCATTAAGTGAGTCACAAGCAGAGCAGCAAGCAGGTAAGGCAGGGTGTGCAATGGGAAACTGGAAGGAAAGTTTGCAAATGGACATCATGTGACCGGAGACATGGCAACCATCATAAGTGTGAGTTGGTTACCAAGTGCTCAGATCATCGTTACCTGACTGCAAGGGTGCTATTATGGCCACAGCTTCCAGGACCATTAATAAGTCTCCTTTTTCAATATCATTGTAACTTCAAACAAATGGTTATAAGCAAAGGAAACACACTTTGATTATGTTGATGAGCTTGTTGGTACCTTAATTCAAGACAGCAATTTTAATTCAATTCTTATTATTCTCAATTCAATTCTTATGAAATTTGGTGGTATGACTGCCCGACTCTGTTCTTTAAAAGCCCTCCTCACTTCCATCCCCACCATTTATCTGACTGCTGTTGTAATGATCTGTTAAGTATCAGCTCTTCAAAAATGAAACAACAAATCCCCCAGCTTTTTTTAAACAAAGAAAATTGCATAGGACAAAAAAAAACCTCTCCACAAAAGTCTCATCTACCAAAAAGAGTGCAATTCTTGTAAAAACCATCCTGTTATTTTCAAACAATGATCCTAGAGATTATTCTGAAATTGCTTGAGTCTGTAAGGCCCAGTTGAAAACTTTGCTGAAAGTTTGTTAATTAGTCTCTTTTTTAAAAAAGATTATTTTTGAACACAGTGCCAACCTAACAAGTAACTGTGTAACAGATCACACAAATGTCCCAGAGCCCAATATGGACACACACCATTGCAAGTCATCCTATCTCCAAACAAACAGCCATTTTTAGCTCTAACACAATTTATTCCCATGCCTATTTGAAATCTGAGAATCAGGCCACATATCTGAAAGGAAAATAATGACATTGTGCCAAGGCTTTCTATGGGTTACTGTAAGTAGTTGTCACTGAATGCCAGATTAAAAGAACCGTGTCTGAACTGCATATGCTGATTTAACTTGATGCACAATTGGTTTGCCCTGTGGCTTTGTCCTTTGCCTGGTTCCACAGAGCATCATGCAAGCAAAATGAAGACTAGTTAATACCAACTGCTCTATCATGGAGTTAAAAAGGATATATGAATGAAGGCAATCATACGTATCCCAGGATAATGTTGCAGGATCCAATCTAGGTCAGTCACCAGAACCAGAGTTTCCAAGCTTTCAGACTTGTGCTGGAGCCCATCCTCAGGAAACTTCTCTCTAACCTTCTGCTAGAGAGAAGTCCCCTGAGGGTGGGCTCCAGGAAAAGACCCAAAGTTTGGAATACTAAACCTCTGGTCCCAGTGACTAACCCAAATTGGATCCTAGGCAGGGATATATGAGATCAAAAGGAGGATTTCTGGAGAATTTGGAATCTCCTAGAGCTCTTTAAAAGACTTTCCCCAAATACCAAATCTGTATTTGCTTGAAATTTGTTGTCCTTGGGAATGACCCTTACCCTTTCTCTAATACTTCTGCTTCAAACTACTGAAGTCCTCTGATTTCCCTCCAAGGTAATGGTTAAGAAGCCTAGAGAATTTTGTACACTCCAAGACTATCCTTAGATGGTGCTAGAATAATGAGGAAATGCTGTTTTAACATTGGTACAAATGAAGACGAGCCACATCAGACATGAGTTTTGGACATGGTAAAGGCAATGTCATGCAATGGTAAAAAAATACACATAGCCAGGACATGCCTGTACCATGATTAGACACCAGTAGGGAAAGGTGCTAAATCAAGTTTGGGTAGAGAGTCCAGATTCATCTAAAATTGATATTATATCCTTAGCTGAAATCCATCTGACTAGTTGAATTAGGTTGACATCACTTTTTTCCTCACATGTTTAACATCTCCCAAGGGAAGGAGATGGAAACATACATCCAAGCCTATTTTGAAGTCAGCAAAGCTGGTAGCCAATACCACATCAACTTGCAAAGTTGAATTATGTGCTGCATAATCAGGCTGTACAAGTTGATTGTCTCTGTGCTGGGAAATGTTTGGGAGGAGGGAGAGAAAATATATTGGGCCAGTGAAGATAGGTAAGGTTGTTTGATATGGACTTGACATGAGCTTATATTAGCATTTACAACTCTTTTTTTTCTGAGTAGGATGAGATTTAACAACTTGAGGAAGTCTAGAGAAAAGAATGACTAGGGATGACATGATAGCAGTGTTCCAATATTTGAGGGGCTGCTACAAAGAAGAGGGGGTCAACTTATTTTCCAAAGCACCATAAGGCAAGATGAGAAACAATGGATGGAATCTAATTAAGGAGACAGGCAACCTGGAATTAAGGAGAAGCTTCCTAACAGTGAACACAGTGGAAGACCTTGCCTTCAGAAGTAGTGGGTGCTTCATCGCTGGAGGTTTTTAAGAAGAGACTGGACAGTCACTTGTCTAATTGGATTAGAAGATCCCCATGGTCCCTTCCAGCTCTATTCTGATAGATAGATTGATTGAAAGGAAATGGCAGCAGCACTGGAAGGCTGCTTCTGTCAGACTCCTCCTCCTCCTCCTCCTCCTCCTCCTCCTCCTCCTCCTCCTCCTCCTCATCCATAATAGGATAAGCAAATCACAGTGCTAAGAGAGAACAATGAAGGTCTGTTGGGGTAAAAAAAGGTAACATGATCATCTGTGGTGATTGGCAAGACCAATGAATGGAAGTATTCTGGCTGCAAGGTATATTTTATTTTTTATTTTATTTTAATTCCATTTATATCCCGCCCTTCTCCGAAGACTCAGGGCGGCTTACAAGCTTAGCAGTAGCCTTCATTCTATGTATATGCCTGCTTATTAGGGCTTTCACACTCACCCCAAGCGGCATTATTACAAAGTCAGCTTAATTGCCCCCAACAATCTGGGTCCTCATTTTACCTACCTCGGAAGGATGGAAGGCTGAGTCAACCTTGAGCCTGGTGGGATGCGAACCTGCACTAATTGCAGGCAGCTGGTGTTACTTAAGGAGGCATTAGCCCACTGCTCCAACATATTGCAGCCAGAATTATACTGCAGTCCTTTTACAGAAACAAAGGCAAATTAGGTAAAGGTAAAAGGTAAAGGTTCCCTCGCACATGCGTGCTAGTCATTTCCAACTCTAGGGGCCGGTGCTCATCTCCGTTTCAAAGCCGAAGAGCCAGAGCTTGTCTGAGGACGTCTCCGTGGTCATGTGGCTGGCATGACTAGACGCCAAAGGCGCACGGAACACTGTTACCTTCCCACTGTAGTGGTCCCTATTTTTCTACTTGCATTTTTACGTGCTTTTGAACTGCTAGGTTGGCAGAAGCTGGGACGAGTAACAGGCACTCACTCTGCTATGCGGCACTCGGGATTCGACCCGCCAAGTTGCTGACCTTCTGATTGACAAGCTCAGTGTCCTAACCCACTGAGCCACCACATCCCTAAAAGCAAATTACACAATTATTAATACTTTGCCATAGTACAGAAATTTTATGTCTCCGTTATTCTGTATTCCTTCAGTTCTGACACAAGCTGTTCAGAATGTATCTTGCCATTTCCCCTCCCTTAAGCCGCATTCAATGGCTGCTTTGCTAATTTCTTCTCCTAAACCCTCTCTTAGCTCACTGCTTACTAAAAATTGCCTGCCTTAATAGAGTTTAGATAAATGATGTAATTAGTCGAAGCAGCAAGATGTTCATGATTTAAAATGAACAATTGTACAGTCGTATTCACAAAGCTGGGTAGCTCCTTAGCAGTTGTCTTATATCTTTTGATGAAAACAACTGCTGCAATAGATTCTTGGCTTCTTAAAATAGCATTGTTTATGTGGTAGTTGTAGCAAGAGATGGGAACTTTCATGTGCGAATCAGGCATCATAGATAGAACATTCCGATCAGATAGCATTCCCATTAGTCTGGAGTCTTTTAAGTCTTCCTCTAAAGAACAAGATCTGCATCATAAGATGTTCTCTTGCTGTCACACAATTACCAGAGATCAATGTGGTGGGAACATCGGTGGCTACTTATAGGACTTGAAATTCTGTAATGGAAAGTCAAATAGTTTCCATGTTCTTCTTCTATCAATAGGTAAAAACACTTTTCTGTATAGCTTAACAAATCCGTAGGCCCATTCAAATATTTTTCTATCAGCCTTCCTGACTTCCAGCAATTTCACTTCAGTTCTGATGGGACTCATTTGTGAACTTTATTCAGATCAGGGACAAGGCAATTTGCAAAAAAAAAAAAAAGTAAAAGCAAACAAGACCCAAGTGTCGTGCAATGGGGTGAGCTCCCGTTACTTGCCCCAGCTTCTGCCCACCTAACAGTTTGAAAGAATGCTCGTTTGAATAGATAAATACCACTTAGGTGGGAAGATAACAGCATTCTGTGCACCTCAGCATATAGTCACGTTGGCCACATGACCACAGAAATGTCTTCGGACAACACTGGCTCCTTCGGCTAAGAAATGGAGATGAGCACTGCCCTATAGAGTTGGATACAACTGGACAGGGGAAACCCACACCTTTTCCTTAAACATCCAGATCTGGAGGAATAGAAACAAGTTTCACTAGAGAACAAAACTTCAAGAAACTGGAAGATGGGTTTTGTAGAAGAGTTACATTCATATGCTTATGTGTATATATAAGCATCGATCAAGAGGGTTAGGGTTATAGACCAGTGACTCTATTTAGTTTTCCATTAAATTACGGCATCCATGGGAGAGAAAAATGTATTAAGTACCAGTTAAGTCCACAGAGGGTCAAAGATTGGGGTTCCAGTTGTTCAATCAGAGCCCCATGATGTGGTATACATAAAGACGATGGGCAGGAGTTTGAACATGCAGTTATAATTGCTAGCTTTTGACATCCCACTCTGCTCACTTGTAATTGCCACGGTAAACTGATTATTATGATAAACTGAAACAGCTTTCTTCAACTTGAGGTTCCTTCAAAGGTCTAGAATCTGGAGATATCAAAAATTAAAACATCTGGAGGGTGTCCAGATTAGCAGATTTTTAATTCATTTTCTCCCAAATGGCTAGTTTTCCTGTTAAGAGAAACTCTCTTAACTCTCTTATCTCTCTCTTTCTCTCTCTCTCTCTTATGTACCTATATTATGAGAGGATCTGAAAGAGAAATAATGGCATATCATAAATAATGCATTTGTGTAATATTGCATTTTACTTTAATTTGTTAAAGTTTCAACCTCAGGAAATATTAACCAAGCTGGAAGGTTGTTGTGTTATGCTGTAAAATTGTGCCCTTATCACCTCATAGTAATGTTAATTCTTGTTCCATCCTGTCCTGGTTCTTGATGGTTGATCATACCCAACAATAGTCAAGATGCTGATGGCATTCATGTTTACGATGTATTCAAAGTTGACAAGAATAAGCAAAAAGAAAAAGTGCAATTCAATGATCACCACATCTCTCAAGAGCATTTACACATGATACACCATCTGGAATATGTGAATTTCTGCCTTGAACAGAATAGCAAATGGTCCTTGTTTTTGATCTGGAGGTTAAAAAGACCCAGACAGCACATATGGGTTGCAATGGCTCTCAGAAACATAACAAAACCCAAAGCATTAGATGACTATGACTCTCTTTGAGATTTATGGCATCCCATTCCTCCCCTTTCCCCCACAAACTGTTTTGGGTTTTGCTATAAGAAAGATGGATGATGTCTGCTCCCAAAGCAAGACATCTTCACTCTTGTGGAGCAGTCCCTCTATTTTTATTTCCTTTCAATTTATTTTTGCAAATGAACCTTGCCATAAAGCTTCATGAAAATGGATGGAAGAATGATTAAAATCCAGATGCTGTCAAGCATGTCTGCAGAAGTAGAGGATTCCAGAGACAGCATCTTGAGAAGCACGATGAAGCTACATACCAAGATTTCCCTGTCATGACTCCCTCCCATGAAATCTTGGGAAACTCTTAAGAGCTGGCAGAAAAATCCTAAGTAGGCTAAAGGGAAGAGAACTCAATTTCTTAAGCCCTGGTCTAGATAGAAAATGTGAGACAATGCAAGTTTTAGAAGCACTGGGTGATGCTGGCAAAATGAAGGTTTCTGGGCCTTTAAAAGCATAAGATATTTATACTTTGGAATCTCTCACCTTCCTGTTGAGTCCAATGGAAAAATGTAATTATTAGGGGAGTACAACTAGTCAAAATCTTATATGAATTTGCAATTTTATCTGTAGACCCAATTCATTTTGAATTTTGATTGATTCAAAGAGTCAAACCGCTTCAAGTTTACAATTTGTGCCCTTGAATCAAAAAGATTTGAAGATGGGATAAAACCATGGAGGCTGGTGCTCAGCAGCCAGTCAGAATTGATTCAAGGCGCCTGATTCAATTTAGCATGCTAAAATGCCCTTGATGATGGAATTGGAAGGGATGATCGAATCAGATTTAAATTTGAATCTTTGCAGTGACTTCTTAATCAATGTACTTGATAGCAATAGCAATAGCACTTAGGCTTATATAACACTTCACAGTAACTTTACAGCCCTCTCTAAGCAGTTTACAGAGTCAGCCTATTGGCCCCAACAATCTGGGTCCTCATTTTGCAGACCTTGGAAGGATGGAAAACTGAGTTAATCTTGGGCCAGTGAGAATCGAACTGCCAAACTGCTGGCAGTTAGCAGAAGTAGCTTGCAGTACTGCATTCTAACTACCGTGCCACCACGGCTCATATGGGATTGATCCAAAACCTTCATGAGAGAATCCTTATAGAAGATTGTGCCACTGTCCCATGATGGTTAAGCTGTTAGGCCAGGATGCAGGACAATCAGGGTCAAGTCTAACCTCAAGGAACTCTGAGCCATTTACTTTTCCTTGGCTCAGTCTTTCCCAAAATACTGCTATATGAAGAGGAATAAAAGGACATTATCCTGTTCATATTATTTTCATCTCCTAGGGGAAAGGTAGGAGGAAAGCTATTGAACATAATTTTTTTATTTATTTATTTTTATTACATTTATATCCCGCCCTTCTCCGAAGACTCAATGTTTCCATTTTTAAAGCTGAGAGAATGGTCTGAAGCACCCACAGATGGAGGACATGCCACCCCAAAGATGGTTTAGTGCTTGGAGTGATAAAATGGATCACTTTCTCTCATTAAAGGTAGTGAAACTCATGAATTCAAGTGGAATGCAACAGTTATTTCAGAAGTCTGAATTTCATCCATTATTTACTGAGCTGTTGAACAAAAGGCAGTGTAGAAGGGAAATTATATTGACATGGTAAGCAATGAGAAGAAAGTCTCTCTGCGGGAATATGTGTGAATGTTGGTATCTTCATTTGAATGTTCTACTCCTAAACTCATCAGAGCTTTAACAATCAGCTTAATGCCTTCTTATTATTTTATAAATCAGGCTATAGTGCTGGAAAATGTGTAAGGAAAGAGAAGAAGAGGATGATCAGCAGCAAAGTAGAGACAGTTACAATGGCATTGGATGCACCATTGGAAAACCTAAAAGACTTGGTTGGAGACAGCTTGAAATGTCAATATTTACAATATCTATGTAATTGCTAAGTTGACAATGACATGTTGGCACGTAATCATTATTTATAGCCCACCTTCTTCTAAAGTTATGGTTAGGGCAATTCCCATCACCTGGTCACTCCAGTTTTAGCATTATAACAATCTGGGAGATCAGTTTGATTGAGAATCCTTCATCCTAACCATTGGACAAAGTTGATTTTCCATTGATTGCATTTCTATACCCCTGTTCTGCCCCTCCTCTTATGCTTCATTCCATTCATAACTCAGAAGGCAATTCACATCCCAATGACGCCAGAGATTAAAAAATGAATATAATAACGGAATAACTTCATTTGTGGAAGCCAGAACAAATACAGTAGGAGCAATGGAACCAAGTCATCTATGTATTTAGCTTTGGCCAACCTTCTTAAATAGAAAGTAGAATTTTGAATTAACATCTATGAAAAAACCAGGAAGGAACAAATGTACTTCCTCTGTCTACGTGTGGTCACTTTCTGGGTTAAAAAAGTTCCAGTCATAATGATGTGGCTCTACTGGTATATTATATACAATATATTTGAGATTGAGTAATAAGATATTTTGATCTGCTGAGACAAAGGGCAGTTAAAAAAGGGGGGAAACAAATAGGATCCAGGCTACTAGGATATGCCATGAAAAATCTGAGCATTGTCCCCAAATTGTGCATTTTTCCCAGGACAAATATTGGAAACAGATTCCCTAGCCCTTCCAAAATTGGTCAAGAAACTGTCTTTTTTTTTTAAAAAAATGTAACTGAATAGGGAAAATGCTTTAAGACATAGTGACTGCTCATATCTCCTATATTTATTTTTTTATTTAATTTTAAAAGTAAATACAGTTAAACCCAGTAGTGGATGAAATCATATAAGATGCTTAAACTGGCTAGTGAATTAACCAATGTTCTGAGCTGCACAATACTCTGCATCATAAGCAATAAATGCTAAGTTACAAAAATTTGTAAAGGATGTTTCATTCAAAGTATTTCCAAAATAGGAAGAAGAATTGTAAGCAGTTCTTGGCCTTTTTTTTGCTTTGTAGAAATCTATATTTTATAGGTTTGGATTATAATTGAGGTAGGAAAAACTGCGTACAAAAACAGGGGGAAAAAATCTCAGTTTTGCTTAAGAAAAATTAAAACACAAGTGATATCTCAAAGGTGCTTCCGTCCCCCGCTCCCAGACAAATGGGCTGTTTTTTCTTTGAGGAAGAAGACAACTTTTCTTCTTTTCATTTTCTTCTTCTCCCTCAAAGAAAAAAAATAGTCCAGTTGCCTTTTGAAGAAAAAAGCATGACCTGGATGACTGAGAATCTCCACAGACAACCTGAGTGATAATTATACAAAACAGAAATATTTGGTATGACTTGTTCAACACACTTATTTTGACTCACAGTTGGGGGTGTGTGATTTGCTAAATTCAGTAACAGATTCCATCCATAATAGGCTGCTGCATTCTTGAGAAAAGGGACGTGGTGGCTCAGTGGGTTAGGATGCTGAGTTTGTCGATCAGATGGTTGGCAGTTTGGCGGGTCGAATCCCGAGTGCCGCGTAACAGAGTGAGTGCCTGTTACTCATCCCAGCTTCTGCCAACCTAGCAGTTCGAAAGCACGTAAAAAAATGCAAGTAGAAAAATAGGGACCACTACGGTGGGAAGGTAACAGCGTTCCATGCGCCTTTGGCGTCTAGTCATGCCGGCCACATGACCACGGAGACGTCCTCGGACAAGCGCTGGCTCTTCGGCTTTGAAACGGAGATGAGCACCGGCCCCTAGAGTTGGAAACGACTAGCACGCATGTGCGGGGGAACCTTTACCTTTTACCTTATTCTTGAGAAACATGACTTCATATGACTTACGAAATGCACACACTGTATATCTGGAAATGCATAGTTTCGTAATTCCAAGAGGAACTCCATTAAGGAGGAACTTCTGATAATCGCAGAGTAAACCATCTGCAACTAACAGCTACCAAATGACATGATCGCAGTCTGTTGGTTTCATAGTGAAATTTCTTCCCCAAAGTGACTTGGCTATTATTAAACCTGACTTTCATATCAATTTTTTTTTTAAAAAATGATCTAGCAAACATTACAAAGGAAAGGTGTCCTTTTTTAAAAAAAGAAAACATTCTGGGTATTGACATATAAATTTCTTTGGGATCTATGAATCCACTCAAAGATTCCACTCAGTCAGAAATCCTAACTGGACAAGTGGCTACAAGCCCTAAATCAACAGATCTGTGAGCCAAGGAGATTTCCACCTCTGTTACTTTTACATGGATAATTGCTATTGTTTATTGTTGTTAATATTCTTATTATTGTCTGTTGTACACACACACATCACATTTTGGCCATAATCAGGCAGTTGAAGACTAACTGGCATAAAACCACCAATTTTTTTGGATTATGCTCCTATTTATTGAATCCAATATTATGTGTTTCCAGAAGAAACCTTTCCTATATTCAGCTTTTTTCTTCAACTGCTTAGCATTTAAATCTGAAAACATATATTTGTTAGTGGACTCTAAGTTGTACCCAAGCAGTATGATTGTCATTCAAATGCCTAAATCAGGGGTTTTCAAACTTGGCAACTTTAATTCTTGTGGCTGAGGAATTCTGGGAGTTGAAGTCCACAAGTCTTAAAGTTGCCAAGTTTGAAAACCCCTGGTCCAAATTATGGAAGACAAAAGGCACTTGGGCTGTTTGAAGGAGACCAAACAGGACACCACAACCTTATCATATCCAGCATTTAAGACTAATATCAACATTCCTTCTAAACTGGGAATAACATCGATTTAAAGTAGGATTTGAACTCTTTTCAGATGCATTTTGATCGTGCAATTTCTCACCTTCATTTCTAAAACATACACATTAAGATCTTTCATTGGTAGCTTCCTCATTTTTTAATCCCTGTTTTTTTTTACAACCCAACATGCATAAGAGAAGAATTGAAGATATCTCCCCTTAGCTAGTGCTGTGTTGGATTGGGTTGTCCATGACCTTTTTCAAAATTTTCTCCAGCAACAGGTGTTAAAGTAGTTTAGATAAACCTTTATAAATAGGCTTCATACATTTGATGGAAAGTTCAACTTTTTGAAAATCACAGAAAAGATAATTTCTTACAAAATGATAGTAAGACAAGTTCTATCTTGAGAGTAGATCTTTTGAAGATTATTCTGTGTATGTGTACTCAAATGTAACCTGGACTTTATGATAGGGAGATAATTGTGTAGACAGATAAATGTTTGGGTGATGTGCAGAAGACTAGGTGTCAAAAACACTTGCCACTTACTTAACCATCAAAACAGCTGATTTGTTGCTCATTGCCTATAAACTAAGTTGCTGAAAATAATGTTTGAGGAGAAGTAAGGGGAGGAGTTTTGGATGAATGGAATTGTGAGCTTGGCTCTGGTGGTGATCATGAATTCCTAGCCTGATTATGTTCTCAGAGGCATTCTGTTATTAATTAAGACCACATATCCATACAGGTTCTGAATGGCTGAGCTCAATATCCAGGTTTTAAAAAGTAGATCCCACAAATATTAAGATTTCACAGAATGATGCCCAGTGAGTCACATCTGTTTAATCATCTCCTGTTCTTATTATGACTCAAACAGGATGTGATATCTGGTTTTCTTATCAAAAATAATGCCAGTGAAGCAGAACTATCCTCTGCCTTATCTAGATCCCCATGACCAGTGCCAAAACCCCATCTTTTTTTAGCCAGTACCTAGCTGCTTAAATCTGTATGTGTACATCCTCAACAATAGAGAAAAAGGACACAGGGGTACAAAAATAACACCACTCTTACCTCATAAATTACTCTATCACTATATATATATATATATATATATATATATATATATATATATATATATATATATATATATATATATATATATATATATATATATATATATATATATATATATATATATATATATATATATATATATATATATATATATATATATATATATATATATATATATATATATATATATATATATATATATATATATATATATATATATATATATATATATATATATATATATATATATATATATATATATATATATATATATATATATATATATATATATATATATATATATATATATATATATATATATATATATATATATATATATATATATATATATATATATATATATATATATATATATATGACTCAACCCAGAGAGACATTCCTCAGTTACATTTGATGAAGAACTCATCTAGAATCTCAAATATTCAGCGAGGGATCCATATCACATAACCCCACATTTTCATTGGCCAGTGTATTTATATTTTACTTACCAATTGGCATGATTAAAAAGAAAGGAAGCCAACACAGGATGAAGCATCCCACAACTATTCCCAAGCTTTTCGCTGCTTTCTTCTCCCGAGAGAACTTTAGAAGCCTTACGGAAAAATTGGATTTCTGCTTGGCGGAAGGGGTAGCTCCTGCAGCTTCAGTGTTGTTCTTGCGGTGGATACGGAGAGTCACTTCTTCTGAGTTGGACTTCTCAGTCTTCAGGCCACATGACAATCCTTTGCTTTCCCTTTTGGCTACCACATACACCCGGCAATACATCACCAGTATGATGACTAGGGGGAGATAGAAGGACCCAAGAGCAGAAAACAATACATAACTTGGGTCAGTGTTGATTTGGCAATTTGTTTCATCTTCTGGAGCTGGTTGTCTCCAGCCAAAAAGGGGACCTATGGATATCACAAGCGATAATGCCCACACACACAGCAGAGCCAAGAGACCTCTTTTTTCAGTCACTATTGCTGGGTATCTTAGTGGGTAGCTCACCCCAATATATCGGTCTATAGAGATGACACAAAGGCTCATGATAGAAGCTGTGCAGCACAGAACGTCAACAGCTGCCCAGATGTTGCAGAAGATCCTCCCAAAAACCCAGTAGCCCAGGATGTCAAGAATAGCAGAAAAGGGGAGAACAGTAGAAGTCAAGAGGAGATCAGCCACGGCCAAGTTGATAATGTAGTAATGGGTTACGCTTTGCAGATGTTTATGACAGGCTACGGAAAGGATGACCACAATGTTGCCCAGGACCCCAAAAACTATCAGCCCTCCAAAGATGACACCTAATAATATGGCCTTAAAAATATTTACTTGCTCCACAGTCTGGGTGCAATTGAAGCAGTCAGGGGCAGAGATGTTCTCAGAGGTCAGTCCCATTATCAAAACTGGTTAATGTTCATCCAGGGTGTTTGTGATTCTCTCTGCCCTTTCTTTGAAAGAGCCAAGAGCAAATATTTGGTAGTGTCGTGAGAAGCTTTATTTCCACATTGTAGATACAAAGTAATTGGAAATACTAGTCCGGTTTTATAAATGCAGAGGAGAGAGCAAAATCCTAGACTAACGAACATATTTGAAAATCCACATTTCTTCTTTTTCATTTGCTCCCAGGAAAAACATAGGCTTTTCTTGTTTCATAAATAATTCCAGAGCAATTATAATGGTTCTCTTTAGAATGGTCTCTTTGAAGTTTAACATACCTTGCTGGATGTTTGGGGATGAAACCATATTAAAAAGTGAGCTAAAGACCTCTTTCTTAGTTTTTGTTTAGTTTTTAAAATAATACCCACTGAGCCACAAGATGCCTTTTGTTACTAAGCAAGGAAAGTTGCAGATGCAGAAAGGCCATCAGCTTCCAGACTCTCTAAAAGTTCTTCATGGAAAGACACAGCACAAATAATAGCAGAGTATTCTTTGCTTTTTCTTATGTCTTCTTCATGTTTGACTTCGAAAAATCTTCCCAGGTGAAAGTAAATTGCTGTCTGTCACTCTGCTTGACACTTCTCAACGTCTAGTCTTTTCGTCCATGACTAGCTTTATGCTCTCAAGTTGCCAAAGAAGCTGTAATAATTGCAACATTGTGACACCCTGACCCAGCATATAATCCTTTTAACAAACAATGGTTATGGACTTGCTAGAAACTCGGAGGAGATGGCGGTCTGTGCTCTTCTGCTTGTCGGATGAGCTGTTTCCTAAAGAAGTCAAAAGGAGAAAAAACATTTCAAACACCAGGCTTCTTGTTGGCCAATATTCCAACAGCAATATTTTTCCAAAATTAGGAATCAAACTTTACTGAGTTTTTAATCATTGCACACAGACTGTTGTTGACTGTAACACTGCTTGCTCATCAGCTGGTGCTCCTCAGACTGATTGCTTCTTATGTTTTTTTCATCAAATCATGAAACTTGGGCAATAAAAATGTTGCTCTCTGACAAATTGGCCATTGATTACCCTGCAGCATCCCCTAGAAAAAAAGGCGACATTGGGTCTTTTTAGAGCAAGGAGGTCTTACGTGGGCCTTCTTTCTGTTAACTCTGTTGCAAGCAAAAAAAATCTGCACCTTTATGCTAAGAAGAAATCATGGACATTTCCATGCTGGCCTCATGGTAATTTGCAACCTAAGGAAACCGATATTGCAGTGATTTCTCTTCCATTTCCTCCTCTACATTACAAATGAGCCTTACGTTAACTGAGAGGGTAACTCAGAAAGCTCCGCTTGCAATTTAAGATGCATGGCTGAAGTTGCAATGTATGGAATTTTCCTTACAGCCTAGTTTTTGTTTGGTCTGATCAAAACAGCTTTGATTGGTATCAGGGAATGATCTGTTTGAAATATCTGAATTTAGCTCTGGGCTCAGTAAAAAATACCTTTGGCATAGATGATGTATATTGTAATACACATACAGGAGATCTCAGGGCCAGATTTGGGGATCTCTAATTAAAAGGAACAAACAGCAACGGCTATAAAGACCAATTCCTTATCTAAACTTCAGAAAGTGAATAAGAAACCCTATTGGACTTTAAGTCGGATTTGGCCAAATACAGCTTCTTATGTTTCAAGATTAGAATGCTGGGCATTCAAAGAACAGAACAGAAAATAACAGAATAGAATAGAATAGAATAGAATAGAATAGAATAGAATAGAATAGAATAGAATAGAATAGAATAGAATAGAATAGAATAGAATAGAATAATAGAATAGAATTCTTTATTAGCCAAGTGTGATTGGACGTAAAGTATTTGTCTCTGGTGCATGCAGTAGGTTAAAATAAAAAAAAAAAAGAATTTGTTTTGAACAAATGCATGTTTTCAAGCAAGCAACAGCATGCCATTCCTGATGTTCCAACTAGGCTTATACATTAGACCACAATAGGAAATGTATCCTTGGTGAAATAAGTGCATGCATTTCTTTCTACAGAGGAGGGACAATATCTCCACAGACTGAGTTTTCGGTGCTCCAAATAAGCAAGCGTAGGAGTTAGCTGCATAATTTACTCATTTAGTTTCCACAGATTTTAAAATCCCTCTCCCCTTCCCAGCACACTAAGCCCAAACACTCATCCCATTCTGTAACCATGAAATGTCCTTTTTCTTCGCAGATTCTCAGATTTTTTCCTAGTCTCAGTTTCTTTATCTTGGCTTTGGATAATCTTCTTTTCGGATTCCAATTTTGTTGGATTTCAACTTCTATTAATGCTAGTCAGAATAGTTAGATGTGTTGGGAATTATAGATTAACAGCTCTGGAAGTCACTAAATCTTTTCTCTACCTTTTATTTTAGAGGTGGGCAACCACGTTATGGCTGATGGTAGAATTATTAAATTAAACGTGTTACATTATAGATTATTAAATTATTCTTTGGCTGGTTGGGTGCTTCTAGAATTTGAAGCTGATGCCATCAGAGACACCAGGACCAACATTTTGAAACTCGGGTTTATGGGCTGTGATTTTGAGGGGTTAATTCTCAATAGGTGTGTTAAGCCTCTTGTGGATTTCTTTTTATTTCCCAGAAAAAAAAGAACACAGTTGGAAATCATACCAAGGTAGTTGGTTTGTTTGCTGCCAAATTTCAGTGCAGTAATCTGGGGAAATTCCAGAGGCTATAAAAAGTTTAGGGTCCACTGATAGCCCATCGACAAGAAGTTGTCAACCCAAATTTATTAGGAAGAGAGCAAAAATGATTGGCAATGCAAAGGAGGCTGAATAAGCTTGTTCTAACAAAACAAAACAAAAGGCATAGGACTATTCCAGACCAATGGATTATTAGCATGGCATTGGCAGCCAGAATAATTGCAAAGTGTCCTTCCAGCACCTAGGACTGCACCTAGGACTTTAAACATGTTTTGTGTTCCTGAGCTACGATTACACCAAAGGGCTGTTCCTAATTAAGAATAGCAAAGACAATAACATCATACAATAGGAACTCTTTCCTATAAGATTAATAATGGTAGAAAAAAAAATGAAGTAAGGCATGACTCTAAACATGTCTTTCATAAGTAGATTCTGAATATACATACACATACACACAAGTCAGAGGAGTGCTGCTTTACAAGTGATATTTTAGACTTAGATTTTGTTTCTTTAGGGCTTCAGGGTTTCTTTCCTACAGCATGGGTCAAATTAACAGCAAAGCTCAGAACATTGTGTTATTGCCAGTTGTTTCTGACTGAAGGGTCATTGCACTTATCTCTTTGGATACAAATGGGTTTTGCATACAAATAGTATAGAGAACAGAACTGTTGGGCGCCTTGCATTTTGTGGCCTTCTGGACCCACTGATTACAACTGTTATCCATATTTTGGGGTAGAAGCTTGGTCAACTAAGGACAACAATCCACCCATCTCATGAGCTAAACTCCATGCAGTATATAAAAAAAAGCATCCTCCTTGTCTTTAATCGGACACACACTTCCTGCAAATAGAAACTTTGCTGGATTCCCCCTAGAAGATAATTGAACTAATAATTAATAAAAGATAATTCTATTTTAAATGTGTATTTTTTTAAAAGAGAAAACTTCATCCAGCCCTTTTTCTTTCCTTTAAAAAAACAACAACCAACCAAAGGTATTCCTTCTTTAAAAAAGCTGACGATGCTTCGATTGCAATGGAGAAAATAGGTGAAAAGCCAGACACACCATTATGTGGGAGAACATTTCATAGCCAATTGGTAATTGAATCAATAAATGTGGCCCCACCATCACCAAAAACATGGCTTGGGGGGAATGTGACCCAGTATAAAATTGTAGGAGCCAACGAATATTAGTAAGCAAACATGCCAATAAATATATCGCAACACATTTCTAGTCAATTTTTCCTTCATAACTTCTTCTCTGTTGATGGTTGTGGACTCGGGCAATTAAATACGAGAATTCCACAGAATGTAGGATGGAGGCAAACCCCAAACAGAGAAAGAAACATTGTCAATCTTGTCAACATTATTTGAAGGAAAGAAGGAGAAGGAAGGAAGGAAGGAAGGAAGGAAGGAAAAGAAGGAAGGAAAAGAAAAAAGGAAGGAAATAAATAAGGAAGGAAGGAAAGAAATAAGGAAGGAATGAAAGAAGGAAAGAAGGAAGGAAGGAAGGAAGGAAGGAAGGAAGGAAGGAAGGAAGGAAGGAAGGAAGGAAGGAAAAGAGGCAGGCTATATCATCTTCAGCTAAGGACGTATTTTGCATAGATATCCAAGGTCTTTCTCCACTTACCTCCTTCAAGCTCCTGAAACCCTCCTGTTGCAGGCTGGTTTAAAGGGGATGAATCAAAGGCAGTTATCCGAATAGCACAGTGGGACACTTTGCTTGCACATAACAATGAAATAAATCAAAAATAAATCAACATCCTCCTTTCCTCTCCCCCCTCCTAGTATATTTTGATGACTCACAATTACATGAATTCCCTGTCCCAATGGCTAAGGGTGGCTGAGTGCTGGTTTTATGATACCACCCTCTTCCTGGGTGAATAATGCTCCCCTGCTCGACTGTCAGGGAGAAGCAGTAACTTTACTGTGCTGTAGGGAGCCGATGCAGGCAGCACTACGGTCCCTGTGGTGATTTACCGTAATCTCTTGCTGGTTACCGTATTTCAGCACAAGAAAGGGCACTTCTGACAGTTGTCAACATTTTTTTCTGTTGACTCCTCTTTCTTTTCTTTCCCTGTCTCTCTCTCTCCCTCCCTCCCTCTGTGTGAGTCTGCTTGTCAGCTGCGAGCAAATACTCAGTCTGCTTTAAAGAAGGGGGAAAAAGGGAACCAAGTGGCAAAGGATTACTACCGCAAGTGGTGAGAAGCTACTTTGCATTTACACACCACCTATCTATCCTATTTATGCTGGATGTTTGCACATTCTGAATTACACCTAAATGCAGTTTGTTAAAGGTGTGTGTGTGGGTGAGAACGGAGTAACAAGATTGTGAAGAAAAGAATGTACATTGAGCGCATGGGTAGGTGTGTATTTGTAGAAAGTCAATTGCCATTGAGCTTGACAGCGACATTTCATACCAAGAGGCAAACCAATTGTTTTTGTTGAAAGAGGCAACAACATGCTTTGTTATAGAAGAAAATACATGTAGCTCGGGGTTGAACTAGGAATTCCTCGGTGGTCTCTGAGAATGCTTGTTTTCTTGCAGATGATTTGTGATCTGACCACGTAAACTCATCAGAGCACTGGTAATCTTAACTACTCCAGTACTGAAATGTTTGCAAGCAAAGCAACCAAGCTCAGAGAGCACCAAGGACACCACAAGCTTTGTTTTGGCAAAGAACCAAGGTTGCTTGGAACTTCCTTCCATCTCCTATCTTCTGCCCAAGCCTTGGGTCCAGAATGAGGTCTCCATCGGTTTACAGGAGGGCATACCCGACAAGGTAGAGGCATCTTTTCTGGAATAGCTTGTCAAAGAATGGGGTTGCAGGAGTTGGCACCCTGTCCCCTCCATGGTGCATGCCAATGCATTTGATGAGGGAGCAGCACCTTCTCCAGAGAGAAGCAGAGCAAAGCACCATGGTTATTTCGGCTCCTTTTGGATGTGTAGGACAACATTAATAACATTATTAGGCAGAGCTTTATCTAACCTTCATCAAAGTGCACTGTCTTACAAATATGCACCCCTCTCTCTGACTCTCTGTAGCCATATCTTTAGTTATTTTGGCTAGGCCTCTCTTTTGCAAAAAGGCAGACTTTTATGGCTTCCTTTAAAGTGATTGTTACATTTTTTGGATTAGCTGTTGTGCGATTATTTAAAAAGATAAAGCCGTTGGCATGGAAGATCACAAAACATTTGAAATCGGCGCTAGAAAAAAAAAATCTAACATGGATAGGGTTACATTGCAAAGTGTGGTATCTAAGTGCTCTTATTCTGCAAAATTGGAAACCTGCAGAATAGATTGAATAGAGAAAGTGTAAAGTTTCCTCCCCAAATCACTTGTTCTGCAAAATTCTCTTTTTCTCGGTGTGTTGGAATAAAAACCTCAAGGAAAAAACTCTTTCCTCCTCTATGTGGTGGTTTATGATTTACTACCTTTATATGGCCACCTATATAACTCTGGATGGCAAATGGTGCTTTCCCCCATTACATTGTTCAGGCAAGGAAGGCATGCTCAACACCCTGAATCGAGGAACAGAGCTGAGGAAATCCCCCAATATCTTGGCCTTCCTCAAAGGGCTCAAAACCTGGCTGTATAGCCTTGCGTGGGGGACACAGGCCCATACAGACATGGGGCTGTTTGGCCCCATGAGACCATCCCCCCCTGCCTGTATGAAGAACGGCTAACCATGTATATGTATATAATCTTATTCTGTTTTTAATGCTTAATTTTATAGATCAAATTGTACATCACCCAGCGTTCCTCTCAAAGGGAGATTGGCAATAAGAAGTATCTCTCTCTCTCTCTCTGTGTATGTGTGTATATTTATGTATATGTACCAATGAAGGAGAATATTTGTAGCTCAATGACTAGCACTGATGATGTTACCTAGTTTGGGTAATGAAATGTCTACAAGAAAACAAGCCAGCTCAGAGAGCACCAAGGACCCCTCATATGTGTATGTGTATATGCTTATGTACTGAATAACTACATACACACATGCATGCGCGCACACACACACACACACACACTAGTTATTCAATCAATTAAATGAACTGTCAACTGTTTTCCCAAACCCCAAGGTGAAGCCTATATAAACATCTTATTATTCATACACAGAGCAAAGGTCCATTAACATTTGGACCCCCGTGCCTGGTAGGAAAAAAAAATAGGTCCCTCGGCCACCTGTATGAGTAGGAGGAGATAGTTCCATAAGGTAGATACTATATTTCCCAGGACCCATTTAAGTCTAAAATTCCATAACTGATCACGGTCGGCAAAATACATTCAGTACGTGTATCAAAGAAGTCCAGGAAAGAATACATAATATAAATATTTATTTATATAAAATGACAGTTTTTAAACATTTTGACATTTAAAGAAATCTTGTTCGGAATCATTTTCTTTTTTTCCTTTAAAAGCAGCATGATAGCAGCTGGTGTTCCCCAAAAGTGGGAGTGCTCCCCATATCTTCCATCTGATTCTGTCAATTATGCCCACGCAATATTTCCTGTTGTGGCTTCAAAAATAAATAAGAAAAGAAAAAACAGTCTGATCATTCAATACAAGTATTTCTCCCATTTTAACGACTGCGATTATAAGAGGGGCAGAATGCTTCAGGAGGATTAAAGCTAAAGCAATCATTATAGACTTAAAGGAGGTTTTGTTTTTTTTTAAAAAGAAAAATATATAGATCTAAGTTAATCCCATTTATTTCTGATGCTTATAAAATTTACCATTAAGCTGCATTCATTTGCACTCAAAAGGAATTCCTTCTGCGTTCAAGGGAGCTTATTTTTCATTGTACAGCTGAAACCATAGATAAGATGGGGGGAAAACAGGAAAAAGTACCATTGGCCCCTAACTGAAGTCCTCCTAATCTCTAGGCATAATATAGGTGGTCCTTGATTTATGGCCACAATTGAGCCCAAAATTTATGTTGCCAAGCGAGAAATTTATTAAGTGATTTTTGTCCCATTTTACGACCTTTTTTGCCACATTTGTTAAGTGAACCACTGCAGCAGTTAAATTAGTAACACAGTTGTTAAATGAATCTGGCTTCCCCATTGCTTGTCAGAAGGTAAAAAAAAATGGTCACATGACCCCCGGGACATTGCTACCGTCATAAATATGAATCAGTTGTCAAGCATCCAAATGTAAATCACATGATCATGGGGATGCTGCAACATCCTGGTCATAAGTCACTTTTTCCAGTGCTGTTATAACTTTGAATGGTCACTAAACAAATTTGTAAGTCTAGGACAGGGGTAGGCAACCTTGGTTCTTTTATGACTCATGGACTTTAGCTCCCAGAATTCCTGAGCCAGCATGGCTCAGCTTGGAAACCTTTTCCCCTTTCCCATCAGCATGGCTGGCTCAGGAATTCTGGGAGTTGAAGTCCACGAGTCATGAAAGAGCCAAGGTTGCCTACCCCTGAATTCTAGGACTATCTGTATAGCCAAAATATGAGACTTTGAAGGAGGTTGAGGGATAGAAACTTAAATCAACATTTCATGTCTTAAAAAGCCTGAATTCACCACAACATTGAGATCATAAACACCACACGCTCACTTTTGGAGTGTAGCTCTTAATCTGTTGGGTTAAGTTTAGTGTGGCCCTGAGGCCAAAGAACAGGGGGATCCCTGTGCTAAGATATACAAAAGGGATTTAATCAGTGCTTTTTTTGTAAAAGAAAAAGGTGCCGGAACTCACACATGTCATACAACCCACCTTGCCTACCCTACAAGGTTCCATCCAAAAAAGGTGCCGGAACTCCGTTCTGAGCGTTCTATGAGAAAGAAAGCCCTGGATTTAATAATGCTTTTGAGAATAACACACATAGAATTCACCTTTATGGAAAAAGCCAGTCTAAGAAAATATTTCTCTTTCTCTTAAACATTCTAGCTTTCAATGATCTGTTATTCTGCTTTATGAGTTATTCTGTTCCTGATCATTGTCACTGATATTTACATGCCACCTGAATTTTTAACAACCAGCATTTTATTTGTTTTTAAAAAGTAAGATATTCAGTTATGTCAAAGCAACTAATGAAATACTGAAAATTGTTATCTAAGTAATTTAATTTTTAGGATGCGAGTAAATTCTGTTGATTCATTTCGAGGTTTTGTTTTTTTTCTTCCTTCCTTTCCATTCTCAAAAAATTAAATGACAAGGGTAATAAGTATAATAGCAGGAGCAGGGAAAAGGAGAAAAAGGAGAAAAAGAAGAAGCAGAAAAAGCAGAATATGAAGTAGAAACAACAATTTTAGAATGCAGGTTTTTTTTTACAGCATAATACAATACCATCATGAAGGAGAGGGGTATTTATTTATTTATTTAATTAAATTTCTATACCGCCCTATTCCCGAAGGACTCAGAGATTTGTCTTTAAGATATTTTGTTTTGTCTATTAAAAACATATTCTCTTCCTCACGCTATAAAATTTAATAAAAACTCTTATAAACAGACAAGTTTTGGAGACTTTTTGCAATCAATTGCCTTTTGATATCTTGTCTCCCTTCCAGCACTTTACTCTTTCTCTTCCCCTTCCTCCCAATATACAGCAAACTTGGCTTTAAATAAATAAAAAAAGAGGTCAGCTAGAGTGATATTTAAATGGTCTGTTGGTGTTTATAAATGTTAGGAATACCTTCCAGAATGAGAAGTGAAACGTCTTCAAAAGAAACACAAGACAGTCCAGTTGCCTCCTGAAAAAAGCACCATGGGTTGGTGTGAAGCAGTTATTTTGCACTGACTTCCCTCACTTTGATAATTACATCAGACCCCTTGGAAGACCCCTGAATTTAGCAAAAGAAAGGCCTAAGTCATAAAGGCTGAAGTGAAACAGTTTAATAAGTTGATTATATGGTAACTGATGAAATGGAACGCCCTGCGCTGTCAAAAATGCCTTCACAAATTTCAGGGGACATGGGTCATTAATAAAAGAGAAGCTAAAACATAGATAGCTAAACTATCTTGGTGGAGCAGTGGTGGAACCTTGGTGGAGCAGTGGGCTAATGCCTCCTTTTAAGTAACACCAGCTGCCTGCAATTAGTGCAGGTTCGCATCCCACCAGGCTCAAGGTTGACTCAGCCTTCCATCCTTCCGAGGTAGGTAAAATGAGGACCCAGATTGTTGGGGGCAATTAAGCTGACTTTGTAATAATGCCGCTTGGGGTGTGTGTGAAAGCCCTAATAAGCAGGCATATACATAGAATGAAGGCTACTGCTAAGCTTGTAAGCCGCCCTGAGTCTTCGGAGAAGGGCGGGATATAAATGGAATTAAAATAATAAAATAATAATAATAATAAACTGTTAATCCTCCTTTCTTCCCTTCCCCTTCCCCTTCCCCTTCCTCTTCCCCCTCCTCCTCCTCCTTCCTCCTCCTCCTCCTCTGTTATTGAATGAAGCAGGGTAAGGTCATATAAACTCAGAACGGAAGAATAGGAAAGAATCCAACCATCACCAGAGTTGAGTGTCAGTTTCTTCTGGGTGACCTGGGTTTTCTTAAAAAAAAAGGGGGGGGAAGCAGGGATACTACTCATAATTTAATAGTAAAGCATGTTTAATTAGATCAGTTGATGATTTAATGGCTAATTAGATTGTTTCCCCTTCTCCTGGTCATCTCACTTGATCACCTCTGACTGTTGAGGAATGTTGACGCTGCCATTTATGTTCATGGTCTAAGAATAGACAAATAGACCGTGTCAAATTTGTCTAAGGTGCATATAATTCACTGTGTAGTACAACTTCTCATACTTGAAATAGTAACAAAAATTGAAAAGACTTTCATGCATAGGTTCACATGGAAAAAATATCCATTCATTTTTAAGGGTTGTTCCGCAACCATCTTAACGGTTTAGCCAACATTAAAGCAGAACTGCAATATCTTGGTATCTCAGCATTCAGTAATTTTGGATTGTATTTATTTAATAGTTAAGTAATGTTATTCTAAGGGACGCGGTGGCTCAGTGGGTTAGGACGCTGAGCTTGTCGATCTGAAGGTCGGCAGTTTGGCGGGTCGAATCCCGAGTGCCGCGTAACAGAGTGAGCGCCTGTTACTCGTCCCAGCTTCTGCCAACCTAGCAGTTCGAAAGCACGTAAAAATGCAAGTAGAAAAATAGGGACCACTCCGGTGGGAAGGTAACAGCGTTCCGTGCGCCTTTGGCGTCTAGTCATGCCGGCCACATGACCACGGAGACGTCCTCGGACAAGCGCTGGCTCTTCGGCTTTGAAACGGAGATGAGCACCGGCCCCTAGAGTCGGAAACGACTAGCACGCATGTGCGGGGGAACCTTTACCTTTACCTTTAATGTTATTCTAGCTTTTCTAAGCTTCTTCTATTTTCTCTGCATTCTTTTCTTTCTGCCATCGTAGTCCTCCTTTATTCTGTATTTTTTTGCCTTTTTTTTAGAAAAAAAATCCCCCATGCTTTGTAATCTTTGTCATGGAGGTGGATTGAATCTTGGTCCCTGACTTGAATAATTGTAATTTAGTGCTTTGTGCAAACTCAGAAAATTCAGCAAGTGCATGAAATGGATTGCATGCACCCAACCAACCAATTTGTTTGTTCCTGAAAAAAAAACCTGAAAAAAATCTTTAGTGCACATTTTTGGCAGGGTAATCTGGCTGAATTTGGGAATGAATTGCAATTTCTTTGATTCCAGATCAACCCAGCAGACACCGATGTGGGTTTCTAAGAAAGAACCTCTAGATGGATCTTCTTCTGCTTTTCTTTTTCTGTGTCGGAAGCACCAAAGTGCTTCCATGATGAAAGGATTTGCTGGTGACATCACTGTTGCCCGGTGGACATCCAGCTGGGGGCTTCTTTCATGTCCCTGTGAAGTTGCCCACTGAAGTGGTACCCATTAATGTACTCACGGTTGCCTGCTTTCCAACTGCTAGGTTAGCAGGAGCTAGAGCTTGTGACAGGAACTCGCCCTGCCTCATGGCAGCAATAGGTCTCAAACAAAAGACTGTTGATAGTCAGTTCAGAATCCTAATCTCATAATCCATTTGCTCCCTTCCTGTGCTAAAAGTACTTATATGCCACTTGATATAGCTGGAAGGTTGCTGACTTTGTCATCATTATGAATCCATATGGTTCCACTATAGATCCAAGGGCTTATATTTTTGTGTGGCAGCTAATCCTGGTGCTCTCATTGCTGCCCCAGGAACCTATCTGATCTGGCTCCATTCAAAATGCTGATTTTGGCTTACAAAGCCCCATGTGGCTCAATTCCCACGCAGATCCAAGATGTTATCTGATGCCCATTCTCACAGTAATGTCAAAAAAAAAATTATTAAGACAATAGTTGCAGCAACATGACTTGAAGCCCCATCTATCAAGATTGTGTGCATGCACAAAGGGTAAAGCTTCAGCCACATTACTGTGATTGGTATGTTTGATCCCTCCTTGTCGATATCAACACCAGAGGAGGTCTGATGGCATTCCCTTTTAGTGATGGCACATTCTTGCACCCTTTCAAAGTGAAGATCATATTGTTCCAATGACTTTATGGAAATGGGGAGTCTTTGTGTACTGACATTTTCTGTGGGACTTGCTTTGTTTTTGTTGTCTGCTTTGCAAACTGGCCAAACTGTCTCTGGAGAAGGTGGTAGATAAATCTGCATAGTTATTTGAATTGGATGCACTGCACGAATATGTGACTCAGAAAATGACTCATTTTCCATTTTCCAACTGTATCGGTGCCATTTCCTATATGCCTCAGGGAAAGAGGTACATAGATGAGGTTGCATTTATGATGTTTTGTTTTACAAAACTATGACATCCTTGCCTTCTAAAAACATTCTAAGTTTGAATTGTGGAAACCTCGCTTGACCAGCTCATACTTTGTGACCTTGAAGCTCTCCTTTTTGACCATCCATGTTCAACCACATATAAGATGAAGGTAAATTTATAGTGATGATATATGGCAAACTGTATGAGGAATGGCTAAAGGAAGGTTGGAAGGAATTGTGGTTAACAACCTCTCTATACATAGCTTTCCATCTGCAAAACCACCTCACAATTTAAGTGTGATCAGACAGATGTGGAAAAGAAAGAGAGAGTGGGGGGGGAAAGAGATTTTGTTCCCTTTTGTTGAATGTTCCACCGATCAGCCTTCTAACGTACTAAATTTCTTTCTTTCTCTGAATTCACTTTTAGAAATAATTGTAGGAAATTTAAAAACTGCAATATATTATGTTAAAAATTAAATTCATCAGTAAGACAGTAGTGGGAGTCGGGGTGGGGGGGAAAGCAAAGGCAATATTAATGAGTTATTATGTAATGAATGTAGTCTTCGCAGCCTGGACCGTTTATAATGTACAGTAGCTTACTTTTAATTTTTTCAAGAATTGAACTTCGTGACAAGAAAAAGGAGGGCCGGATGTTGGATTGAATCCAAGCTAAGTGAATTAAGCTTATTCCACGGAAATCACTCTGCCAATATTTAAATCTCAGTAATTTTAGTGGTAATTAATTTCATTTAACTTAGTGGTAACAAATTTCACTTAACTTAGTCCACATCTAATTTACTATCTCCTTATATTTCTTCTGGACTGTATCCTAGGCAACCAGAGGTGGACAGGCTGGTCATAAGTGAGGAACTTTTCAAGGAGTTGCCAGGCTCCTTCACCTGGAAGACTATGAACATGTATGTCTCCTGTAAAAAAAACCCAAAAAGAGTGTACTTAACTTTTCCCTGAAGTTGTTTTCCAGCAGAGAAACAGTCCTTGGGGATAGCAGAATTCTGAGAAGTTTGGCCTGAATTCTTGGGCCAATTCAAGGAAGGTCAGATAAGGGAGAGGGGAGAATCTTAAAACATTCCTTCCACTATACTTAGCTGAATGTATCCATTGCTGTCAATTTCTCAGGACTGATTTCAATGAAATAAACAAATGCAAGGTTTTTGTGTTCTCCATTTTCCATGAAAGATGGTTGAAAGACAGGAGCAGATTCTTTCCTGAATGCTGAAAATGCCATAAAAGAATCCAGAGAAATAAAGAGAAGTTGAGAAAAGGTTTTTATCTTAGTTTCAGCAAATGTTTTGCACAATAATTTCCCAGAAGGATCAAAAGTCCAGCCAATGTTTTTCTTTCTTTCGAAATAAATGCAACAAGTACTGATGTACCAGGTTATAGATTGAGGGGAGATATTGGAGATTTATGGCCTTACTAACATTTTCTATCTGAGCTGATAGGAAGCTCTTGAGAAAATAATTTGCAATTGCTCACAGAACTGCTATTTCACAGCCTCTGGAGTGCATTGAGATTGACACCTGTCAGAGCTCCATTATGACAATTTCCACTGCTGTTAAAAAGTTACCATTAGCAACCTGTATAATACCAAAAGGGGATGTGTTAACCTTTCTAATGCTCAGAAGTTTAACCTATTACTGCATTTTGCTTATGAATTGAATAATTGAATAATTCAATTCTTTTGTTTGAATTTCATTTTAAAAATGTCTCCCTTCAAAACTGAATTTTCTCAGAGCTGTTTGTAAAAGGGGCAAGTTAAATTGGGTTTAGAAATTCTTTCAAAGGAGAAGATAATTTGGGAGAAAATCTCATGCAAGATTTGTAACTTATTTTATGAGCTGTGTGAATGCCCATACAAATCCTTTCCATGGGCATCTGCAACCTATCTAGGCTTCCCCCTTTTTCATTAAATCTAAAGAGAGAAGACTTCAAAGAAAGCTCTTTCCAAACTCTTTCCAAGGAACTTTTTTTTTGCTATAATGCCTCTGTCAGTGTGAAGATTCTTACACTTGGTCAAAGTTTGGACAATTTCTACTGCCCAGTGAGAAATTTCTTCTGCCCATGCATTTGATGAAGAATTGTGAAAGACCACTTGTGCTGAGCTGTATTATTGCTCTTTCCTCTTGCCTCTTGGTGAAAAAATGGCCACAGTTGGCCAAGGTTGATGGTTTGCAAATTTGTCCTGAAACAGATGATGAAGGTGGTTTTTTTTAAGGTATGTATGAATATATCTGGCTGAAAGGATCTGCCAAGTTCCCTCGGGAAATTACTTAGTCCTTCCACAGAGATAAATGACATTGTCAACACTTAATTGACAAACCTAACTGTATATTGATTAAGGTAATTAATAGTAAGTGAAGTCTGCTTGACTCCAAATGCCTTCAGGGAGACCTTCATGTAGTTTTCTTGGCAAGAATATGTAAGTGGTTTGCTTTTAAATTTTTCCAGGATACTTATTTTAACTTTGTCTTACGTCCCTTGGATTATCTCGTGGTTTGTCATCTATTAACCAGATTCTGCTCTGCTTGACTTTTCAGAACCAGTGAACTTCAGCCAGTTACTGTCTTCTACCTAGACAAGGAAATTAAGGCATAGAAATTAAGAAATTGAGGGACTGTATTTTGAAGGGACAGGAATATGGGAGACATCTGTGAATCCTCATAACTGTATGAGAATGTTGAATGAATGAATGAATATGAGTTTTTTTTCTTTTTTAAAAAAATACATGTTTGTCAAATCTGTAGAAATTTAGGATTGTCCAATGAAAACAGCTCTGATTTGGATAGCATGATGGTGGTTCCTATTCCAAGTTAGATGCTACCTTGAATACAAAAGAGAATATTTGAAGACATATGTTAGTTGTGCTGATAATTCTCTTGAACAAAGTGAGATTTACATCTAAATAAAAATGCTCCTTTTACACGTCCACTGTTTATAGGTAATATTGCTCACTACTGAATAATGTATGCGTGATTATGACAAAAGTCTGTCTTAAATAGTGTTTGCCTTTTCCAGGACATTGATATTTAGCTCATAAAGTCTGCAAGGAGAATTAATTAACCATAGTACATCATGAACCAAGATTTTAAATGTACCCCCAGCACCTTCCCTAAATAGAGATGAATCAGGGAGATATTTTACGAGCATACCAGAAACAAATGGTCTAGTTAAGACAATAAATATAATAATGGGCCCTGGGTGAATGTTTTTTTTAAAAAAATTAGTTCCATGCTGATCGTGAAAGATAGATTTGGCCTATTTCCTGACATGATTATTATAATTAAGATAATAAATTTGCATTGAAAAAAGTGGTTTTGGACAGTGAGCTTAGATATTCAAAACAGTTTTATTCTGCAACCATATATATTTATCCTGTGTTATTTTGATTGTTTAATGTTTTCATGATCTACACAGTTCAGAGTCCTATTTAACATCTGAAATCAGCAATGCTGTTTGATAACAAAACAATCATTACATTTCTAGCTTATGTTTTCAGAGTCTGAAAGCTATGAAGCAAATGTCAGTGGAGATTCTTAGTCATCCAGGCCATGGTTGTCCTAAAGCTGCTTTTTCAAAAGACAACTGGATTTTGTTTTTTCTTGAAGACATTTAGCTTCTCATCCAGGAAGCTTTTTCAGTTCTGACTGAATGATGGAAAATGGATGGATTTATATTCTTTGGAGTCATCTGGTCATTAGCACTCTTTCTGAGAGTCATTGAGGCTGCTTGGGGGAATCGTTGAGGCCACAGGAGGGATATATGACACCATCTATCTCCCTGATTACCACATAGTCCTTTAAGCAGTTCCAAGAAGGTCACACACCTATTTGCACTATTCAGGGCAGTCTGAGGGCACAGTCAAACCTCCAAGTGGCCTCAATGACTCTCAGAAAGAGTGCTAATGACCAGATGACTGCAAGCAATATAAATCCTCCCATCCTCCACCATTCAGTCAGAACTGAAGAAGCTTCTTGGATGAAAAGCAAAATGTCTTCAAGGAAAAAACGAAGTCCAGTAGCCTTTTGAAAAAGCCCCTTTGGAACAACTATGAAGCAAGTATCTCCACCGCTTTTAAGTTAGCTAAGTTGTGAGCTACTAAGGATGGTTTAGAGGTCCACATAACATGGTTTTTCATTTGTAAGCCATCCATGTGTCCTCAGAACTTCTCACATAATTTTTATTAACTGGGAAGGCCATCTTTTAAAGTGTTAAAGGGAAAGAAAATGTCCACAACCTCTTTTGAAAAAGAAGTTGGTTTTATATGAACAAGATTTTTTTCTCTCTCTCTGGTGTATGTGAGCCATATCACCATGCCTCATCTAGTTCTCTGGGTCTTGCATTTGATCGGTTCAGTGTCATCTCTTAGTGCCATTTTTCCCTCTATATTCCTTAATATTCTATGAATGACGCATTCTATAAGCAAAGTTCGGGAGATGTGAAAAACAGAAAACCATAATTTATCAAGATTGCTAGATAAACTACAGCAGGGGTGTCAAACTGCCAGCCCATGGGCCAGAGGCGTCACACAGAAGCTGCGCCCATCCCATTGCCAGCAATGGCAAAACCGTCCTGATATGCTGCGCGATGTCAAATGACGTTGCGAGTTTGACATGTCTGAACTAGAGGGCTAGAACATTAACACACTATTTAGATTGAGATCAATTGGTTTTCATGGTTATCTTTAACGGACTGATCAGAAGAAGGGAAAACAGGAATATAGAGAGCAGGGCAGGGCAGGGCAGGGCAGAGTAGGCCCATGTAGCAAATCTCCCAACTGTTCTACGAATCTCCACTCTCAAGTATTCTTGACCTTGCCAATTCAAATAGAAATACGGTCCATGCTGTTCTTTCTTTCCCCTCTCTATACCTTTAAGCAGAGATGTTGAATGTTGAATTTGCTGGATGCAAGCCTAGTAACAATTTGCTACTTCCTTTCAGCAGCATTAAAAGAATGATTTAAACCCCCCCCCCAGCTAGAACGAACCATTTTTGTCCTATTCTAAGTTCAGTTGGCAGGTGCCTCAGTGCCATCTTGATCCTGAATAATGTATTTAGTTGCATAATTACACTAAGGGTGTTCAAGAGATCTTTTTTTTCATGAAAGCCATAGATGATTTAGGTTTGGTTTTTTTGTTGTTGTTTTTTTTTTGCAAAAATCAGTGCTTTCAGTTTGAGGTTAATTCTTATCTTTTAATGTTGCCATAGCAGCAACGTTTATTCTTTTTTTACTTGAAACTTCATAACTCTGCCATCCAGTGTTGATGAATAGCATAAAGGTATCATCTTGTCATTTTTTTAAAAATTGTTCAACTCTCAGCTGGGTCTGAGTAGTCATTTTGGACTACCCATTTTGTTCTCTAAATTGTTCCTTCTAAACCAGGGGTCTCCAACCTTGACAACTTTAAGACTTGTGGACTTCCACTCCCAGAATTCCTCAGCTCATTTTTCATGTAAAGAAATGTTCTTGCTGCATTTGAACTAGTAAGGACCAAGTTCCTTTTAACTTCTTTCCCAATCTCTGCGTCAGCAATATTATTCCATATAACATTTTAAAAGAGGAACAAGAAAAGTTTTATGAGCCTAGACAATTTATTAGATTTGGTCCTGAGACATCATTTTTCTATTACTTACTGACTATATATGTTGCTTAAATCTTCCTAAAGTGGCAAATTCTATAAGATCTGTGGCCCAGTCCTTGAAATGCTTGAGAAGAGGGTAATCTCCTGCCTTGGCAGAAAAGAGATAACCTTGTGTCAATCAAGCCTCCTTAAGGAGGGCATTCAATAGATGTCATGCTGTAATTAAGAATGCCCTTATTTTTGTGACCTGTTCATTTGATGACTAGTAATTCAGCAGGAATGCAGGGGAAATATATTTATAGATTTAGCCCTAAGGCAGGCATCAGCCCATGGCCCATGGACTGCATTCAGACCTGGACAGCTGGTATGGATAGTCCTCAAGTTACATTGATTCATTGATTTAGGACTTTTTAAAGGCAGCATTTAATAGGGACCAGAAATGGATTGGGTCCATAATGGTATAGGGCAGGGGTAGGCAACCTTGGCTCTTTTATGACTTGTGGACTTCGACTCCCAGAATTTCTCAGTCAGCATTGGCTGGTTCAGGAATTCTGGGTATTGAAGTCCACAAGTCATAAAAGAGCCAAGGTTACCTATACCTGGTATAGGGATTAAACTTGCAAATTTTTCCTTATTGTACACAAGAATGCTCAGCTAATCCTGATTTAGGATCACTTCGACTTTATCTCAAAGTCTAAGAATTGCCCATGGGTTTTTATGTAAACCTGTGTTTTTGGTGGGTTTTCTTTTTGCAAACCAAAAGTTATGAGATCAATTAATTCTATTTTTCCAACTTTTTGACATTCTATTGTTGTCGTTCATATTGCTTCAAAATGAAACGAACAAATGTGCGAGTTAATTACACCATCTTGTATTTTAATTGTTAAGTCAAGTCCTGGTATTTTACAATATTTCCAGATGATGACAATGGTTCCTTTCTCTTCCCTTTCTCCCTTTATAACTGCTTCCAAGATTGCTTTGGCCATTAGACCAAGTCTTAGTCTCTATCTGTGTTGGATCCTTTCTGAAAATTAGAGGAACAGGATGAAGCAATAGAAACTTTGGGCTTAATTGTGATAGTTGAATTATTATAGTTGACAGGAAGGTTCTAGTGTCTTAAAGGACCTTAGGCATAGATATCCGCCGATGTCTTGTCCTCTCAATCTGCCATTCAAAACATCTACATGATTGTGCCTAATAAGAGGATAAGCTCTGATCATTGGTTGACCATACTTAGTTTATTTTCTCTACAGCTGAAATGTTAGAATTTTTGGTTCATTTATTAACTCACCTGGGCATTGTAGTAAGACTTCCTGAAACATTATCAATAACTAATATGATCAATGATAAATAACCATCAATATCCAATAGTCAGATGATTTGGTTGTTTCTCAGGGATCCATATAAATTACTGCAGTCCTCCTCCATGCACTGTAGAAAAAAAAACTCATCCAGTTCCAAACTGGAAAAAAAATTGAAGATCCCATCTGTAAGTGCATAACTGAATTGGCTTAATATCATCTTTTCTATCCATCATTCTAATCCAATAATAGCTTTGTGGAAAATATGGATGGTTAAGGGATATTATGGCATTTTAGCCAAGCAGAGGCCTGGTGTATACGCTTAAATGGGACGTTTCGTTCAATAGAAAGAGGCTGGATGAATCATTGGCTTTTTTCCACAAAAAGTGCTTTTGCAAAATATCCTTTTGATTTAATGACAACGGGACAGAAACAGCAAAACTATTTTTTTTATTTCTTCACTGTAAAAATTTAAATCAGCCAGCCAATCAATGAAGGTGCATTCTGGCATAGCTGATGCTCAATTACTCTGTGGAATTACGGTTCACTCTTTTTTTTCTTTCTTTCAACAAAGGGATTGCCCTTTATATCAATCTTGTCAATACAATTATCTGTTATTTATTCCTTCACCTGGAAGTGGCTTATTATTCAATAGAAATAACACAGATTTGAAAGTTCAGACATTTAACTAAAAAATATCCAGCATGAGAAGAAAATTAAAGGGGGGGGGGAAACCATGATGAAGAGAAATTTAACCATCTTAGATTATAAATCTAAGCTAGGTTGGTTATTTCTCAGGGATCCATACAAATTAGTGCAGTTTAAATAAATAAATAAATTCTTACCTAATCCTTTGATTTTCCTCCTCCTCCTCCTCCTCCTCCACCTTGGAGAAAAAAACAAGCCAATTCAATTTGGATTGAAAGCAATATAACACCTACTTACTGCTGTTTTTTTTAAAAGCATGTGTATTAAAACAGAAGTGTATATCATCATGATACTGATAATTATAAATATAAGAACAAAAGAGACCTAGATTTAATTAATGGCCTGCCAAGTCCACCATTTTGTTTCACACCATGGTCAATCAGATGGTCAATCAAGAAGGCCATAGACATGGACATGCTGCTTTTCACTATAGCTCCCTAGCAGATGGTGTTTATAATACAAAATTTTTAATTTTGTGTGCCTTCAAGTCAGCTTTTGACTTCTGGTGAGACAAATCCCTGCAGTTTCCTTGGCAAGGCTTTTTCAGAAGCGGTTTCCCATTCCCTTCTTCCTAATTTACTGCCCATTGTTTCAAGATAATATACCACCATAAAAACAAATAATCACTGATTGGCTGGTTCTCCACAATTTTCAAAATCCTTTTTTCCCAGTGGATATAGTGGTAACTATAACCACCTCTGCTGATTGTGAATTCTATCACCTAACTAAGAGTTAGAGAAAGAATTATTTCAGCTTTAATCGTGACCCCAAATTTCAAATTGTGAACTCCTTCTTCTATATTTTCTATATTTTCTACTATATGCAAGATGCGCCCTTGATGCTCTCAAATGGACATGAATCAAATCCTCAGCTCAATCTCAAACACACTTATTAAGATGGATTAATTGGAGTTCAATGGATTCTCCTCCCCATCACCATCACCTTTTTTAAGCATTGGAAATTTCAGATTTAAAAGGCAAAGTCCTTTTTTAGTGTGACTCATTATAACTACATGTTTGCGTAGTTGTCTGGCAAAAGTGATGACTGATATTCCCTTTTTATTCATTTCTCTGGGTCTAGCTTAAAACACTGAGATTTCCTGGTTTGCAGACATAGGTGTTTATAAAGTGATGTCACTGGCAAGTCTTGGAATAATATTTTACTATAGAAAAAATTCTGTGGCAATTTGATTTTTTTTTAAAAAAATGCCGTTATAGATTTCGCACTTGGAAGGGGAGTGTTTAGCTTGAATACTGAATATAAAATGGACATATTAGGAAATGTTGCAAATTTGTTTGCACATATTTGGGTAGATAGATAGGAAAATGGATGCACATGTTTTCTTGCTAATTTCACAAATGGAAACTTTCTTTTCCTTTTGTTTTAGGCGGCTTGAGATTTTCTTTTCAATTTCTTGGTGATGTTTTTGGGGTTACTTTATTGGTAAAAAGGGGGTGGACTTCTCTGCTGTGCATCTGACCATCATTTTGTCATTTTTTTACAATCTAAAAAATCCTGTAAGAGAAGTTCAGTCATGATACCCATGTTAGGATTTTCTTGAAATTGGGGGGAAAAAACATGTTTTAAAAAGAGTGGAAACTTTATATAGATTTTTTGTTGAAAGAAGAAAAGACTGATGAATAAGTAGCCAATTACTTAATAGAAATAAGGATGGAATATAATTCCCTTCCCTCCCCTCCCCTCCCCTCCCCTCTCCTCTCCTCCCCTTCTCTTCTCTTTTATTCTATTGAAAAAGTATTGCAAATCTTTGGTTATCTCATAACTGAATAAATGAAGTCTACCATACTCCACCCAAGATAATTTCAGAGTTCCTTTTCATCCTTTTCATTAAAAGCAAATCTTTTTTTCTGAAATTGATCAAGATTTTTTAAGGCTTTTTTACCCCCTAAGTGTCATTAGGCAAAAGGTGTGGCTTATAGTCTTCCTTGTTTTTCTCCAACATGCAAACACATACCAGTACTTTAATTTAGAGAAACACCACTTCTGTTTATCTCACGACCACGGATTTTGGCTATGGCACATGAATTTTTCCCAGTTGTTACAGCCAAGTATGGCAACATCCTCATGAAGATTTGAGCTTTGTAGTGACTTGTTGCTCTGTCTCTTTTTATTCCCCCCCTCTGTTTATATGTTTAGTTGATTTCTTTTTCTGATCATCCTGGGGCACCCCTTCTCTCCTTTAATAATTGCACATTATTGTTTCATGAAAAACAAAATAACAGAAACAGGTTGAGTAGCATTCACGTTCTCCTCTAAAAAACGCCAGCACGGAGAAGGAATGCTCATTAAATTCACAATAGCAACATATTTTGACTTATTAAGAGCTTCAGTGTTACAGTATGAGGCATTTCAGAGAATTTCCCCCAAGAGGCATACGAAGTAGAAATACGTTCTCCAATCACATAGGCAACTGCACTTTTGGATTAGACAAGGAAAATGACCTTAATCCAGATGAGAAAGGAAAAAAACAACAACCCCTAACCTCTGCCACCTGCTTCCTTTACCAGAGCAGCCATTTTTTTTAAAAAAAAAACAATGACAACACTGCATTAAATTTGCCACATTACCTCAGAGAAAATCCCATTGTATCTAATGAGTCTTACTTGTGAATAAAGATACATGGGAGAAGAAATTGTTGAAAGGAAAAGAGGTGAATGTTCACAGTTTCCCCATTCCCCACTGGCACACATGCATTAATCATTCTTAACTCTCTACTTAGAAGGCTAAAGAATGGTTTTATGTAACAGTTTACAACAAGAAAGGAAATAAGGATCAGCAAATAGTAGGACATGTTTGTACAATAGCTTGAGTGGTTGGAACCCTGGGCAGGAAGCTACAGTATGATGGACCTCTCCAGAATTATACATGACCCATTTTCAGAGCTACACTGTCTGCATCCCATTTCATGTAATTGCACTTTTGGTACTTGTCAACTGATTCCTGTTTATGTCCTTTTGCAGCATCCAACGAGATCTGCAATATGGGTTTTTTTTGCTAGTTTTCGTCATTTACTTCTGGGGGGAAAAAGGTCATTTGAGGAAATTGCTTAGGTGTAGCATTCACCTAAATGCAGTGAGCCATGTGCAGATCTGTATATTGGGAAAGCCAAACAACCACTTCATAAACACATGTGCATTTAAAAGACAAAGGCCACTCTTTCAAAGACAGCAAAGTCCACATTTTGGACAGAGCTGGTTTGAAAGAGAAGTCAAAGAGGCCATCTATGTCAAAATTGAACAGTCCTTTCTCAACAGAGGGGGAGGGATACGACATCATCTATCTCCAGTCTACACAGTCCTTTCAGCAGTTCCAAGAAGGCTCCACACCCATTTGCACCACTCAGGTGACCCTGATGACACAGATAAACCCTCAGGTGGCTTCAACAACTCTCTAAAAGAATGCAAATGACCAGCCGTTTGCAAGGAATATAAATCTTTCCAATCCCCACCATCTAATCAGAGTTGAAGAAGCTTCTTGGATGAGAAGTGAAACATCTTCAAAGAAAAACATGAAAGTCCAGTTGCCTTGTGAAAAAAGCAACTTTGATATAACTTCCTGTATTCTTCTGTCATCTGTATTTCTTTTGAGCAAGCCCTGAGATGATCAAATGTCTTCTGCATGAGGTTGGTCAAATTTAAACAATCATCAGTTATGCATTAGAATAAGGATTGTGCTACCTCAGACAATACATCAAATAAAGTAAAAAAAAGTTAAGCTTTCTTTTTTTAAAAAAAATAAAAATTATATAACCTTGGAGCATAAAAAGAAAAAATGCATATGGGTAAATGTGATTTTAGTGCTCAGTGGGATGATAAGGTTTTACAAGTGGCATTTAAGGAATGGAGGGAGATAATGTTGGGCAATCAATCTTAACTTTCTTCAACTATGTATCCTAAAAAACCTCCAGAATTTTGTTTTCTTCTTCTAAGAACTCTTTATTTTTTTCAGACTTGATTGTACAGTATTGTGGAAGTTTCCCAGAAAATCCTTGGAATCACAGTTATTAGCTATAAAACTGCATGCATCCCCATGCATTCTTGAGACAGATTTTTAGTATAGTAATAACTTTTAAAATCCCCTGATAATAAATTGGAATAGGACAGGAAATTGTGAAATGAATTTCACCAGGAATATATGGACTTTGGAGTCATATACATTTGCAGTCCTAGGCTGCATTAACAGATGGATAGAATCAAGATCACGTGAAGTGTTAGTACCACTTTATAATGCCTTGGTAAGACCATACCTCCTGCATCCAGTTTTGGTTGCTGTGATATAAAAAAGAGGTTGAGATTCTAGAAAGAGCAACAAAGATGATTTGGATCTGGAGGTTAAAGCCTATGAAGAACAGTTGCAGGAATTGGGTATGTCTAGTTTAATGAAGAGAAGGACCAGGGATGACATCATAGCAATGTTCCAACATCTACGGGCTGCCACAAAGAAGAGGGAGTCAACCTATTTTCCAAAGCACCTAAAAGCAGAACAAGAAGCAATGGATGGAAACTAATCATGGAGAGAAGCAACCTAAACTAAGGAGGAATTTCCTGACAGAACAATTAATCAGTAGAATGACTTGCCTCCAGAAGTTGTGGGTGCTCCAATACTGGAGGTTTTTAAGAAGTGATTGGATGGACAGCCATTTGTCTGAAATGGTATAGGGTTTCTTGCCTGAGCAGAGGATTGACCTAGAAGACCTTCAAGGTCCCTTCCAACTCTGTTATTCTTTTCAAGACAAAAGGCTTGATTTCAATGTTCATCATCACCAGATGGTCTTCAAGGATTACTGAAATCCTCAAGAGCTGTTGCTAATCAGTGTATACATTTCTCCAGTGCACAGCCTTTTACGTGCTAAACAAGATGCGGGATGTGATGGGTTTAGAGTACTTCCTGAAGAAAGAAAACTGACACACTTGTGGACCTTTAACAGCTTTTAGCAGGGTGAGATAAGAGAGACATGATAAAAAAAATAAAGAATTCTGCATGGAGTACAAAATATATACAGAGATAAGTTTAGTCTAATATTTTTCTCAATGTTAGAAGTCAGGCTCATTCAGAGAAACAACAGATAGGGAAAAAAAATGAAAAATAGGAGTATTCATTTTACATAATTAATACAATGGAATTTGCTACTGTTGAAATTGCTAATGATCACCAATCTAGATGATTAAAAGAGGGGCTAAAAAACTCATAAAGACTTGGATTTTCAGTGACTGCACACTGTGTTCTCAATATGGATAGTACATGTACTGTACGTACTTGCTGCTAGGAAGTGATGATGGAAGGTATATATCACTCTCACGTTTAAGAGAGACTCAAATACATCTGATTGGCCACTGGGTGATGCTGAATGTTGGCTTAGATGACATTCTGACCTAATCTAGTGATGTTCTTACGGCTGGCTAATTTTGTTTGTACCTTCTTTTTATCTGGAATAACATCCCTAACTTGGTTGACATTGCATTTTATCCCGCATAATTCAGCCGCTTGTAGGGGTCTGTAAGAACTTGCAGGTAGAAGGTGTTGCTTTGGACCTTCCAAGATTTGAAAGAACTCAAAGGATTCAAGGACTCAAAAGAGTATCCTCTGAGACCAGTTCTGTTGCTATGATATTCTGTGACTGAAAGATCAGCTGTGATCACTCACTGAACCAGGATGTTAAAAGTATAACACATTCTTCATGAAAACATAGATTTGTGGAAGTTGGAAGGAAAACTGAAAGCCTTCAGTCTCCTTGGAGCCTCTAGAATTAAACACTCAAGATAATTAGCCAAATGTTTGCTATGTCATGCAACTGAACCCTATGTTCAGTACAAACAAGTCTGTCTTTCTAATGTAATGGCGACAGAAATAGATATATCAGTCATTAAATTATTCTAGGTTCAGGCCAAATCCCTTTCACTGTTTCTTCCGTATCAAACTACATCTCCCAGGGACCAGTGCTTTCCCTTCTGTTGTTTCCAGACAAGACTGCAAGTATGAACATCATTGAGAAAGGAAAAATCAAACACAGATTGAAGAAGAAAGAGATTGGAATTGGTATAGAGCAGGGGTGTCAAACTCAATTTCATTGAGGGCCACATCAGCATTGCCGTTGCCCTCAAGGGGCCGAGTGGGTATGCTAGGGTGGGCGTGGCCTACTGGGTGGGCATGGCTAAAGTGCGTATGGCCTACTGGGTGGGCATGGCCAGCTCTACATTGTTCGCATCAAGGGTGCCTATGGGGGCCTGGGCAGGAGTGGGACAGATCTGAGGGTCTCTGGCAGGAGGAGGGTCTTTGGGCCAGGGCCAAGGCAGTGGGGGCCGTTCCCTCACTGTTTCCAGGATGGCTTCGCGGGCCGCATGAAACCACTTCGCGGGCCGGATCTGGCCCCCGGGCCTTGTGTTTGACATGTCTGGTATAGAGGACCCAAAACAGTTGTCTTTTTCCAGATACAGCGCTCACGTATACCATTGTTTCAGAGAAATTAAACCAATCACTACCATTGTAATCCCAGCAAGAATTATTATAAGCTGCTTTACTTTATCAAACTTTCAAGTTCAGCCTTGCTTATGAAAATGCAATTTCAGAGCCACAAAAACAAGAACCTTTTGGTGGTTGGTTGCAAGGATTACTATAATGACCTTCTGATAATAACAGAATAATGGAATAAAAGAGTTGAAAGGGACCTTGGAGGTCTTCTAGTCCAACCCCCTGCTTAAGCAGGAAACCCTATAACATTTCAGTCAAATGGATGTCTAAAAAACCTCCAGTGTTGGAGCACCCACAACTTCTGGAGGCAAGTCATTCCACTGATTAATTGTTTTAACTGTCAGGAAATTTCTCCTTAGCTCTAGTAAATTGGAGTCCAGGTTGTTATTGTTTTTCCTAAAAAGGTAAAGGTAAAGGTTCCCCCACACATGCGTGCTAGTCGTTTCCGACTCTCCGTTTCAAAGCTGAAGAGCCAGCGCTTGTCCAGGTCATCTCCGTGGTCATGTGGCTGGCATAACTAGACGCCAAAGGTGCACGGAACGCTGTTACCTTCCCACCGTAGTGGTCCCTATTTTTCTACTAGCATTTTTACGTGCTTTCAAACTGCTAGGTTGGCAGAAGCTGGGATGAGTAACAGGCGCTCACTCTGTTACGCGGCACTCGGGATTCGACCCGCCAAACTGCCGACCTTCTGATCGACAAGCTCAGTGTCCTAACCCACTGAGCCACCGCTTCCCTTTTTCCTAGGTGAAGGTTTAAAAAAAATATTTACCTCTATGAAATCCATCTGGAAAGTTCTGCACAGATTTTGTTTGGGGAAAAACTCCCAGTGAAAAATTGCATTTTGATGAATTAGCTTGCCATCCCAGTTTGCTAGATAGTATGGAGTGGGAGGGCCAAATATCCCAAGTTCAATGCCCCCCTTGCTTTCGATCCTGTATTTTAATTTCCATATAATGGAAAGATTTCAGTGTGTATCATTACCCAGCATTTTCTACCTTCCTCCTTGAGTGTAGCTTTTGCCTGCAAAACTGGAGTTACTAAAAAAATTAGGACTATAATTGAAATGGGAGATCTTTTTATGTTATTTTGGCCAAACACAAGACAGGTTTTGATTGGCTATATAATGTGTGCATCTCACCCACCCCCCACCCGCAATTTTTCCCAATGAAGACAAGTGGGAGAAGTATAAAACAAGAAAAAAAACTCATGAAGTTTTAATAGCAAGGATCACTTTGTGAATTCCACTTACTTTTGTACATGTTGAAAGCTGTTTCCCCCAAAAAAATTAATATTGAAAGATCAGAATCTTTTTTCAAACTAGGAAAATTGGCTTTAGGTACACCAAACACTGATTAAATTTTGAGGCACACAGAGCAGTAACCTCTGTACATATTAAGTAGTTTAATTTGAAATATTCCTTGATACCTTGGTAAAAGTAACATACTATTTATGCTTGATGAAAAATGGTGCATTTCATGAAGAGAGAAAGGCTGTTCATCAATTTTTAGCTTCTTCTGTAACTCTAGATTGTTTTACTTTGGAAAAGACCAAAAGGGTGTTTAGAAAGAGTCAGGAAATCATTCATTTTATCTAAAAGCAAAGCGGCTGATTTATTTCTAGTGAAGGTTGTTGACAGAACTGTTAACTCGCCTACAAATTCCTTCTTAAAGAAAACCTAGGATGGAAACTGTTATCAGGATTGCTACAAACATCACGGGAATAAACATATATACTATCTGAAAAAAATCAAAATCAGACACTGGACTAGTTGCTGAGGAAAAAAAAATCCCTGAAAACAAAGAAAAAAAATTCTAGTGATTGCAATTCTGCATGACTTGCTTCCAATTAATTACATTTTAATCTATGGACCTGTATTCTATTTCCAGCAATCAAACCCATCTGGAGTATGGCTAGTTTTTTGCTCAGAGGGATATTTATCAATTTAGTGCAGGTAGTCCTCAACCTATGAACTTAACGGAGCCCAACATTTCTGTTGCTAAGCGAGACGGTTGTGAAGTGAATGTGCCCCATTTTATGATCTTTGTTACCACAGTTGTTGAGTGGATCGTTGCAGTTGTCAAGTTAGTAACTGTTCTGTACCAGTCTGCTACCGGCCCTGCAGAAAAGGCAACCCCTTTATAAACGGCAAGAGGCTGGAATGACGTCTGCCAAATTTATTACTACAAAAAACAAACAAGACACGTACCAAGATACAGGAGCTTTGAAACACTATCTGAGCGGTTGCTTTCAGCAAACCAGCCCTCCCCAAACATTCCCTTTATAAAGAGTTCAGGGCGTGGCCTCTCTCTGCTTCCTTCCGAGAAGCCCCACAGCCTTCCTCTGTTTACTCCTACTTGACTGCCTCCTGCATCGGGCGTCCTTGAACAGGGCCAGCTGTGGGTCATCTTCATCCACGCTGTCAGGCTCACACAGCTGGGTCTCCATGGTGACCAAGTGGGAGGGGCCTGCCTGAGGGCTATCATCAGCAAGATCTTCAACCCCCTCAGCAAGGTCTTCAACACCCCCCTCCTCCTCTGAGTCGTCCGACCCAACTGCCGAACCCACAGGCTGACCCTGAATCACAACAGTAACACAGTTGTTAAGTGGATCTGGCTTCCCCATTGACTTTGCTTATAAGAAGATCTCAAAAGGGGATCACATGACCCCGGGACACTGCGACCGTCATAAATATGAGTCCGTTGCCAAGTGTATGAATTTTGATCACGTGACCATGGGGATGCTGCAACAGTTGTAAGGGTGAAAAACAGTCGCGTCACTTTTTCCCCCAGTGTCGTCGTAACTTTGAATGGTCACTAAATGAACTGTTGTAAGTTGAGGACCACTGGTGAAGTAATCAAGTCCTGAAAATAGACTAAAGAAAACCAGATTCAGTTTGATTTGTAAAAAGAAACACTAAGCTCACCGTTCTTTGCTATGATACCAATTTTCAGCAGACAAACTGCTAGATTGTAAAGATAAAAGACTTGGCTAAGAGACCAAGTTCAAAGCAGAACTGGGATCTGAGTTTCAAATGCCCAGTGATATATCTGTTCCCAGCTCCACCACTGGCAGAATAAAAGTTATTTTGAAGAATCAGTTATCACAATGGAAGACTTCTACTTGCTATTAGCATACAACCCTTGAAAAATAATTAAAAAGAGAACAGGGTAGAAATGACCTTTTAAATTGCTTCTTTTAGTTTAGTTTAGTTTATTATATTTGTATACCGCCCTTCTCCCGAAGGACTCAGGGCGGTGAACAGGGCATATATAAAAATACAAAATACAAAAATTAAAAAGAGAATTAAATACGAGCCCATACTAAAAACAATAGAAAAATGTAAAAAATTCCCAATAAAAAACCCCAACGCATCCCCCATCAGGCCAGGCCAGCTTGTTCGAATAGGTAGGTCTTCAAGTCGCATCGGAAGGAGCGAAGGTCGGGTACCATCCGGAGCTCAACCGGCAGCTGATTCCATAAAGCCCACAGAGAATGCTCTCCCCCTGGGGGCCACCACTCGACATTCTCTGACCGGTGGCACCCTGAGGAGGCCCTCTCTGTGGGAACGCACAGGGCGGAGGGAAGTTGACGCCGGCAGCAGGTGATCCCCGAGGTACTCCGGACCCATGCCATGTAGGGCTTTAAAAACCATTACCAAAACCTTGAACCTTACCTGGAAGATTTGTGGGCAAACAAGATTTTAGGAGGGGGAAGTAGGGGAAAATTTAATGGATTTGGGGGATGTTAGAAGCAGCAGATATCGTGGTTTCCTGGATTTCTCTTCTGATTTGAAAGAAAAAAAAACATTTTTCCATCAATTTTAATGAACATATTATGGAATTCATTCCTTGAGAAAGAACATAGTGCTAGAAAAAGTGGAAGGAAAGAGAAAAAGACAGGAGCAAGGTGGATGGATTGAATTACTGTTCTTATGGGAACAGATAATCTTGGAAACAGCTTCTGTAATTGCTTGGAGTCAAGACCACCCTGAGAGCAACTAACCAGGAAAGAAGTAGGATTGTGGTCACCCTGATGTAAAAAAGATGTTGAGACTTTAGAAAGAGTGCAGAAAAGAACAACAAAGATGATTAAACGATTGGAGGCTAGAATGTTTGCTGGAATTGGGTATGTCTAGTTTAATGAAGAGAAGGAAACTAATCAAGAACTAATGGGACATTTCCTGTCAATGAGAACAATTAATCAGTAGAACACCTTGCCTCAGGAAGTTGTGGGTGCTCCAATACTAAGAGATTGGACAGCCATTTGTCTGAAATGGTATAGGGTTTCCTGCCTGAGCAGGGGGTTGGACTAGAGGACCTCCAAGATCCCTTCCAACTCTGTTATTCTGACAAAAAACATTCCTTTTCTGGCTACTGAATTAAAGCTGTATCTGCCCATTACGGAGTTGACAATAAAATAAAAATTAAAATGGAATTTCTAAGATAATTTTTATAGTTGCTGTAATGATTCAATTTTCTGTTAGCAGCAGGAAGAGCTGTTTAACTTTGGGTTATTATGGACTAAAATTAAACCTTTGCAAATCACTGCTAACTAATAATAGTGTATGCACAACATACTAACCCCAATAAATTAATTAAATATTTGCAAACAAAGCCACAGAATCACATCAGTGACTCTATTACATCGCTATTCCAAACCCAGATTACATATGTTTGTATAAGACCCAGTAACTGAAGCCATTTAGTAATCCCAGTTGTGACTTTCAGGGAAGAAACCATAAAATCAATTGCTAAGCTGTAGCTTTTCATAAAATGGAGCCCTTGTTGGTTCAACAATAAGAAAGGGACCAAAGATACCAATTTAATCAAGAAAAGAATTGCAGTTTGCATTTTGACTGAAAAAAGAGATTTGCTGCCTATGTCCTGGATCCATGTTGATAGATTAAATTGTTTGTTGTTTTGTGTATTTTCAGCTATAAGCCATGTGATGTATTTAATGGTAATTAAGTCATTTAGAAAATGTTATCTTTATTTGGAGTTAGGATGCAGAACACCCTTTTGCTTCTTGTGTGTTGTATCAGTTATACAAAATCCCTTAGCTATTATGGAATTGACGTGTAGGACATATAGGACTGCATCACAGAACAAAAATGTTTCCAGACATATATATCATAATAGTACGAGAAAAGACAATAGCTGAATGATGGAACTTATATTTCTAGGTTACAAGTTCCACTTAAAGGCCATTTTCTATCAGCTTTCCATTTCATAGGAAATATTTCTGATCAAGACCTTTAGCAGTGGTGTCAAGCAGCATAAATAATGGGGTGCTGGATGAAAGAATGATCCAACAGATGCCAGGAATATTTTACATGAAATGTTTAATCTTCCATATAAAAACCCCATCAATTACTAGCAGTGACACAATTTCAGAAGTTATTTTTGTTTCGGCAGACTTGAAACTATTACCAATGAACCATAAGTCACATTGTGGTACAGGCTGTTGGGGTTATTTTGTTTTTCCCAGTACCCATCTCAATTTTCATCTTTCCCATCCATTTCCTCTTTCTCCATATTGAGGACACTGAGTGAAAAAGGGATCAGAAATGTGCTAAGTGTATTAACCTACTGCTTTATTCTGAATTTTGTAAAGTACTTTAAATAATTGTTCTGAACTGTTTACTGCTCATCTCCCAAAACATGACTCTGGGTGGCATTAATAAAAATTAAATAGTACGTAACAGATTGTTCTGTTCTTGATGGGTATGTTCATTTTTTTGAGAATCAAAAAAAGAAAGTTCTTCGTATCTTCTTTTTTACTCTCGCTGTCACTGACATAATTACCCTATTTTTGTGGCTTAGTTCTTCAGGCAATTTTATACAGAAGGACACAAAACACATGACCATCTTTGGAAGCAATCCCTGAAACGTGTATGGGACTGATATGGATATTATAGTTAAGTGCTGGATTAAACCTTGAGAAAACTTAGATTTAACTAGTTTTTTTTAAAAAAATGTGGAATACCTGCTATTATAATATATGGAATAATACTTATTTAGAAGAACTGGGAGAGTTATTCCCTCTTTGTGGAATCTTGAACTCTATAAAGGGAACATAAAATATAAATGTAATAAGCATATATCAATCTACTACATGGGTGGATGAAACCTGAATGTGTTGATGAATAAACTATGGTCATTAAGAAATCTTGATAGAAAGAGAAAATATATTGTCTTTGAGGCTCTTGGTAACTTTTATGACCTTTCTCTAAAATCTGATATATTTATGACCTGGCAGGCATATTTTAGATCAATGTCATAAACTTCCTTTAAGTACAAATGGATCCGACCCTTAAGAGCTTGACAGCCAAGATCAGCTGTATGTTCTCCAGTTAAATCTTTATACAGTGAAATAGTTATTCATATACAAATACCATAACTACGGTATTTAGTTTGAAATAATGCTAAGGTGTCTATGCTATGTTTTTCCCTGCCTGAACCTACTTAATTTTAGAACAGTTAGCCAAGAGTGATTATGTGATGCCCACATAGTCATAAAATTAGACAGACATGGGAGATTTTCATATTGCAAACAGCTCTGTTAGGCAGGTTACCCCTGTGTGATATATGCTCTTAGAGCAGTGGTGGCGAACCTTTTTGAGACCGAGTGCCCAAACTGCAACTCAAAACCCACTTATTCATCGCTGGGTGCCGGGGGAGTGGCCACCAAGTGGGCGATGCTCCAGCAACCCGATCCGGGTGTCAGAGGCCTGCAAAATTGGCCATGGGGGGGGGGGGAAGTGAAATCACTCTGCAGCCCTAGATCTGGGCAGCAGAAGCATTTTGTAGGCCTCCGGCACCCGGATCGGGCCTCTGAAGCATTGTAAAATTGCCCCACGGCCATGGATGCGAACTCCAAAAGCTTTGAAAATGCTTATGCTGCCCAGATCGACTATGAGGGGAGCGAATCGCTCTGCAGCCCTAGATTTGGGCAGCAGAAGCATTTTGCAGGCCTCCGATGCCCGGATTGGGCCACTGGAGCACTGTAAAATGATGGCCCAGGCGGGGACATGAAATCGCTTCAGAGGCTTACCTGGACTCATGCTGCAGCTGTCTTCACCATCCAGCCTGGATCCGCCCAGCTCTTGCAGCTGCTCCCTGACTCTCAGTGCAGAGAGAAAGAGAGCAAGAGCGCAGGAGCACGTGGAGAGGGGGCAGGGCAGCATGGCCCTGCCTCCCTCTTGGGTGGTGGCACGCGTGCCCACAGGGACGGCTCTGCATGCTGCCTGTGGCACATGTGCCATAGGTTCGCCCAGTGCTTTTTTTGTAAAAGAAAAAGGTGCCAGAACTCACACATGTCATACAACCGCCTTGCCTACCCTACAAGGTTCCATCCAAAAAAGGTGCCGGAACTCCGTTCTGAGCGTTCTATGAGAAAAAAAGCCCTGGGTTCGCCACCCCTGTCTTAAAGGGACTGGACCTCAGTATATGGAAGGTATTGTGATAAATATCATGCTGGTTTCTGAAGCTTGTACTGAAGCTAATGCTAACTTTTCTGTGGGTCTGAGACCAAACTGAAACCAAATGATTATAGCACTTAACAATAGCACTTAGACTTATATCCCGCTTCATTGCACTTTACAGCCCTCTCTAAGCATTTCACAGAGCCAGCCTATTGCCCCCCAACAATTTGGGTCCTCATTTTACCTACCTTGGAAGGATGGAAGGCTGACTCAATTTTGAGCTGGTGAGACTCAAACTGCTGGCAATCGGCAGTCAGCAGAATTAGCCTGCAATACTGTACTGCATTCTAACCACTGCACTGCACTGCACTGCTCTTTATTATGCTTTAAAAAGCTGGGAACTGCTGCCAAGCTTGTGCTGATACCTGTCTAAAATGACAAAATGTGTATTATTGTTGTAGTTATATCTATGTTGTAGTTCTGTTCATATTCACTCAGCTCTCTTATGTTCCAAAGTCTTAAATTTGGTATAAACTTCTGTAGATCTGCAGCCATAACTTGAATTTGCTCTCCAATTCACCCTGGCTACAAAACCGTATCTTCTGGATAGAGAGAGAGAGAAAGAGAGGGAAAAAAATCCTACCAGGGTTCCAATTTATGCAGTCGTTTTGCCCAGCTCTCATTTTCTGTATGGCCTAATGTGTTTTTCATGGGGACAAGTACACTATCCAGCAGGCTGCAGAAATTTGTAAACAGATTCCAAGCAGATGGGCTTGATTGTTAGCTCTCTCTGTTTGTGCCAACTCCTCCATGCTTCTTGCCATTAAAAAGCTAGACCTAGTGGAAAATCTCCCCCTTTTTCTACCCAAGGGCATCCAAAGGGCTCTTGTTTGGCACAAATCCTCAAGAGCTCCTGCAGCTTGCAAAGATGGTTTGTAGCAACTGGTCTCCATCATAGCAGAGCCAGATGAAGGTGGGAGAATTAAAGGCGGCCTTCACTCCGTCCACTGAAGACTCCTTTGGTTGCTTTTTATGTTTCTGTGCTTTACATTCTGCTCATCTACATAAAAATTCATCCCTGCAAATGGGCAAATACCCAGCTGAACCTGCAACTTTCTCCCCAAGCAGATTGCAATATCTCATCCCTTTTTTCACCCATGTGCCACTCTTCTGAACCCAAATGCAGTCTTCTCATTCTGGGCTGGATCTATTCCAAATATCCATTTTTTTCTCTCTTTAGCAAAGAGTGTAATAAGGAAATAGTAGCCAGCAGTCAGCAATGTCTTCCTTCCTTCCTTCCTTCCTTCCTTCCTTCCTTCCTTCCTTCCTTCCTTCCTTCCTTCCTTCCTTCCTACATCGCCTTTCTCCCATCTCGCCAAAAGCAATTCTTTAAAACCAAGAAACTGACATCCATAGAAATGTGTTAGGCTTGTTTAAAAAGTTCTCTGTTCAGAGCAGTTAGAATATCTTTGTAAAGGAGATTAAAATGGCACATTTCCATACCAGTGGCTATCAACTTCTGCCTGCCTGTTTGGATTCTGGGCTGAGAAAATTATCAATACATTTGACCCAACCTAGGCATATTTTGGTTGTAATTGCCTTTGTCATATTTGTCTTACTTGGAGATGTACACAATGGAGAGCTGCAGTATATTGACAAGGGACTCTTTTTAAAAAAATAATATAAACCTGCCTGAGCCACTTATTACCTATTTAAAAATGTGATAGACAAGCTGTAAGATTTAGATTAGGAAGAGAGATTTGCTGAGTCCCTTTGTGTTGTTTAACATCACCAAACTGCTTTTTCTCACTTTTTCCCATTGTTGTAATCCTTTTGTGGGTGTATAAAGGGGAAGCATTCAAAATTTTTTGCTTTGGCTGCTGAGCTGGACTACTGCTGTTTCTGTATTGGAGTTTTAATTTCATTTTTAATTATGTTTATCATGAATTTGGTTTTTAATATTTCAGTTCCATTGTTAGCTGCCAGGAGAATGGTTTTTGGCACAAAGGAAGGCTGGAGATATATAAAACAATATTATTACAATTATCACATCTCTTGTGATTTCAACTTGTAAATAGCCAAAGGGAATGCATATGTTATTTACAAGTAGCATTGAACTGATATCCCGTTTTTATTCTTTTATTTCTGTCTGGATGCTATTGTGTTTCATTCTCCTTTAATGGTGGATTTTCAGCTGTGAAACTGGCCTTCTGTTTTTTAGCTCATAAGCATAAAGTTTTTCCTTCTGTAGATGACTAATATATGTTGATAAAATCTTAAATGGGAAGTAAATTTAATGTGAATCTATAGAACTGCTCAGTATTCTATTTGATGACTCTTCAGTTATGGTTTTAGTGACACCAGTAATGTTTATAAAATGAAATTAATTGTAGAGAAAAGTAAGGTTTTACACTCAGGCAAGAAAAAACAAACAAACAAATGTACAGGTACAGATTAAGTGAAAACTGTCTCAATAGCAGTAACCCCAAGAAGGATCTTGGAGTCCTGGTGGACAATCACTTAAATATGAGCCAGCAGTGTGCAGAAGCAGCCAAAAAAGCCTCATACAATCCTAGGTTGCATTAATAGAGGGAGAGAATCAAGATCGCATGAAGTATTAGTACCACTTTATAATGCCTTGGTAAGACCACACTTGGAATATTGCATCCAGTTTTGGCCATCATATTTTAAATAAGAGTGTTAAGTATTGTGGGTAGACCGGTGAGGACAGATGACAAGACATCGAGGTTTCAACTGAATCTTTATTGTGGTTGAACTGAGGAGTCTCAACAACTCGGCTCCTTTAAATACTGTTGCCAACAAGCCGGTAACCAATCCACATCCTTAAATGGTCCCGCCAGAACGGGCGGTCCAATGGGACGGGAGTTAGGACGCCACCTGTTGTTGCCGGGCGCCTCACAGCTGATGTTCAGCTGGCTGTCAGCATAACCAAGCTTTAACTCTTATTCACTATATAACAAAGAGACTCCGGAAAGAGTGCAGAAAAGAGCAAAAAAATTAAATGATTACAGGGCTGGAGGCTAAAACATATGTAGAATGGCTGCAGGAATTGCGTATGCCTAGTCTAGTGAAAAGAAAAGACTAGGGGTGACGTGATAGCAGTGTTCCAATATATGAGAGGCTGCCACAAAGAAAAGGTGGTCAATCTATTTTCCAAAGCACCAAGACAAGAAACATTGGATGGAAACTAATCAAGGAGAGAAGCAACCTAGAACTAAGAATAAATTTCCTAACTGTGAGAACAATTAACCAGTGGAACAGCTTGCCTTCAGAAGTTGTGGGTGCTTCATCACTAGACGCTTTTAAAAAGAGACTGGACAGCCACTTGTCTGGAATGGTACAGGGTCTCCAGCTTGAGCAGGAGGTTGGAGTAGAACAGGGGTGTCAAACTCAATTTCATTGAGGGCCACATCAGCATTGCGGTTTCCCTCAGGGGCCTGGGTGGGTGTGGCCAGGGTGGGCGTGGCCTACTGGGTGGGCGTGGCTAGAGTGCGTATGGCCTGCTGGGTGGGCATGGCCAGCTATGGGGGCCTGGGCAGGAGTGGGACAGATCTGAGGGTCTCTGGCAGAAGGAGGGTCTCTGGGCCAGGGCCAAGGCAGTGGGGGCCGTTCCCTCACTGTTTCCAGGATGGCTTCACAGGCCGCATGAAACCACTTCGCGGGCCAGATCCGGCCCCCGGGCCTTGTGTTTGACACGTCTGGAGTAGAAGACCTCCAAGGTTCCTTCCAGCTCTGTTAGTCTGTTATTATTATGTAAAAGGCTTAGCCAGGTCTGGTCAGGACCTAGCACATTGTATGCACATGACAATGCTAAACTTGGGTAGAATTCATGCCAGCTACCTTTTCTGTAACCTAGTATGTTTTCTAGGCCAAATCTGTTTTCTTATCATGTAATTTAAGGGATTGCTTGAATCCAGAACAGGCAAAATTCAGCAGATAGGTTAAATGTGTAATGAGAACGCAGTTGTAGATAAAAGAACATTCCCCAAAGACATTTATCATTTTTTTTTTCTTAGCTTGTCTTTACATATTTAGTGTGCGTGTAAGAAAGAGACAGGAAAAGCAAATAAGACAGGGATTAAAAAGATGATGGAAAGATCTAGCAATTTCCTATTAAAATAAGAGGATTTAAATGGATTGCAATGCATTCTAATGTAAACATCAAAACTGAGAGAGAAATGCAGAATTGGGGCCAGCCTTATATTTAGGCAAACTTGGCCTTTGGCGATGGATTTTGTATTTTGTGAAATAGCACTCTTAGATATGGAATTTACTGTTATTATAATAAATCATTATTTTACCATGTCTGAAAAGCGATAGTTCTTGCATAATGTTCTCTCTTAAACTTTGAAATCACTTGACTGGTTCTGACTTGGGAACAGGAAGCAATATTTTGTAGCATATTTATATCGTTTAATGCAACCCTTCTTCAAAGAGTCAAAATCAGTGTACAGAATAAATATATGTTATCAGGGTAGAGCAATTGAAACAACAATACAGTATTTAAAATATAAATGAATATAAATATATTGGTAATAGTGTTTTATTTAAAGGAGGATTTTACCTCAGAGGTATTCAGCTGAACTAAGAAGTTTTAACTCTTTTGCTCAAAACTGGAAAACCTGGATTCAGTAACATTTCCCCCACTGTGAAAATTCTGTAATAAAGGATGCTGTGGCCAAACAAGTCCTATCTTGATTTACTAAAATATGTGACCATAAGCAAGATATCTTTGGCCAGCCTCAATGCATTGCCTAACTCAGGGGTAGGCAACCTCGGCTCTTTTATGACACATGGACTTCAACTCCCAGAATTCCTGAGTCAGCACATGAGTCATAAAAGAGCCAAGGTTGCATACCCCTGGCCTAACTGATCTTGAGGGAGATGTTTCTTAGGCATATTTTGAGAGTATCTTGCATTGCCTCACTTTAACTTTCTTTTAGTTTATATTGACCTTTAAAAAGGTAATGAATACCCATTCAATGTCATTTAATTGCTTTCCAAATGGAGAAGAGAATCGTATTTTATGGCAAGTGAAAAAAGATTGTATTTAGCATAATACAAAACTTCCAATCCTCTATAAGCATATGGCAGGACATATGTTACATTTTTTGTGGATATTACCAGGACCATTACACATAGTATGTATTTATTATATTATATTTAATATAAATTCCTGTGCTGTCCATCTTGCTATCCAGCATGACTCTGGATATGCAGTAATGTGTTGGACAATATGATGGCAGACAAAAGGAATTCCATGGGTAAAGTGCGTAATGGGCTCTAACACATTAACAACATGGCTTTCTTATGCCCTGATAATGGCCAATTGTGCATGTCTTTTTGGAAAATCCTGGATTTCAATCATACCAACACTTTATGCATTACTAAAGATTAGACAAGGTTGTCATCCTGTATTTACTTACTTACTTTCACCAACCATTTTCCATTCAATTCAGTGTCAACCATCCAACTAGCGAATTCAACATTGAGGAAACTCTATGACTTCAAGGTGCCATAAAAGATAAACTTTATTGAATACACATCTCGGTACTGAAGAAACAAAATCAGCTCTAAATTTCCCATCCGAAAATCTGGTTAGTTAACAAGAGCTTTCCATAAAGCCCCACCCACCAAGTGTTCGTGTTGCCCAATCACATTTCTTTGCTTTATTATGAGAAAGGTCCACTCCTGTGACCTTGGTTCTCACGGTCCGTAGATGGCTTCTTAAAATCCTATTTTCCCAAGCTTCCCCTCTCCCCAGTTTTGATGGCAAGTTGAGTAGCAACAGAGTTTAGCAAGCCTCTTAGCAATTCAATCTTGACATTCAGTTGGTATGAAGAATAGCCTTCTTCTCCTTTACAACATAGAAATGGTGTAGTAGTCATGTTTCTGGAAAGAGTTCAGCCAAATAGCACAGTTTTATTTTTAAAGTTGAAAACTAAACAAAGTCTCAGACTACCATATATTGCAGTTTCAAATTAATTTTGTATCTTGTATCTTGAGAATTTGTTTCTTCCTCCCACACTTTTATTTAGGAAAAATAAAGTTTCCAGATAGAGTCATACAAGGGATTTTGCGGAACCACAGTACGTATTCATCATCCGTCATGAATGATCAGATTATAACATTTTGCATGCTAGCAATTTACAATGTCTTATAGGGTGATCCAGCCATTGCTATGGTGATATAAAGTCTCCTTTTTATTCTAATTGCTATAATTCTAATGTTCATATTATGGCATTTTTTCAATTAAACAATTTGCAAAGCCACATAGGATGCAGCCATTGCTATGGCGATATGAAGTCTCTTTCTTTTATTCTGATTCTGGCACATGTGTGCCTTTCCTCACTTCTAGCACAGAATGTATCATAAATGTGTAAGGGTAACTTCTTTTTTTCCCCTCTGAGACAGCCTTAAGTTATCCTTAGTTGTCCTTGCATACAAATATTATTTTCCTCTTTATCCTGATATAATTTTGCCATGAATACTTTCTCCTCCTCTTCACTGATTCTTCATTTTTAGCTTGGGACCCCAATGGGGGAGCATCACAGTGAAAGTGGTTGATTGGTTCACAAAAGATCCCACTTCCCCCCCATCCTGTTCCCACCCTCCCCATCTTTCAATTAATTAATTTTAATTGGACTGTAGTGTCCGTTGTATTATTTATATAAGTTATATAAAATTTATATAATTTTTTAATTTATATGGTCTTATTTTTTAGGATTGTAAGCTGCCCAGAGTTACCTTGAGATAAAATGGATGGCCTATACATTTTTCTAAATTATTTAATTAAGTAATTGGTGGTGCAGTCAATGAGCAACTAGGGAATGGGATCAGCCCAGCAACTCTTGGTCTCCATAGGTGAAGTGTCATCTTCTAGAGGTGGTTTGATTTGAGCAGGGACAGAATCTGATTCTTTCAAATGTTTCTTCTCTCTTTCCATACCTGCCGAGTTTCTGCATGATCTCTTGTTTGGAGACTGGAATTAGGTCTGGGCACCATCTGACTGGCTGGGTGTAGTGGAACAGTGCACCCTGAACCCATTTCTCTCTGTGTGCTACTTCCCGATACTTAGCTCTTCTCACATCCATCCAGTATTATTTGGGTTTCTTCTGAAGTTGGGTTCAGTGATCATCTAAAATACTTACAAACAAATGATAGGCATGGGGAAAACTGCAAAAACAAACCAAGAAATAATCTTGCAGAAAACCAAGCCAACTTTTGGTAGATGGTTCAACTTGCTTTTCCAGTCAGTTGTCAAAGCTATGGCCTTCCCCCAACTCAGCCTAACCCTCAGCAACCCATTAAGGAGAACGATTGGTGGTTGTTTTCCTGCCAGCTGGTTATATTTAGTGGGACAAAGGGGAAGCATGCTAGGATTAATGATTCCTGTTCTGGGATCATGTACTATGTACTGTGCATGTAGATTGCACATTAGGTAAAAACAGTATCACCTGTCTGTGGCAGGATAGAGTTTCCTAGTGAGGAAAGCAGATTTAACGCTTTGGCTTTTGGAGTAGTGTCCATACTTAGTTGGAGGTAATTGGGGAAAACACTTAGAAATATAAAGGTAAAGGTTCCCCCGCACATGCGTGCTAGTCGTTTCTGACTCTAGGGGCCGGTGCTCATCTCCGTTTCAAAGCCAAAGAGCGCTTGTCCGAGGATCTCTCCATGGTCATGTGGCCGGCATGACTAGACACCAAAGGCACACGGAACGCTGTTACCTTCCCACCGTAGTGGTCCCTATTTTTCTACTTGCATTTTTATGTGCTTTCGAACTGCTGGGTTGGCAGAAGCTGGGATGAGTAACAGGCGCTCACTCTGTTACGCGGCACTTGGGATTTGACCTGCCAAACTGCTGACCTTCTGATTGACAAGCTTAGCGACCTAACCCACTGAGCCACTGCGTCCCTTACTTAGAAATATACAATATCCTAAATAAATATAAAAACTGAGACTCTTTACTCAAAATATGTTAGTGCAGTGACAGGAAATTTCAATGTTCATTAGAATCTTCTTGATGATAGAGAGCCACAGTTAATAATTTTTTAATGAAAATTGGAAACTCAAAGAGTGAATCCATAGTACAATGAAAGCAAGGCCACATACATAAAAGGATTGAATTTTTTTTGTCGTTGTCTATAATATGGGGGCAGAGAATTTATTTTTTATTACATTAGTCTGAGGGTTTTTTAAAATCCACTAAACATACTTCAAACCTAGTTTGGAGCTTACCTTCATTGTGATGCCACAGTTGGAGACATACAATACATTGATGAACATTGGTTACCTAGGTTGGTGATCTTGTGGTATGCTTATTGCGAGGCAATATTTTTATTATGTTTTTATTTTTAAAAAATAAATTTATTTTAAAAAGTCAGATTATTATTAGACTTGCTAGGTTATGTCAACGAAGACTCAATCATCCAAGTCAAAGTTGTTTAAAGGTTGAATTATGGCAACTGGACCAAACTTTGTTCATCTGAGACTCTGACTGATGATGGAATGGGACAACTTGCTGCAGTCAACTTGCCACAGCCAATTTGCCAAAGCCAACTCACCACAGCAAAGTCAATGTGGGACAACTCGCCATGAGCAACTCACCACAGGACAATTGAATTCAACAATTCAATTTAATTATTTAAAACAGCTGAAAATTGTTTTAATTTCTGCCATTCACATTTTATTTTGTCCCTCCTTTGGCCTCCTATCTCCAGTGATTCTAGTCCAGTATTTATTCAATATTAGTGTAACTCTTGTCCTGCGGTGAGTTGTCCTGTGGCAAGTTGGCCATGGCAAATTGGCTGCAGTGAGTTGACTATGGGGAGTTGGCTGTGGGGAGTGACTGATGAAATAACTTGGATGAGCAATGAAACATCTCAGTTTAACAAAGTTTGGTCCAGTTGCCATGATTCAACCTTTAGACTCGCTTGGTTGTTTAAAAACCATGCTAACCTTTATATGCTTCATTGACAACTGATGTCTTAAATGTGGCCAGTTTCTGATATAGACATGCACAAACGCGCACGCGCGCGCGCGCACACACACACACACACACACACACTTGTTATAGGAGTGTATTCAGGATAATTGGGTTTGAATGCTTTACCCAGTGTTGTGGAAAAACCCAGTGGAAAAGACAAGAGACAGCAATACAAAACAATAATTCTTACTTTAAGATTCAGAGGTTTATTTTGCTAATGATTTTGGAAAATAGCAAGCATAATAACACAACATCACTTACATTTATAACCCTTTGCAATGAGGACCATTTTGTTTTTAGTTGCGAAGTCGTGTCCGACCCATCGCGACCCCATGGACAATGTTCCTCCAGGCCTTCCTGTCCTCTACCATCTTCTGGAGTCCATTTAAGCTCACACCTACTGCTTCAGTGACTCCATCCAGCCACCTCATTCTCTGTCGTCCCCTTCTTCTCTTGCCCTCAACTTTCCCAGCATTAGGCTCTTCTCCAGTGAGTCCTTCCTTCTCATTAGGGGGCCAAAATATTTGAGTTTCAACTTCAGGATCTGGCCTTCTAAAGAGCAGTCAGGGTTGATCTCCTCTAGGACTGACCAATTTGATCGCCTTGCAGTCCAAGGGACTCGCAGGAGTCTTCTCCAGTACCAGAGTTCAAAGGCCTCAATTCTTTGGTGCTCAGCCTTTCTTATGGTCCAACTTTTACAGCCATACATTGCAACTGGAAAGACCATAGCCTTGACTATATGCACCATTGTTGGCAGGGTGATGTCTCTGCTTTTTAGTGTGCTGTCTAGACCATATGGTATAGCAAACTCCAGTAGGACAGCTATAGGCCAATGACAAATCAATCAAGTCTAGTCCCAGCCCTTTATACCCTTTCTTGTTCTAAAACTGTAGTCAGATGGTCCACTGACTTTTGCTGACTTCTGCTGACTTTTTCTGACTTTTTATTGACTTCTGCTGACTTTTTACTGACCTCCTGCTGACCTTCTGCTGAACATAACTTTTCACATATACCCATGTACATTGGAACCTGCACCCATAAATTATTTTCACTTCCCCTTTTCCCTATGGTTACAATACTCATGTTCCAAATATACATAGAACTATCTACTTTTCAATTTCATATTGCACAAAACTCAGCAGATTACAAATAATACGTCTGTATTGTGAAACAGTATAGAGTTCGTGTTAAAGCTTTGTTTTAAATCACTACTGTGGGTCCTATCCCAGGTGTGCTCCAGCCTTATCTTGTAATATGAGGAGGGGACTATATTTTCATCTCCCATGTCAGCATTCTCTGTATTTCATGGAATAACATGGTTTTCAAACAGCACCCATTGAATATACATCTGGCACGTCTGTGCTTTTCTCTCTCTCTCATTTTTAAACTTGCTCTAAGTTGCTCCAGATACTGTAAATAGTATCTTCTGTTCCAAAATCTGAGTTCTAATCTGTGAATGATGACCTCAGCCCTACTGTGAATGCTAAAACTGGAAGAGGGGGGGGGAAGACCGTGTATTCAGAAAATGGATTGAATACCATTCTCATCTGTCAGCTGCTTCTTGCAAACTTGTTTTCTCTATTTTTTTTTACAGCTTTTCTGGTTGGCCTCCTTCCTTCCTGAGACTAAGCATCTGGAACAAAATAACGTTTCAGAAACTGTCATCCAACAAAAGGAAATTATTTGTTAGCGTCAGGGGGCTGTGTGATTCAGAGAAGTAGTGATGAGGTACAAGAGTTCCCACAAATGGTTACACACTCTGGTGAATTTCATTTCTATTTCTAACTTGGTTTTTCTAAAAGCGGACTAAAGTTGTGCTTTGAAGCATGTAAAACAGCTGGGCTGGTTTCAGTCCTTTTACTCAACATTTGATATTCCATTAATATTTTAAGGATAATGTCTTGCATATATTTTTCTACGAATGAGTTTTGCTGTATGCTGAGATTGACTTCCCAATAATCATTGTAAAACTAGTTTATGTCCCTTAATGATGCTGTGCTTAGTTTAGATGCTCAACAAAGTTATTTTTCAAATGTCCATATAGGTAGACAAAACATGATTTTTTTTCTTTACTTCCCTAGCTTTGTGGGAGACAATTTTCCATGAGACCATTTATTTATTTATTTATTTATTTATTTATTTATTTATTTATTTATTTATTTATTTATTTATTTATTTATTTATTTTATTGAATTTGTATACCGCCCTATTCCCGTAGGACTCAGGGCGGTTTACAGGGCAGTTAAAACCATGAAATACAAAAAATTAAAATCAATTAAAACAATTAAATTAAATTCAAGCCCCAAGAGTAAATCTAAAACCCAGTTAAATTAACAACCCCACAGTCTGGACCAAACAGATCAAAGAGCCAAGTTTTCAGGTCCCGGCGAAATGAGCGAAGGTCGGGGGCAGTCCTAAGTTCTGTAGGTAGTTGGTTCCATAGGGCAGGCGCACCCACAGAGAACGCCCTTCCCCTGGGAATAACCCGCCGGCATTCATTAACCAACGGTACCCTGAGAAGGCCCTCCCTGTGGGGGCGCACAGGACGATGGGAAGATGATGCCGGCAGCAGGTGTTCCCTTAGATAGTCCGGACCCAAGCCATTTAGGGTTTTATAGGTCATTACCAGCACCTTGAATCTCACCCGGAGAGCAACCAGAAGCCAATGTAGCTCACGGAGAAGAGGTGTTACACGGGAGTATCAGGAAGCTCCCATCAAAACTCGCGCGACCATAAATGGGATGATGATAAAATGATTCATATTTTGAGACTCCACATGAAGATTTTTTTTCTCCTCAGAATTGGTGTCATCTTTGGGGAAAGATGTGGGAATAGTTATGGGGGAAGGTCAGCAGAATAATTATTTATGAAGATGATCATGTGCATATGGTGTTTGAAAGTTCTTCTGAGAAGGAAAGTCTTTAGTGACTTTCAGAACATCGTTAGTGAGGAAAGTAAGGCTTGCTCCACATTCAAGGGATCAGAATATGAAGCCAATTTTGTGTGTTCCCACGATGCCATCAAGCTTATGATTGTTGGAAAGTTAAAATTGTAAATTCTGAAGGTTAATGAAATTTAGTTTATGTAGACATAGTGATCAATTTGTTTTCTACTTTCTCTCTATTGCTGCAAAAAATTGATGAATTGGAATCAACAGTGAGGACGGGGAGAAACATTTAACCTTGTTTTTGTCACTGTTATTTGTTGGATGGAATAATGGCTGGATAACAGGGAGATAGAAGAAGGTTGGTGATCATTCTGAGAATTGTGACTGGTGCAAAAACCATTATCTCTGTGTCGGTGTGAAGCTGGCAGTTGTAGGGAAGGGAACCTATACTCCTTCAGTCATTCTGTGGTTGGGAGAACTGTTTTGATTAGGTGTCTCCAAACTTGGCCACTTTAAGACTTGTGGATTTCAACTCCCAGAATTCCTCAGCCAGTGTGCCTGGCTGAGGAATTCTGGGAGTTGAAGTCCACAACTCATAAAAGGGCCAAATTTGAAGTCCCCCTGCCCTAAAGTGTTTCTAAAGAACCATCTTAAGGTATGAGGAAAAAGGTTTTTTGATGAGCGGTTATCATTCAGCTTCTAATACTGGTCTTTCCTTCTCAAACAACTAATCTGAAAATAGAATAATACCAGAATAAGAGAGTTGGAAGGGACCTTGGAGGTCTTCTAGTCCAGCTCCCTGCTCAAGCAGGAGAGGCTATACCATTCTGGACAAGTAGCTGTCCAATCTCTTCTGGAAAACCTTCAGCGATGGAGCATCCACAACTTCTGAAGGCAACTTCTGTTCCACTTATTAATTAGTTCCCTTCATAGTATTTTCTAGATAAGGGCTGGGAATAGATCATCTATTCACTGAGTTTTCTAAACCTGGGGATATTTTATTTTTTATTTGTTAAATTTTTTTGTGTTCTATTTCGCTGTGGAGCTACTTTAGGCAAGCAGCCTACTCTTCAATGTTTACTTTTAGTTTAAGTTGAAGAATAGGGCAAAAGAGTGCTATAAATAAAGATTTTGGGTTAGCAAATTGTCAGTGGTGCAATTAAATGCACTGTCAAATTTGCCAGCATTGAAATTTCTCCTCGGTATTTAATTCACCTGGCCTTGTTCCCAAAACAGGAATCAACATGTTAGCTGTTTTCTGTTGTTTTAGTTGGCAGTTTTTCAATTTCATGCAGCTACTGCCTAGGTGAAATCCAAGGTGCTTTACCCTACCTCATTGTTTTAATTAGGTGCATAGGGGTACGTTTGGGATCCATGTGCAGCATGCTCCCACACTATAGTATTTATTGTTATACAATATTACACTATAATTCTTCTCTTGTGGTCACAGTAGGATTCCTGACACACACATTCTCTATGGGTTTTTTTAGAGCTTTGTCTTTAATATGTATATGTATATGTATATGTATATGTATATGTATATGTATATGTATATGTATATGTATATGTATATGTATTTATTTATTTTAATTCCATTTATATCCCGCCCTTCTCCGAAGACTCAGGGCGGCTTACAAGCTTAGCAGTATGTATGTACATATGTATATGTATATGTATATGTATATGTATATGTATATGTATATGTATATGTATATGTATATGTATATGTATATGTATATGTATATGTATATGTATATGTATATGTATATGTATATGTATATGTATATGTATATGTATATGTATCAAGGTCAAGGTCAAGGTTCCCCCGCACATGCGTGCTAGTCGTTTCCGACTCTAGGGGCCGGTGCTCATCCCGTTTCATAGCCAAAGAGCCAGCGTTTGTCCGAGGATGTCTCCATGGTCATGTGGCCGGCATGACTAGACGCCAAAGGTGCACGGAACGCTGTTACCTTCCCACCGTAGTGGTCCCTATTTTTCTACTTGCGTTTTTACGTGCTTTCGAACTGCTAGGTTGGCAGAAGCTGGGACGAGTAACAGGCGCTCACTCTGTTACGCGGCACTCGGGATTCGACCCGCCAAACTGCCGACCTTCTGATCGACAAGCTCAGCGTATATGTATATGTATATGTATATGTATATGTATATGTATATGTATATGTATATGTATATGTATATGTATATGTATATGTATATGTATATGTATATGTATATGTATATGTATATGTATATGTATATGTATATGTATATGTATATGTATATGTATGCACGAAGCCGAAGAACCAGCCTGAAGATGATGAGTGGGACCTCGTCGAAACGTTGCCAAGACCCTCTCAATCTTACACGGGAAAAGACCCGAATACGCCAAGACATACATACATACATACATACATACATACATATATTTGATGGAAGTACCTTGGGTTTTTGAACTTGCTATACTGCAGTTCTATTATTATGATTTTATTATGATTTCTTTTGCCTTGCAGCTCCAACCTAGGAGCGTTAAGCAGGGCTCAAGTCGCGACTGCAATACATTGTGTATTCAAATTTCTTTTTTGCTGACATTTTGCTCCCATTTAACTCTTTGTCAGCAAAAAAGAAATTTTTATATATTTATAAATATTCAAATAGTATATATATTCAAAATTTTCTGAAATCCATGTACTTATCCTATAAAGTTGGATACAATTAGCTTAACTCAGAAGTCACAATCTGAATATCTAAGATATCCATAATAAGGTATCAAACCAATGGGGAATATCTGAAATGTCTTAGTGATATTCCCCAAAAAAGGAAGGAGTTTTCTTGTGACACAACTGCATTTTTTCCCACTCTGCCATTTCATCTAACTTTTTCGACTTGCAAAATTGTGCCTTGTATCTCCTATGCTTGTAAAAATGGTATGATGGCAAAAAACTTTACTGGAAAGACGTAGCAAGTGATCATAAATGTAGTTTTTCTGCTGAACAGTAAATTGTAACCCATATATTTGTCCTTCTTATTCTCACAAGGATTTAATGTGAAAATATGATGGGAGCTGTAATTTACAGTCAAGAAACAACTTATAGCAAAGATTTTTTTTTAAAAAAATGCTTTTATCTTTGTTTCCCAATATTTAATCATGGGGGTTTAGAAATGCAACTGAAAATTACTTCCCCTCCCCTCTGAAATATTTCAAAAGTACAGTGCAAAATTGTAGGTTGATGGGACGTTTGGACAACTCTTTCTACCCTATGTTTAAATTATTATACACCAAGAGAGAGAGAGAGAGAGAGACAGGATACTGTTTAATGCAAACAAATGATAACATCAGCTTAAATCTCAAGCTTTCCTCAATTCCCGCCATTTTATGTACTTTCAATCTGTTTTACTCAGTATTATGCATCTATGGAAATGCACTATAATACTCTATACACTATAATAGCATTCTTCCTTGAACTCTGAACAGATCCCACAGATCCCTACTTTTTATTTTCCCATGTTCTTTCTAAAAACAATACTACCGTAGGATTTAATCAAAGCAAATCAAAACAATTTTTTCCCTTGACCATTTTCCTGTGTGATTCATTCTCTATCTCCTTGCAACCCAGCTTCTAATTTTAGTGTTGACCTCATAAAGAACTGAATGAACCAGAGTGAGGTTGACCCTTTCTCTAATTTTTCTTAGCCATAGGAAATAACCCATAACTGAGAAGAAGCCCCCCGGCATCCTTTTGTTTGGAGGTCAGTCCATGGAGCACAGATTTGTGCCACAAAAATTCAGTAGCACACCACCCAAGTAACAACGATGGAACTTCTGTCCATATTAGGATGGGAATCAAGTCAAAGAAGTATGTTAAATATTCAGAGCTTAATACAATGTTGAGCACTTAAATGATATGTATTGGTACAGTGGTTGAAATATTTATGGAGTGTTTTTTTTCGCATTCGGCTCAACGTTTTTTTTGGGGGGGGAATGAAAAGAGGGATATTCTGTCTATGGGATGAATGGGTTATTTATTTAATGCAGACATGTCAAACACAAGGCCCGGGGGCCAGATCCGGCCCATGAAGTGGTTTCATGCGGCCTGCGAAGCCATCCTGGAAGCAGTGAGGGAACAGCCCCCACTGCCCTAGCCCTGGCCCAGAGACCCTCCTCCTGCCAGATACCCTCAGATCTGTCCCACTCCTGCCCAGGCCCCCATAGGCACCCTTGATGTGAACGATATAGAGCTGGCCATGCCCACCCAGTAGGCCATACACACTTTAGCCACGCCCACCCAGTAGGCCATGCCCACCCAGGCCACGCCCACCCAGCCCCCTGAGGGCAACCGCAATGCTGATGTGGCCCTCAATGAAATTGAGTTTGACACCCCTGATTTAATGAATGGATAGATATTAGAAATATACACAAATACCCAAAAATGAGATGAAGGAAGTTCTAGTTTCCACCAGCATGATATGATCATGTTACTTCCATGTGCCCTGAGACTTTAGATATCATTTCTTTAAAAGGTGGGGCAAAATAGGCCCTTCAAATCTATTCTTGTTCCAACCTAAGTCGTATATTGCAGATGGAATGGATGGCCTTAACAAAGCCTAAATTTGACAACAAAATCCTTCGGAGCCGTACAGAAACATCCTTGTAATAACTGTTCTGTTGCAGTCACCTAAAATTATTTCCCATGTTTCCTATGAAAATAAGTTTCTGTCACCTGAAATTCTCCATGCTCAACATTGTTGCAAATGGAATAATCTACTAGCTCTAATTACAGCTTTAAGCTTCCTGATCTTGTTTGCCCTTTGTGATTCCAAGTTAGAAAAAGAACCCCTTAATAGTTATGCTTGTTCTAATTACACACTGTATACCTTCTTGATAGGAATGTTAAGCTGCCGGAAACCTTTGCCAAACTCCCGAAGAACATTTCTGCAAGAGAGGAGCAGGGGAAGCACGGAAATGCACCGATTTAGCAATACACTAAATCATCCAACAACTTGATATCAGCCATGCTCAACATTTCCAAATGGCAAAATTAATAATAATAAAAAGCTTAAACTGGACTTCCTGACATGATATTCCACAGATTCTGTTCCAAGGTGTTGGGTGGATGAGACCAGGAGGAAAACAAAGTTCTATTTCATTGTATTTGGACAATTAAAAACTAAGTAGCACTTAGACTTATATACCGCTCCATAATGCTTTACAGCCCTCTCTAAGAAGTTTTACGGAGTCAGCATATTGCCCCAACAATCTGGGTTCTCATTTTACCGACCTTGGAAAGATGGAAGGCTGAGTCAACCTTGAGCTGGTCAGGATCGAACTGCTGGCTGTGGGCAGAGTCAGACTGCAATACTACATTCTAACCACTGTGCCACCAAAGCCCCTTAAGTATCATTAACACCGGTCTTCAATCATTATCTCTTCTGTCCCACTAAAATTATAATTTTGAGAAAATTTCTGGGGGCCCCACTTGAGGCTCTCAGAAGCTACTTAGTGATTATGGACTTTCAGCAGATGCACTTACAAAAACATTCATAGGAAAAGCCAAGATAACAGCTGCAAGTGCCTAATTGTATCCATGCTTCTTTCTACATTTGTCACAGATAAAAAGGGGCCTTTGTTTGCATGATTATATGATTATGGCCACCATCTAGATTTTCTTTCCGAAGCATGCTGCTTTCTTTTGGAAGCTCCTGTTTCTACCCTACAAAAAAGACACAATAGTGTACATAGTAAATCACTTCAATGTTTCTCTCCTTCTTTTCCTCTAGTCTTGCATTTTTGTCCCCACTTTTCCATTGTTACTAAGATTGATCTTTTCTTAAATCCAAGTTGTACCTTGTTTAAAATTCATCTGGTTTGCACTCTGTAGGACTTTTGTTAAGTGCTTAGATTGCAATAAGTATCGCAAATCAGTTTATTTAACCCTGTTCCTGTCCAATGTTAATAACTTAGCCTCTTGACAGCTAAATCACTTCTAGATGATGATGATGAGGATAATATAAAAATAAAAATAAGTAAAGTTGGAAGGGGCCTTGGAGGTCTTATTAACCCCAACCCCAACTCTAACCCTAACCCTAACTTTAACTTTAACTTTAACCTCAACCTTAACCTTAACTCTAACCAAACATTTTCAACTCATTTGGTTAATGAAATCTAAAGTTACAAAACTAAGAGGTCTTCAATTTTAAAACCTAAGCAATTTCAATTTGTTAATACCACAATATATTTCATGGATGCAATATCACCAGCCACTAGTGGTCTGTTCATCACAGAACAGATCCTGTTGTCGATAAGTTTGTCCCAATGTCCACTGAAATTTGCTTCTTTGTAATTTAAACCCACTGTTGACATATTTTCTAAAACAACATTGAGCAATTTTGCCCTGTCATCTTCATAACGAACTTTCAGATACTTGTAGACAGTTATCACACCTCATTGCTGTCTCCTCTTCTCCATACTCAATGTAATTTCTCTTCCTCACAAGGCAGAGGGGTTGAAAAGCTCTAAGTTCACTCGGTAACATTAGCTGCAGCACCCAGGAAGATGTTGTTGTTGTTAGCTGCGAAGTCGTGTTCGACCCATCGCGACCCTATGGACAACATTCCTCCAGGAAGATATGCACAATCTAATTGCAACAAATAAATAAGCAATCCTATTTATGTCTTTTCTAGCAGATATGGTTAACAAAGGACTAATAGTTTAAAACAATCAGGGTGGGTGGGTTTGACAATACTTTTATTAGCGTTCTCAAATACAGAAGACTAATAAAACTTAGAAAAATATAAAAAGCAAACAAGCAAAGTCATTTTGATGCTACAATAAAGGTTCCCTTGGCATGCAAAAGTAGAAAATGAAATCACTGCTCAGAATTGAAAAAAAATAAGTTAATCAATATTTAAAAGTTAAATATTGTCATTCTGTACTTTTAGTTGTTTATGTTGAAAGGTTGGGGTCTAATATCTGGATTTTTATATTTTAAATTATTCCTAAAGTAAATGATATGAAAGCCAGAAATAGCTATCTGGAAATTAATGCATGGAAACAGATTATGTGTGGAATAAAGCAATGCGTGTATCTCTTTAAGTTCCCCATCCAATTTGCAGCAAAAAAACCAAACATATAAAAAGGCATTTCCTAATTGGTCACCTTGTCCTGCTGAACTGTGAAGACATGCTAAAATTAACAGCAGTGAAAAATAACTGTTTTACTAGAAAATGCTAGTATGTGCAATATGGACCTAGCGCCTCCAGCAGTAAAGGAGATAACGCTGAATGTAAGTAGAAAAACATTTCTCTCTTGGAATTTCCTACGTCTGGTTTGCAGCAGCTGAAGACTTCCCCTCTCATGCCCTAAAGGGAAAGGAGAAAAACAAGCAAACGAAAACAGAATTTCAGCAGGGAATTAGAACACATTGCTTCCAATAATCAACTCTCCCCACTCTTGTCACACTTTCCCAGCCCTCATAATTGCAAAATGCAAAGACAGCGATGAGTCCATTTACTTGGCGCTTCTAATTTTCTAGGCTTTTTGAACGTGGGGAAACTGTGTCCAGAGGGCATGGATGAGATGGTGGCAGAAATAAATTTCTCACCTCCTCTGGATGCAAGGCACCATTGTCGCCAGTGACACTGATACTTCTAGGAACTGGTGGTGGCTTCGCTGCTCCATGGTTTGATGCAACCTTTTGCAAGTAATGGGCTTGTCTTCACACGGGGAATTGTTCATTATAGAAATGGAAGCATCTGTGCAGACTTGGGGCGCACCCACATTTACTGTTTAAACTTCTCATGCCTGCTGGCCTGACATAAGCGAAAATTAGGAAAATCTTGTTTGGACTGAAAAGCTTTGGTACTCCACCATGGGGCTGCAGGCTGCTAGATTTTCCCACTGGACAATCATTTTGCTTCTTGAGTGCTCACTTTTTTTAATCTCAGGAAAGGAATGACCAAGATTTCGTTTCTATAGGCATGTTTACTCCGTGTGTAAATGTAAATACATACAGACGTACATAGACAAATTAAACCAAACTTCTATATACAAAGTCAAAATATACGTACCTACAGCTACTGTATAACCTTAAAAACTACTTCTTACTGCCCTGTTTCTAATTACTTCTAGATATACTCTTCTTACATATGCTAGCACAATGACTGTAACTCCTGCCTGTAAGTAGAAATTATTGATGTGAAACATGGTAGAAATATATTTATTTATTTTTTCTTTTTCTGACCTTCCTACTTTTTCCTATGCTTTTCTTTCTTAAATAAGAAACATCATTCCACTGATGTGTCATTTTACATCCCATCAATTACCTGAGGTAACTTCCTAACTCCCTTATAGCCCTTAGTGATAAGTCTTCGGCAGTGGTGGGATTCAAATATGTGAACAACTGGTTCTTTGTGTGGATGCCGCTTCCGGAAGTCCATTCTGGGCCTGGGCAACAAAAAATTAGCTACCGGTTCTGCTGAAGTGGTGCAAACCGGCTGAATGCCACCACTAGTCTTCAGTCTATATAAAGATCACTCATTTAAGCAAAAAAATGGGAGTCTCTGTGAATAGTGTTTTATTCTGACTCTGCTCCATAGAGCAGCTCTAACATGCCTCTGTACTTTGAGGAAGAATTCAGCCTTGAAATTCCCTCCCTCCCTCCCTCCCTTTTGCTTTATTAGTATGCCTTTTTAAGACTGTTTAGATGGTAGAATAGTATCATGAATACCATAACCTAGTCTCATACTGAGTTTTGGTCATATTTGAAAATTACATTGGATTGAGAACTCAGATATCTGTAATATAAATATAATATAATGATGTACATGGGAATAAATCTTTGCTATATCACACATACACACAGAAAGAGAGATGTAGGCTTGGAAATGTATCGCACAAGTAATACCAAAATAATTCAGTTGCTGATAAATGTTCAGCTTGACATTTAACTCTACCTAGGCTGAAATTTCATTCTGTAGTTGGCATTTAAATCTCATTCTGTTTATATCATCAGTATTTTGCTTTCACAAATTTATTATTATTATTTTTTAAAAAAGTTCACAACGACCTTAACAATATTGTCTGTAAATAGATTTTTAAAATGTTAATTCTGTACAGAGCAATTTATTTAGAAACAATTTATATAGCCGTATATGCTTTGCCACGTCTTCTGATTATACATAGAAGCTTTTGCTGTTAAGTGCTTTAAAGGTAATAAACAAACAAATAAAACTGGATCAGAGCAAGCAGCGCAAAAGATGTTTGTGTTCCATGAAATTCCCCATTATTTATGCCATTTTCTTGACAGCCTCTAATATTAATAGTGATAATTAAGAAGCTGCAATAAATTAATTAGAACATATGACAAGAGACAACTAGCTCTTGTCCACTTTGTTAAAAATGCTTTGGAAAATATATGTTTTTTTTAAAAAAATGAAGAATTATGAAAACAGAGAAGAAGAATGCAGAGCTCTTGAAACTTGGAAAATTTGGCTTCAGCCTTAGGCAAAATTTGGAACTCTTCCAGCTACAAAATGTTAAATGGAAGCTTTATTCCCACCCCACCTCTGATTTTTCCATGATGCAAAGCGTGCTCTAGGATGGATTAAGTAAATTTCAGACTTTGTTTTCTTTGCTGATGCCCCCCCCCAACCCCCAAAGTGTACCTGATATGATTTAGCTTTTGTGTAGTCAGCAAAAGTTAGCTGGGTGCTGCCACCTAGCTTTAGCTAAATCCTTTAAAAAAAGATTTAGAACTAAAAAGGGAATATTCTGCTACTTTGAGAAGCTTTCTTTGGTGTTCGAAAATTCACTATTGAGCTTTATTGTGACTGAAGTGGAAATCTAGAAAGATACCTTTAATCTTGGTGAATGGTCAATAAAATAGGTGGTGATAGTTATAGGGCTTTAAAGGCTGGTGGATGAGAATATTAAGGCCATTAGTCTTGAAATTCAGTATTTGCATCGAAGGTAGAATGTCTCCAAATGCCAGTTGTGGAAAGAATATAATGGGAGAGGGATCTCACTCCATTTCTTTCTTACGAGCCTTTATGATTTTGCTTATATTTCAAATGAGGAGGCCACCCAACTGTAACACCTCTGAGCAACTTAACGTATGAAACAATGTAAAGGTTCCAATAATGATGTCACCTAGTTTGGGTTATGAAACTTCTGCAAGAAAACCACCAGGCTCAGAGAGCAACAAGGACCCCTCATTTCAACCCTGAGCTACAAATGTTCCCCTTTATTGATTGCAATAGTGTCATCTGGAGAGAGAGCTGCAATCAATTCTGTCCTTTGTCCATGAGCAAAAGGCTCACCCATCACCTAACTCAAGGCATGGGGAAAGAGTCATGTGTTCAGTCCTCTTCTAAAGGGCCTTAAGATGGGTCTTGGATTTTTGTGTATAGGTGTGTCAGAAACAGCAAGGTGCTTCTAGATTGCAAGGTGCCCAGGGGACACTGTTTGCTGAGAATGCAATCTTGAGGGGGCTCCTTTCAAGTCCCTGGGTTTTTTCCCCTCATTGAAGAGATACCTGTTTACTTACTTGTATTTGCATGCTTTTGAACTGCTAGGTGGGTAGGAGCTGGGGCAAGTAACGGGAGCTCATTCCATCACTTGGCTCTTGGGTTTCAAACTGCTGAGTTGTTGACCTTAATAATCCTCTGAGTCAGCATTCTAATCACTTGAGCCACTGTGGCCCCAGGGCTCTGGGATAAATCAGGCAGAACTGTTCTTACATTTTCATATTTATACCTAGGCTGAAAAATGTTAGCAAACAAAGTGTTCTGGTCAAATTTAGACTACCATCCATACCACTAAAATGGATCTCCTGGAAAATGGATCTCTTGGGAATTGTGCTATTAACCAGGGCAATTGGCAGATTGAGTCTCTTGTATTTCTCTGCTGTTTACAATAGCCTGCCTCGAGTCTATAGCCTTATCTCCTGTCCAAAATAATTTTCTTTCCAACCTTAGCAGGACCATAGTTTTGGTGTTACGTAAGCATAGTTTTAATCATATCCTTTCAGCTTTATTATTATTTATTAATAAGCTTGTTTTGATTTGAAAAAAATGCAAAAGAGTCAAACTGCACACCCACAAGAGACCTGGTAAATAATATATCTCATCTCAATCTGCTTGTTTGTACTGTTTGCAGAAAGCCACCTGGAATCATGATTCAGAACATGACAGTGGAGCTAAGGAACAAACTTTTAACCCATTCCCTCTATTGTTTATTTATTTATTTATTATTTTATTTTAATTCCATTTATATCTCGCCCTTCTCCGAAGACTCAGGGCGGCTTACAAGCTTAGCAGTAGCCTTCATTCTATGTATATGCCTGCTTATTAGGGCTTTCGCCCCCCCCCAAGCGGCATTATTACAAAGTCATCTTATTGCCCCCAACAATCTGGGTCCTCATTTTACCTACCTCGGAAGGATGGAAGGCTGAGTCAACCTTGAGCCTGGTGGGACTCGAACCTGCACTAATTGCAGGCAGCTGGTGTTACTTAAGGAGGCATTAGCCCGCTGCTCCACCAAGGCTCTTTTTGCCGAACTTTCCCACTGAAATCCCCTTTTCCCAAAAGATTCTAATAATCCCAGAGGAGCAGCAAAATAATAACTATACTCTTTGCCTATGAGGCAGGTAGAAGCTCTGGGAATCTTTTTAATGCGGTAACAATGCAGATTAAAAACAGTGCTGTGCTAAAAATGGCCTTTTCCTTTTCCCCCCCTAAAGTCATTCCCAAATAGATAAGGAAACTACTGCTTTTGAAGGAAAAAATACATTTCTCATGGGTGTTGTTGTTGTTAGCTGCGAAGTCGTGTCTGACCCATTCCCAGCATTAGGCTCTTCTCCAGTGAGTCCTTCCTTCTCATTAGGTGGCCAAAGTATTTGAGTTTTAGCTTCAGGATCTGGCCTTCTAAAGAGCAATCAGGGTTGATCTCCTCTAGGACTGACCGGTTTGATCGCCTTGCAGTCCAAGGGACTCGCAGGAGTCTTCTCCAGCACCATAGTTCAAAGGCCTCAATTCTTTGGTGCTCAGCCTTTCTTATGGTCCATACATTGCAACTGGGAAGACCATAGCCTTGACTATGCGCACTTTTGTTGATAGGGTGATGTCTCTGCTTTTTAGTGTGCTGTCTAGATTTGCCATGGCTTTCCTCCCCAGGAGCAAGCGTCTTTTAATTTCTTGACTACAGTCTCCATCTGCAGTGATCTTGGAGCCCAGGAAAATAAAATCTGTCACTACCTCCATTTCTTCTCATGGGTAGGGCACTAAATTCTTGTGTGTGTGTGTGATAAAGAAGTATTATCGTGCTTTTTTCTAGTGCTCCTGGTGAATTCTGATGCCTAAATAGATGTTTATGGGAATTTCAGAATAAATCTTTCTGACCAGGAAATAGGGACAGCCAGGATGGCTGTTGGTTTTCTTGGTGTTGCTGTTGGCAGCAGGGAAAGCAAACTTGGGAAATTGAATATTGCACTTTGCAAGTTATTAAATGCAAGGCTTACATTGTTTTTTCTCTATTTCTTTCTCCCTCTTTGTTCCTAAAAGTCATGATTTTAACAGAAGGATGGACTATGGTTTGATGTATACCTGTTCATACATCATGACTATGAGCTGGAAAAAAACTTTGAGAAATGTTAGAGCACCAGGAAAAGTAATAAATACCAAGTGGGTTCTGAATCCTATTCCAAAGGATTCATCTGTCACTACTCCAGACTTGTACTTGGCATAAAAAAACCAATGTAGGATTCATATAAGCTACTATACTGTAAGCTTCCTGAATGAATAACTATAAAGGAAGGATTATAAATGTACCTTAGATTTTTTTTCCATGTACGAATTATAAATAAATAAACAAGTTCAGGAATTAATAACATCTTAACACAAATACCCTCAGTGGAGCTAAAATTAGATCTCCAGCACATCATGCCGACAAATATTGTACCATTGTAGCAACAAATATTATTTTCTCCATTTAGGGAAGCAATGAAAGCAGTTTTCGTTTGATTTGCAGGCAGAGATGTGGCATTACTGTTAGCAATCATTTACCAACAGCGCTTATCTCTTGGATAAACACTAACACAGGACACTTTTCCTGGAGCATTTACTCAGATGAACAAGCACAAATCTGCGTAGGATGACGTTAAAGGCAAAACTATAGAATAGCACTATAGCAGTAGCACCCAGATTTATATACCGCTTCACCATGCTTTACAGCACTCTCTAAGCAGTTTACGGAGTCAGCATATTGCCCCCAACAATCTGAGTCCTCATTTTACCAACCTGGGAAGGATGAAAGGTTGAATCAACCTTGAGTTGGTGAGAATTGAACTGCTAGCAGCTGGCAGTCAGCAGAAGTAGTCTGTAGCACTGCATTCTAACCACTTTGTGTTGCTTTCTTGGTATTTTAATTTAAAGAAAATTAATTTAATTTAATTTAAAGAAAATTCACTTTACCGGCTCAAATTCTTCAGAGTCCCTCCCCCCCCAGCCATGGGAGGCAAAATAATAGTGATTAATCTCTTATCACCTGAAGGTTACTATCCATTCTTGCTACTAAGCACCAAGTCCTGCAGCCGTTCTTCATATGTTTTAGTCTCCAGGCCTTTGATCATTTTAGTTGCTCTTCTCTGAACTTTTTCCAAGGTCTCAACATCTTTTTTGTAGCATGGTGACCAAAATTGGTTGCAGTATTCCAGGTATGATCTTACTAGGGTTTTATAAAGCGGTACTAGTACTTTGTGTGACCTTGATTCTATGCCTCTGTTTATAGAACACAGGATTGTATTAGTTTTTTTGACTGCTGCTGCAGACCACTAGGACTCCAAGGTCCCTCTCACACTTGCTATCCAAATATCTTTGGACAGCGTCTAAACAGAGCATTGGAACAGAGATGAGCACTGCCCCCTATAGTTGGCAACAACTAGCAGAGTAAAATCTGCAGGGACCCCCTTTACTGAATCCCATTTTCAATGTTCCATTCAGTACATCTCAATATAAAAGAAATGGAAGATAATGAAAAGCTAAATCTGATGCAGGGTAACATTTTGAAATTTTGAAGCCCAAAAGGTACATTGGAGTGCACCCATAGTACCCATCTACAGTATAACTCCCTAAACCAAACATGTCTTATCCTGGATCATGGCATGTATGCAGAAGACAACCAGTTAATCACTCTATGCTCCCTGCTGCCCATTCCAAAGCGCCTTATTGTACACTTGGAAGCACCTCTTTCCCTTTGGTTCTGCAGCTACAGTTTAAGTTTTGCCAGCTCAGTTCAGTTTGAGTTTGGCAATACTATAGAAACAATTAGTTATTGCCTTCTTGGGGATTTATTGACTTATTTTAATTTTCCTGTTATTCTCCTATGTCAGACATGTCAAACACAAGGCCCGGGGGCCGGATCCGGCCCGCAAAGTGGTTTCATGTGGCCCGCGAAGCCATCCTGGAAACAGTGAGGGAACGGCCCCCACTGCCTTGGCCCTGGCCCAGAGACCCTCCCCAGATCTGTCCCACTCATGCCCAGGCCCCCATAGGCACCCTTGATGCGAACAATGTAGAGCTGGCCATGCCCACCCAGTAGGCCATACGCACTCTAGCCATGCCCACCAGTAGGCCATGCCAACCCTGGCCATACCCACCTGGCCCCCTGAGGGCAACCACAATGCTGATGCGGCCCTCAATGAAATTGAGTTTGACACCCCTGTCCTATGTAGTCTTCCATCCTAGAATTAACCAGTCTGACAGTGCTTGGCTTCCAAAGGGTTGCCACTTGGTGAAGCAAATATGAAAGGTGAGCTTTCAATGGGGAGCTAGATGCTTAAGTTCCATGCAAAAATTAAATGTGGTGGAGGCTTAGGTGGAAGTAGGATGCCAAAGAGTGTAGCCTCTGGATGGATAGGCAAGCAGGTAAAACCTGTGATATTCCCTGACTACTCTTCTCTCCCTCCCTGAAATCCATTCCATTCCATTCCATTCCTATTCCTATTCCTATTCCGTCCCCACTCCTCCTCTCCTTTCCCCTATTGCATTTCCTTTCACAATGAAGTGTTGGGCATTACAATTCTCATCTTCAGAATGACTTGCAAATTTTGGTTTTCTATTGTCATATGTTAATATTACGGCAGTATACAAAAATCTGAATCTTAATTAAGTCTGATGAACAAAAACCTTAATCTTAATTGAGCCACATGATTAAATTTATAGCTGTCAGTACTAATGTTGGAGCAACTGAAGTTGAACAATATTTTGCCCAGCGATGTCTCGCTGGTACATGGATGGGCAAGTTCCACCTCTATTTTCTGCATGCTCACCGCTACGTTTTTCCCCTCTTTCTGCTTCTCTCTCTTTTCTTGACCTTTCCATGCTCCCCCACTACCGTCCCCTACTCCCATCTGATTCTTCTCAGCCTACCCTATCTTTAGCCAGAGTCCTGAAGTCAGGCCCCTCCCCAAACAAACTGACCTTCTTCCTAAGTAAGTATGCACACAATGTCAATACTGAACAAAGGGTGAAGAGCACATGTTATTGCTATATATTCCCTTAGTCCTCTGTCTAATGCATCTAATGGATTAACTCTCCTTGTAAAAGTTAGCTCTGTGCAATGATTTGTAAGCTCCTGAGCAATGTGCACGCTTAGATTCTGTAGATACATGTTTATATAACTTTTTGCCAAAGCTCAATGACGTCCTTACAGGAGGAGGTTGGGGGGGGGAAGAGAAACCACCTGCCCAATTAGCAAACAATCACCAAAGCAAAACCACTGAGAGCAAAGATTTCTAAATGTTTGCGTATAATCGTGCACTTGTTTTGTGTTGACACATGAAGTGGGAAAATAAAAAGAAATGCAGTCTCAGCATTTTGTTGGGATAGAAGCGGAAAGGAGAGTCTGCAAATGGATGAACTCAAGGTGCAAGTGGCAGGACCTTACTCTTTCCTTCCTCTCAGGCAGCGAGTATCACGTGGAAAAGATGATCCTTTTTTCCCCTTCTGTTCCTCATTCAGGCTTGTAGCTTTCTGCTTGAAAGGGGGCAGAAAGGTGAGGACAGAAAACAGAACCAGGGACAGGGCAGGACAAGAAGCAATGAGCGGAGGTTCCTTAAAGAAAGAGCCAACCTGGAATTAAGGAGAAATTTTCCGATAGTGAGAACAATTAATCAATGGAACAGCTTGCCTCCCAGAATTGTGAGTGTTCCATCACTGGACATTTTCAAGACAATTTGTCCAGGATAATATAAAGTCTCCTGCCACAGGCAGGGGGGTTGGACTAGAAAACCTCCATGGTCCCTTCCAGCTCTATGATTCTATAACATAATTAAGGATATTTGTATTGAAATGCCTTATAGAAACATTTTGGCTCCAATGATAGGAATGGAGAATTTGTGAAAGATGAACAAAACTCACACAATTTTATTTTGTTGAAGAAAATGCTACATCCTTGCTAGGGTGACCACTTTACAAGAAGATCTTTTTATCTTAAGCATGTCATAAATAATAAAAACTAGCAAACCTGATGCTGGACTAGATAGACCTTGCTTATAAGTAGCAGTATAACAGTTGTCCAATGTATCAAAGATGCAAAGTCCTCATGAAAACATTTGACTGTTTCTCTGGAAATGAAAGGCATCTAGGCGTGTGTGTGTGTGTGTGTGTGTGTGTGTGTCTCTCTGTGTGTGTGTGTGTCTTCCTTAATGGAGTTTATCCAAAGGAGTGATGGGAATGAAGTAGAAAACCATTTGCATATTAACACTGTATAAAAGAAAGATTTTGCAAAGGATAACAATAAAGTGTTCTTCTGTCTGCAAAAGAAGTTTCTGTTTTTTTAAAAAAATATTATTCTAAAATCTACATCCAAGTCTTGCCATCCTATTTCCCACAATGAAAAATTGTGGAGAGATTTTCCTTCTGATGTTTTCTATTGGGATATAATTGTAGAAACTATTTTTTACATAGAAAGACTGGGGACAAATACTCTTCTCTCAACTAAAAGGTAAAGGTTCCCCTGCACATGCGGCTAGTCATTTCCAACTCTAGGGGCCAGTGCTCATCTCCGTTTCAAAGCCGAAGAGCCAGCGCTTGTCCGAGGACGTCTCCGTGGTCATGTGGCCGGCATGACTAGATGCCAAAGGCGCACGGAACACTGTTACCTTCCCACTGTAGTGGTCCCTATTTTTCTACTTGCATTTTTAGGTGCTTTCGAACTGCTAGGTTGGCAGAAGCTGGGACGAGTAACAGGCACTCACTCTGTTACGCGGCACTTGGGATTCGACCCACCAAACTGCCAACCATCTGATTGACAAGCTCAGCGTCCTAACCCACTGAGCCACTGTGTCCCTTCTCTCAACTACTTGGTTGTAAATTGGAATCCCAAAACTCTGTTCCCCACTGAGAATCTTGCTGAAATGTTCTTCATTAAAAAAAAAGACAAATGATTTCCTTTCATTTCTTACATAATTCACCAAATGTCTTTTTTTCGTCCAAACTTCAGATTGACACAACTTTATGCATGCATTCATCCAACAGGAATCTGCTTTCTCCTCTTAGTTGGAAGTAATTTCTAATACAATTGCAAAAAAAGGTGAATGATCCTATTCTACAGGGCTTTTCTTTAACCATAAAAATGTGAGAGCATCTTGAGTATATTTACATGGATTTTTTCAGGTTTAAACCGTGCTTCCATTCAAAAAAAGATTTAGATCCATTCATGAATGGCTTGTGCAATTAAATCACAGAGATTCAAAATAACAGACTAAATATCTTTTTCACTTACATTAGAATCTGAAGTATGCTGTGTTGACCAATCCTAGCTATCCTTTGAAAGTTGAAGTAAATATTAGCAAGCAGTCCATGCACTATATAAATATTAGATCTCATCTGAATTTGAAGTCTTTGCATGACAGAAAATATCACTGCTAAAGAAAGCTACTTTCTTCCTCCTATGAGAATACTCTCAAATACATTTTATGTTATGTTCATTGGGATCTGATTCATCAGATGTTTTATATAAATAGATGTTTTAAAAAGGATTAATCCATAGCTGACCCTGAGGAAAATATATCAGAATGCAAAAATTAAACAGAACCCTCAATCAGCACTGGAGTGTTTATATTCTCCTTAGACATCGTGATTGAGGCCAGATGGGGAATAAGGAAATCTCCATGAAGTTTTTTTAAAAAAAATAATAATCCAGCTCCTTCTAATCAATGCTCCTTTCAAAAACCCATGAAAAAGGAATGATAGATTTCTAGTCTTGTCATTGCAAATAATACTGAAAAAGAAGGATATGGAAAATAAGAATATAAATGTGATGAACATCTGCAGGATGTAATTTTAACACGAGTATTAGTAAAAAAATATTCCACAAGTTATGTTGGAGTTTTAGACTGGACTTTCATTGGTCTCTTCAAGCTGGGATATCATACATGATATTTGCCATCAGTACTCACAATGAGTCATTTCTGTTTGATGTTACAGTGATGGGGATTACTCATAGACAACTCCTTATTTTGGAACTATTAGAAGAATTCTGCCTTTGTCAAAATCTTCTTGCTCAAGAGATTTTCCACCAGGATTTTGCACTCTTTAAAATATATCTCTCCACCTTCAAGAAAATTCACCAGATCCTACATGTCCACCAACTAATTGAAAATTCTGGAGCATCTGAATGTCAAGGTTTTTTTTTACCAGTCTTCTTCATCCCAATATTAATATTAATGAATAATGCATCAGAGGCATTCTATATTCAAGTCTCACTCCTTCCTTCGTTGCATAAATGATGAATATTTTGATGTTACAAAGCACCGGTGCTTAGTGTGAAATTGACTGGGAACCATTGTGATGCAAAGTGACTCATTTGCTTAGGCTTTGAACTATCACAGATATTGTGTATGTGTGTGTGTGTTTGTGTGTGTGCTTTAGTTGATTAAATAATATTGGCTTTAAGCAGTGAGGTAATTCGATAATTATTTAAAGTATGGCATTTTAGTTGCTTCACTATTTTGGTGAGACCCAATCCAAGAAACGTTAAGCTATATCAGTCCTTCTAGGATGAAGATATCATTTAACTATCCTCTAATTATTTTTAGAACCATACTAATAACAGTCCCAACCTCATTCTAAGTTGTAATTACGAACATGATTATTGGATAAGAGCAATGATAAAATCACATTGTATAGTAGAAGTAGTAAGCACGTGTAATATAAAGTGAAATTAGAAAAAAAGAAAAAGAAAGAAAAAAAGTAAGGTGAAGAGGTAAAGTATTAAAAGAAAATATAATTAGAAACAAGAAACAAGAAAAGAAAAATATAGAAGAAATATATAAGATCAGAAGTGACTACTGGTCTTTACAGTAGTTACAAACTAATCTTCACACTTTTTTAAAAAAAATATTTCATAATTCCCTTCTTCCTGTACTCAACCCATTTTAATCAGCAAATCCATAAATCATCAATTAATTTTTCCCATTCCAGCAAAACCTCATAGGAGGTTTTTAGCTTTTAGGGAAAGACTAAAAACAGGCCAATTTTGCCATTTCTGCAACTTCTGTCATCTTCATATTCCTTTCTTCTATTGTATTTCAGTATTGTGCATATCATAACTTCACTATAGTCACCCTATGCCAAACCAATTATCCATAACTCTTCTTCAATTGGTTATCCATAAATCCCAATAAAAAAGTTCCGGTTTCATTTCAACCTTTAAAATTGGCATCAGCAATGTCACCTATGGTCCTTACAAAACTGGAAGACGGAATCACAGTTTGGACCTCTCAATCACTGCTCAGACCTTTTTTCAAGCTTAGTGTCCATCATATACACAAAAAACTGTCCAGTGAACATAGACACAGTGAACATAGCCATTTTAATATACTTATTTTTAATTTTGATGTCACTCATCTCTACCTTCTTATCCAGTGATAGCAAATATTCAATAAAAGCACTCTCTCTGGTCATAGACAGTACACGGGTTCTATTGACTTGTGGTGGTGCAGTGGTTAGAATGCAGTATTGCAGACTAACTGCTCACTGCCAAGAGTTTGATTCCTTCAATCCTGACCGGCTCAAGGTTGACTCAGCCTTCCACCCTTCTGAGGTTGGTAAAATGAGGACCCAGATTGTTGGGGGCAAGATGCTGACTGTGTAAACTGCTTAGAGAGGGCCTTAAAGCAGTATGAAGCAGCATATAAGTGTAAGTGCTATTGCTATTTCTTACTCAAAGCACGACTGTGTTTTGAACAAACTCAGAATCTGCTGTATAATTCTTATATTGCAAAAAAAAATAATAATCAATCTTAGTTAAGCAGTCTTTTCTCATCCCCCATCCAGAAAACCATGCACAATTATCTGAAATGCTTTCTACTGAATATTGTTTAGCTCTAAGGTAACTATTTTTTTTAAAAAAAAATCTAACTTTGTTTTAACATAGCTTTATGATTCATTGCATCTAGTCTAAGAGAGATAAATCATCCTTGGCAGTTATTTTAGTAGAAATGAAGAATAATAATAAAACCTTTTTCCATTTACTGTAATGAACATGAATGCTGGGAAGTGATTAAAAGCAATGTAAGTAACAGCTGTTGTGCATAGATATTTAGATATAAATTCATTAAAATGCTGGTAACAAATCACTGTTCCATTATTTGGGCTTATCCAATGGTGGCTTGAGCTTTATCAAGCCACCAAATAGGCTTATTCCTAAGTGAAAATTCCACCTCTATAAATGAGGAAATAAAATCTACATGGCAATAAAATGAGTTTTATATTACTTCCTCCACAACAGAGGAGCATCTGACAGCTGATACAGCCGATCCGTTTATTTCGAGAATTTCATTCTGCATTTAATTTGCTAGCACAGTTCCCCCTAACCTGATGCCCTCCAGATGTGACAATTCCCAGAATCCCTTGCCTTTCTGGATAATGCTGACAAGAAAATGTGGAAACTGAAATCCCAGAACAATTGAGTCCTAAGCTGAGGAAGCTTATAACAGAATTTATTAGTTTTCCTCTCTTTCTTTTTCCTATAGAGATTAGTACATTAGAAGTATAAGAGATACCCTTTAAATTGACAATGGGAAGAGAATGTTTCCAACATGTTTGGAACCACTTGTATGTTTTCAGTGCATTTGTTCAAGATCAGAGATGGATGGTAGCAGAGAGAAAGAGAGCAATGTGTACATTGGACACCCACCAAACCTTCATGGAAAGGTAAAGTATTTGTCCTAGGAGGCATCTGTATTTCTTCTATGTAACAAAATAATGAATCAGAATCAGAATAGAGATGAAAGGGACCTTGGAGGTCTTCTAGTCCAACCCCCTGTTCAAGCAGGAGACCCTATACCATTTCAGACAAGTGGCTGTCCAGTCTCTTCTTAAAAACCTCCAGTGATGAAGCATCTACAACAGACATGTCAAACTCGCGACGTCACGTGACGTCGCGCAACGTATCGGACCTTTTTCGCCATTGCCGGCAATGGGGTGGGTGTGGTTTCCTGGTGACGCATCCGGCCTGTGGACTGGCAGTTTGACACCCCTGATCTACAACTTCTGAAGGCAAGCTGTTCCATTGCTTAACTGTCCTCACTGTTGGAAAGTTTCTACTTTACTTAATTCCAGGTTGCTTCTCTCCTTGATTACTCTCCACCCATTGTTTCTTGTCTTGCCTTCTGGTCCTTTGGAAAATAAATCGACCCCCTCCTCCTTGTGGCAGCCCCTCAATGAGACATACCTCTCTCACTATTTCTGCTCTCTCTTGTGTTATGTCTATATGCCCTTGACTGTGTGATGCACTAGGAAAGACAGGTAAGGCTCTAAATCGTGTGACTGGAAGATGCTTAGAAAGGAGCAGCTGATAGCATTATGAACAATTGCCTAACTGCCTCTCCCTTAAGGATGCATTCTGGAAGTTTGTTTAGATTTTCCTTCTTATATCTTCTGGTCTAATTCAGCTCATTTGCTAACTTGATTTTTTAAATATTTATTTATTTATTTATCAAACTTTAAGAGACACTCTGGGCAGTGGTACAGATAAAACAGAAAAACAGCATCTAAAATGAAATTTATTTATTTTTTTACCAAACTCTCCCCTTTACATGATTTGAATTAATTCTGTTCAGGTTTTAGAGAGTCATCACACTGGTGAACAGAGTCCCAACTCCCTCTACTTTTTTATTGGGTTGGAAATAATACAAGTATATAATTCTTGTTCTAGACGATGTTTGAAAGGGTATGTGTGTGTATGGAATTAAAAAGTGGAATTATTGCCATCAGTCTTGGGCTCTCAATGGGCATGAGCATGACTCACGCACCATAATGACTGAGTGCACTTAAAATAGAATCCTCCATGGCTTTGCTTCATTGGGCATTGAGATGGTGGAATGAAGGGGTAAACAAGCCAACTTCATGCAGCTAGAATGTGGGCCTTTTGCCAAGGTTCGTCCATCAATCCAAAGGAGATCCCTGATTAGCAGTTTATCAGTCTGGCAAAGAGTGTACACTGTGCGCCACTTTATCTCTTAGGTCATTAATCTCTCTTGTACAGTAGGAAAAAAAAACCCTTATACCTTGGAGTGGTTCTTACAAAGCATGATTTATTTATTTATTTATTTATTATTAATTTAATTTGTATACCGCCCTTCTCCCGAAGGACTCGGGGCGGTGAACAGGGCAATAAATAATAAAAAGCCAGATACAAAAAATAAAAAGTAATTAAATAGCAATGCCCGTAATAAATTAATACAGATTAAAAGGTTGAGATCAGTTTATAAAACCCGACCCCATCCCATCAGGCCAGGCCAGCTTGTTCAAAAAGGTAGGTTTTAAGATCGCGCCGGAAGGAGCGGAGATCAGGCGCCATCCGGAGCTCGACCGAAAGATGGTTCCATAAATCCGGCGCGCCCACAGAGAACGCCCTCCCCCTGGGGGCCACCAGTCGGCATTCTTTGACCGGTGGCACCCTGAGGAGGCCCTCTCTGTGGGAGCGCACTGGGCGGAGGGAAGTTGATGATTACTTTTTCCCTGTTGAAGTAGTCCTTCAGACACAGAATGGTTTTTCTTCAGTGGCTTGGCTGGATACTTCAAAGGATAACCCAGATATTTAAGCATCTAATTTTTCAGAAGAAGGCAAGATCCAATAACCACTTCAGCTGTCCAAAGATGGAAAGGAGCCAGGAAATCAAATACAAAGAAAATAAAAGATCAGCTGAACTTTGGATACAGCAGAAAGAGAATTACCCTTGGGTAATTGGTATAAGGGACTTTTCTGTTAATGCAAAGGACTTCACAAAGCTAAATAGATACATTAAAAGAAGAAGAGACTCTCACACTGGTGCTTTAAAATAGGAGTATAATGCTGTGTGTATTATTTTTCTTTTTAAGATTTAAATGCTACTTACTGCCCACCAGCTTTGAACTGTTTGTAAAGATTTAATAAAAATTGTCCATAAAAATCAAGAAAGCACGATAGATATAAAATACAAAAATAAAAAAAAATATATATATTTACCCTTTTTCTTTAAGTGGTAAATATACAGGCTTTGGTTTAACTCCAATGGTTGAAGTTTTATATACCCACCTTGCCACAGAGAATGTAAAATCTACAAGATTGATCATACTGGTCTGAGTTGTCTAATAGGTTATTATACTGTAGGTGCCCAGCAGTGGTGGGATTCAAATATGTGAACAACTGGTGTGTGGATGCTGCTTCCAGAAGGCCATTCTGGGCCTGGGAAACAAAAAATTAGCTACCGGTTCTGCCAAAATGGTGCGAACCAGCTGAATCCCACCACTGGCGCCCAGCCTTAGCATGCTATGCAAACACAACAATTGTGTTTCTGAGCTTTGATCATCTGAGTGTAAGGTTTAGAATATGGACTGAGTTAAGTCTCTAAGTTTCCTATTTCAGTTGAGAAATTCAGGCACAGGGGAGGGTTCAAATTTTTTTCCCTTCTATTTTCAGTGTCAATGGGATTATGTGAGTTTTTTCTTTTTTGATTGTTCTTTTTCTACAAACTCTTTGAATGATAAAGCCAGTCCGAGGTATTTAGGCTGTCAAACCACTGAGTCCTAATATTTACTAATAAAGCCTTAAATCCATGGATTTGTTTCCGTAGTCCCAACATCTTAAGGAAGACTAAAACCCTATTAAAACTTCAAATTCTGTAAAGTTGTATTATCTTGAATCCTCTTTAGGAAGGATTTGGGGATGAGTGATGCAACATCATGAGTGGTAGCCAAAACTCCAGCATAAAGGATTACATTTTTTAATATATGAAGATTAAGTTGCAGCTACACCATCTGTACTAAGGGAGAGAAAAGGTGAAAGTTGTTTGTGGATGGGTGATAGCCCAATCCAAATTACAGTTTCAGGCAAGAAAATTGGAGAAAATAGGAGGGCTTTAATGTACTTTGGAGGAGATAGGAGGACTTTATTCAGTTTAACTTTGATATAACAATTTATGTATATGTGGGCTGATTAGTTTCTAATACTACCTTGGGATTAAAAAGGTTTTTAAGAACACAAATGTAAAGTTTTTGTTGATTTCTGCCACTAAGTTATGACTGTAGCTCAGACAAAGGTGTTGAAGATTTATTTAACACCGAATGTCAGAAAGTACAGCTTTTATGTCATTTTAAAAGCATTTGCCCCATTTACTGACATCATAAAATCTGATTAGTTTGGGGTGTGTGGTGTGTGTCATGATTTTCAGAGGATTCCTTTCATTTTCTTCCCTTTCCCTTCCCTTTCATTATTTCCAATACCACTTCTTAATTTGTAAAAAAAAAAAAATCTCCATCCCAGGTATTCCATTATGAAGTCTTCTCTTGGGTTTTAGTGGAAATGGAAGCCAGGTAATCAACAGAATAGCAAATGAAGGATTGAACAATGAAAAACAAGATACTAGCAGATGTCTCCCTGGCCAGACACAGTCAAGGAAAACTCTTTGACTATGAAAAAATAATATGCATGGCTTGTGTTCTCAGAGCAATTATCATCACATTTTCTAGACAGCAAAGGAAGCAACAGGTGTTTGCACTAGATTACCAAGACAGATGTGACATTTATGCTCCTGTTAAGATTCTGATTGCCGATGAAATGCTAACATTTTGAAGCAAAACCTATGAAGCTTTAGGTTTCAAAAACCCAAGTTTCTCAATTTGTTTTTGAGATGATAAAAGCAGTCACTGATCAATAGAAAAGCCAAATCATTTATTCATTCATACATTCGTTAGACTGGATCAGGCCCAATCTGCAATCTACTTTCATATTTGCCACAGTGAGTGACTAGATTTTATTAGGCTTCTGAAAGTTTACATCATTCTTTGGAGAAAAAAAAACAATTATGGGCATTTGTTAACAAGCAACACCTTCTAGGCTGAGCAATATTCTGCTTTGGGTTTTCTGTTAACATCCAAGCAACTAGATCTGGGAATTACAATTCATACCACATAAACTTGATTGATGATTGGAAAATTATCAAGATAGGCAGGAGTAGCCTAGAATATTCATTGTTTGACAGAGGAGAAAGACTGACTGGTCTTCCAATAATCTTCTCCCACGCTTCCCTAGCTCAGTAAAAGCATTGCCTCCATATTTTCTTAGGTATTCTTTGCGTAATGTTATCATCTCACTGAGCATATCTTTAGAGCGATCCATATAGAATAGTCATGGGGTTGGATGGAATATGCTTTAGAAAACAGAAAAATATGCTTCAAATAATGAGAAAATCAGCAAGTAAGAACTTGGCTTTCAGTGGCTCCTTTTTTTCTTTTGTTTTTTCTCCTGAAAACATCCAGCTGTAGGGCAGCCCTATAAGAAAGTCTAAATGCATATGCACAGTACATTGAGTTCCAGTCCCATGTATTTTTAGCACCTGTATTAAAACATATACTTCTTCTAAATATGTACTCTGGTTTCTCTTCAGATCATATCAACATGTTCTGGATGATGCAAACAAGGGGCTATTAAAATTACAACTCATGTCATAGTATACTGCGCCTTCTATAAAGACTCAAGGACCTACTTTATCAATGAGACCTGGTGGCACAGTGATTAAAGTACAGTATTGCAAGCAAAACTTTGCCCACAGTCTGGAGTTCAGTCATGATTAGGCTCAAGGTTGACTCAGCCTTCCATCCTTCCAAGGTCACTAAAATAAGGACCCAGACTGTTGGGGGCAATATGCAAATAATGCTTCTACATTGTAAACTGCCCAGAGAGAGCTGTAAAGCAACATGGGGCAGAATATAAGTCTAAATGCTATTGCTTTAACACCCAGGGTAAAGAGGGAGACAGACTTTCCAACTCCCAAACTGGGCCCAGCATCGTAGTGGGAATTTAATTCATTAAAGTAATAATTCCCATTGTGGCCATTTGATCCTTCTTACCCAATTCATATTTAATTCCAGGGCTTTTCTTTCCCCCTGGAAAGAAGAATGATAGTATGAAGATCGCAGGCCTTTGCTTCCTTTTGCCTCTGCAGAGAAGGTTGCTAAGCATCAGGCACTGTCATTTAGGAGGTTATCATTTGCTTCCTCTTCAACTATGTCTCATTAATATGTCTTTGTGCAGCATTATTACCTGACAGATACGTATGCATGCTTCCGTAATACAGGATCCAAGATTAAATCAAGACAAATGAAAATTGATAATCATTCCCAAGGATATTTTTTTTTTAAAAAACCATATTTTGGCCAAATGCCCACAAAAAGCTTTGAAAGGCATATATGTATGTGCAGCTTCCTTAATACATTTCAAAAATTGTCTGCTATCCCACCTTGGACATTATGTGGGCGTCTTCTTCTTCTTCTTCTTCTTCTTCTTCTTCTTCTTCTTCTTCTTCTTCTTCTTCTTCTTCTTCTTCTTCTTCTTCATCCTCATCCTCATCCTCAGTTATGACTCCCACAATTTTGTTACCCTTGTAATAGTTAACTACTGTTCTAGCTAAAGAATCTAGGAGCGAGAACAAGATTTTCTCTAAAGCACACATTGTCTTGGTTATTAAGTCATTCAGCCTTGAACCACTTTAGGAAACAAAAATAGAAACTCATTTACTGTATAGAATGCTATTGCCCATAAATAAATACTTTTATGCAGCAAAAATTTCCAGTCTATGAAGCAGGGCAGCTAAATGATGGCCAACATTGACCAGGGATCAATTCTATTTATTTTCCAGGCTAAAGAAAGCTCAGCCAGCTTTTCTGTTTCTTCTCAGACTGGCTGAGAATGAAATTATCCATTTCCCAATAGGTGATTTACTTATGAGATTATCTATGTGCTGGAGTCTGACCAGTGAACTGATGCAGCATATCTCCTTTAGTTTATCCCTCAGCATCACCTCTGTCATTACTGAAGATCACCAGCCTAGCTTACTTTGTTTAAAAATTGTGCACATGCTCTTAGCACATAGACTGTGCTCTTCTAAATTGGGCCAGATCTGCACATGAGAAAGAAATCAGAACAAAAGACAACACGTATTGAGATTCATTAACTTATTTATTTACAGGGTTTTTGGTTTTTTTAAAAAAATCTCTTCCCCCTGAATTGTTTGATGCTGGATGGTATACAAATTTAAATCCCCTTCCTCCTCAATCAGCATCATCTGAAAACTCTGGGTAGTGTGGAACACACAGAAATATAAAATACAATAAACAGAAGACACTCCCCCATTCCTCAAATCAGTAAACTAAAGTTAAAAGAGCAGAACAAAATTGTCTCGATCTCTTTATGAAATACTGGGAGGGAACAGGGAGAATGAATCTCTGGTAGTAGAGTATTTTATAGCAGGAGGGCTACAACACAGGTCTTCCTGCCTGGGGAAGGAAAGACCAAACATAAAGATGACATCAATTTGCTGACCTACAGTAAGTGTGGGAATTGATGGACCCAGAATGAAACAACGTGCTGTGGCCATCTCGTCATGGCCAACCTGCCATGGTCATCTTGTCATGGCCAACTTGTCACAGCCATTTTGCTGCAGCCAACCTACCGCTGCCATCTCACCATGGCCAACTCACCAACTTGAGTTGACCGCAGCAAGTTGGCTCCAATGTTATGGCTGTAGTACGATGGCCACAGGGAGTTGGTTGAGGGAAGTTGTCCTAGACTCCAATGGCCTTTAGGAGCTGAAAGTGAAGAGGATTTAGCACAAAAGAAAATGTCAATGAAAATGCTCAATTTAAACTTTCTCATGGGGGTGGGGGGGGGAGAACAATTTTAGAATTTATGTTTTGGCCATAATTGCCTAATAGGTCTTCTTAGTGTGTGGTAAATTCTGTTTCTTTTCTTTTCTTTTTTCTTTTTTCTTTTCTCTTTGATAGACTGTAGATATTGCAAGATTGGAAAAAAACGGGGACTGCTTTGCATTTAGAAAACATTTTAAATACAAGTTGCTTGACAAGGGAACTGATAAGATTGTCAGGGAGTTTATGTGCAGAATGCATGAATGGTTTTAATTAAGCTTGACAAATAACAATTTTGACTGTCAGTTGGGCAGCATACAATGTTCCATTTCCTGAATCCCTACACCTTTATTGGAGACAGATGTTTTAAAACAGACCATGCAAGGAAACAAAACATATTTCAAAGCCTTGTTTTAATGCACATGATGATCCTGGATCTTCAAGGAGAGAGCTGCATGAGAAATGGCGATAAATGGATTATGTGTGCTTGTATATGTTTCAGTTAAAAACCCTCTATGAAGGTTTATAAAGCTTTGCAACAATATCAGACCCTTTTGGATGACAAGTGAGTAAACTCTAACTTTACAAATGTTCTTGGCCTCCAACTGTCCTCATCAAAACCAGAATAGCTATTTGTCATTGATAATGAGAGGACTAACTTCTTGAGAGCTTAGCTTCTCCATCCAGGTCCAGTTCTGCCGTTACGTGGAACGAGGCAATTGCTGTTAAGCTTCACACAGCTGGACGAGATCAAGGAAGCACCAATTCCATCTTTTCAACAATTTTCAGAGTCTTATGTTAGAATTGGGGATAAATAAGGAATCTTGGAACCTGCAATTGAATTTACAAACCATACGTGTTGGTCAATTTATTGCAATGTTTTGAACCATTTCTGTTCTGGTATCTTGCCACATGGGCTGAAATGCCATTGATAGATAAGCTAACAATGCATTCTCCTTGTGTTTCTTGATTCTTTTATGTCTAATGCTCTGTCCAGTAGTCTCTTAGCTTGGCCACAATATCTCCCAGTCACTGCAAGTGGCAGATCTTAAGTGGGCCACAGGGAAAGATCAATCCAATAACAGCTTGCCTTTAACACCTATAACATTTGCCTTTTCCCTTCAAATCTAGCAGTGGATTCCTTTCAAATCCAGGGGTGACACATTAATGAAAAATGACAGAGTCATTGATTGTAGCAAAAGGCTAATCCTCTTGGAAGTTGGAAGCACAACTGGACTTTATGACAGGTTCTCTGTTTCAAGTACAAAAAAACACCCTGTTAGGCATATGGTGTTAGCCTACAATGTTGGGTTGAAAATATATTAACCATAATGCTATGTCTTTAAGTTGTTAATTGGCCAATGGGTGTGTAAGTGTTCTCATGGCCATAAGAGGAAGCTAGGAACGTAGCTTCTCTCTCTCTCTGAATTCACTGATCTCTACTATTACTGTTTTTGCTCTGCTGTTGGTTTACTACTGTTGTAAACCTGAACTGTGTATTGACCTCTGGACCGGTAAGAAGACTTTGTAGTTTGGATTACTCCTTGGACTGTTGCTATTGTGTATGACTTGGACTGTTTATTTTTTGACTGTGCATTTTTGTTTTTACACCACCTCAAAGTAAAATACTTTTTGCTTTTAGAACTCAGTGTATTTCTGTGTGTGACTTTTACTGCTCTCAGTGCCCTTCCTTGTCTGTGCAACTCTTTGGTAGCACAAGGAGACCTCTGCACAACAAATTCCTTAACACTGGTTATGGGCCCAGGCCTGTACTGAGAGTAAGTACACACAGTATTCCTAGCTGAGTTTGTATTTGGTGTAAAATGGCACAAGAACAGTTGTCAGGCATCTCCTGGATAACCCGGTTGGATGGGACAAACTATGTTTCCTGGTCCACAAAATGCTGCTTGCTTTTGCGCAAGGAAGGACTATGGGCTGTTGTAAATAACCCACCAGATACTACTGCTTGGGATCCAGATGACGAAGAGGATGCAAAGAAGTTAGACAACTTTAAACGAAGCAATGAGAAAGCTCTTTGCATTATTGGACTAACACTGAATGACCAGCAGCTTGTCCATATTCGTGGTGAGGAGTCTGCTGCTAGGTGTTGGGATATTTTGCGAAGGCTTTATGTTCGAGACAGTGTGGGTGCACATATACACCTTACACGTAAGCTGTTTAGGGCTCGTCTGCAGAAGAATGGAGATATGCTGACCCATTTAAATTACATGAAGGCAACTTTTCAAGAGCTTCATGAAAAGGAGCTGATTTTTTCAGAGTTGCATCAGGTCTACATTATTCTGTCATCTTTGGATGAGAGTTATGATGGATATGTTTCTTCTTTGGAAGTCCTGACCAGAGAGGAACTGACATTGACTAACATTACTGGGAGACTGCTGGAAGAGTCCAGAAGAAGGCGTGACAGAGACCAGCTGAGAGAGACACAGCCACGAGAGGAGCAGCCATTTACCACTGCTTACAATGTCAAGAAATGTTATTCTTGTGGGGCTAGAGGGCATATAGCCAAATTCTGTAGAAAGGGTAAAAAACAGAATGTGAATAGCAGTGGGAAGGCTAAGAAGGGCATTGGTTTGGCTATTTCTGGTGAACCAACATCCAGAAATAATGAATTGTGGGTTGTTGATAGTGGGGCTTCACAATGCATTACTAAAGTGAAAGAGAGGTTTGTTAATATGAAAAACAGCAACCAATATGTTTCACTGGCCAATGGTTGGAGGATGAAGGCCTCTGGTGAAGGTAATTCCTATTGTCCATGCATTGATGAACAGTTACCTATGTTATATATACCTAAGCTAAGATTCAACCTGTTATCTGTAAGGGAATTGGTTAAGGTTGGGTTTGTGGTAACATTCAGAGGGGAGCAATGCACTATTGAGAGGAATGGAACCTGTGTAACTGCAAATTTGAAAAATGGTTTATTCGTTCTCACAAGTAACCAGGTTAGTACAGTTAAAGCTAACTCGATATGTGAGAACAAGAAGCCACATGATGAATGTATACATTTATTGCATAGGCGGTTAGGGCATGTAAACTTTAACTCACTACGTAAAACAGTGGAATTAGTAGAGGGAGTTAAACTGAAGCCATGTAGTAAGTATTTGAATTGCAATGCCTGTAAGCAGGAAAAGAGTAAGGCAACTCCTGCAAACAGGATAAACAGCTTCAAAACAACTGTACCTTTGGAAGTTGTGTTTGCTGATTTAATTGGACCCATGAAACCAAGTTTAGGAGGGTCATGTTATATTTTAAGTATATTGGACCACTACTCTCGATATGGATTTTGTTATCTGCTTAAGTCAAAGGCAGACACTTTCGAACAATTTGCAAACTGGCTGAAGTTCGTGGAGAGAAAAACAAAGAGAAAGGTTCAGTGCATAATTACTGATAATGGTACTGAATTTACAAATAAGCGTTTTGTTGATATGCTAGAATCAGCTGGCATTGAGCATAAACATTCAGCCCCTTATAGACCTCAACATAATGCTTTTGTTGAGAGACGTGGGCAAACGTTACAAGCCATGATGAGAACCATGTTACAAGATTCTGGCTTAACAGATAGACTGTGGGGGGAGGCAGCAAAATGTGCAAACCATGTTCTGAATATAGTTGTTAATACTTCTACTGGTAAAATACCATATACTATATGGCATGGTAAAAAACCAAACCTTGATTACCTGCACACGTTTGGCACCCCAGCTTGGGTCCACATTCCTGCACAACTCAGGAGTAAAGGCCAACATAGGGCTAGGCAATTATACTTTGTAGGTTATGAAGCTAACCATAGATCATATCGTTTCTGGGAACGAGGCACAACTAATGTATATAACAGTGCGAGTGCAAAATTCCTTGAGCACGTTGGTTGGGATAGGTTAGAGCAAGAAACTGTTAATACTGATCCTCTAGTGTTTGAGGACTCCTCTGATAACGTAACTAGTAATGATAATACATCTCCTGTAAATATAAAAGATGAAGAGGAGATAGGGGAGATAATAGATGAATCAGAGGAAGGAAAGGAGACAGAAATTCAAAGCCCTGTAATTCCTTGGCGTTCAATGCGTATCAGACATCCACCTGATCGCTATGAAGCTAGTATAGTATGTCAAGTTAGTGTAGAGCCATCTAACTATGATGAGATCAGGATGTATCCTGAAAAGGAACAAGCATCATGGAAAGCTGCAATGAACAGGGAGTTGAATTCTTTGCAGGATCTTAAGGTTTATGTGAAAGCAAAACTGCCACCTGGTGAGCAAGCTATAGGTTGTAAATGGATATATAAGTTAAAGAAAGGTGTAGACGGGACTGTAACCCATAAGGCACGTTTGGTTGCACAAGGTTTTGCCCAAACTACTGAGGATTATGACGAAGTGTTTGCACCCAGTCTAAGGGCGACTACTTTAAGAGCAGCTTTAGTATGGGCAGCTAAAAACCAATATATGGTTAACCATGTAGATGTTGAAACTGCATATCTACATGCTCCATTGCAACATACTATTTATTTAAGAATACCACCAGGATTGACCAGTGATAGAGACCATGATTGTTGGGAATTAAAGAAAAGCCTCTATGGATTGAAACAATCAGGCTATGAGTGGAATAAATGTATAGTTAATGAGTTAAGTGCAATAGGTTTTGTAGCCAGTAATGCTGATCCTTGTTTGTTTAGAAGAGAACACAACGGAGCATTATCTTTTATTTTATTATTCACAGATGATATTGCAATAATAACAAAAACTGAGTTAGAAGCACAAACTATCATTTCAAGATTGCAAAATAAATTCACAATTAGAAATCTTGGAGAAATTAGCCACTATTTGGGGTTAGATATTGTGAAAACAAATAGGGGTTTTAAGGTGTCACAAGCCAGTAAAATATCTCAGTTATTAAAGAGATACAACATGGAAATGTGTAAACCAGCAAAAACTCCGATGGCTATGGATTTTAAGGACACTAATGTTGAGAGTCCTGTATTTGATAAGACTATGTACCAATCTTTGATAGGAAGTCTTATGTATCTGAGTAATTGGACTAGACCTGATATTTCTTACTGTGTAAATCAATTAGCTAGGTACAACAATAATCCAACTGTTAGACACTGGCAATCAGCTAAACGAGTATTAAGGTATTTGAAGCAAACTATTCACTACTCGTTATATTTAGAGCCAAATCGTGAGTTAATCCTTACTGCATATGCAGATGCGAGTTTTGCCTCTGATTCAAACAGTCGTAAATCTACCTCAGGGTTGGCTGTAATGTTGGGTGATTCTTTGATTGGATGGAAGTCCATTAGGCAAAAACACATAAGCTTGTCTACAATGGAGGCTGAATTTTCATGTCTATCAGTGTTATGTACAGAACTGCTAGTGTACAAACAATTATTGTTAGATATGGGTTTAAATGTAAATGATCCATTCATTGTGTATGAGGACAATCAAGCTGCGATAAAGATGGCTAATAATGCTACAGTAAGAACAAGATCTAAACATACTGATCTTCGTTATTTAAATGTCAGACAATGTGTCAAAGATAAATTAATACAGTTAGAGTATTGTCCATCTGATGTAAATATTGCAGACCATTTTACGAAGGTACAAAGTGCTGTGAAACACAATGCTAATTGTGAAAGAATGTGCATAAGATTGTAAGAGTTATATATTATTCTACCCAAAGGGGAGAATGTTAGGCATATGGTGTTAGCCTACAATGTTGGGTTGAAAATATATTAACCATAATGCTATGTCTTTAAGTTGTTAATTGGCCAATGGGTGTGTAAGTGTTCTCATGGCCATAAGAGGAAGCTAGGAACGTAGCTTCTCTCTCTCTCTGAATTCACTGATCTCTACTATTACTGTTTTTGCTCTGCTGTTGGTTTACTACTGTTGTAAACCTGAACTGTGTATTGACCTCTGGACCGGTAAGAAGACTTTGTAGTTTGGATTACTCCTTGGACTGTTGCTATTGTGTATGACTTGGACTGTTTATTTTTTGACTGTGCATTTTTGTTTTTACACCACCTCAAAGTAAAATACTTTTTGCTTTTAGAACTCAGTGTATTTCTGTGTGTGACTTTTACTGCTCTCAGTGCCCTTCCTTGTCTGTGCAACTCTTTGGTAGCACAAGGAGACCTCTGCACAACAAATTCCTTAACACACCCTATTCTATTCTTACTTCTGTTCGCTTTTTCTTTTAATGTGTATTTTTACACAAAGGCAACTATTATAATCAGGGCTTTTTTTGTCATAGAACGCACCGGAACAGAGTTTCAGCACCTTTTTTCAACGGATTTGTGCATGGTAACATTAATAGTATTAACTTACCTTGAACAAAATCCTAGTCTTATAGATACACTAAAAACTGAAGGTTTTTTTTCATCTACAAAGGTAAACCTTGTAGGGTAGGCAAGACGGGTTGTATGACATGTGTGAGTTCTGACACCTTTTTCTTTACAAAAAAAGCATTATAATCGAATGGTATCCTGATTTAATAATGGCACAGATACTAAAAAAAATAAGTGTCATTCATTACAATGGGAAACAGCCATTTTGGTGTAGTGGTTAAGGTTAGAAACTAGAGGCTGTGAATTCTAGTCTTGCCTTAGGCACAAAAAACAGGTGGGTGACCTTGGGCCATTGTCTCTCAGCCCTACGAAGGAAGCAATGGCAAAATTCTGAAATCTTGCCAATAAAATTTCAGGCTGGATTATCACACAACAAACACAAACAAAAAAAATTCCAATGAGAATGTTGTAAGAGAGATTAAATATGGAGCTATAGCATTACAAAGGTTGTCTCAGAATAGTAGACTACATGCTTTGCAAATGTTTGCCATGTTCAATTTCAGTTAAGGCTTTAAAAACTCATATTTGGAGACTGGGAGAGATACTGTTTGTTTGGGTCAATATTTTTGGGCTAGCTGGACCAAAGATTTAATTTAAGTCAGTTTTTTAATAGTATTTCCCATGATATGTGATACAATTATACCCTATGTTGTCCAACTTAGTATTAGCAGCAAAACAATACAGAATGAAACATGGGTCTAGACTTTTTTCTCTTGTTTAGTTAGAGAAGGGTTTCCACTAAGGACCTAATGAACTGTTAAAAAGAAAGACACTTGAGTTTCCATACAACATATCAGAACATGAGTGGATTACAGTTTGCAAGTTCACAAAGCCTTTATTTTAATGCTATTTGTGTCAGAGGAAGTTTGCTGGATGCCTGAGTCTACTCACTATTTTAATTTTCAATGCTGCAAATTCAAATTAAACTAGAGGCATTGTGGGAGATTAACCTAGTGGTTGTTTTTCCATTACTTGGCACTGAATGTTGCACCAAACTCTGCTTATGTCATGTCTTCTCAAGATTAGCTAAGCCTTTCATACCCATCAATAAAGATTTCCCCAATGGCATTTAAATTAAATTTAAATTCCTTCAACCTGCGCTGACTATCTATTCATAATAGGATGTCCTGGTTAATGTGTTCTTCCAAAGCAGTGTGGCTGATTCATTTGCAATTGTTAAAGAGAACTTCCACAAAGTGCCAATTCTATTTGCATAATTTGTACATAAAAATATACTATTAAGAAAACTTTGCATACCACAAATAATATGTACTGAGATGGCAATTATAGGTTTTCGTCCAGTAAAAAAAAAGGGTGCTTTGACTGACTGTAGGCAAATGACTTGAAAGATAGAAAACTCTATGATTATAAACTTTATTTATTTATTTAGGCAATAATACGTCTCTCTTTGCACTTCATCTTTGCAAGCAGATTTTATTGGTAAGCCAGCATTTGCTTTTATTCACATCTATGAGTGACTTCTTTCTGCATTCCATGAAGAGGACTTGCTTTTCAGTTCAAGTAAATGAAGTAAATATTCAGAACAGGCAGTGCATATTGCCATTAGTTGCATGAATTAAGCTCATTTGCATTAGCCCTGTGTATTTTATATGAGTATAGGGAAGTATTTCAAACTTTTACATCTTTTGCTGAGGAAATATACAAAGGAAAAAGCGATGAATTTGGAGTGATTCTGAAATAAAATATAAAAGCAGCACTAGCATCTTGAATAATATCAAATGTTGATGCTCAATCTTATGACATTTGGTCCTCTTAAGAGCCACCTTCCAGTTATTGAACATGTCATTGCTTGGTATTAGACTTCATTTGATGTGTTATTGATTGATGTTGATGACTTTGGAGAGCTAATGGAAGGGGATCAACTATCAGAGAGTAAACTAATATTGATCTGTTCTTAGTGCCAAAATAAGGATCATCTGTAATGTGGTTGCAGCCCAACAAGAAGGTATGCTTCTTATATGAGTGCATTTTTGTTCATAAACTATATAAAAGGTAAAGGTTCCCCCGCACATGCGTGCCAGTCATTTCCAACTCTAGGGGCTGGTGCTCATCTCCGTTTCAAAGCCGAAGAGCCAGCGCTTGTCCGAGGACGTCTCCGTGGTCATGTGGCCGGCATGACTAGACGCCAAAGGCGCAAGGAACGCTGTTACCTTCCCACCGTAGTGGTCCCTATTTTTCTACTTGCATTTTTACGTGCTTTTGAACTGCTAGGTTGGCAGAAGCTGGGACGAGTAACAGGCGCTCACTCTGTTATGCGGCACTTGGGATTCGACCCGCCAGACTGCCAACCTTCTGACCGACAAGCTCAGCATCCTAACCCACTGAGCCACCGCGTCCCTTTTTATAAACTATATAAAGGTAAAGGTAAAGGTTCCCCCGCACATGCGTGCTAGTTGTTTCTGACTCTAGGGGCTGGTGCTCATCTCCGTTTCAAAGCCAAAGAGCCAGCACTTGTCCGAGGACGTCTCCGTGGTCATGTGGCCAGCATGACTAGACGCCAAAGGCGCATGGAATGCTGTTACCTTCCCACTGGAGTGGTCCCTATTTTTCTACTTGCATTTTTACGTGCTTTTGAACTCCTAGGTTGGCAGAAGCTGGGACAAGTAACAGGCGCTCACTCTGTTATGCAGCAGTCGGGATTCGACCCGCTAAACTGCCAACCTTCTGATCGACAAGCTCAGCGTCCTAACCCACTGATATACTTTAATGTTTTCCTTAAGCCTGTTTTTAAACCAAGTAAAATTGACCAGGTTCTTGGCTTCCTAACTTTCTTTTTATTCAAATATAACATGCTAAGTTCTCAAGTCTCCTGAGAAGGAATCTGAGTGGTCCTTTGAGAATACTATGACTAGTATGGACACAGAATGATTCTGAAGAAAGACTTTAGACTAGCACAGGGGTAGGCTGGCTCAGGAATTCTGGGAGTTGAAGTCCATGAGTCATAAAAGAGCCGAGTTTGCCTACCCCTGGACTAGCAGAAACTTTTTCTGTTAAGACTCATGTTGATTTTAATGAATGGGTTATTTAAAAGAGTAACTTCTTCCCCCCTCCCCCCCAAGATTATTCAGAAATCTGAAAAAAGGTTGGGCTGCTTGAATAATGAGCAATGGGGTTCCTCTCTCACTTTCTGGCTCAGTTCGTTTAATGACCATTCAGAGTTACATCGGGACTGAAAAAAGTGACTTAGGACTATTTTTCACACTTACGACCATTGCAGCATGCCCATGGTCACATGAACAAAATTCAGAAGCTTGGCAACTAATTCATATTTATGATGGTTGCAGTGTTCTGGGGTCACGTGATCCCCTTTTGTGGCCTTCCAATAAGGCAAATTTATTTAACCACCGTGTTACTAACTGAACAACTGCAGTGATTCACTTAATGACTGTGGAAAGAAAGGTCATAAAATGGGGCAAAATTCACCTAACAAATGTCTCACGTAGTAACAGAAATTTTGGGCTCAATTGTGGTCGTACGTCAAGGACCACCTGTATAACAAATGCATGCGAGAAAGTATTCTTTTTCACTTCTGTTCTGAAAAGTGTTTTAAAGCCACATTGTTTTCATTCTGAAGTGACAACTGCTGTAGAACAGTGTAGGAGACTTTACCAGCAGTAGACCTTCGTCGTGATGCTGAAATTGGAATCTGTTAGAGCCTGCTGATCTGCATGCTGTGGTTGCCATAGCACAAATGTCCCAATAACCATTTGCTGAAGACATATTCTCACAGCACAGCTTCCATCTTTTACCAGCCCACTACTGAGGCATGGTGAAGCTTTACCTGGAATTAGGGCTTCCTTGCTATCTAGCAGAATTCTCCCCCTACAGACATTCTGAGATTTATATTATTATTACATTTACATGTCAAAATCACTTTCAGCATGTATGGACTAATCCCCTCTCCTGAAAATAAAATGTACAACTTCGTGAACCCACATATTAATTAAAAAAAGAGTCATCGTTACCCTCATAACTAATTAGAGCTCTCTGATGTTCTAGCTCCTTCCTCCATCTGTTCCTCTTCACTTCCCCAAGCCTAATTTTGTTTTTGCCCAAGCTGAGCAAAATATTTTCTGAACCAAACCAAGTTCTGGGTGAGAGGTTTCATGCCTTCCTCATGCTCGGCTCCCATGGATTTTCATTATCTGAAAAAAAAGGCTTGGAACAAGAATGGCCAGTAAAGAAGAACAGAGGGATCTTCAAGCACAGCAGAAATTTTAGATACATATTACATAGTGAGAATCTTGGCTATGTGCTTGAAGACAGGTGCTGACCTCTGCAGGGTAGTTGCATTCAGAGAGAAGTTCTCCTTCATCGCATATCTGGTTTATATTTCTGATGTGTGGAAGTTGAGCTGCCTCTACTGAAATGGATAGCTTTATTTATTCATTTGTTTATGACATCTATGCAATAACCTGGATTCAACAGTCACAACCACAAATACTTCTGGTGGTTTAAAACATTAAAACAAACCAGAACATAATAAAGCCAATAAATGACTACAAAGCAGTAAATGTCACAGTGACCATTCTTTTCCTATGAGCCCTCCAGAACAATACTGCATTTAATAGGTTTCAGAAAGTCAACAACAAAGATCCCAATCCAAACTCGAGGAGCATGGAGAGTGTTCCTTAAATGGGAGGAGAAGTCTGCCAACTAAATATCTAATTTTGAACCAGTGAAGTGTAACTTTTCCCTCCTTGAAGTATCATGAATGCATCTGTATTAACAGCAGTCTTCTTTGTCAGATGGACACAGCAGAGATGGTGATGAAGGTCCATTGTGACAGTGGTGGGATTCAAATACCTGAACAACCAATTCTCTAAGTGGATGCAGGCCTGGGTGTTCAAGGCCTAGAATGGACTTCCAGAAGTGGCATCCTTGCACTTTCAGGGGGGGGGCGTTCTAGGCCTGGGAGGCCTCCTCCAAGCTTAGAATAGACTTCTGGAAGTGGCATCCATGCATTTCCAGCAGGCTGTTCTAGACCTGTAGGTCTCCTCCAGCTGGTTCTCCAAACTCAATAAATAAGTAAATAAATAAAAAATTAGCTACTAGTTCTATTGAACCGGTGCAAACTGGCTGAATCCCACCAACTGCATTGTGAGGTTAGTGAAGATAGTTGGTTGGCTTTCCTGACAGTCAGAGAGGTATAGCCTAAATTGTCTTATTTGGTGGTTAGGTGAAGAAAACCAGCATTCCCCAGTCTGCTACCCCTAGATGTATTGGTATCAAAAACCTCAGAGTACCTAACTAGCAAACCTCACTAGGATTTTTGAATATTCCAAGTAAAACAAACACCAAGAGTGTGTCAGGTTAGGAAAGAACTAAAAAAACCCACAATCTTCATTTTGCTTATTTTATGCCACTCCCCAAATCCCCTATTTTTAAGGTTCATTAAAATACCACAAAATTCAGACATGACCACCGTGAACATATGGAACTTCCTTTGATGTATGACAGCAGAGAAAAGAATCTATGGAAGTCAGTTGGGACTGGAATTTTCCAGCATCTCCATCTCTCATTAGCAAGAAATCCATTTTAGGATGCGTCGGAAGGGAGTTTGCTATTTGTAGATCAATCTATCTGATCTGAATTCTGAAACTTCCAAACATAGAACAGCAACAGGCATAAGATGTTGCACAGCATGGAAAAAAAATAATATCATTGGGGAAAAAATGCTCTCCCAGTGTTCTGCTTCCTGAGCCAAGAATTTCATTTAAAATCTCCCATCATTTAAGTTGGTCATGCCATTTAGCAAATTGTAATGAATTTGAAACAAAAAAAATGTGAAGGTCTCTGCTTTGTCTTTTTGCCATGCGAGCCATTATTGCTCTTGCTCTCATTAATATAGTTTGATTGTCGTGAGTCTAATAAAATCAACGAGATGTCTTTCTGATCAATCAAAAGAAATGAGTCAGAAAACCTGGAGGAGGTTGAAATGAAAATAGCATAATTTTCTTTCTTCTGCATACCATTTCCTAACAGGTTCCAGGACTCTTCCAAATCTTTTTGAACTCTTGCATCTTTCAGCTGAAGGTGAAAAGAGTAGGTGTTTGGGATTAACCTGTTTGAATCATGGCTTGGAGATGAGATTGTGAAGCATCGACTTCCCTCCGCCCTGTGCGTTCCCACAGAGAGGGCCTCCTCAGGGTGCCACCGGTCAGAGAATGTCGACTGGTGGCCCCCAGGGGGAGATCCTTCTCTGTGGGCGCCCCGGAGCTATGGAATCAGCTACCGGTTGAGCTCCGGACGGCGCCCGACCTTCGCTCCTTTCGCCGCGAGCTAAAAATATACTTTTTTGAACAAGCTGGTCTGGCCGGATGAAGGGATTGGGGGGGTTTGTTATGGTTATTTTATTGGGTTTTAAAGATGTATTTTAGTATGTGGGCATTTATTTAATCTTGTTTTAACTTTTGTAATCTGTATTTTTATTCTTGCCCTGTTCACCGCCCTGAGTCCTTCGGGAGAAGGGCAGTATAGAAATAGTATTAAATAAATAAATATTAAATAAATAAAGTTGTCGGTGTACTCAGTAAAACAAAGCTTTACAATTTTTGAGGCTTAGAGTGAAAATGGTTAAGGGAAACATGGAAAAAGTGTACTGTAGCTGGCAAAAAAGCTAATGCAGTCCTAGGTTACATCAACAGAGAGACAGTTTCAAGATCATATGAAGTGATAGTACCCTTCATATTGCACTAGTGAGACCACACTTGGAACACTATGTCCTGCTCTAGTCATCTTGTTACCCTAGAAAGAGTGAAGAGTACAGAGAAGAGCAACAAAGATGACAAGGGGTCTGGAGGAGAAACCATATGATGAATGATTAAGAAAACTAGGTATGTTTAGTCTAACGGACAGAAGGACTAAAGGTGATATGATAGTCTTCCTGTACTTGAAGGACTGTCACAGAGAAGAGGGGGTCAACCTATTCTCCAAAGTACGTGAGGGCAGGACATGAAGTAACAGGTGGAAGATCATTAAAGAGAGCTCCAATCTAGAACTAAGGAAAACTTTTTGGACAATTAATTAGTGGAATGGCTTACCAACAGAAATTGTGGGTGCTCCATCACTGGAGGTTTTCAAGAATAGATTGACAACATTACTCTAAATGGTCCTTTCCAACTGGATGGGCAATAAAAGAGCAACTGCAATACCGCATAAGTAAGGACAAAGTGAGGTGTAATGAGTTCAATAAACTAAAAGGAAAAGAAAAAAAATAAACTTCAGAGATTGAGTTTGAGTTGACAGAGACTTACTAGAAAAATGACAAATGAGAGTTCAGTGGCAGTCCGCAATAACTGTGACAGAAAAAGGAAAATATAATTTTAGTAGGAACCACAAAGGGATTAAAAAGAAAATGACATAATGTGATGCCGCTTTCTATGGTGTTGTTTTTAATAAGCTGTAACGCAACCATTCTTGGAACAGTAGGTACATGTTGAACTATTCTGTACTGTGTCAGAGAAGAAACCTTTGGTGAAAGTGAAGCAGGGATGAGATTAACTTCACAATGAAGACATCCTATTGTGTTTGGATCTTGACTTATAATTAAAAGGGAAGAACTGGTGAGGATGGATGTGATAATAGTTTGTTTGAAAAATATAAGCAGAAGCTAAGTTGGTGAAGAGGAAGTGGATAATGAGGAAGTGAGGTCTGAGTTCATAAAATTATGCAAAACAATATGGTAAAATTGAGACATTGGAGAGCTTGCTAAATATATCAATACACTAAATATGTCAATACTTTTTCCACCAAACATACCACTGGAACTATGGAGATCATTGCCAGAAGATGTCATGATGCTTTCCGGTATACATGCCTTTGAAAGGAGCTAATCAAATTATGCTACTTGATAACTTCTTCTGCCTAGGTGGTTGTATCGTTTTGCCTAATATTAAGACCAGCCCTGATTATACGATTATCTATGCCAGTGTTGTATCACCTGTTCTAGGCTAAGGAACAGTGGTGGAATTCAAAAATCTGGACAACCAGTTCTCTTATTTGATGCAGGCCTGGGCCTCCAAGGCCTAGAATGGACTTCCAGAAGTGACATTCACACACTTCCAGTGGGCCATTCCAGCTTGGGAGGCCTCCTCCAGGCCTCTGAGGCCTAGAACAGACTTCCGAAAGTGGCATCCAAACACTTCTGGCAGACCGTTCTAGGCCTGGGAGGTCTCCTCCAGGCCTCTGAGGTCTAGACTGGACTTCTGGAAGCCAGTCGGTTCTCTGAATGCAGCAAAATTTAGCTACCAGTTCTACGGAACCGGTGCAAATTGGCTGAATCCCACCACTGCTATGAAATACACTTGACTTTTGAGAAGGGTGCTGGGTAAAGGTCAGACCAGCATAAAATATAAATCTGACTGTGTGTGTGTGTGTGCCTTTGAGTCAGTGTTTATTCCTGGCAACAAGGACGTGTGCAGCGGAGGGCTACATAGATGATAAAGTGTCTGGAGCTACATCGTATAATGAATGTGTTGAAGCTAGGTATATCTAGTCTAGTGATAGAAGGATTAGGATGGACCCAATAGCTGTCTTCCAGTACTTGAGGGGCTGTCACAGAGAAGAGGGGCTTAACTTGTTTTCTAAAACGCCAGAGGGCAGGATGAGAAGTAATGGATGGCTTGTTAAGGAGATATCCAACTTAGCAATAAGGAGAAATTTTCTCACAATGAGAACAATTAATCAACGGAATAGCTTTCCTCCTGGAGTTATGGGTGCTCCATTACTGGGGGTTTCAAAAATAGACTGTACAACCATTTGACTGGGATGGTATAGGTCTCCTGCCAAGACCCTGCAGATTTCTTGGCAAGATTTGTAGACGTGATTTTCCCTTGCTGTCTTCTTCCTAGGACTGAGAGTGAGTAACTGGCCCAAAGTCAGCCAGCTGGCTTTGTGCCTAAAACAGGACTAGCGCCCACCATCTCCTGAGTTCTAGCATAGTGTCTTAACCATTGTAACAAGCTGGATTTGAAATCTAATTATATTTAATTATTTATTTATCAATTAGATACAGTTAGCGATGCTCTTCCCCATGAATTTAAGATTGCCCTCCTATTGTATTTATGACTCTCTTTTTCCCCAGCAATACTAAGACTCAAAACTGTTCATGCCCATGGTATTACAGGCTGTGCATGTTCATGTTGTCTGCACAAGGCTTATATTCAGCAGGTTTATCTATTTGAGGATGCTTGCAGAAAGTCTATTCTGGCTTGGGGAACTGGAAAAGTCATGAGAGAGGTGACACAAGTTAGCTTGGCTTGCCTCCCCTTTACCCAAACCCAAATAATAGTTCTTCAGTAGATGTGATTTGTGAGTAATGGAAGCATAAGATATAAATCATTTTAATGGGATTTCTTATGTTAAATCCTATTTGAGCTTTCCAGTTTGAAATGTCCTATTACAGTCTGGCTCATGGTGACTGGTCCAAGCTAGATGCTCAGATACTTCAAGTGGTAATAATGGAAAACTGCTAAGCTGCTTGCCCAGAATTCTGAATGGGTCCCACTATCTTCCAGAGAAAATAGATGGCTTAAATCATGACCAGATTAGGGAATGATATGCCGTTCCTTCTCTCTTTAAACTAAAATAAGATAAAATAACCTTTATTGTCATTTTTTACTGTGGGCATGCCCACCCACATTAAAAATGAAATTCTGTTGCCTGCTCTCAAAAGTGTACGCATACATAACACACACATATAGACATGCCATATACATACATATGTATAGACCTACCCCCTTACATATAAATACATATAAATATTAATCACTGTCTATCTTGAATTCATAGAGTACCAACTACCTGCCTGGACTAGATCCAAGCATGATTCTCAGTATAAGTCAGATCCGTGTTAGCTTGAGACCAGCCTAAGATCCCCATGGAGAGCATGAACATCTAAGCTTATGCAAGTTGCCTCTGCAACATTCTCCAGTACCTCTTCAGGAATCAGCTCCAGCAACTCAGGGAGTGATCCTGTCAGACAGTAAAGTGGTCGCCACATGAGAAAGATCTCAATTTTGTCTGTACAGGATATCATAATATGATATTATCCAAGAATTTATCTATGAGTGAAAGGGATATGTTATCTGAATTAACAGGTTTTGAAATAGTGAAGAAGGTTAAATATCTAGGAGTATATATTGCAGCCTCAAATGTAAAATTGTATAAGAATAATTATGAAACACTATGGTTGAAGGTACAAAGGGACTTAAATAATTGGAAAAAATTACAATTATCATTACTGGGAAGAATTGCAGTTGTTAAAATGAATGTTCTACCAAAGTTTCTCTTTCTGTTTCAGATGATACCTATATTGAAAAAAGGATGCCAACCTTGATCAATGGCAGAAGGGTATTAACGAATTTATCTGGGCGGGGAAAAAACCAAGAGTTAAATTCAAGATTTTACAAGATGCCAGGGAAAGAGGGAGGGGGACTCAAGGCGCCGAACTTGAAATTGTACTATGATGCGGTTGCCTTGACCTGGGTTAGTGATTGGCTTAATCTAACTAAGAAGAGAATACTGCATCTTGAGGGATGGGATTTGGTATATGGATGGCATGCATACTTGCTTTATGATAAGAAGGTAGACAGGGCTTTTAAATCTTATATTCTTAGAAGTGCTTTATTGCGTGTCTGGAAAAAGTATTATTATAAGTTAAATTATAAAATACCGATTTGGGGAATTCCTGGACACGCGATAGAGGGCGTATCTATGGGAGTGAGTATGGATATGGTTTCTTATAAGGAACTACTTAGATTGCAAGGGAATGATTGGCAACTTAAACCAGTAGAGGAGTTAAGACAAGAAAACATAAGTTACTCTTGGTTTCAATATACCCAATTGAAAGCTAGGTGGAAGTCAGATCAAAAGGTTGGCATCACAACTACAGATCAAAATTTAGTAAAGCAAATTAGAGATTCAAATTGTGCACATATAAAGAGGATATATAATGCTTTAATTGAATTGGATTCGGAAACGGAACTGGTTAAAGACTGCATGATAAAGTGGGCACAAAATATTCAGAAACCAATTTCATTGGACACCTGGGAGATAATTTGGGTCAGAAATGTTAAATTTACCCAGGCTCAAAATTTAAGAGAATTTTTTTATAAAATGTTTTATAGATGGCATCTGGATCCCAAGAAGCTGTCCAACATGTATCCTAATCTACAGTCTAAATGTTGGAGGTGTGGTAGTTTAGAAGCTACTTATTTTCACATGTGGTGGACTTGTAGAAATATAAAAGCTTTTTGGATTAAAATTTGGTGGAACATTCAAAAGATTTTTAAGAGAAAGATAAAGTTTTCCCCGCAATTGTTTTTATTGGGCATTGTTGTAGATTGTGATGTTAAAGAAACTAACTTGATGTTGAACATGATAACAGCAGCAAGGTTACTGGTGGGACAATATTGGAAGAAGGATAGTTTGCCCACTGTAGAAGAATGGGTGTTTAAAGTTTCGAATCTTGCAGAAATGTCTAAGATTTCTGCTTATCTAAAGGATCATTCACAGGAAAGATATATTTCAGTTTGGAGGAGATGGATAAATTATATTCAAAACAAATATGGGACTAAAAAGTATCATTTAGCTTATGAGTAGATTTTAGTGGGATATTGTTATTGGTACGTTGTTTGTAGTTATGTTAAAAGAGAGTTAAAGCGCATTATGAATTTGGTTAATTGTATATTATGCATAATTTTTATTTAGAATATGATTATTGTAACTATAATCCTGTATTTAGCTCTGGGAAGTGGGGGGGAGGAAGTGGGTGGGTTTGGGGTGGGAGGGATTTGGGGATATATTGTAAAATTTTGTTTTTGTAAAACTCTTTAATAAAAAAAAGGATATCATAATATAAAGGTGTGCCTGTTATCTCACAAGCTGTACCCAATTTTTAATGATCAGAACTGCACTTCCTCTCTGGCCCTGGCTTTGAGGTTACTGAAGGACCTGCAATTCATTCGGTCCAATCAATGGCAAGGTGACACTGTAGTCTGTATCCAAGCGGGTTGTGACTATACATGCGAGATCTGTTGCCTCATCTAACATAGATGATGGTGGCCTTATTGTATGTAGACAGACCTGGCATTAGTCACTGCAAAAAGTGAATTCATATTGTATGAAAGTCCAGGAAATGGAAATGATGCTATTATCACTCCTTGTAATGAACTCTGCATAATTTTATTTCTCTTGGAGGAAATTCAGTAAAATGCTCACAAAGAGAAAGGAGAAATCTAAGGGCTTTAGAACTATGCAAGTGTTTTCATTCCAGGAAATGATCAGTGAGCTCCCTCTGGTGCAAGATAAAGAGGCAGCATGCAGCAAAATCATATTTCTTCTGGATCATCTTAGCCCATTAAAACTGATCTTTAGGTTCTGCAAGATAATTTTCATGCTCGTTCATTTTTCCATTATTCCCCCGAGCTGATTCTGCAATACTGACATTCATGTTAACATTTGTTTTTCCCCCTGGATCACTTATTAAGCTCTACTTTAAATAAAAGTAAAGACATGGATTCTGATCTTAGGCTTATAAACTGAAATATGAACTCAGAGGGAATTGAAATGAAGTTAGACCAGCCAGGAGTATTATATGTTTATAACTCTAACTCATCCTACTGAAAATTCAGAGCCTCAGAAGCTTAGCTATAAACGATAACATTTCCATTTAAAGAATAAGAGCAAACACATAAGGTGGAAACTCACTGGAGGTGAAAAATAAGTACCACAAAGTCAACATTTTGAGCTAGACATTTAAATATATATATATATATTACTTTTTCATGCATCACTGCAGAGGAGGAATCTGGATGGAGAATGAGAAAAAATAGGTCTATTATATATTTCTTATTTTAAAATATCTTTTACCCTCTCCCCTCCCCATCTCCACATATATAAAGGAGGAACAGTTAAAGTGGATTTGAGGATTTCATACCAAATGAAATAATTGACCCTTTCCCAAAAGACGGAAGGTCATCCTAAACAGAATTGCTGGGCAGCAACCTATTAGCATGGTAAGAAAGAAGATGTAAGCAAATTTTTGCCATTTTTATTGCCGTGGTGTAAACCCTGAACATGGGTGCATGCTTCTGCTTGATCGATTTCACTTCTTGTCTTCCTTCACCGGCGGTGTTTATGGAACCCCTGGCAGGAAGATGCTAAACACGGTCAACACTTAGTGAGGGCTTGACCTTCATCTCCTTCTATCTTCCAACATGCACAAACACAGAGACACGAGGGCTGGAATCAGGCTTTCATTTTTTTTTTAAAAAAAGTCTGACTGAAGAATATCCATAACTATTTCTTTCTCTTGCATCATTGTTTGAAAGTACTATGCGTGTTTTTGTTTTTAGGTTTTTTAAAAAACTCTGCCTTTATTATTTTTTTATAAACAACTCAGTTATGTAGTCAAAGTAAAGGGTAAAGGTCTATGGAGATTCCCAGTCATGCAGGTCATAGTTATCCTAAAGGTGCTTTTTCACGAGGGAACTGGACTTTCTTGTTTTTCTTTGAAGACGTTTTGCTTCTCACCCAAGACTCTTCTGCAGTTGTGGGTGGATTGTGAAGAAGCATCTTGGATGACAAGCAAAATGTCTTCAAAGAAAAACACGAAAGTCCAGTTGCCTTGTGAAAAACCACCTTTGGAGTAAAGATAAAGGTCTCCCCTGCCCAGTCATGTCTGACTGGGGGGGGGGGCTGTGCTCATCTCCATTTCCTAGGCAACGGAAGCCAGTGTTGTGATACTTCTGTGGTCATATGGCTAGTGTGACTATATACTGAGGTGTACAGAGAACCTTTACCTTCCCACCTATCTATCTACTCTTTTTTTAAAAAAAATGTTTTATTGATTTTTAACATACACCTTAATTTTTGGTAAACATCGTGTTTTCTGCGTTAGGGTTTGAAAAACAATCAATAACCATTAATTTCTATAATTCTATAGTCCATACAATAGCTTTACTTGATTTCCCCTTCTTCCAATATTTTTCGCTTTTGCCAGCCTTAAATTAATACAGTTCTTATTTAAATAAATGACAATTAAATATCAATTTGCCAGCAAATTTGGAAAACTCAACAGTGGCCACAGGATTGGAAAAGATCAGTTTACATTCCAATTCCAAAGAAAGGCAGTGCCAAAGAATGTTCAAACTATCGCACCATTGCACTCATTTCTCATGCTAGTAAAGTCATGCTTAAAATCCTACAAGCTAGACTTCAGCAGTATGTGGATCGAGAACTACCAGAAGTACAGGCAGGATTTCGAAGAGGCAGAGGAACTAGAGATCAAATTGCCAACATACGCTGGATCATGGAGAAAGCTAGGGAGTTCCAGAAAAACATCTACTTCTGCTTCATTGACTATGCTAAAGCCTTTGATTGTGTGGATCATAACAAACTGTGGCAAGTTCTTAAAGAGATGGGAGTACCAGACCATCTTATTGGTCTCTTGAGAAACCTATATGCGGGTCAAGAAGCAACAGTGAGAACTGGACACGGAACCACTGATTGGTTCAAAATTGGGAAAGGAGTCCGGCAAGGCTGTATACTGTCGCCCTGCCTATTTAACTTATATGCAGAGCACATCATGAGAAAGGCAGGGCTAGATGAATCAAAAGTTGGAATTAAGATTGCCGGAAGAAATATCAACAACCTAAGATACGCAGATGATACCACTCTAATGGCAGAAAGTGAAGAAGAACTAAAGAGCCTCTTGTTGCGGGTGAAGAAGGAGAGTGCAAAACTTGGGTTGAAACTTAACATTAAGAAAACCAAGATCATGGCATCTGGCCCTCTCAATTCCTGGCAAATAGATGGGGAAGAAATGGAAGTAGTGACAGATTTTATTTTCCTGGGCTCCAAGATCACCGCAGATGGGGACTGTAGCCAAGAAATTAAAAGACACTTGCTCCTGGGGAGGAAAGCCATGGCAAATCTAGACAGCACACTAAAAAGCAGAGACATCACCCTGTCAACAAAAGTGCGTATAGTCAAGGCTATGGTCTTCCCAGTTGCAATGTATGGCAGTGAAAGTTGGACCATAAGAAAGGCTGAGCGCCAAAGAATTGAAGCCTTTGAACTATGGTGCTGGAGAAGACTCCTGCGAGTCCCTTGGACTGCAAGGCGATCAAACAGGTCAGTCCTAGAGGAGATCAATCCTGACTGCTCTTTAGAAGGCCAGATCCTGAAGCTAAAACTCAAATACTTTGGCCACCTAATGAGAAGGAAGGACTCACTGGAGAAGAGCCTAATGCTGGGAAAGATCGAGGGCAATAGAAGAAGGGGACGACAGAGAATGAGGTGGCTGGATGGAGTCACTGAAGCAGTAGGCGTGAGCTTAAATGGACTCCAGAAGATGGTAGAGGACAGGAAGGCCTGGAGGAATGTTGTCCATAGGGTCGCGATGGGTCGGACACGACTTTGCAGCTAACAACAACAACAAATATCAACATTTTCCTCATGTTTCTGCAAATAATAACCACATCAATGTAAAGCTTCTTTTCATTGATCATCTTGACTTTCATTGATCATCATAAATCCTGTGTACATTCTTATTTAAATTACTTGATGGGAGAAGTAATGGAAGCTCACCCCATTGTGCGGTGCTCAGTCTGGAACTCAGGCTATCAACTTTCTAGCTGACAAGCTCAGCATCTTTAACCACTGAGCCATCTTGCCCCTTGTTATTTTTTTTATAAATATCTCATTTGTTTAGTTACACAATACCTAATGCTCTTGCACAAATCTAATACTCATTCCTCCACTGATTTTCCCCACTCACAAACCTGTGAGGTAGGCTGGGCTGAGAGAGAGTGACTGGCCAAAGTCACCCACCCAGTTTTCATGCTTAAGGTGGGACTAGAACTCAGAATCTCCTGGTTTGTAACTTGACGCCTTAGCCACTAGAAGCCAGGGTTTCTGGTTCTGTTTTGATAGTTTCACTTGAGTAAGTTAGTGTATCTATATTTGGGACTTTGAATCTAGTTAGACACATTTGGGGCCCTGAGATGACTGAAAAGAATGTATTGGTTTAAATTGTTGAATCCACTCAAATGGATTCATCCACAATATGGTTCTGATGATCTGATTCTGCCCAAAGCAAATTAAGTCCAGTGAGGAAAATCGATCTAAATCAGTTCAGATCAATATTCTTATTTGATTGAAGCATTCAAAACCAACCCATTTTGGATTGAGTCTTTTGACTAGTGAAAAACATTGAAATAAAAATTGTCCCTAGCCTAGACTGAAACTGTGGTGTGTTCCCTCACGTCTCAGAGTTTTAAGTTTTAACTAGCAATTTTCAGCTGCTTTCCTTCATCCTTATCAGCAACATTAAACTTTTGCTTCAATATAACATTTCCAGCTTAATCTTTAATCTAATGAATTACAACTTGGTAAAGCAAATCCCACCTGCCATAGAATTCATTCAGATCAAACTTCTTTGTATAAAGTCATTGAATAAACCCCATGCACACAATTCAAAACTAAAATAAAGATGTCACAATTGTTTGAAAATGTGTGGTGTATATATGTACGAGACAGGGAATAACAGAACAAAAAAATGAGGTTGCTTAGATTTTACTGTCCTGGGGTTTTATTAATGAGCAACATTTCATTAGAAGCTAATTGAAGCCCCTAGGTGGTTATTATGACTTGGAAATAGAGATGTTAGATAGGAAGACAGAAAGCAGGTGAGCAGAAAGCATAATAACAGTAATTATTTCATTGGGGAAGGGAAAGAAAGAGCCAGGAGGGAATTACGCATTGTGTTAATTTCGAGGCATAAAACTCAAATGCATTTAACTTCAGAAAACTGCTGAATATTTTGACCAGGTAGATTTAAGAATTCACTTCTTCTCTGCTTTCTTGTTCAGTCTCTTTTAACCTCCGCTCCCTTAATCATCTTTGTTGGTCTTCTCTTTACTCTTTCTAGAGTCTCAACATCTTTTTTTACATTGTGGTGTCCAAAACTGGATGCAGTATTCCAAGTGTGGCCTTACCAAGGCATTGTAAAGTGGTATTAATACTTCACATGATCTTGATTCTATCCCTCTGTTAATGCAGCCTAGCATTGTGTTGGCTTTTTTGGCAGCTGCAGCACACGGCTGGCTCATATTTAAGGGATTGTCCACTAGGACTCCAAGACCCTTCTCACAGTTGCTACTATTGAGCAAGGTACCACCTATACTATACCTTTACATTTGGTTTTTCTTGCCTAAATGTAGAACCTTACTTTTTTCACCATTGAATTTCATTTTGTTAGATAGCACCCAGTGTTCAAGTCTGTCAAGATCCTCCTGTATCTTAAGCCTATCTTCTGGAGTGTTGGCTATTCCTGCCAGCTTGGTATCGTCTACAAATTTGATGAGTTCCCCATCTATCCCCTCATCCAAATCATTGATGAAGATGTTGAATAGCACTGGGCCCTGAACAGAGCCCTGGGGCACCCCACTACACACTTCCCTCCATGTAGATGCAGTTCCATTGAGGACCACATGCTGAGTATGGCCAGTCAGCCAGCTACAAATCCATCTGTTGGTGATGGTGTCTAACCCACATTTTTCTATCTTATCAAGTAGTAGGTTGTGATCTACTTTATCAAATGCCTTACTGAAGTCCAAGTAAATTATATCCACAGCATTCCTCTGGTCCACTAATTTTGTCACCTGATCAAAGAATACAATAAGATTTGTTTGGCATTATCTGTTTTTGACAAACCCATGTTGGCTTTTAGTAATGACTTTGCTGGCCTCTAGGTGTTCGCTGATTTGTTGTTTGATTATTTTTTCCAGAATCTTCCCAGGTATTGAGGTCAGGCTGATAGGTCTGTAGTTTCCTGGATCTATTTTTTCCCCTTTTTTTGAAGATGGGAACTACATCAGCTCTCTTCCAGTCCTCTGGTAGTTCCCCAGTGCTCCAGGATCTTTGAAAAATATAGTTCAGTGGTTCTGAGATCACATCTTCCTTGAGAACCTTGGGGTGTAATCCATCTGGTCCTGGTCATTTGAACTCGTCTAGGCTGGACAGGTGCTCACTTACCATTTTCTTGTCTATCTTAACTTGTGTTTCTAATCTGTTTTTTATGGTACTGTTTTGATAAGTTGAACTGTTTTTTCCCTTTGTTTAAAGACAGATGCAAAAATGAGTTAAATAGTTCTGCTTTCTCCCTGTTGCTTGTCACCTTCTTGCCACTTCCCCCACTAATGGACCAATCATTTCCTTAACTTTTTCTTGTTTTTAACATGTTGAAAGAAGCTTTTTATTGTTGTTGTTATTTTTGACTTTGGTCACAAGCCTTAGTTCATTTTGAGCCTTAGCTTTCCTCACTTCATCTTTGCAGGCTCGGGCTATTTGCTGATATTCTGCCTTAGTTATGTGCCCCTCTTTCCACTTTTTAAACTTGTCCTTTTTATCTTTCAATTTATCAGAGAGTTCTTTATGCAGCCATGCTGGCTTCTTTTGAGAGCTGTTATTTTTCTTCTTTGTTGGTATTGTGCTAGACTGGGCCTTTTATTATCTCACTTTTCAAAATTTCCCAAGCTTCTTGAGTTGTTTTACCCTTGAGGATGTATGATCTCTTGTCTTTTTCCCCTCTGTTTTATCTCTTATCCTGAATTTTGTGCAGTTAGACTCACTTAGTAGATGAGTTTATGTACCTGCCTCAGTATCAGGGTACATTTTTTTTGCATCTCTGAATAACTGAGAATATCTTAAACTTGTTGGTTTCATCACAGCCTTGATAAATCCAATTCAGGCTGCACAAAGTGAAAAAGGTTATTGACTGATGTAGCAGGAAGATTTCATTTTTCCTTTTTAAAATTAAGGTCATAAAATTGATATCTCATGACATTTACATGCCACTAGAACCCAAATGAGTAAGAAAAATGATTCCTTTTACACTTTGCTGTTGCATTATATTATTCAACGAAGATAAAATAAGCTGTGTTGGCTTTGTACACAAATCGTTAGTTCCCAGGGACAAGTGAAAATGTCATTGTGATTGTGATTAAGAGCAGTACTTATTTATTTAAATTTACTGGCCATCAGGCTCCAGATGACTCTGGGAAGTTTACATGATAAGATTAAAAAAACAGTAAAATGCTTTATTTTATTTAGGTTAGTTTCTGTCAAGGGCATCCAATGTTACTGAATTGTCTAACTGCAATTAAAAATTTGTTTTCTTTCACTTAAAGAAATAAACTTGTTAAAATCAATAATTTAAAATCATTATTCAACCACATTTTTCTTAAAATCCATTCATCTTTCCCCTCACAAGTTGACCCTTTAAATCTAATCTTATTCAACACCCAGTTTTACAACCAAGTTTAATTACTCTGTGCAACCCAATGGGAAGTTGGAAACAAATTATGAAAGGGGGCTAGTAACTCTGTCTTTTGGCCTAGTCCCAAAACAGAATGGAATGGAACCAAATTTAGCATAGTAGGAGGGACCTGAAAGAGAAAGGTGGCTAAATCTGACTATAGGCTACAGAAGAAACAATTCCAAATAAATGAATAAAATTTCCCATTGCAGGACCTGGTATGTCTAGTCCAGGGGTAGGCAACCTTGGTTCTTTTATGACTCGTGGACTTCAACTCCCAGAATTCCTGAGCCAGCATGGCTCAGCATGGAAACCTCTCTCTTTCCCCTTAGCATGGCTGGCTCAGGAATTCTGGGAGTTGAAGTCCACGAGTCATAAAAGAGCCAAGGTTGCCTACCCCTGGACTAGTCTAACAATTAGAAGGACTAGGAGTGAGATGATAGCAGATTTCCAATATTTGAGGGCTGTCACAGAGAAGAGGGGATCAAAAAATTCTCCAAAGCCCCTGAGGGCAGTACAAGAAGTACAAAATGGAAACTTATCAAGCAGTGATCCAATCTGGAACTATCGAGATAATTTCCTGACAGTTATAAAATTCCAGAAAATGAGTTAGTTCAATAATCCACTCAAAAGATGTGTTGACACAGTCCTAGATTGCTCTAAGTTCTGAAGATTCATTCCGTTGACAGGAAAAGTGTCTTGGCAGTAGCAATCATCTTTCAAAATGTGGACATCATTCAAATGCTTGGACTGATTTCAGTGACCCAACTGCTTCCCCAGGAAACTGTCACATCAAAGAGCTAGCAAGACATTATAGTTGACCTAGGTCTTATCTCACTATCTGCACAGAAAAATAGTTGTTTCAAGATAATTCTAAAGCTGTGGTGTTCTACTCGTGCATGATCATGACAAGAGAGTCTAGCTTAATGTACAGAATGTCCAGAATTTCCCAGCTTCTCGTATCTCCATTTAAAGGGACTTTTGAAGGATGTGGAAAACAGTGAAACAAGTGACAATTCCAACGTTATCATTCCCATGGTAGAAACATATCCCCCAAAAACTTCTACATCTGTTGTAGTGGATAAATATATCCTTAAATTTGATACCAGTCTTCTGACATAAAGTAAATCCTTTCTAGGAGAGCCAACCTCTCCTTTGTTTTCCTGCTTCACAAAGCATATTATCACATATAACCACCATTGGCCATCACTTTATATACTTGGTGTCACGGTCCTTGGCTCAACTGATTATAATGAATTTGCAGTCCCAGCTCCCTTCAATGGGTTCATTTTTTAAAAATTCATCTTTCTAATTTCCTCCACTCTGAAGCACTGCTGAGTTATGAAGAATTTAGGTGTCCATCAATTAATGTCAAAACACAATGAAATATCTATCCAATTGCATTTGACGTCCAGGGGAATACCAAATGAATTGCTTAATAGTCTGTGCACACTTCCCAGGGAAGTGTAGAGATGTTCATGAAATAGCCATTGTCCATGTATTGTCTTTCTAATTATTCATGGGAACTTAGGATTTGTTTAACTATTGGCATTGAAGAGAACCAACTGGGAAATTTAACAGGTTTAATATTAGTGGTTTCATAACCATTTACCCAATGGTAAATGGAAACCTTGGGGGTGGTAGAAGGAGAAGGAGCTGAAATTGTGCCTGTTAGTTTATATATATAAGGCTCAAATGTAAAAAATAATGACTAGATATTTTAATAGGAATATGAGACATAAACATAATGGGAGAGAAAGACATTGATCAATAAATCTTTGTGACTGATCTGCAGGTATTGAAACCCTGTGAATTTGCTATACTTTACCTTTAAACCAGATATGAATTTCATGGCAATTCAAATAAGAATAGCATTTAACTTGAGGGCTGTTTCATTAAAAAAAATTGGCTTCCTACGGTAAATTAAAGTAGACTTTTCCCCAAATGCAGCTCATTAACAGATAACCAGTTGTTATTGTATTGTTCCTTCCCCAAAAATACATTCTGAGCAGAGCTTTTATATATAAAGGTCAGACAATGGTATGAGCAGCCATGGTTTATGGTAACCATGGTCTGCTCAACAAGCCAAAATGATCTTGTTCATGTTAAAATATATACACCAGGTTTGGAAATCACAATGGATTTCATATATCATGCTACAGTAAATGAGCCATGCATACTCAGGATGATATGTGAACTCAGCCTTAAACTTATGAACCATGGTAGTAGGATTAACCCATATCAAGGTTAACCAATATCAAGGATGTGAAGAAGATCCTCAATCTCTTAACCTTTTCAAAGAGCATTAAGATCTCACTCTGTCAACTGGCCTGGTGGTCTAACAATGCCATGTAACCTTGAGGGTGCTTGGTGGATTGAAGGCATTTAATTTTGAAGGTCATTTAATTTTCCTTTAAAAAAAAAGTTTTAGTCTGGTTTTTAACTCTGTTTTTTATATGATGCTATTGTTTCATTTGTAAACCACTCAGAATCACACAAGTGGGGTGGCCGGTATAGAAATTTGCTAGGTAAATAAATAAAAATCAAGAGAAACAACCCACAATAAGCCTTAGTGCAGAGCAAGAATTTTTAAAGGAAGAACATAGAAAGTTTCTATTTATCATCTAGCTAACTACAACTAGTCTGATTAGTATAAGTTACCTCAGGGGTCAGCCCCACCATCTTTGTGTTTTATGCTTTCAATATTTTTAAGTGGTGACACTGAAATTTTCAACCTGGAAAGTCTACTTGTACTTTATCATGTTATACTTTTCAGGATTCATTCACTTGGTTTGACATAAGAGCAATTTTAGTAGCTACACATCCATCAATGTCCGTGTTTTAACGGCTTAATTTCTTTTCCTCTGCCGATGTTGGTTGATTAGTTTGCAATAACATAGAAAAGAAAACAAGTCGAAGAGAAGAATATTAAATATTGCCAGTCATGTACAGATACTGATGAATCCAAGTGTATTTTGTCAATGTTCAAAAATAGCCTTCAGAAATATTCAAGAATACCAAGGATCATTTAAATCTGGGTTTCAGAATGCAGGGAACTAAATGATATTTACTTAAACACGTAAGACTTTTTTTCCAAGCAAATACCAAATTCACTTGAGGTCACCAACATTTCCCCCCTCAAAAAACATGCCAACCATCTGCATGGTTTGGATATTCAGAGGATAAAATATGTCCTGAGAGACATAATGCTAAGCTTCAAAAAGATAGCTACAATGAACGAAACATCTGTCAGATCATTTAAAAATATATTTTTTTAAAATAAGGAACAACATTTTCTTTTGAAATGCGTGGATATATACCGTATGTTTCCACTAGATGGCACTTATGCACTACAGCAGCTCCATCGGATTGGTCAGCGGGACAGCAGCAGGACATAAATTTAGCTGAAATGCTGTGGAAATGTTGATGAAGGGAAAGAAAATGGAACTTGCCATTATTACATTGTTTGTGGAACAACAAAAGGGAAGAAAAAGAAGAAAAGGGCTTGTGGTGATGCAGGTCTATATCTCTGTGTGTGAGAGACAGAAGGGTCATTCCCTCTAGGCAAGCATTCCTCTCTCTGGCTCTCTGAATTTAATAATAATAATAATAATAATAATAATAATAATAATAATAATAATAATAATAATAATAATAATAATAATAATAATAATAATAATAATAATAATAATAATAATAATAGATGATGATGATGATGATGATGATGATGATGATGATGATGATGATGATGATGATCATGATGATGATGATGATGGAAGGGACCTTGGAGGTCATCTAGTCCAACCCACCCTGCTCAGGCAGGAAACCCTATACCATTTCAGACAAATGGCTGTCCAGTCTCTTCTTAAAAACTTCCCGTATTGGAGCATTCACCACGTCTGGAGGCAGGTTGTTCCACTTACTAATTGTTCTAACTGCCAGGAAATTCCTCCTTAGTTCTAGGTTGCTTCTCTCCTTGATTAGTTTCCATCTGTTGCTTCTTGTCCTGCCTTCAGGAGCTTTGGAGAATAGCTTGACTCCCACTTCTTTGTGGCAGCCCCTCAGATACTGGAACACTGCTATCATGTCCCCCCTCGTCCTTCTCTTCATTAGATTAGACATACCAAATTCCAGCAACCATTCCTCATATGTTTTAGTCCCCAGTCTCCTGATCATCTTTGTTGCTCTGCTCTGTACTCTTTCTCTAGAGTCTCAACAACTTTTTTACACCGTGGTGACCAAAACCGTATGCAGTATTCTAAGTGTGGCTTTAACAAGGAATTGTAAAGTGGTATTAATACTTCACATGATTTTGATTCTATCCCTCTGTTAATGGGTTAATTTGCATGGGTACAACAAGGGACAATTTGGGAGCAAAGCATGTCATGGAATAAAGATTCAGAATGAGATTTAAAAACAAAACAAAATAATGACCAAGGAAGTGAAAACATGCTTTTTGAGAGCATGAACCAGGAGGGAACCTTTATAGAAACTGTGATGTTTGTATTCTATACTACTTGGTCAAGGTTGGGTTAGCAATCAAAAGATTTCAAATAGCGTACACACTTCAGTTATTGTGAACACAGAACATAGAATCATAGGGCTGGAAAAAAACTTTGGAGGTCTTCTAGTCTCTTGCTCAAGGTAGGAGAACTTATACCATGACAGTCACATGGTTCTCCACTCTATTTTTGAAAAACCTCCAGCGATGGAGCACCACAACTTCAGGAGGCAAGCTATTTCATTGATTAATTGTTGTTAATGTCAAAAAATGTCTCCTGCTAGATTGGATCTTTCTTTAACAAGCTTCCATTCATTATTTCTTGTCCTGCCCTCAGGTGTTTTGGAGAATAAGTCAGTCCACTCTTCTCTGTGATAGCCCCTCAAATACTGGAAGGCAGTTATAACATCCCCGTTAGACTTTCTCTTTGATATGGTAGAAATACCTAAATCCCTCAACTGTTCATCATACGATTTAGCCCCCAGGCCCTTTATCATCTTTGCTGCTCTTCTCTGCACATTTTTTAGACACTCAGCATCTTTGTTGTATTGTGGTGACCAGAACCATGCACAGTATTCCAAGTGTTGCCTCACTAATGCAGTATGAAGAGATATTATCACTTCTTGATGCTCACTCTCTGTTGACAACTGCTTAGGACTGCATTGGCTTTTTTGTCAACTGTAGCACGTTGCTGGCTCATACTTAAGTGGTGGTCCAATGGGACATCCAGATCTCTCTCACAGTTATTACTGTTGAGTCAGGTACCTCCTATTCTGTATCTATGCATTTTATTTTTCCTGCCTAAGTGCAGGACCTTACTTTACTCATCACTTAACTGCATCTTGTTGGCTACCTACTGAGTTAGTCAGGGCCTACATGTTGGTAGCTGGTGACGAAAGTATCGGTGGCAAGCTGTCCTTGAAAAGGTGTTATAGATGACTCATTTCCCAGGAATTCTTAGCTTGAATATAGAAACAGTATTAGAACATCTGTGCCTTTTCTAAGCATGGTCAAAGGAGAAGGAACAAAGCCCCCCAATAAAAACGATTATCAAATATGTTCAGAAAACTCTAATTACTGACTAAAAATCCTGGAAGCAAATTCTCTTGAGTCAAGGTAAATATTTGCCAGGATTCCCAGCTTGTCAGGAAGAATTTTCCACTGCCAACATTTTAAATATGAATGCAAATGGAAGCATTTTGCTGCTGTCTTCTGTTGGGAGTACAAAGAACTGTAAAATAAATGTGAAATGCCATTTTTTTGTTGTTACTGATGACAAAATATATTCAAAACTGAAGCAGATGGATCAGGTTGTTCTTATTTGGAAGTAAATGCCATTCAACTTAAACATTATATGCTGAAACTATGTACTGACAGATACGTTTATCTCTGACTCCCTCTAAGCAACTTTAACATAAACCAAAAATAAATTAGAAATAAATTATAGTCCATTTTCTTACAGAAACAGACTTACAGTAGTTTCCTCCATTAGCCCAACACTGTAGGAAAACTCTGCATCAATAGATCCAGAATTCTCCATGTGACTATCATAGATTCAAGCTATTTTCCAAAGTGCCTGAAGGCAGGACAAGAAGCAACAGATGGAAACTAGTCAAGGAGAGAAGCAACCTAGAACTAAGGAGAAACTTCCTGACAGTTAGAACAATTAACCAGTGGAACAACCTGCTTCCAGAAGCGGTGAATGCTCCAACACTGGAAGTTTTTAAGAAGAGACTGGACAGCCATTTGTCTGAAATGGTATAGGGTTTCCTGCCTGAGCAGGGGATTGGACTATGACCTCCAAGGTCCCTTCCAACATCATCATCATCATCATCATTATTGCCTTCAGATGCTGAACAAGGGGATCTTGAGTGGTTTGTGTTCTTTTGAAAGAAAGTAAATCCTTTTGCCTAAAGTTAGGCAGCCTGACTCCTTGGACAGCAAAGGTGGCTAACAAAAAACCAAATACTGGAGTGCATAACAACAGACGTGTCACTGGAAGGCAAAAATCACAAAACTGCATCTCACTTATTTTGGCCCTGTCATGCAGGGGAATTTACTGGAGAAAGCTATTACGCTTGAAAGAGTTAATGGTAAAAAGAAACTAGCCCGTCAAAGAACACAGTGGCTAGACACCATCAAAGCTGATGCCAGCCAGAACAATTTAAGAACAACTTAAAGAAGTAGTGCAAGATGAGAAGACATGGAGAGACTTGGCCCATGGAATCTCCAAGAGTCGGACATGACTGAATGGATCACATCATTGTTAGGCAGCCTGGTAAAAAATCTAGTTTATTTACTTATTTCCTACCTTGGAAAGTATTCAATAATTGGTTGAAGTACAAAATGCTAACACAAACCTGAGATTCCTCATTTTCCTTGTTCCTTGTCACTGTACTTTCTTTTGTGTTGAGTTTTTTTTTTAAAAAAAACAACACCTTAGGGCTGAGGTCTTGGACTGTCCTCATTTTGTTATCTTGCTAACCATCATTGTGAATGTCCCTTCTTTGCCAGTAGACACTTCCTGAGTGTCTGCCATCTCTAAGAAACATCCACAAGGGACAGATTCTTTATCATGTCAGCATGGAATTGATCCTCCTGTCTCTGCTGGAGATGGAAAGACTTTGCTTATTTTATTTTACTTTACACTTTACTTTACTTTTTACTTTACTTTAACTTTATTCGACTCGAGCTTACCTTACCTTACCTTACCTTACAAGTAAAGTATATCTGGATTAGGAAGTAGCCTGAATAGAAAAGACAAAAAATTGAGGTTTATTGGTAGCAGACCAGTATTGGTTTGCTGTCTGCCTGGATGATTGTATGCACACATTCCTTGTGTGTCCAATCACACTTGGCCAATAAAAGAATTCTATTCTATTCTATTAACCCGTTCAGACATAAGTCTTCTATTTTGAAATCTCACAATCATTTCAGCAAGCTACAGTTTTCTGGCTCTCTAGGGGATACTGTTCAATACAAAATGGCACAATGCTCATATACATAGACTACAGTAAAGCCATCTGCCTAGGACTACCTTAGAAGATCACTCAAAAACTGTAACTAATATGAAATTCAGCTGCCCACATATTAACTGGGAGAACCTGATACTGTCATATAATACCACTATTGTAGGAGTCTCATTATTTGTCAGTTTGTTCTGGGTTCAATTCAAGATGATAACGATCACTTTGAAAGTCCTTACGTAGGTTAGAGACCACCTATTCCACTCAAAAGATGCCGCAGATAGTCAGCAAAATTTGTATGTTGAGAGAGAACTTGGAGATAAGCATTCTCTGCAGAGAATTCTATGGGATGCCCATCGCTGGAATATAAGACCAACATCTTCATTTCTAGCATTCAGTATTCTAGTTTCATTTTTTTTTAAGTGTGTGTTTGAAGTGATAATGAAAGATGTTTCTGAGCTGGGAAAAATCTGACTGCTTTGATGTTATGATATTTATGACAATATTAGGATTATGTTGAATATATGTTTTTTTAAAATCCCATTTATATCCCGCCCTTCTCCAAAGACTCAGGGCGGCTTACAATTTAAGCACAAACCAATGTGCTTAGCAATAGCCTTCATTCTATGTATATGCCTGCTTATTAGGGCTTTCGCCCCCCCCCCCCAAGTGGCATTTTTACAAAGTCAGCTTATTGCCCCCACAATCTGGGTCCTCATTTTACCTACCTCGGAAGGATGGAAGGCTGAGTCAACCTTGAGCCTGGTGGGACTCGAACCTGCACTAATTGCAGGCAGCTGGTGTTACTTAAGGAGGCATTAGCCCACTGCTCCACTAAGGCTCTTGTTGTGGTTATTATTATTATTTGGCATTTTGGATAAATGTGATCTAATGAGTCAGCATGAAATAGAGTAAAAACTATTCCAAATAGATAGATAGATAGATAGATAGATAGATAGATAGATAGATAGATAGATAGATAGATAGACATGGATGATATAGACAAATGATATAGAAGATAGATAGATAGATAGATAGATAGATAGATGATAGATAGATAGATAGATAGATAGATAGATGATAGATAGATAGATAGATAGATAGATAGATAGATAGATGATAGATAGATAGATAGATAGATAGATAGATAGATAGATAGATAGATGATAGATAGATAGATAGATAGATGATAGATAGATAGATAGATAGATAGATAGATAGATAGATAGATAGATAGATAGATAGATGATAGATAGATAGATAGATAGATAGATAGATAGATAGATAGATAGATAGATGATAGATAGATAGATAGATAGATAGATAGATAGATAGATAGATAGATAGATAGATAGATCAACAGATAGGGAGGGAACAATCTTTAGTGAAAAGGCAGAAACTTTGAATGCATTCTGTGGGCCAGTATCTAGGAGGAATGGATGGATGGATAGACAGATAAATAGAGATAATGGTTTTGTTGTTCCTTTTTACTCTTGTTTTCTGAATAAAAGTTTACCCTGACATAGATTCTCTAGTGAGAATTAGCAAAATTGCTAAGTATGGCTCTAATGATTTTTTTTCTTAATGTGATTCATTTGTACCCACACTTTTAACCACTTTTCACCACATCTCAGTTGTAAAATGAAAGGGAAAGGGTTTCTAAACCAGCAGTTCAGTGAAAAACAAAAACAGCAGTGCAAATGAAAAACACACACAACACTTTTAATATCCCAATAAAAATATTAATTGTAAAAGCCATCAGCTTATTTTAAGCAAGCCAGCACACAATATGTGTTTGTAGAAGGGCTGGTGCTGTCACAACAACACACCTTTTTTTAAAATTAATGCCTCTGATATCTTTACACACAAAAAAAGAACCCACTAGCTTCAATGATTGAGTCCTGATGTCCTTTTTCATGGATTTTACTCTTAACAAGCACCTGCACAAGGTTTGGCTCACTGGGTAAGCAAATAATTATTTGCCAGGATCCTACCTTTCTACCTCATTTTATCATTTCACTTCCAAATCAAAGCCAACGGTTTTATTGGCTTTATAAACAGGCTCTGTTCAGGATAGCAAGATGGGCAAGTTAGAAATATGAGATATAACTAATGATCGAATAAACAAACAAATCCATAACAGTCTGAGAAAAGACCCCATCTGGCCTTTCAATGGTGAGTGGTCAGCCCATTCCAAATAGATGATGAGTTCAAAGGGGGAAACCCCCCCCTAATGTGAATAGATTTAAGTGCAAATAAAAATAAGATAACTTAATCAAATTAGATTTTTTTCCCCTTCCTTTAATTTTTGTCAAATTAAATATTACCATTGAGCAGCAACTTTTGAAAGGCTTCGGACGTCCTTGTGAATAGATCTTTACTCAGAATAGTTGACGTGTGAAAAAAACCCCCAAGGGAAATACAATGAATTTTATCCCTTTGGAACAGGAGAAGACATACTGAGAAGAAGACATATTGAGGAGAAGAGAAGCTTTCATCATATAATTCGTTCAAGGTTTTGTGACTTGGTACCCATAAAAATAAGCCTACGCTCGGTGCCTCGCAGCCAACCATGATGGGAGAATGGACTGGAAACTGGTTGGACAGACTGATGGTTCGGAGAAGTTTGTGATTACCACTGGCAAGCTGGGTATAGCTGGCATCCCTATTCCACTTGATTGATTTCAAACTGTGCTTTGCTGCTCTATCTGTGTGATCTTTTTTTCTTATTGCTGTGCTAAAGGTCAGCCTTTGGTCATCCTGGACTGCTGATATAAAGGTATAATTTTGCAGCATGCCTAGGAATTCATCTTTCAGAGGCTGTCAACTCCAATGCACACAACTGAGGAAAAACTGCTTGAAGGCGATGGCTGTGTCTGAATTTCCCAGCCTCCTTATGTTTGAAAATGAACAGATTAGAACAGCAAAGTAGGAATGAACCAAAAAAAGGAAGAAAGAAAAATCCCCAAGTGTGTGTGTGTGTGTGTGTGTGTGTGTGTGTGATATCTATATCTATTATCTCTCTTTCTCTGTCTGCCTAACTCTGTCTCTGTCTATCCATCCATATACATCTCAATCTATTTATCTACAAGGTCATGACTTTCCTTGAGCAATCTCTCTCCCTTTCCAAGATATTGCAGTCAGGTTATAATAGAATAACAACAACAGAGTTGAAAGGGACTTTGGAGGTCTTCTAGTCCAGCCCTCTGCTCAGGCAGGAAATGCTATACCATTTCAGACCTGTCCAGTCTCTTCTTAAAAGCATTCAGTGATGGAGCACCCATAAGTACTGAAGGCAAGCCATTTTACTCCTTAATTGTTTTCACTGTCAAGAAATTTCTCCTTAATTCCAGGTTACTTCTCTCTTGATCACTTTCCATCCATTGTTTCTTGTCCTGCCTTCTAGTGCTTTGGAGAATAGCTTGGCTCCCTCTTCTTTGTGGCAACCCCTGAGATATTGGAGCACTGCTATCATGTCACCCCTAAAGCAGACTCTGATGCATCAATGGGGATTGCATTGAAGTGTACTTCAAGCCATGTGCCCATAGTAGAAGATCTCTCCCCTGTTCAGAGATTATTGCCCACTTACAGTCATTGAACTCCAAAAACATTTGCCTGGAATTAATTTTGATGATTAAAGAAAACTCTTCAGGGTTGCTTTTAAGCAAAAGAAATGTAACAGGTAAGCTAGCTTCTTAAACAGTTACTTTGCATCCCGAGTCAGAAACAAATTGTTCCAGTAACATTATAATAGGAAAACTATTGCTGGACTACACACTTTGGATGATCACTTGATGGTAGCACAGATTACTGAAATTAATACAAACTCCAACTCTAATTCGAGCACCAGTGATCGTCCAGATTTTTGCAGCCCATATATGATAGCCTTACTTAACCTCTCCTTCATGAGCTCACTCCATGATAGAAAAGGGAGTAGAATTCTACCGCTGGATTTGTTCCTGTGCTGCTACATCCTCTGACTTTTCAGTACATCTCAAGAGGGGTGTCTACCTACCTAGAACCGTACAGATGTGAATGTACCAAGTGATCACAAATCCATATTGCCCTGGAGTTCTGATCTGAGGCTGTGACCTCTCTAGAAATAGAACCTTCAAAATAACCTCCACAATGATTCTGTCAAGTTTCCAACGCATGGGCTTTTCAAGTGACTCTGAGGCATTGTTTACCTTAAAAGTCCTTTATTTAGCCTAATACACCGGCAAATGCTTGCTCGAAAGAAGCTGGAATCTGAAATCTCCGCCCCTTGCACAATAAATAAGAGCCTTGGTGGAGCAGTGGGCTAATGCCTCCTTAAGTAACACCAGCTGCCTGCAATTAGTGCAGGTTCGAGTCCCACCAGGCTCAAGGTTGACTCAGCCTTCCATCCTTCCGAGGTAGGTAAAATGAGGACCCAGATTGTTGGGGGCAATTAAGCTGACTTTGTAATAATGCCGCTTGGGGTGTGTGTGAAAGCCCTAATAAGCAGGCATATACATAGAATGAAGGCTACTGCTAAGCTTGTAAGCCGCCCTGAGTCTTCGGAGAAGGGCGGGATATAAATGGAATTAAAATAAATAAATAAAAATAAAATATATTAAAACACAATTCTCCACCTTTCTAATTTTGTCATTAATCATATTCTCCAATTAATTTAAAGAATCAGTTTCCTTTCCGTTAGAAGAACCGCCAAAACCTTATCTTCTTTAGAGAGACAAATGGCCTTGAAAGTGCATTCCTACTCTTCCCTCCCCCCAATTTTAAACTAAAACAATACACAGGTCTTAAAGCAATACACAGGTTTAACATATGAAATAGCTACTTCTTCATCTCTTGTCAAGCAATAACATTCGATGTTAGCAGCGTTGACAGATTCTATATAATCCTAAAACAGGGAAAAATTCAAATTCAGGTTCTTGGGCAAAGAATCAAAGAGAAATCCAGATTCAAAACCTAGAGACCATGGTAAGAGGGTCCCAAGTAATACAATTTTTTTTCCTTTGCAAAAGAAAGTTCTGCTTTTCCATCTTACTTTCTGGTGCACTGGTGGCACCGCTGAGGATATTTTATTGTTGGGAAGGGTCAGAGAGCACAATGCAATCGGGCTGTCTCATTTCTTGACCCCAAGGAACCCTTGTAGGAGTTCTCCCTTGAAATCTCCCCTTATGACTTAAAAGAGCTGCAGGAAGGCTGCGCACCAAATGCAGCCACATAAACCCCAGCCAGGAAAAATTCACCAAGATTTTATCCTTTGAAAAATGTTTGAAAAGCCATTTATTTTCAGTCAAACTGAATGACAAATGGTTAAAGAAATGCAGAATAACTTCAGCACAGCACGAAAAGGAGCATTCTGTGTAATGAATGTGGTTACCTATGGATAGGTTACCTATTTCTGGGTGGAAGAAATGACAGCTATATGGAAATTAGAACAGCCAGACTGCTTTGAAGCAAAGAAGATCAAATATATGATCAAAGGTTCAAACAGCCTCTTAAAAAAAATCTCAATATCCTTTGTAGTAGCTGTAAAGTTTTGCACTATAGGAAAGATTCTGCCACCTTGGTCTCTTTCCTCTCTCTCTCTGCCTTTCTCTCTGACTTAATTCAAAAATTAAAGAGGTGATTAAAAAAAAATCAAGGAGATGATAAAAATGGGAAAGAACCTGAATCGTTGTGTAAGAGAATGAAACAAAAGGACTATTTAGAGTTGACTCCCTATTTTTATAATTTTATTATGGTGTACTCATTAACAAAGGAAAACTATCCAGCCATACAAAATTATCAATAAAATAATAATAATAATAATAACAACAACAACAACAACAACAACAACAACAACAACAACAACAACAACAACAACAATAATAATAATAATAATAATAATAATAATAATAATAATAATAATAATAATAATAATAATAATAATAATAATAATAATTTTATTTGTATACCGCCCTTCTCCCGAAGGACTCAGGGCAGTGAACAGGGCAAACATATAAAAATACAAGAATACAAACATTAAAAGAGATTAAACAGGTGCCCAGAAGCTAAGAACAATGAATTAAAATACATTAAAACAATGTTAAAATCTAAACCCATCACCCATCAGGCCAGGCCGGCTTGTTCGAACAAGTAGGTCTTCAGATCGCGTCGGAAGGAGCGAAGGTCGGGCGCCATCCGGAGCTCAACCGGTAGCTGATTCCATAGCTCCGGGGCGCCCACAGAGAAGGACCTCCCCCTGGGGGCCACCAGGTGACATTCTCTGACTGGTGGCACCCTGAGGAGGCCCTCTCTGTGGGAGCGCACAGGACGGAGGGAAGTTGATGCCGGCAGCAGGTGATCCCTAAGGTACTCTGGACCCATATCATCACCATCATGGAAATGACTTTGCAAATGGATATTTTCATATTGCCTCAAGGCCTGCTTTCTTGACTCTTCACTAAGTTGTGAGTTAATTAATTATTATTATTTAATTACAGATTATTATTATTATTTAATTACTGAACAAGTAATTAATGATTTGTCGTTCAAAAACAGCAGTTACGAATGAACGGTAGATATTTGATAAATAAAATAATCCCCAAATATCCCCAAATTCATGTCTCAGCAATATCTTTAATAGATAAAGTCAAAAAAATCAGATTCAAAGATATTTTCAGTGACTTTTATATTTCGAAAGATTGTGGTTGGAGAAAGGTGATTGAAAGGACTGAAGATTTATGAACCCTGCATAAACGCAGACATTTCCAGTCAAAACCTACAATAGGACTATGGAAACGAAGATAAAAATGCCCCCAAAACTTTTGAAATGACACTGCTAGTTGCTTCTCAGAATGATCTCTGATAGAGGTTACCACATCCGTGGGTCTATTTAGTCATACTTGGATAGATGTGGGGCAAGTTTTTCAGTCACCCCCAAATAATTTTACAGTGTTATCTGATGGATATAAAGGAAATAATAAATGAGACAGAGCTTTCATCTTTCTCGCTTCGACTTCTGAATATAAAAAATAATTTGATTAGATTTAGATTTATTTGTTTTTTATACCGCCCTTCTCCCGAAGGACTCAGGGTGGTGTACAGGGCAATAAATATCAAAAATGCAAGATACAAAAGTTAAAAAACATTAAATAATTGTGCCCGATGCAGTACATTAGTTAAAATCAATGTTAAAACCCCAATTTCATACAATTGCTTTATTTATCAAATATCTACCCTGCCCATCTCATCTTAAGTGACACTGGCTGGTTTACAAACAACATAGTAATAAAACAATATCAAAAAATGACTAAGAGCTCAGTTAAAAAACAAAATTAAAAAAAAACAAGGTTAAAATTTACAAGTTACAAGGAAGAATCAAAGTTTAAAAGTTTAAAAGGTTAACAAGGCAGAGAGAGTAATCTCAGACCACCAGACATCCCCAGGGCTGCATGAGGCCACCATAACACTCTAAGCCAGGTCTTAATGCTGTTCTAGAAGGATAGAAGAGGGAGGAGGTCTTCTCACCTCTGCAGGTGAGATTTTTCAAAGGGCGAGGCGGGGGCAAAAGCAGACAAGGCCCTGTTCCTAGATCCTGCCAATCAAAATTCTTTAACCAATGGAAAGGGCAGCATGTTCTCTCTGCTTGACTGGATGGGATGGGTCCATATAATTACACACAAGAATCCAAAAATCTCATAAGATTTTGTGATACTTGATGGAAATCTCAGAAGATTTCACAGAGCTTTACAAGATTTAATAATTTGCCCATTCTTTTTTTTTTAAAAATTAACTTTCAGTACAGATAGTCCTCAACGTATGACCACAACTGAGCCCCAAATCTATGTTGTTAAGTGAGAAATTTGTTAAGTGTGTTTTGCCCCATTTTACAACTTTTCTTGCCACATTTGTTCAGCGAATCACTGCAGTTGTTAAATTAGTAACACAGTTATTAAGTGAATCTGGCTTCCCCATCGATTTTGCTTGTCAGAAGGTTTCAAAAGGTGATCACGTGACCTGCCCCACCCAATCATAAATATAAACCAGCAATCAAGCATCCAAATGCAAATCACACGATCATGAGGATGCGGTCATAAGTGTGAAAAATGGTCACACTTTTTTCAGCACTGTTGTAACTTTGAAGGGTCACTAAATGAACTCTTGTAAGTCGAGGACTACCTGGTATTCAAAGATGCCATTTAAAAGTATCATGGCTGGCCTAGTGTCCTCAGGAGGAGGTGAAATATTACTTAACTGATATTATTCAAGTGGCATGATCAAATATATTCTGCAAGATCATTAAAAGAGGATAATGAAACAAACTAGATAACAGACCAAAACTAGGCATAACACTATTTTGTCATCACAAGATAGAAAGTTCCCTAAGATGAAAGATTAATTATCATCAATGTAATATTAATGTTCTCTGTTCATATTTATTATTATAAGATGGATCTACTACTTCAGCTATTATTAATGTTCCCACTTCTGTTCACCACATATAGAACCAAGATGGCTTCTGAGAAAAGAAAAAAGGGAGGTGGGAAGTCCAGATGTTGTCTCACTATGTCTTTATCATCAGCTCCCAGATGTTCGTAGTTTAAATGGCCTTTTATAAGTTTTCTCACATGGAACAAAGTTCTGTTCTGCTCTTATTAGTTGGGAGGCTGTCAGTCTATATTGGGCCATTTGCAGTGAATTGTGAAGACGATGAAAATAATGATGGTGATGTTGAGAGTAGAGTAGAGTAGAGTAGAGTAGAGTAGAATAGAATAGAATAGAATAGAATAGAATAGAATAGAATAGAATAGAATAGAATAGAATAGAATAGAATAGAATAGAATAGAATAGAATAGAATAGAATAGAATAGAATAGAAGCTGGAAGGGACCTTGGAGGTCTTCTAGTCCAGCCCCCTGCCCAAGCAGGAGAACCTGATGATGATATGATGATGATGACCTTAACCATATTGTGATGCAAATCTTCTGAACAATTTGGTCATACTGTATAGCTGGGCTGACGGAGAGTGAAAGTCAAAGTCTTTCAACTGACTTGATGGTCAGTTCTTCTTGGTTCCAGTCTGAAAACTCAGTGTTCTCACTGTACTAGAGGTTTGTATGTGAATGTAAGCATGAATTTGTCTATGAGTATATGGCTATGTATTTCAGAGAGGGAGAAATTAACCTTTTCTCCTGTGCTATTTCTGCAAAGAATATATCTTTCCTTCAGAAATGGTATTTGTGCCGAGACCCAAAGAACAAAAATACTCCATTGCACATAAAGAATTTTAATCTGTCTCAGAGGGCCCCATATCTGGAAAAGTAAGGGGGGAAAAACCCTAGAAGAAATAGAAAACATTAAAATTGATCCTGGGAAATTTGACAGCTCACATCTGCAGCCAGGGAATACTGACTGCCTGCCGGGAGAGCACAGAATGGAAAATTGAGTGTGAAGGAAAACAGAACAAAGTCTGGAAAAGAAATCAGTATGGGTGGATGGCTGAGATAATGGACAGGATCACTCTTTGCGATGTATTGTTGCAATTCCCATTAGCTGCTTATTAAATGAATGCCTCACCATTCCTCTTATGGGTGGCATTTAAAGCCTTTCACGTAGCATTTACAAAGTTGCCAGCCCAACTATGCATGGGTAAATTTCAGCCCAGATGCCTTTGGTTTCCATGAGTTTGTAAGTTCACATATCTTTTTATCAGGTTTTTAGTATTTTGTATTACAGGTAGTCCTCAACTTATGATCACAGTTGAGCCCAAAGGTTCTGTTGTTAAGTGAGACAGCTGTTAAGTAAACTTTGTCCCATTTTTCCTTGCCACGGTTGCTAGGTGAATCACTGCATTTGTTAAATTAGTAACTGGTTGCAAAGTAAACCTAGCTTCTCCATTGACTTTGCCTGTCAGAAGGCTGGGAAAGTTGATCATGTGAATCTGGGACACTATGACTGTCACAAATAGGAACCATTGGTCAAGCACTCGAATTTTGATCGCATGGCCTTGGTGATGCGGCAAAGGTCACACCCGTGAAAAAGGTTCGTAAGTCATTTTTTTTCAACGCCATTGAAACTTTGAAGAGTTACTGAATGCATAAATCAAGGGCCAAAAATACTACTTTTCCCCTTTTTGTATTGACTGCCATGTAAAATTACAGATAGCTTCATCTTGTACTGCAGCCAACTGAAATTTGAGGGCTTTTTAAGAATGTGAATTTTCATTTTCCAATATCAGGATTTGCTGCCTTTTTATTACATAATTCCCTCTTTGTTACTGTTGTTGATTTAATAGACAGTCAAGAGGTCTATCTATTCTATCAACTCCTAGTGACCAATACATAGATTTTTCTCCATGATGAACTGTTGCAAGCCTTCTAACAGTGCACCATAGCTGAGTCCATTCAATTTGCTACTGGTCATCTCTTTCTTCTCGTCCCTTCCAAACATTAGAGCCTTCCCAGAAAGGGAAAACTGGGGCTTCACATAATGTGTCAGAAATAAGATGATTTGAGCCTGGTCATTTGTGCCTCATCCGAGAGAACAAATGTGCTCTGATGAGACCTGGATTCTGACAAATTCTGGAAAGCTCTTGGTTCAAATATTTTGCTATAGGTCATTGTTAAATGTTAAACCCAGGACTCCACTAGAGTTAGGTGGCCAATAAGTTTAAATAGGCAACAATCGCAATAATATTTTGCCAGCATTTTATTTTGCTGACCAATATATATATAGAGAGAGATAGAGATAGATAGATAGATAGATAGATATAGATATAGAGATATAACTAGAGATATTGATATATAGAGATAGAGATAGATAGATTTAGACAGATATAGATATATAGATATATAATATATAGATATATAGAGATAGAGATATTGATGTAGATATATAGATTTATATATAGATTTATTGATACTGAAGGTATTCCCTTGAATATATTAGTAGATACAGGCAGTCTTTGACTTGCAATAGTTCATTTAGTTACAATGGGACTGAAAAATGGGACTTATATCATTTTTTCACTCTTACGACACTTGCAGCATCCCCATGGTCATGTGATCAAAATTCAGATGCTTGGCAACTGACTCATATTTATGACAGTTGCAGTGTCCCAGGGTCATATGATCTCCTTTTGCAACCTTCTGACAAGCAAAGTCAATGGAGAAGCTGAATTCACTTAACAACATTGTCATTAACTTAACAAGTGCGGTGATTCACTTAACAACTGTGGCAAGATAAGTCGTAAAAGAGAGCAAAACTGACAAATGTAACAAATGTCTCACTTAGCAACATAAATTTTGGGCTCAACTGTGATCATAAGTCGAGGACTACCCGTACTGCATTCTGTTTGACAACATCCTCTTTATAACTCCAGAAAGACATTAATGTACATTGTGGACCTTCAAGAAGGGTTAGATTAAGCAGTACTTCAGGATAACTATCATGCATATCAGGCGTGTAATAACTGTCACAGTATCTGAGGCTACAACCGTGATTTACCTCCCAACCCCAATCATCTGAAGAGCCACAGGGATTGCCACATGAAAGACAGGGGGTCAGATTTTATTTCATCACCTTATTTCTGTTTGTGTGTGTGTGTGTGTGCACATGTGTGTACGTGTGCGTGTGTGTGTGTGTGTGAGAGAGAGAGTTTTATTACAAATTTATTTATTAGTAAAATTGTACTTCTACCTTTCTGTTTATATAACCACTCAAGGCAGCTCATAGCAATAAATAAAATGCAAACTATAAAACTCAACCATGAAATCAATACCATTAAAATCACTACCAATAAAACTGATTTTTTTAAGGTCCGGGGATGGGAAATGTTAGGCATATGGTGCTAGCCTACAATGTTGGGTTGAAAATATATTAACCATAATGCTATGTCTTTAAGTTGTTAATTGGCCAATGGGTGTGTAAGTGTTCTCATGGCCATAAGAGGAAGCTAGGAACGTAGCTTCTCTCTCTCTCTGAATTCACTGATCTCTACTGTTACTGTTTTTTGCTCTGCTGTTGGTTTACTACTGTTGTAAACTTGAACTGTGTATTGACCTCTGGACCGGTAAGAAGACTTTGTAGTTTGGATTACTCCTTGGACTGTTGCTATTGTGTATGACTTGGACTGTTTATTTTTGACTGTGCATTTTTGTTCTTACACCACCTTAAAGTAAACTACTTTTTGTTTTTATAACTCAGTGTATTCTTGTGTGACTTTTACTGCTCTCAGTGCCCTTCCTTGTCTGTGCAAACTCTTTGGTAGCACAAGGAGACCTCTGCACAAACAAATTCCTTAACACTGGTTATGGGCCCAGGCCTGTACTGAGAGTAAGTACACACAGTATTCCTAGCTGAGTTTGTATTTGGTGTAAAATGGCACAAGAACAGTTGTCAGGCATCTCCTGGATAACCCGGTTGGATGGGACAAACTATGTTTCCTGGTCCACAAAATGCTGCTTGCTTTTGCGCAAGGAAGGACTATGGACTGTTGTAAATAACCCACCAGATACTACTGCTTGGGATCCAGATGACGAAGAGGATGCAAAGAAGTTAGACGACTTTAAACGAAGCAACGAGAAAGCTCTTTGCATTATTGGACTAACACTGAATGACCAGCAGCTTGTCCATATTCGTGGTGAGGAGTCTGCTGCTAGGTGTTGGGGCGTTTTGCGAAGGCTTTATGTTCGTGACAGTGTGGGTGCACATATACACCTTACACGTAAGCTGTTTAGGGCTCGTCTGCAGAAGAATGGAGATATGCTGACCCATTTAAATTACATGAAGGCAACTTTTCAAGAGCTTCATGAAAAGGAGCTGATTTTTTCAGAGTTGCATCAGGTCTACATTATTCTGTCATCTTTGGATGAGAGTTATGATGAGTATGTTTCTTCTTTGGAAGTCCTGACCAGAGAGGAACTGACATTGACTAACATTACTGGGAGACTGCTGGAAGAGTCCAGAAGGAGGAGTGACAGAGACCAGCTGAGAGAGACACAGCCACGAGAGAAGCAGCAATTTACCACTGCTTACAACGTCAAGAAATGTTATTTTTGTGGGGCTAGAGGGCATATAGCCAAATTCTGTAGAAAGGGAAAAAAACAGAATGTGAATAGCAGTGGGAAGGCTAAGAAGGGCATTGGTTTGGCTATTTCTGGTGAATCAACATCCAGAAATAATGAATTGTGGGTTGTTGATAGTGGGGCTTCACAATGCATTACTAAAGTGAAAAAGAGGTTTGTTAATATGAAAAACAGCAACCAATATGTTTCACTAGCAAACGGTTGGAGGATGAAGGCCTCTGGTGAAGGTAATTCCTATTGTCCATGCATTAATGAACAGTTACCTATGTTATATATACCTAAACTAAGATTCAACTTGTTATCTGTAAGGGAATTGGTTAAGGTTGGGTTTGTGGTAACATTCAGAGGGGAGCAATGCACTATTGAGAGGAATGGAACCTGTGTAACTGCAAATTTGAAAAATGGTTTATTCGTTCTCACAAGTAACCAGGTTAGTACAGTTAAAGCTAACTCGATATGTGAGAACAAGAAGCCACATGATGAATGTATACATTTATTGCATAGGCGGTTAGGGCATGTAAACTTTAACTCACTACGTAAAACAGTGGAATTAGTAGAGGGAGTTAAACTGAAGCCATGTAGTAAGTATTTGAATTGCAATGCCTGTAATCAGGAAAAGAGCAAGGCAACTCCTGCAAACAGGATAAACGGCTTCAAAACAACTGTTCCTTTGGAAGTTGTGTTTGCTGATTTAATTGGACCCATGAAACCAAGTTTAGGAGGGTCATGTTATATTTTAAGTATCCTTGACCACTACTCTCGATATGGATTTTGTTATCTGCTTAAGTCAAAGGCAGACACTTTCCAACAATTTGCAAACTGGCTGAAATTTGTGGAGAGAAAAACAAAGAGAAAGGTTCAGTGCATAATTACTGATAATGGTACTGAATTTACAAATAAGCGTTTTGTTGATATGCTAGAATCAGCTGGCATTGAGCATAAACGTTCAGCCCCTTATAGGCCTCAACATAATGCATTTGTTGAGAGACGTGGACAAACATTACAAGCCATGATGAGAACCATGTTAAGAGATTCAGGCTTAACAGATAGACTGTGGGGGGAAGCAGCAAAATGTGCAAACCATGTTCTGAATATAGTTGTTAATACTTCTACTGGTAAAATACCATATACTATATGGCATGGTAGAAGACCAAACCTTGATTACCTGCACACGTTTGGCACCCCAGCTTGGGTCCACATTCCTGCACAACTCAGGAGTAAAGGCCAACATAGGGCTAGGCAATTATACTTTGTAGGTTACGAAGCTAACCATAGATCCTATCGTTTCTGGGAACGAGGCACAACTAATGTATATAACAGTGCATGTGCAAAATTCCTTGAGCACGTTGGTTGGGATAGGTTAGAGCAAGAAACTGTTAATACTGATCCTCTAGTGTTTGAGGACTCCTCTGATAACGTAACTAGTAATGATAATACATCTCCTGTAAATATAAAAGATGAAGAGGAGATAGGGGAGATAATAGATGAATCAGAGGAAGGAAAGGAGTCTGAAATTCAAAGCCCTGTAATTCCTTGGCGTTCAATGCGTATCAGACATCCACCTGATCGCTATGAAGCTAGTATAGTATGTCAAGTTAGTGTAGAGCCATCTAACTATGATGAGATCAGGATGTATCCTGAAAAGGAACAAGCATCATGGAAAGCTGCAATGAACAGGGAGTTGAAGTCTTAGACAAAAACACATAAGCTTATCTACAATGGAGGCTGAATTTTCATGTCTATCAGTGTTATGTACAGAACTGCTAGTGTACAAACAATTATTGTTAGATATGGGTTTAAATGTAAATGATCCATTCATTGTGTATGAGGACAATCAAGCTGCAATAAAGATGGCTAATAATGCTGCAGTAAGAACAAGATCTAAACATACTGATCTTCGTTATTTGAATGTCAGACAATGTATCAAAGATAAATTAATACAGCTAGAGTACAGTATTGTTCATCTGATGTAAATATTGCAAACCATTTTACGAAGGTACAAAGTGCTGTGAAACACAATGCTAATTGTGAAAGAATGTGCATAAGATTGTAAGAGTTATATATTATTCTACCCAAAGGGGAGAATGTTAGGCATATGGTGCTAGCCTACAATGTTGGGTTGAAAATATATTAACCATAATGCTATGTCTTTAAGTTGTTAATTGGCCAATGGGTGTGTAAGTGTTCTCATGGCCATAAGAGGAAGCTAGGAACGTAGCTTCTCTCTCTCTCTGAATTCACTGATCTCTACTGTTACTGTTTTTTGCTCTGCTGTTGGTTTACTACTGTTGTAAACTTGAACTGTGTATTGACCTCTGGACCGGTAAGAAGACTTTGTAGTTTGGATTACTCCTTGGACTGTTGCTATTGTGTATGACTTGGACTGTTTATTTTTGACTGTGCATTTTTGTTCTTACACCACCTTAAAGTAAACTACTTTTTGTTTTTATAACTCAGTGTATTCTTGTGTGACTTTTACTGCTCTCAGTGCCCTTCCTTGTCTGTGCAAACTCTTTGGTAGCACAAGGAGACCTCTGCACAAACAAATTCCTTAACAGGAGGCCTCTGCAAGACAAACTTACTCTTCCACGGACCCAAATCTTCAGATCAATCTGCATGGTTTGTTCCACCTTATTGCATAATTGTTATAACTGTGGATTACACAATCCCAAATCAGCCTGTTATGTGCATTAATAACTTTACCGTTATACAGAAACAAGTTGAATATTAATAGCTTCAGTTTAGGAAATACTGTACAACAAAAAGAGGAGCTTAATTTATTTTTTTTAAAAAAATTCTCATTTTATTTTGTTTATACATTTTATAACTTACACCTTGGCTATATTTTATTTAAAGGTTGGCAGCGAGTGCCCTATAGTTACATATATCCGGATTTGGGACAACTCGCTGAGGCCAACATTCCATGGGACAAGTAGCCCTGGTCAACTGCCTGCACTACAACTCACCACAGGACAACTCAAAACTGTATTGGTTGTTTCATTCAGTTACTTTTATTCTTGGTGACCATGTTTTCATCAAAATTATTCTAACTTATATTTCTGGATTGACATTCTTTATTCTTTTATTATTGGCCACGGTTCTCTTGAAATTAATTTAACTTTTGTATTTGTTGAATTGTCCTATGGTGGGTTGTCCCATGGTCAGTTGGCCATGGCAATGTGGCTGCAGTGTGTTGTCCCATTCTGCCTGTATCCCACTTTGATTGGAAGCCAGTAAGAATATCCTACAGGTGTCAGTCAGAATTTGAATTTAATTCTGTCTTTTGTGTTCTTTTCAAGCTCTTGTTGACTTGAATTGCATATGACATTTTCTTGCCCTTGATTTTCAACTGCATCGTTTTTAAATTTTAAATATGTCTGTGACTGAGTAAGAGGAAGATAGGGAATAGACAGGGAAATGAGGAAGATAGGGAATAGACAGGGAAATGTGATGATGGGCAGCCAATAAATTTGCTAGATAGATATAAATAAATAATCACTCTTTTACCTATCAGGAAATGAAACTTCCTTCCCATACTATCAAAGGAAAGGCCACTATCAATATATTCCTTCGGATTTTTAAAGCTGTAGGAGACACCCAGAGAGAAACACAACCTTTAACATTCAATATCAATTTTCTGCTATGCAGACTTTCTCTTTGTGTGTGTCCAACTTATTTTAGAACTCACTGGTCTCCTTACTGGCTTGGCCATTTGGCTTTTTTTTCCTTCCCTCTGGCTTACAGTAGCCTGTTGTCTTCCTCATTATTTGAAGTCCAGCATACTTTGTTGCACTGTTAGCAACTGCAATTGCTAGCAAGGCAATTATCAAAACATCCTTATTTCCCTTGTGATTATTTTTGGAGGGACAACTTCCCATCAGAGGTTGCCATCGTTGGGCCCTCACTGAGAACCGAACCAACACAGCAGGGTTACTACCAAATCATGAGCTTGTTTTTTCCTCCCTTCCTTGCTGTGGTTTTCCCTTCCACCAAACTTTCCAAATGATTGAGGGGTGTCATGGTGAAAGAGTAGCACAAGTATCCAGGTTTAAGTCAAAATCATGAAACTGTGTCTCACTTAGTTTGGCCGTGTCATGCAGGGAAATTCACTGGAGAAAGCAATTATGTTAAGAAGTGTTAGCAGTAAAATGAAATCAAGCCGTCAAAGAACACAGTGACTGGACATCGTCAAAGCAGACATCAGCCAGAGCATAGAAAAGCTCAAAGAAGCAATGCAAGATGGGGAGATGTGGGGAGACCTGGCCCATAGAATAATTGGATATCATCATCATCATCATCATCATCATCATCATCATCATCCAGATTTGAGTAGTCTTTCAGCTACTCACTGAAGGTTGAGTTTCAGAGCTACTATATTTATAGCACTGAGATTACTCCCAGAACTTTGAAAACAATTCATCTTGACAACCAGACATATCTTAGCACAATAGTCTTACTCTTTGGATTGAATTAAGAAAAAAACAAGAAGACACTAACTCAAGACTAAACTATTCCAAAGTGTTAAAAGTTCCAAAATGTTAAGAAAGATTTTAAAAAGTGTGTTGCCAGTTTTAACAATATAATGAAGGAAGATCATCTTGAGCTACAAAAAAGCCTAACAAAAGTTGCAGGCAGGCCAAGTGTACTGGCTTCTGCTCTATCAGTAAATATGGATGAATTTTGAGAGGCAGTTTCAGAGCCACGGTGCTGCTGGATATGACGATGTGTACCAGGGCTCTCCAAACTTTTGCAACTTTAAGATCTATGGACTTCTGCTTCCAGAATTCAGTTGAAGTCCACAAGTCTTAATGTTGCCAAGTTTGGAGACTCTTGATGTACACAGAGGCTTCTCATGGTACCTGACAAAGTAAATAAATTGAGAATTATTACACTCATCTTCAACGTGCTTCAAAGTGGCTGTCTCCCCTATGTCCTGTAGACATTAGAAAATAAAAAATAAGTAGTATAGGCTGTCATCTGGGCAATTTACTTATGCAGGTAAAAGGTTTAAATACCACAAGGTATGTGGCTGGCTACCAGCTTAGCTGGCTTCAAAAATGGGTTGCACTAATTCACAGGAAACATGGACATCTTTAGCTATTAGCCTGGATGGCAGTATGACTGCCTCTGAATCCCATCTGGTATGAGACTAGTAGGCTTCCCTTATAGTTGTTGGTCTGTGAGGTAGACAACTCATTTAAATGGGCTAAGAGTCTGACCAGGTAGGGAACGGCTTATATTTCTAAATGTGCTTTCTACGGCTACCCAATTCACCAAAATGCAACTCTGGGTAATTTCCAACAATAAAAACAGAATTTTATAGAAATAGAGATAGAAAGACTATCATCGGCAAAACACACAGTTGAGGCACACCAACATAATTACTCCTTGCAGGAAAAAGCCCATTTAATAACCCTGAGGAAACAGCTAGGTCTTTAAAGACTTCTAAAGATTGATATTCAAATTTTGGGGGCAAGACGTTCTACAGGGCAGGTGCCGTAGAAGGCACCTGTCAGGGTTCTGACAGATGAAGTCTCTAAAGAACTTCGAGGCATTGTTTACCTTAAGAATTTTTAATCAAGTTGCATAGCATCGGCGTGTACGTGGTAAAGCCAAAATCTGAATTCTCCTCCCCTAAGCATATAGAATTAAATCACAGTTCCCTCCTCCAGTTAACAGCCATTAATCACATTCTCCAATTAGTTTGAAGGCAGACTTTTCCCCCCTTCCTCCAAGCCGCCATTTCTTATCATCTCTTATTTCAAACAGCCTTGAAAAAATGTTCTGCTGCTGTATTATTATGTCTAACTAATCCCCATACACATTCTTCCTCCCCCCAGCATCATCTAATTCTAACTCGAAAAGTAACACATGGGATATAGAGAAAATGGCTGCGTCGCCATATATTGTCAAAGCAAGAACATCTGATGTTAGCAGCATTGGCAGCACCTTTCTGTCTAAGGTATCCATTATCCTGGAACCGAACAAAGATGCATTGGTATTCAGAGTGATTTTGGAAAAACGAGATGATGGAGTAGTAGAATCTCATCAATTTGCTTTCTGTGAAAATAGCAAAAATCAAGAAGGTCACTAGAATGTCGGTTAAAAACTGAATGAATGAAATCTCTTATCCTTTGCTGCCCTTTAGTGGTGGTCCAGATGGCTGTCACTTAGACTGTTGTAGCTGGCAGCAATTTTGTGCAGAGGCAAGTCCAAACATACAACCATTTTGGAAGAGCACTTTCAAAATTCCCAAAGCAGCACCTAATTCAATAATATAAAAAAAACTCTGCCACCATCAATTTTGTAGTTCAAAGAAGTGACCTGGTCAAGTTCTTCAGAATTCAATCATTTGCCCACCGTCTCCTTTCAGATTTTATCCATGAGCAGCCCTAATATGATTTTATAAAGTGGTATCTTCCAAAATGTTGCCATATTCAATTGCCCTGGGTTTTCTTCTCTCTCTGATTCTAAGAGCAGCAGCCAGCCACTCTGTGTTATAACAGAAAAAAAGGGATTCCTTTCTTTAACCCAGGTCAATCTCCTTTTTTTTTTTAGGGACATTTGAAAAAATTCAATATTTGAACAAGCTTTTATGAAATGACCTGCTTCTCACCTCCCAGTCTAATGTGCAGATTGCAGCTTAGCTAGCCTTCCTATTTCACACTTCTCGGAAGGTTAAGATGCAGCACTTGGCAGCTGAAAGACATATTTTCACACAAAGCACATATTTAAATAAGCATTAGAAAATGTTGTTCACAGGCTGGAGTGACATTTCTTTTAAAAATAAAATAAAAAAAGAAGTAAAGACATACAGTTCAATAAGGAAAAAGGAATGGGATATGTCTGTAACTGAAATTATGGGGATGCTGTATGCATTCAGTAAAGGTACGCAACCTTCCAGACTAGGATATAGAGTAAATGACACTTTTGAGAGTGCAGTTACAAAAGGGTTGCATTGGGAGATTTGCCTCCCTAATTGTACACGGGCTGAAACCGAAAGACCAGGCTGGGGCAGATCATTCAGGAGAAAATCTATTGGTGTGTGCGCTAAGACTCAGTTCTGATTTTGGTGGCGCATAATCAAATAATCATGCTATGAATTTTCAAACTTTTCAAGCCACAATTTTTTAGTTAAAATTATTCTCTAGAATCCTGAACAGGAGGCATATAGCAGTAGAAAAATGGCAAAAGAGAAAATGGGTGCTTGTTGCAATTTAGTTACGCAAATGCATATATGCCGGCCTTACTAGCTAAACCATACAGGAAACACAGCCAGATAAGCTGATTCTTTTTTATTATTATTATAAAGCTACATTAACTGAATCTTGCAAGTCTTCCACTGTCATCTTTACATCCCCCCAAAATATAGGGTGGGTCCTTTCTGTAGCGTCTTCTTTTGCCCACTATGCAGCTGTGGGCTATGCTGTCTCTTATCTGACCCTTCCCCGATCTTCCTAGTCATTCCTACATACAATTACAATACATAACAATTATTTTACCCCACCCCCTCCACCCCCAATCTCTTTTGAAACCCCATCACATTTTCATGGCATGGAATCCAGTTTGAAAAACTCTGCTAGAGATGATAGTTTCTTATTATTTTGTCCATCATTTCCTATTATTTTAATGGAAGCATCTAACCATTCTGTGCTGATGTTGAAAAAAACTAAGCAGACAGACCTGGTTTTCACTTGGTTGGGAAACCACTGGGCCTTCCAAGGGCTGAATACTAGGTTCAAGAATAGGATGAAACACCCCATGGAAAGACAATAGCAAAACATAACACTGCCAAGAAAGCTATTAAGGACTGAGTTGAGTTTGGCCTGAGGGAGGTCTTGTTTCTGCCAAATCTATTTTGTGCTAAGCTACACAGGAAGAAGCCAATGTGTGAAGATGTATATGTGTGTGTCTGTGTGGGTGGGAGGCTGTGATAATATTTGTGAGTAAGCATTTAATACCGTATGCCAAATATACAATGGGTGACATAGATTGGAGAAAAATAGCAGCAAAACTTTCCTTGCTTACAATCCTTGAGAATTATTGATGAGAAAAAGAGGCAGAACAGTGAATAAAATATATGAAACATCTACTTTTCTAGGAGTTTATCAATCATATCAGCCTGATCAAGAGATCTGGAAAACAAGAAATCTTGAACAGCTGTGGGGGTTAATTTGTTGGATTATGGTTGGGATAATTTTGGATTCCTTCCCAGCCCCTACAACTCCTGGCTGACTACTATATACTGTATCTAAGGTAGCTTCTTATGTATAACACTGCACGGAATGACTTGGCATTCACGGGAGAATTCAGCTCCACAAGTAGCTCCTCAGCAGGTGTATACAGATAAAGTGAGGTGTTAATTGGGCCATTTGGCTTTTTTGAAATAAGCTAATTAAAGTTGTGCCTTTGCCTAATTGTGTACTTCCTTTTCCTCTTCCTCTTTTCTTTTCTGGAATAAAAGGTGGGCAGCTTTTCAACCACCAGAAATATTTTCAAATCCAAAGGAAATTTAGGAACATTTCCCTCCATTGAAAAGAAAATGGGGGCTGTAGTTGTGTTGCCTATTATTTGTAAAAGCAAAATTGTACTAATGTTAAAAAAAACTTGTGAAATCATGTTAAGAAAAAAAAGAGTTTGAAGAGAAGAAGAAAAGTACTATTTAAAAAAAATAAGGTAGGAAAGAAACTTCCATAGCCTTTGATGGCTGAGAACATTTGTGGCCCAGGCAATGAAAGTAGCATGGGCTTGGGTATGATTTTATAGAAAACGGAAGAGGAGGAGGAGAAGGAGGAGAGAGAGAGAGAGAGAGAGAGAGAGAGAGAGAGAGAGAGAGAGAGAGAGAGAGAGAGAGAGAGAGAGAGAGAGAGAGAGAGAGAGAGAGAGAGAGAGAGTGAGTTACCACTGCTTCAGGAGATCAATTAATTTTGAATATTCCAGTGAAACCCAGTATGAGCAGAATCAGAGAGAACAGATGCCTAAGATCTAAGAATTGGGAAGAAGCACGTGTTAAATGTACAGTAGGACATTTGCTAAAGGGTGAACACTGGTTCACAGTCGCGGTTAAAAGGCTATGAACATGATTATTAACATCTTGCCTTGACACATTGCTCTCTGTAAGGGATCTTTTCTGAAGGAATGAGGAAAGGGAAGGGAAGAGGCTGCTTCTACTGCCACCCACATATCTATTACCTGTATCACTTTACTGGAAATGGCTTAATAGGCACCTGCTATACACCTTTTCTTGATATATATCTATATTTTTAAAAAGAAGACCAACCTCCACTTCAAATTAACATTGTGCTATGGCTTTTCCCCCCCTGTCTCTACTTTCTCCCCACCATTTGTATAGGATGCAGCAAAATAAAAAGTGAAACCAATTAAAGGGGAGTAGCAGAGGCTGCCATCACTTTTTGACTATGGATCTCTTAAACTATCATTGGACAAACTTCTGACCCCTGTGTTCACACTGTCTTTGCAAATTTTATTTATTTTATTTATTTTAATTCCATTTACATCCCGCCCTTCTCCGAAGACTCAGGGCGGCTTACAAGCTTAGCAGTAGCCTTCATTCTATGTATATGCCTGCTTATTAGGGCTTTCACACACACCCCAAGTGGCATTATTACAAAGTCAGCTTATTGCCCCCAACAATCTGGGTCCTCATTTTACCTACCTCGGGAGGATGGAAGGCTGAGTCAACCTTGAGCCTGGTGGGACTCGAACCTGCACTAATTGCAGGCAGCTGGTGTTACTTAAGGAGGCATTAGCCCACTGCTCTACCAAGGCTCTGTGAAGGATTCTTTTCTTTGTCTTCTTTCAGGAGAGGTGAATTTCTCCAAAGGGTGTCAGAAGTTGCTTTCTTTGGTCAAATGTAGGATATGGCAAAAGGGTTGGTCTCAGAGGAATTCTTGGTTGAACCAAGAGGAAGTCACGATTAAAATGCACCTCACGTAGTTCATTGTTTACTTTGTTACTGGCGAGCAGACTTTCCAGTTGTACCTAGTGTAAGAGGTCAGCACACAACCCCTTCCTAGAGAAGGAAATAGTTTGGGGGATACAGTATTTAAAAAAGGCAGAATATTATATTTCCCCAAAGGAATAATAGAAAATCTCAGGCAGAAACCCTCCCCACCCAAATCTCTCTGCCCCAAGCAGAAACCAGCTTTTAGAAATGCAGATTTTATAATCCTATTCAGAAAGGCTGGGCCACCTATTCATAAGCAAAATGCCTTCAGCCAGAGCCCCAGAGAAGATTTGAGCTGATGGAATTAGAAAAACAAAGACTCCCAACGACAGAACAATGACCTTTAGAACATAATAGGATTAACTCACCACCATTAGAATACCAATACTCAGGCTCGGGTTAAAGTTCATGGGAACAGGAACAACTCCAAACACAAAAGCCCAAGAAGGTATAAAAACCTACCTTTCCCAGCTCCATTGTTTTTAATCCCATTTATATCCCGCCCTTCTCCGAAGACTCAGGGCGGCTTACAATTTAAAGCACAAATCAATGTGCTTAGCAATAGCCTTCATTCTATGTACAGTATATGCCTGCTTATTAGGGCTTTCGGGGGACCCCCCAAGCAGCATTATTACAAAGTCAGCTTATTTCCCCCAACAATCTGGATCCTCATTTTACCTACCTCGGAAGGATGGAAGGCTGAGTCAACCTTGAGCCTGGTGGGACTCGAACCTGCACTAATTGCAGGCAGCTGGTGTTACTTAAGGAGGCATTAGCCCACTGCTCCACCAAGGCTCTTTTTCATTTTGTCAGCCACTCCAGAAACATACTGCTGTCGCTGAAGTTTCTCGCAACTAAATAAACTGAACTTTCTTTCCTAAGCAGTCTCTATTTTTTTTTATTCCCAACTTGGACTGGCCCTGAAGATTTTTCTTTCAACACTCTTTCTTGGGCTACTCTGTGCACCTTTTTCAATCAGCTAGATAGCTCACCACACAATGATCCCCAAAGTCAGGAGGGCCTTATCCTTAGCTAGATTCAATGCTCTCCCAACAGATGCTACTGAAGGATGATGATGATGATGATGATGATGATGATGATATCTATTCAGTCTGTCCAACTTTTAGCAATTTTATGGGCCAGGTCTCTCCTCATCTTCCAATCTTTCACTACTTGCTACTGAAGGAAGATACAAAAAAAAATCCTCTTTGAACAAAGACTGTGTTCATGTGGTGGAGGAATAATTGAATCAATGGAACATGTTATTTTGTATTACCCCCTCTACACAGGTGTTCACCAGGAATTATTATTTCAATTCTTTACTAAATATCCTGGTCATTCCAATTTGTTTTATCTCAAGGTGTTATTACTGGATCAATCTGATTTTATTTTGTTGACCATAGGCAAATACTGTTCTATAGTCTGCACAGCATGGCATAGTATTGACTCTAACCCTTTTTTAGATATTTTAAAATAACTATATTTTTCTTATATCTTAATTAATGGTGACTCTTGCGTTTTATTTGCTGAACTATAATGGAATAAAGATTGATTTGATTTGTCACTGCAAAGAATGGGGGTTGTCATCCTGTCTACAACTTTAACACTTCCTAAAGTAACCAGGTGGCTAAGTGTAGTTTTCTGATAATTGGTTAGATTCACATTAAAAAACTTCTTATAAACACCCTACTTTATCACAGATAATGCTAGTTAAACATATTCTGCACTACCTATTTTCCCTTTATCTTAATAGCTGTATAAGAGTAAAATTTCTAGAAAATGAAGGGCAATACAGATAGTCCTTGACTTATGTCCACAATTGGGCCTAAAATTTATGTTGCTAAGTGAGACATTTGTTAAGTGAATTTTGCCTCATTTTACAACCTTTCTTGCCATAGTTGTTAAGTGAATAATTGCAGTTGTTAAGTTAGTAACACAGTTGTTAAGTCAATCTGGCTTTCCGCATTGACTTTGCTTGTCATGAGGTCACAAAAGGGGAACACATGACCCCAGGACACTATATAACTGTTATAAATATGAGACAGTCGCTAAGTGACTGAATTTTGATCATGCTGCAATGGTGGTAAGCGTAAAAAACAGTCACAAATCACTTTTTTCAGTCCATTGTAATTTTGAATGGTCACTAAACGAATTATTGTGAGTTGAGGACTGCAGAGTCGAGGACTCTGAAAGTTCACATACTGCATAAACCAAGCTTTTCTATAGACTCATTAAACTCAGTCTCACAAAATGAGAATACAATCACTTCCTCTCAGCTTCCCTAAGAGCAACAGCTAAGACAGCATTTAGAAAGTGCGTTAAGACACAATCCATTAAACAGTTCATTACATCAGCTCTCAATGACAGAAAGGAGCAAAGCATCGGAGATGATTAATTAAAAATAAGGGGAGAGAGGAAAACGGATCTGCACTGAAGCACAAGAGGTTAAAAGCAAAATTAAAATAATGTAGTTGAAGGAAATATGGAGGCCAAGCTTTTTTTATTTTTATTTTGGTGCACCACCACCAAATTTGACACACCCTATCATAGCCCCTTCTGAGAGGACATTTTGAATATCAGGCTGAAAAGAAAAGAAAAAGATTAAAAAGCTTTGTCCAGCTGAACCTTTATGCTCTCCCTTTTCTCTTCCTGCCTCTTTTTAATGAAAGAAAGCAGCTAGCTCAAATAAACACAAGACTGAGGGCAAAGCTGAGACCCATTGTGGCTGTTTTACTAGAGATGGTCAATCTGGCTTGTCAGTTCCCATTACAAGGAAAGGGACTTGATTCTGAGTCACCAAGAAAATACCATCTAGCTTTCATAGATACAGGAAGAGTGTGTTTTGATTAGACTGTCCATATATTCAGTGGGAGAGGGACGTGGTGGCTCAGTGGGTTAGGACACTGAGCTTGTCGATCAGAAGGTCGGCAGTTTGGCAGGTCGAATCCCGAGTGCCGTGTAGCAGAGTGAGCGCCTGTTATTTGTCCCGGCTTCTGCCAACCTAGCAGTTCGAAAGCACGTAAAAATGCAAGTGGAAAAATAGGGACCACTACAGTGGGAAGGTAACAGCGTTCCGTGCACCTTTGGCATCTAGTCATGCCAGCCACATGACCATGGAGATGTCCTCGGACAAGCGCTGGCTCTTCGGCTTAGAAATGGAGATGAGCACTGGTCCCTAGAGTCGGAAACGACTAGCACGCATGTGCGGGGGAAACTTTACCTTTACCTTATATTCAGTGGGAGCTTAAAAAGGCACACTAACACATTTGGCTGCTTGTGGGAAAGTGGCAAGGTGTCCAGCCAGAAGGGTTTATACATCAGTTTCATCTCTCTCTGACTCCTCTCTCAGGAATGACACCAATGCTATTTCTTTGCTCAGCTTTTGTGTGACATGGAAGATAGACAACAATGATACGTCCTGTGGAGACAGAGAGCTGTGGAGGAGACCTATGCTCCATTTTATGAGTAAACCATCCCATTTGCAGTAGGTAGATGAGATATGGGGAATGAAAACCAAGCCAAGCAACATCTTGTATCTGCAAAATCCAATAGCTCTTCATGGGGGACAATAAGCAAATATTTGCCAAGATAGCAAAGCAAAAATCCACATGTTTTATTCTAAGTCATAATTTCTGTAAATTTTCTCTCTCTGTCTATGCACATCAGGTGAAAATGCTTCAGAATAAAAAGGAACTTGTTCTTATTTAGCATTGGCAACGGTTTGGTTTTCAGACAATATATTTTCACTGCCAACTGTATTTGACAAAATTGAGAAGAAAGAAAATCAAGAATTTCAGAACTGTTTAATGAGAGAGATTTTTATTGTATCTGGAGAAACCTTTATTGTAGCTTCGGTGAGTGGACGCCCTATGGATGTATGTGTTCCAACATTAGCTGCTGTCTTTGAAGTTTATTGTAGCCTCATAATACTTGATTATTTATATCATTATAGTATTTATAACTAGGTCTATAGTCCAGCAAATCCACCAGTGCCTCAGCAGCAAACACCAGTTTATCAGGAGATGTGTGGTACTGAAGAGCCAGAGGTGACCATAGATAATCTATTTTCTGAGATGAAGAAGAACAATAGGGTACATCATCCAGCTAGGCAGATTTTTGAATCTTCAGTTTTGTAAAAGGGCACAACCTCCAGTACATGTGAACACAGTGTTTCATAGCTCTACGAGGTATTGTATAATGAAGAGGCAGTGTGCTTTGCTTTGCAAGCAATTTGTGTCACTTCACAATCTCCTCATAATATTCCCTAGCACTTGTCAAAGCTAGAGAAGCTTCTGAACACACACTGCACCTGCACAGAAACAATTTCCAGAAATTACAAGTGCTGAAGAAGTAAGAGACATGAACAAGAGTGTTTTTCTTCATGAGAGAATCAAGGAAAGTGAGTTGCTTAGGGAACATTTTGCTCAGACCTGGTGCAAGTATAAAGCTGAAAATCTGGACAGGCTTAGTGGTTTGGGTTTATTGGATATAGGACACACAGCATTGTGCAGACTCCACACCTTTCTGCTATCCTTAGCATCTGTCTCCTGAGGTGACCATTTCACTCCATTCCAATGGAAAGAAGAGTTGCATGTACCAATGGAACAGAATATATGTAGCTCAGGATTGAACTATGGGGTCCTTGGTGCTTCTGAGCTTGGCTGTTTTCTTACAGATGTTTCATTACCAAACTAGATATCATCATCTGGGCTAGAAGGAAGTGAGGTTTGCTCTCTGTTTATGTACAAGTGGTTTGCCTGACAGTTTTAGTGGGAGTGGTCTGGTAGTTCCTTGTTTCCTGTTACTTTGTTGTCTGAGTTGGTAGCTGCCCCTAAACAAGGAACCACCATAAACAGTAAACAACAGCCTAATTAAGGAACACTAACTAAGAAAACAACAATGCTCAGAGAGCACCAAAAATGCCAAAGTTGCATATATTATAACAGCCCAGTGCTCTCTTTCTTTCCAAATCACCATCATTCTAGGTGACTTCTGTACATGTAAAAAAATGGATTTCCCTACTTATTAGGTTGTGGATGATCTGGGGTATCCCCTAACATCCGAAGTATTTTTTTATCCATTTGCAGGATTGTAAATCATGTAACAGCTCATAGTGCAAGGAGGAATTAAAAGAATTTCTAATCTCAAGATGAAATATTCAAAACTCATTTACCAAGACCTGGGGATTTCTAATTACGGAAACAGGAATGGGTTGAAAGCAGGGATTTCTGGACGTCAGGTTTTCCATGATTCTTTAACATTCAAGAGGAAAAAGTCAAAGTGATGCCAAGATAATTTGAGTAATACAGCTTTTTATCAGTAAACCACTAAGTTCCTTATTTGATATATGTCAGCTTCCTGTTTGGATACTTAAAATGGTATTCACATAGTTTTTCCTGTGACCTTTATTTGATAAGGCATGAAGAATGCCAGAAAATGATGTTATTTATATTTGACCATCAAGTTTTTCTAAATAAAAATATTTGATTCGACAAGACTATTGCTGCACTTGTTTGGCCCTGGAATATCTATCAATGTCAGCTTATTTTAATGACCTAAGGAGGAAAGGAACAGTTTGCAATTTAGGAATATCATTTCTAGAAAGAGTAAAAATCCCTGCTAAAATAAAATAAAAAATAAAATAAAAAATAAATTAAAAATAAAAACCATAGATACTTTCATTTAGGACCTCATATTCCTCTTCAAAATGTGTTTGCACTAAGTTTCCTCATTGTTCCATAGACCCATTCACACAGGCCCAAAAGTCATTTTATCAATTAATATGTACAAATGAATTTCACAAAGTCAAAGAATGTGAATTGATTGGTTATAAGCAGAACTGTGGCATACAAGTGTCTATGTGTTTGAGTGTGTGTGTATAGTGTATAATATTTTGACAGAGGAGTACAAATTATTATGCGTGACATATTACACCCACAACAAAAAATGACTCCATAACATTTTGTTCTCAAGGTTTTGCAAGTTATGCAAAATATAAGGATATCTTGTATCTCTGACCTGGTAACTTCTACAGAGGCAAATGATGGAAGTATTAAATTCAGATGCATCAAAAGTAAAATAGCCCAAACTTCTACTGATGCATGGAATTTCCTTCTATAGTTTTCTTGATCTATAGTCATCCATCTACTTCAAAAATTCTTGTGAAGAATGATCTGTTTCATTTTAAGGAAGTATCTTCTTCTATGGACCTTTTATGTCCAGTGAATTTTTCTTCCATCTAATCTGAACCTCTTCTTTAAATAATTTGAACTTGTTTGTGAATATCAGAGAGAAAAATCTGCTCCATCATCTATTTGGCACTCCTTCAAATATTTAAAAATGGCTAATATGTCACCATTTACTGTAATCATCAGGTCTCTCTGCTTAAAGGTATAACTCCTTGACTGTGTTTGGTTTGAAGATGACAGGCTTGGAGAAGCAAACTGTTTTCATTGTGACTTCTAAACCATCTCATTTCCCCACAGTGGCTTAAAACTATATCATTGAAATTCAGCCATTTTGTTGGCAGGGCTGATAATTTCAAACTGGTACATTCAGGTCCACAGGTATGAATGGAGGTGACACCAAGAACTCAGTTCCATTCTATTTCTTTGGTTGTGTTAAAAAAAAAGAAATCAAATCTTGATCACAGTTATAGACCAACATAACGTTGTGCTAAAGTTATCGAGTAGCTACAGCAATGTAGAACAAACTCATTGTTTTCTTGCTGTGAAGAATATCAGCGTTCTCCTTTCAGTTTGTTCTTCTGAACATGCATTTAACCTTACTCTGAATCTAAAACATACATACAACTCAGAATTGCCTAATTCTCCAATGTCTCACTCAGGTACATCACGAACCTTTTCATCCTTTAGATCAAGGTAGATTAAGATACAAATATTGCCTCTGTTCTTTATTTTTTTTCACCCCCCTCCTCATCTGTTTGATTTACATCTGAAGAATAAATTGCTCCATTTGTGGCACTCACACTACAAAAGTAGACTGTCACCTTCAAGGACTGCATTTCCTATCGTGATCACCTTGCTGGATATATCAAAGGAATGGGGAAATAATGAAAAAGAGAAAAAAGAGGAACATGGACATTTTCTCAAAGAAACTTCCGGCTTTTGGGAAGAGTGATTTAATTGACCCTGGTTATCAATAAAGCTCTATAACCCTAAGTGAAAGTGAAAGTAGCTTGCCAGATAAAAGAGAGAAGACAAGATGTGTTTTAACAAGACTGCTGACTTGTTGTCTTTTAATTGGAACAGTGAAAAGTTGGCTTTAAAATCATAAAAGAGAATTGAAACCCACCAAAATGTGGGTTAAAATTACACAGAAATACAAAGGGGAACAGATGAAGAATACATCAGAAAATTCCCTAAATGGCACACAAAAGCAGCCTTCTACCAAGGTGCACAATATGGTAACAGCACTTACCAAGAATATTGTAGTTGATGCTGCTTGGATATCACAACTTGATGGAGCAAAAATCCATAGAAAATTAGGCATGAAAGAGTAGAGGAGTCCTTTTCCATTTGCAGCTGCACTTCTGGAGGGCACCAATTTGGGAAACGTCCTTTATATTATATATAGAGAGAAGTGCAATAGCGTATAAGTAGAGTGAAATATATATCACAGTTCATTCTTTCTTGTTAGACCTCCATCTGGCTATAGAAGTAGAAGAAGTCACCATAATGTTTACAATCCTAAATATACATTAGACAAACTATGACCCCTATTGGGTCATCATTCCAGAGTTATTTCCTTCCCTAAACAGAGAAATAGAATGACCAAGGGTGGGACAAAAAAACAACAACACTGGGAGCAGGAGTAACTTCTGAATTCCTGCTGGCTTCCTTACAGCAATCTGGCCAAGAACATAGGGGGGTTTCCTTCCCTACCCCTTCCCCTTCCCCTTCCTGTCCCAGCCCAGCCCATCCAGCAGGTAAGTGGCTATTACTGGATGGGGAGGGAGCAAGGGATTGGAAGATTTCCGGGGAAACTGTCACAGAGTATCGAAAATAAAGATCATATGACCTCAGTAGTAGCCAAGCAGTTCTGCAGCAGCTGCCAATAGCATAACTTCCCCAAATTTCATTCGCTTAGGAGTCACGGGTCCTGGATTTTGTACCCATTCTATAAGTTAGCCCATCTGAAGTCCCTTGGTGGAAAAACTCTTTCCCTATGATGCACAGTTTCACCCAGTTAGAGGTCATGACAATGAGAGTTTTTAGTAGTTTATAGATAGATGTGCACAGATAGGCATTGTGGAGTGCGTCGGAATATAGGTCATATGAAGTGGCCCTTGAAAAGTCAACATATTAATTTTATAATTAGATCAGTAGTGAATCCTTCAGCCAGATAGGTCATGATTATGTGCGCTAGCCATTTGATAATCCATATCCATTAGCATCAGTGTAAATATCTAAAAATGTTAAATGAACACGGGGTCAAGGATGAAACAACACATCAGTGTGGATGGTTTTTTTTAAATAAAATAACAACTAACTGTATCTGCAACAACCCACAAGGACATAAAATGACATCAGACATAGATTAATGTCCATCCAAATTCTATCATGAGAGACCTGCATCCTGACATCACACAAAAGTTGCGGCATTTATTTAATAATATCATTAAAGGTATGTCGTAATTTGCCCACTTTCCCACACCATCTTCTAAATACTAACAAAATAAAATACTTTCTCCTCCCAAGTGAGCTAAACTAAGGAAGGTTAATCAATGAATGATGTGAATATAGGGAGAAATCTGGTAATTAAGTACTTTGTTTTCCAATGATAATATATTTTCTCCTTGTGCCTTTGATTATAGGGAGTTCTGTGTTCTAAGCTGCTGCCGTCTTGAAGAACTACTTGAAGGAGATTGTCGGGCACAGCAATTGATTTTTGTTGGCCTAATTTTGCAGATGCCCAAATTGATAGATAATAAGGTCATGGCGATGCCTACAGAAAAGATGGATCCTTTCAGAAAGTAAAAATAAATTAGCTAACTGTCAAAACTGCGCTGCCGTATAAAAGCTTTTTTTTTAAAAAAAAACAGGAACAAAAGGTGAAAAAAAGAAAGAGAAGAACAAATAACAAATGCCTGTTCCAGCGTCTAGGACCTGTACCCCCAACACTTTTAACTACCCTCAGTGAAAGAGAAGATGTTTTGGGAACACAACAAAAAGGATTAATTGACCCAATCAACAGGCCCATGATATTAAATTAAATTAAATTAAATTATTAAATTAAATTAAATTAAATTAGCAGTCCCTGCCCTCTGCAAATTCCCTCTTGTTCCTCCTAAGATCTAAATGGCCCCCACTCTGCTGTTGTTTAGAAAATCTGTGTAGATCTGGCTCTTCACCCGGGTCTTTGACCCCTTGCTTTGGCATGCTTGCTATATTTTATGTTTTATTAATTGCATTGATTTCTTTGTTTGGTTGTTGTGAACTGGGGACTCACATCCTGAACAATAGGGATCAGGAACCCAAAATGTAATTTTTGACCCATTTAGTATGTTGTGTACTGCCAGTATCGTCAGTAAGCAGTTTGGCTATTTGATTGAATTTGTCCTGATGAACTAGGTTAAAATGTTAATGTGGCTTCTATGAAACGTTTTCCCTGAGAGCATTTTCATGGCAAATATATGGATGATCAGTATGGCAGCACTGAGACTGTGATGCAGCACTGATGATGTTACCTAGTTTTGGTAATTAAATGTCTGCAAGAAAACAATCAAGTTCAGAGAGCACTAAGGACCCCTCATTTCAACCCTGAGCTACAAATATTCTCCTTTATTGGCACATGGAAAACTGTGTTTGCTCCTATGTAGTGATCACCCGACATTTTTTTATACCCCAGATAAGATAGTCCTAGTTACAGATGTATAAGAAAGCCAAGAAATGTCTTGTTGAATAATTCCAAATAAAGTTTAACTAAAATATATATGTGTCTTAGCAATCCTTGGGGTGGCGGTGGAGTGCAAACATGCCAGTGCCATGAAATGAAATTGAAGAGGATGAGTGGAATTTGATTGCCCCATATCTTTATCAGCAAGCATCTTTCTTCAGAATAAAAACTGTCCTTATTTCAAGATGTGTCTCAACATCAGATATGCAAGGAGCAGATTCCATCACTTGAGATAATTTCCACTAGTTTGCATCTCCATTGAGTTTGCTTGCTTTATGGGAGATATTAATCATTTCCGTTACTTTGAGAGAGAGAAAGATATATATATAAGAAGAGCATTCAAAGTTTCACTAGATTCATCTGAGGAAGCTGAAGGGTCGATTTCTCATCACAATGATCTTCAACTATTTGATCTTCCTTTTTCTTGGCACTTATATCAATTGTGTGCCAATAGAGAAGGTTTCTCTTAATGAAGCTATAAAGTGTACAAACTTCTTCTTGACTAAGGTAGGTAAAGCAATGGAGAAAATCCATCTATATATGTCTAACTCTCTTCTGATGCAAAGATCTCTTTTCCATATCAAACATTGTTCTGTATTTGAGAACTTGAAGGAAAAAGTCCAACTTCTAGCTTGGTTTTTAACAAGTGAAATCTTTCAATACTCTGGATGAATCATCGATACAAGTTTAGGGAGAGGCCATGGCAAGATATAGAAATCAATCAATCAATCAATGGAATCCCATGTTTTATTTTGATCAACTTTCAAAATGTTCAGCCACACCATGAAGCTAGTACATGAAGGATGGGCAACCTTTTATTCTGCTGCTTATGCCTTCAGGAATGATCATTTGGGGGAACTACCTAATAGGCAAGGCTGAAGTAGAAGGTGAAGAGAACAAAAACCTAAAAAAGACAGGAATTCTTATTTTCTTGGTTCTGGAAGCCTCAGGATCATATAGAAGGGATCAACCATTCTTAGCAAGAGTTTGGACTGCTGACTTGTAAATAGTATTTCAAATTAGCCCAAAGATTGTGTAAAAGAATGTGGTTTGAGGGCAGTGAGTGGCCATTTGTGAATGAGAGTATTTGTGAATGAAGTACAGTGATACTTCAATACATAGAGGGAAATATCTGAATAAAATGGATTTCTGAAATCCTACAAGTTTTGACTGGCAAATTTTATGGGGTGACAATGGACTGTGGAAGAAGAAAGTTATATAGCCTACTCTGCAGTCAAAATGCTGCCCATAATTTAATTAATCATTATTATTCATTTATTAAATTATTGAATTTATATGCTGCCCATTTCATGGATGAGGTAGCTCAAGTAATATATAGGGGATGACCATATTTCTTCTCCAGTATTAGCTGGCAGCTAATGCCATCTTATTCTTTGTCTCAGGTAGCAAAATCTTTGGCCAGTCCTGCAACTTCAGTTGTCATAGCCTAAGTGCTAAAAAGTCTCTTTTAACTGCCAAATAATGAACATTTAACTCTTTGCTTTTAATACTATACCTAACCATGATCTGTCATTTGTTATTTTCAGATAAACAATGATGTCCCCAAACCATTGGTAGATATTCCAAAAACATTAACGGTAAGCAATGGAAGGGATCTAACCAAGGAAATGGGGTGAAGCAATTCCAAACTCAACACTGACTGTTATGGTTATGCTATACAAAGCATTTGCAGATGCATTGTTTGGAAGGGAAACATAGGCACTTCAGGCATTGTACCTGGTATCTCTGCAGAGTAATAACTATAGTAATAGCACCTAGACTTGTATACCAGTTCACAGTGCTTTACAGTCCTCTCTAAGCAGTTTACAACACCAGCATATTACCTCCAACAATCTGGGTCCTCATTTTACCTAGCTCAGAAGAATGGAAGGCTGAATCAACCTTGAGATGATCAGAGTTGAACTCCTAGCAGTGAGCAGTGAGTTAGACTGTAATACTGCATTCCAACCACTGCACCACTTCACAATCATTATAACTTCAATGGCAACCCTACATTGAGCTGGTGTTAGGAGAGACTGAAGGAAGAAATATGTATTATTAAAATTTAGGAGAATTCTTCCAAACCATAACAGCTTTTCCTTTGAAAATACAGCTGTGTTGATGATAAATGCATTTTCTTAGCATCTCCTGCCAACTACTCTCAATCAGGACAATAGATATTACTATCATTTTTAAAAGAAAATGAAGGTGAATGTTTTCATATTCTCATAGATGGGAACTAGAGTCCTTAGACTTACCTTACTTACAATTTAGTGAAGAGTGCATGGGAACCTCTCTTGTACAAAAATCTCTTTGTCAGTCTGCAGTCTCCCTAGCTTCTTATTTTTCAATGTGACACCATGTTAAATACCCATGGAGCAAGTGCACAACAAGAAAGGTGAGATAATGAAATAAATAAATAAAAAAGCTCCAGCCACTTCAGAATACTAAAATGACCTTCCACTTTAACTCAACACTTTGAATACAATGTCATCTTACTTTTATTGGTGCTTCATGTAGATTTTCAAGTCAAACAGTCAGCTGGACATTCTAAAGATAAATTACTGTCAAGGTTAATGCAAGATTTAGTTTAAAGAAACTGTAAGCATGTTATTGAAGTAATATCATCAATGAAGGATAAAGTATCAGGTTTTAATTAGGGAAAGAGACTATTAAGAGACTATTATTGGAAATGACTATCTAATCCAATTATTGGAAATTTATAAGACAGACACTTAATTGAATGTCCATCATTACAATGGAGTAATTTTGTGTTTAATATTGTAGTAGACTATATTACATAGCAGTTGCATCATATTTTCAGTGACTCATGTAACATCTGCAAGTATTTTGTACTTATATCAGACTCATACTAGTTCTAAGGATGTCCTAGATGGCGGTTATATAAATCTCCAATGTGATATAGTTATATAATTACAAAGAAGAGGGGTTCAAGCTATTTTCCAAAGAACCAGAAAGCAAGAAACATTGGATGGAAGCTAATCAAGGAAAGAAGCAGCCTAGAACTAAGGAGAAATTCCATAACAGTGAGAACAATTAAACAATGGAATAGCCTGACTTCAGAAGTTTTAGGTGCTCCATCATTGGAGGCTTTCAAGAAGAGACTGGACAGCCACTTGTCTGAAATGGTAGAGGGCAGTGATGGTGAACCTTTTAGAGACTGAGTGCCCAAACTGCAACCCAAAACCCACTTATTTATCGCAAAGTGCCAATGGCAATTTAATCTGAATACTGAGGTTTTAGTTTAGAAAAAAACAACTCATACAGTAACATCTTTTGTCTTAAAAGAAAAACACAATAACAAAGCTTTGAATGATACAAACAACTTTTTACTGAAAGGTAAAAGTTTGCATTTGGCATGCTTTTGAACAATTAATGTGATTTTTGCTGTTGTATGCATGCTGATAATTTGTCTAACCTTGGTTTATACTTTGTAAGTTTGAGAGTAACACATGCAGCACTCAGGTCATCTGTTAGTCTTTTTCTGGTGTCGGATTTGATATAATTCAAAGCTGAAAATAGTGCGGTCACTCCAGAGGCTTGTTTTGGCTAGGAAGAGGCTTAAGAAATGGCTTTTTCCTGTGAAAACATAGCCAAAGAGCAAGGTGCATGTGCCCACAGAGAGGGCTCCAAGTGCCTCCTCTGGCACGCGTGCCATAGGTTCGCCACCACTGGTATAGGGTCTCCTGCTTGAGCAGGGGTTTGGACTAGAACACGTCCAAGGTCCGTTCCAACTGTGTTATTCCATTATTATTATTACCATCATAGCAAAGTTGTGGACCTCTTCTGTTATTGTTTAAAAATCTAGAGTTTAATAATTCTATTACTAAGGACTTCTTAGCAATATGGAAAAGAGGGTGACAGGGAAGGGGAATAGGAGCGATTTTACCTTTTGCTGGCAGAGCTTTCAAAAGCTCAATTGCTCTTTATGCAAAGGAAAGACTGAAACAAAGACTTTATTGTCAACTGATTCCTCAGAGGATGAATAAATGAATTCCCATCAGCCTTTGGAGTTTAATGTTTTAACACATCATGTATCATGATAAGCCACAGTGTGCCAGAAATGGAAACATTAAGTATATTTTTTTATTTGCTCACTCCTCATTCTTGAATCAGTGCTGCAGCGTTTAGAAATAAATCATCCTTTCAAGCTTATGATACAACTATGTAAAATTCACAAAAACATCTAATGGACCGATCATAAACATGCGTAAGGGGATGGTCATCCATTTCAGTTTGATTCTCCAAGGCCTGAGTCATTCACCAATTACATATGTTGTTGAGAAAACATATGAGTCAGAAAAGGTTGCAGGAATTGGGTATAACTAGTCTAGAGAAAAGAAGGACTGGGGGTGACACAATAGCAGTGTTCCAGTAATTGAGAGGCTGCTACAAAGAAGAGGAGGTCAAACTATTCTCCAAAGCATCAGAAGACAAGACAATAAGCAATGGATGGAAACTAACCAAAGAGAGAAGCAACCTAGAATTAAGGAGAAACTTCCTAACAGAACAATTATCAGTGGAATGGCTTGCCTTCAGAAGTGAGTGCTCCATCACTGGAGGCATTTAAGAAGAGACTGGACAGTCACTTGTCTGGAATGGTATAGGATCTCTTGCTTGAGAAGACCTCCAAGGTCCCTTCCAGCTGTATTCTCTATTTTATACAATATAACATTTTCAGAGCATCATCCAGGTCTTTTAAAAACATTCTAAAGCCACAATAGCTGGATGACTCTAAAAGATAACTTTCTACTGGGGGAATGATGCTAGAGTTGTGACATTACAGCCAGATGTTCTGTATAGAAACATTTTGTTCAAGATAAAGGTCGTTCAAGCTGACAACAGTAGAAACCAAGACAATCAAATTTCAGGGGATAAAAGGATTATTATTGTCAAACTCAGGAATATCACTGATAGGGTATGTTCTAGCTGATAAGACTGTAGCAAATATTGCAAAAGCTATGTAATATACTGTAGATCCTTCACGTTTTGCTTGGAAACAGCTTGTAGAGGTTTTCCTTTCCGTAGGACTGCTGAATTGGGTACCATAGAGACATCATTGTCTATCATGTGTACTCTTCATTCCAAATTTATCTAAATAAATCCAAGCACACTAAATCTGGCAGCTTTGGATGGTGTTTAAACCATTTCTTGTAGACACATTTGATGGAACAGATAGAGTAAGTGAAGTATAAGATATACAAGCAATGATTCTTTTTAAATGTAAGCTGCTTTTAAAAATCTGTCATCTGTTTCTATTGAAAAGTGAGGCCAGTGGTTTGTCATGGGTAGAATAAGAATTATAGGCACAGGAAAAAGAGATCAGATCGTAAAGAAGCACAGACAGACAGATATTCTTACTTTCTATTATAATGCAAATACAACCTGAGACTTGTGGGCCACTTTTGTGACACCTTGAGCTTTCCAAAAGGCACTAAAATGTGTCAGAAGAATAAACAATAATGCTCACATGAACAAACTTATATTTTAATTGCACCAAATTTAGATTTCGTTCTGTCTTTGCCCTAAGAATGCTTCTAATGGGGTGAATGCACCTGGAATAAAGGTTTGTGTTCTGTTTGATTGAAGAATCACTCCAGAATCCCTCATCTGGATAGTGGTAGCATATTTTAAAATGTGTTCTGACCCTTGAATTCATTTTCCACTTTCAGGATGGCTGTATAAAAAATAACCTGAAGATTTTTGCCGAGTCATTGGGAAAACTGAGTCAATTCCTTGCAGATCCCAGTTGTGACACAATCATTTTGAAACTTAGTGAGAAGTGGCCAGAAACAGAAAATGTATGTAAAATTTCTCCAGTTTGTTTTTAAGAGTCAATCTAAAATGTTTTAACAATGATAAAGCTATTGTCAATTTTTTGCTTTAGTGGCAGAGATGAGTATAACATGGCAGATCATGGCAGAAATCCAGAATCGCTCATATGTTCCACTGATGTTCTGTTAACTTGTGTGAAAGCATTGTGATGTCCTGGAGAGCTTCATAATTAAGAATCTGTGTAGCTACAGTGATAAAAAAATATACTATATTCTTATAATGCAACAAGGAAGGAAAATCAGTCATGAATCATTATGTCAAGTGCTGGGGAAATCAGGAGATTCAGGCAGTTCAAATGAGTATTAAGATTTATTGCAAGCTTAAGCTCTCTAAAAGAATCTGAACTACTAATGATCAGAGGAAATAAGTGGGAGTTAAGAAGAAATTCAAGGTGGGCTGGACATAGATCTCTTGTGGGACCCCAAGGATTCATGACTGATAATATGTTTGATCCTTTCTTCATCTCCTCCTCATCTCCTACACATTATAATTTATTCCTTCATTTATTAAGTCTATTTATTACCTCTATGATTATAGCAAATTGGGCCAGAATGTATCTTTTTGAAAAATGATTCTTTAGCCTAGGGTATATGATTATAGAAATAGCGATAAAGAAATAAGATTTGCAGCTCTTCATAAAAGACAACAGAGAAAGAAGTTGGATTTGAAACTCTTTTCTTTTCCAGCTTTCACCTTGTTAAAGGAAGTGATACCGGAGAGATATTAGTTAACTTTCACTGGTAGCAATTGTAGTCAATGTACTAAAAACATGCATTTTAAATGTGTGATTTTCTCTACCAGTGAAACTTAATTACCACATCTAAATGAATTGTTTGCACAGATTGCATTCAAAGAAAGCATTTCCTGCAATATTCTTACAATAATGTGAACAGCATGAGTACAGACTAAGCTAAAATGGTGTTTCATTGGTCTGTAGTTCAGCAAAGAACTATTAAAATCCACCCATTGTCTCAGCAAGTTAACTGAATTAGGTCATCACTTATGACCTGGCAGATTTATTTATTTGGACAAAGCATATTAGTTGTGAATTGTTACCCTGTGATTTGGTTTGTAGCATAGACCTAATAAATGGGTATAATTATATGCCTTTAAATGTATGCATGTGAGTTTTCTATGTACATGGCTTGATAATAATGGCCAAAAGAATTGATACAATTTGATAAGTAGATTATATAAGGCTATTATACTCGCTATATTACATATGCATGTTACAGAAGAAACACAGCTACTGTCAAAGCAAAACATCCAATGTTAGCCTTGAAGTTCTTTGAAGAGTTTCATTTACTGGAACCATGACAGCTATATCACATCGATCGATTATATATTCAAAAGGTAGATTATATCAGGGGATCCATATCATATTCAGTTAAGAAACTTTAGGTGTTGAACTTCCCATTTCTTAAAAGTCTTTAAATTGCTTGAAGTTTCATTATATGTATATATTTATTTATTTATTTATTTATTTATTTATTTATTTATTTTTGGGACTTATATGCCACCCTATCTCCCAAAGGACTCAGGGCGGCTTACAACAATAAAAAACAACAATACAAAAATTAAAAACGAATTAAATAACAGCCCCAAAATAAATTAACTACAGTTAAAAATATATATATATTTTAATTAACAGACAGAACAGAATTGTGAAACTCTTCGAGGAAGTCCCATGTTGCTTCTTCAAAGCCTCTTCAACCAGCTGAAAGAGTGGAGGGATGCATTGTAAGGACTTGTTTCTTGAAAGTTTCCTTGTTGGGACGAAGTGTCCCAAACTTTGCACCTTAGCTTACGTCAGTCCCACTTGGCCGAAGAAGAAGCCAGGATGCTCCTGACTTAAGGCTCTCCTCACTGATGCTGTCCGAAGGAAACACAGTCCAAGTATATTTATTAACTGACCAATCTGTGAATTTTATTTATTTTATTTATTTATCTGTGTATTTATTTATTTATTTATTTGCTGGGTATCGCGATATATTGATGGTGTTTTTATTTTATTTTCCAAGTTGCAAACTTTGCTAGTGAATCATTCCATTTTCTGGCTTTGTATAGTAAGCTAAGCCTAGCCAATTGAGCTGAAGTTATGCAACACACTAAGATACACAGAGACATCCAGGGTCATGCTTAACTCTAATACAAGTTAGAGGGCATGTTTTTAAAAGAATCCGTCTAGGTGTGGTGTGCAAAAAACAGCCACATCATAAGCGCTCAAGGGATGAAACATCTGCTAAGCTCTGCTCTAACATTAAAATACCCATCGCATGCAATGTGATAAGAAGCAGTAATGGGATATTGTAATGCAGATAGTTCTCGACTTATGGCCACAACTGAGCCCCAAATTTATGTTGCCAAGGGAGACATTTGTCAAGTGAGTTTTGTCCCATTTTTATGACCTTCCTTGCCATAATTGTTAAGTGAATCACGTAGTTGTTAAATTAGTGACACACTTGTTAAGTGAATCTGGCTTCCTCATTGACTTTGCTTGCCAGAAGGTCGCAAAAGGCGACCCCACGACCCAAGGACGCTGCAACTGTCATTAACATGAGTCAATTGCCAAGCGTCTGACTTTTGAACCTGTGATCCTGGGGATGCTGCATTGGTCATGTGTGAAAAATTATCATAGGTCACATTTTCCAATGCTGTGGCAACTTTGAATGGTCACTAAATGAGCTACTGTAAGTCGAGGACCACCTGTATGCATTTTATTACTTGCCCCCTTTTCTGCACTGCACTCTTGTAGGTGTCTCACATCAACATAATCTGGACACATGTTGATGTGTATTTATTTGGAAGTTAATTCCACTGAAGAATGTCCTACTCATTGTTTGGTTCAGATTAACATAACCCAGTGAGAATAACAATGTATTATGAAAAAGTGGGGTGATAGAGGAAGGAAGGTATATCTAAAACTTTCAATTTGTACTTATTGATATAGCCGAGAATGGTTATTCCTTTCTTATGAGTTTCACCAAGAAGTTTGGGTCATCTGAAAAGGCTGATATCTTTGTATCACAACTGCACACAATCAAAGTAGTTGAGTATTCTATTTGAATAAGACCATGGAGCTACAATCCAAAAAGATGGATGAGGCTAGGACAAACTTATAATTTAATTTTAATCGATTTTAATTAAAATTACATTAAATGAATGGAATCTAGTTAATCATGTTGTTACTATATATTTCCTGCTTTCCTGCTGACATCTCAGTAAAATTTATTATTGTATGCACATTTTTATAACAGTTCTGGAGTCTTCACTCAAATTTTGGGCAGGACAAATGTGGTTCCAAATCTTATTTTCTCTGATTCGGTTGTATAAAATCAGGCTGCACACTGTGAAATTTTGTTCTTCAGAAATATTTATTTTATACCTTTAAAATGTTAAGAATTTAATTAAATAAATCATGTGAGAAAAAATGGGATTTTTCTGTCTATAGCTGAAATAATGGTTCTGTTCAGTTATTTTCCTAATCTATTTTTATGTCATATAATTTTGAATTTAATTTTTGAAGCATTGTAATTGTTGGACTGCTGAAAAAATACAGAAGTTATTCATACTTGCACTATTAGTCCTCTGAAGGAAAGACATATATATAAATTGAATTTCATGTTGAAATTTGAGCATTGAACATTTCTATTGATGAATGAATTTGAACATTTCTATAGATGAATGAAAAAGAAATTGTATGTAGTATTGCTTTTGATGTTATGTATTTTATTTATATAGTATAATTTATATTGCATCCAATAAATTCTTTATACTTGAAAGTATGTAGTTTGAAATACAGATAATGAATTATTGAGGGTTTACTGACCAATAATATTTATACAGTGTAGTTAATAAATAATTCTAAATAAGTTTGCTGTTCAGTATTCATTGTGAAATAATGGGATTATGGAAATTAGTCAATGAATTTGCAATTCATTTCAAGAAGGCACTTTGATTTGATTCAAATTTCCAGTTCAACAACAGTATTTAATGTGGCTCACTTTAAGCCTATGATAAAAGTAATCATATCGAATTAATTTGATTACAGTATTCAGTAAAAAGCAAATGTAGGCATCTATTGAATTTTCAAAAGATTCAAAAGCAGCTAATGTGATTCAATCTTCTGAATTGATTTAGGTGTGTGCTTTGAAACTTTATTTTAAAGTGGTGATCCAATCGAATCACTTTTGATTTAAATCAATGTTTTTCAAACTCGGCAACTTAAAGAGGTGTGGACTTCAGCTCTCAGAATTCCCCAGCTAACATGCTGTTCGGGGAATTCTGGGAGTTGAAGCGCACTCAGCTCAAAGTTACCAAGTTTGAAAAAAACTTACTGGTACTTACATGGATGATTCTCACAGCTTGATGAGATGTATAACTATTAAGTATTAACACACCTGCTATGAAAGGTATAACTGTTCTCTTTTATAAACCTTCCTCTTTCACCTCTTTCTTACTTAAAGTCTTACAGGTAAGACTTTATGGGAACAATCAAAATATATACAAAACCCGAACACTTGTTTTAAAGTCCCATGTGAAAATTAGGATCATTGTGATTATTTTTCTCTCAAATGCATATTCGGATTGTCCAGATTTTAACTCCCTTCATCCAGTTGTTGCAGAATCATTCCACCTAATAGAGACCAGTTACCAGGAATGTTGGTTAGTAATCGCAGCTTTGGGAAAGCACTTTAGTATGAGTGGCTAAAGGCTCTGGGCTAGAAATGGACAGAGAATGAGAAGAAGGCAAACTGTTGAAAATGATGCCAAGAAAACTGCAGGACTTGTCCAGGCTGTTGCCAGGAACAAGGCTGACCTGAAGCAACCCCCTCCACCCCATCCCCAGTCCTCAAACACATACACTGATTACTTTGACCTGTTTCAATCCATGCTTATCACATTGCTTTTCTATTGGTCTCTTTTTTTGATAGCATCTAATCTGAGATCTCTGTTTAAAAATGAATCAGGATACTTATCTATCATCTATGGCTTTTAAAACTCTCCAGTACTACTCTTTCTTTCTTTCTTTCTTTCTTTCTTTCTTTCTTTCTTTCTTTCTTTCTTTCTTTCTTTCTTTCTTTCTTTCTTTCTTTCTTTCCTTTATCTCCTTCCTTCCTTCCTTCCTTCCTTCCTTCCTTCCTTCCTTCCTTCCTTCCTTCCTTCCTTCCTTCCTTCCTTCCAAATAACACAAAACAGTAAACATATCCAACACACCTTTCTCCTCCTATTTTTCTCCAGAACAACAACACTGGGATGTAGGTTAGAGTAACTGACCTAATGGGCTTACATATAAAGCATGACTTGACCTCACACTCTCCTGCTTTCTAGCCTAGTGCATTAACCACTAGACCAAACTAGCTCTCTAATTATATAGTTTACAAATGTGATACGAAAAAATAAATAAATCCAAAAATAAAACCAACAAAATACTAGCTTAATGTTGTGATAGATAAATACCATTTTGAGAACCAGATTCTTTTGTTTTTCGTGAAGAATACAGAAAACACAGCTCTATTGCTCTTCTCAAAGGTGTGAAGGTATTCAAATGGAAGAGAATGCTTGTACTTTAGTAAAAATCTGAAACAGATTGTGAGCCAGTGAGTTTGATCTGTTGCTTTGCTCCTTGTATATATTTATAATTAGTAACTCTGTCACATGTTTCCTAGCACTGGTTTTTTTACCACATTTACTCTGCCAGTTTCCTGTGTGACGTTACAAACTAATGCTGCTATCATGGTTAAAAGAACTTAATCAGCATGATTCCCCCCCCATCTATAGCCACAGATTCCACAATTTCACCTTTTTCTTCACTGTTGTATATTGTGTCCCCCCTGGGTTTACCAAATCAGGAATTTAATTTTGTCTCCAAGTACATATGCAATTGTTTAGTTAGATCCAGAGGGCACTTGTTCCTGAATTGATCTGAATCAGAATTCTGTGAGGTTCCAAGTGACTCACTTCTGAATAAGTGTGGAGGGACTATATAGTTGTTGCCTATCCTAGTTTTGTATGTGACTGGGCGGGTGGATTGAGCTTTGAATAGTGCTTTTTCTATCTGACTGATGTGTTACCTGGTTGATGAAGGAAGATGTTGTGATCCACAATTTTCCCACCTGTTTAACCTGTGCCTATTTCTTTTGAGTGGCTCAGATGAAGCCTAAATCCACGGATCAACTGATTACTAATCTCAGTGCAGCCCATGCACAGGTTTATGGTTATGAGGAAAATAGCAGGAGGGAATATTATATTACATCACCTTGTATTGTACAAAAATAACCTAAATTTAAAAAAAAAACCCAAATTCCTGGCATTCTTTATTTTATTTATTTAATCAACCTTGGGGCCACCCAATGCCCAACAATTCTAGCTGGTTACAATCGAAAGAGTAAGACAAATGAAAAAGCCTCTTTGTTAATCAAGATAAATCAGGGGTGTCAAACTGCCTGCCCGCGGGCCGGATGCATCATGACAAAAACGCGCCCATCCCATTGCCAGCAATGGAAAAAAAAGTCACGATACGTCGTGACACGTCATGTGACATTGCGAGTTTGACACCCCTGAGATAAATGATCAAATGCACGCTGATACAGAAAAGGCATTGCAGTAGCATGCCTGTGCCAAAAAGGAGGGAACAGAGAAAGGATTTGAATTTCATGGTGTGGTACACTCCCAGGATAAATCTTCCCTCTTTAGCCATTCTAGAAAACTAACCATTAATTTCAACTGATAATAATTAAAATTTGGTGCTAATTTGGTGAAATGCCTTTTCTGTGACTCATTTCCTTATCAGTGAGAGTCACTTTCCACTTTCAAATGCACTTCTGCTTGTGGAGATCATATTCATTATTTCTGTATACGTTATTACATGGTGATATAAGTCAGCAAAAGAGCAACTGTGGCTAAAAAGCAAGTATATTTTAAAAATGGGCATGTCCTTGTGTTCAACGAGAAGATGCGTCATGCAGCTCTATTAATAATATACTTGATCGGTGAATGAAATTAACTTATACTTAAAAAGGTAATATACATAGAACATAGAATAATACAGTTGGACAGGACCTTGGAGGTCTTGTAGTCCAACCTCCTGCTATAAGAGATTCTGTACCATTTCAGATAAATGGTTGTGCAGTCTCTTTTTGAAAACCTCCAGTGATGGAGCACCAACAACTTTTGGAGGCAAGCTATTCCGCTATTGGGAAATTTCTCCTTAGTTACTTCTCTTCTTGGTTAGTTTCCATCCATTGTTTCTTGTCTTACCTTTTGGTGCTTTAGGAAATAGTTTGACTCCCCTCGTCTTTGCAGGAGCCCTCAAATATTGGAACAGTGCTCTCATGTTTCCCCTAGTTCTTATTTTCATTAGACTAGACATATCCCATTCCTGCAATCATTCTTTATAGATTCTCATCCCTCTGCCCCTATTTTACCACTAGATATCTCTACTCAGAAAGCATGAGAACAATTTTGGTCTGTTAGAAATTTCAACAACCTTTTAAAAAAAAACCAGTTATATGGCTTCAAAAAGAAATCCCAAACCACTACAAAATCTGGAAAACTCTTGAAAAAATTATGCGTCTGCATGGATTAGTGAAACCATTGCACTAAGACGTATTTTCTAGTCTTAAGTGTGGACTCAATTATAATTGTTGCATATTATAGCTTATGGCCAAGTGTATTGTACTGTGAGTTTAGCCAGTAGACACTGAACCTATAAACCATGGTTAGGAAAACCACACTTTATGAAATGCAGGACTTGTAATAGCTTTCTCAAAACTTTGTGGTTTGAAGTTTTGAGAAAGCTATCACAAGACATGCATTTCCTAAATTATTGTTCAAAAGAAAGATGACACGTACATTTTACTGCTCTTCATTTCATAGACATTGTAGGATGAAAGCTTTATTACTATGGTAGCCAAAAATCAGAAGAAATCTAGTAACACCTTTTCAATCTGACAACTTCTATCAAAAGCCATAAACTTTAATGAAGTACAGCTCACTTCTGCAGATGCATGGAGTGAAAAAATGCGTAAAGTATTATCAGAACATAGGACGTTCCATTGCAGATTTTCAAGTGTTTTGGAACAAAAAACAACAACAATAAAAAAGAATATTTGTAGCTCGGGGTAGAAATGCAGGGTCGTTAGTGCTCTCTGAGCTTGGTTGTTTTCCTGCAGACAACTCATTACCCTACCAGCTGAGTTGAGCAAAGATTGCTGAAGGTAAATCCTTCAAAAAGTTTTGGGACATATCAGTCTAAACAAACACATTTTTTTGACATATTTCAATTGTAAGTTGCTAAGGTTGTTTCAAAAGGGACGCGGTGGCTCAGTGGGTTGGGACGCTGAACTTGTCGATCGGAAGGTCGGCAGTTTGGCGGGTCGAATCCCGAGTGCCGCGTAGCAGAGTGAGCGCCTGTTACTCGTCCCAGCTTCTGCCCACCTAGCAGTTCGAAAGCATGTAAAAATGCAAGTAGAAAAATAGGGACCACTACGGTGGGAAGGTAACAGCGTTCCGTGCGCCTTTGGCGTCTAGTCATGCCGGCCACATGACCACGGAGACATCCTCGGACAAGCGCTGGCTCTTCGGCTATGAAACGGAGATGAGCACCGGCCCCTAGAGTCGGAAACGACTAGCACACATGTGCGGGGGAACCTTTACCTTTACCTTTAAGGTTGTTTCACATGTAACTTGCACCTGCATAACAGTCTCCCTTGTCCTCCCCCCATCCCAACTGAAATGTTATATCAGTTTAGCCACTCCATGCATCTGAAGAAGTGAGCTTCAGTTTACAAAAACATCTCCTTTTTGATACATTTCATTAATCTAAAAGATGCTACCAGATTCTTTGAAATCTAGCAAACTCCCCCCCCCTCCCGGTGAATATTCAGGGACGCCATCCAAGGAGTCATATTTTCTTCTTATTTATTTTTTTGGGTGAATAAAATTATTTTTTTAATTTAGCCAGCATCATATGTATGTATGCATATTTCTTTAGTAGACTAACATTACAAACTTATAAATACTAGTCAAGTAGTAAATGCCACTGAATTCAGTGAAATATATTTCCAACACGTGAATAGACTATTTTGCAGTACTTGGATATAGTATAGAAAGAGGTTCCCATGAATATGTAGTTTTTACACACTCAGATACTGAGGGAAAAGCCTTTCTCTAAGGCAAGGCTGTCATATATTGGGAAGGAAGTCTACATATTTATCTGCAGCACTCAATATATGAAATATTGAACACACATCCATGAAAACCCCAAGGATTTTTTTTTAAAAAATAATATGCTAGATTTATTGCTCCAGTGAAATGTTTTATTTCATCATTTCCATTGATCTGTTTGCTACAGTCTTGGATCCATCTGTGTTTCTGTAATAAAAGACACAGAAACCACAAAAACAAAATCTAGAAATATTTTTTGAAGCATTAAGATAATGCAGTAATAAATACTTCAGATAATATTGAGTATCACTTATTCTCTAGACTGCTTACAGAAGCTTTCATGGCCCAAACCAGACTCTTGGTTGTTGCAAATTCCTATACGAAGGGTTACCAATCTTGCCTGCTCTTCTCTATAAACCTCACAGAAGAAAAAGACATGAATTGATGATTTGGGTTTCACATGGCTATGACTGCTCTGCTTGTGGTCTATCTCCAAAATAGCCCTGCAGGGAGCAGGACCTGCCAACTTCTCTGCTAAAGAGGATTTTATGTTTGAGAATGGTTGGATTTGTTCATTGGGTGTCACCTCATGTGTGGCAGACTCCATGTGTTTATTGGAATACATAGAACATCTAAATCAGATCACAAGAATTCAATCTGTAAACGTGTTCTCAGTTATTTATGGAATAGCAATCAATATTTGTGCTGTTTAGGATCTCTATCATCTATCTGTTTATCTGTCTATATCTATCTGTCATCCATGCATCCATGCATCCATCCATTGCTTCTATCATCATTTTTATCATCTATCTATCTATCTATCTATCTATCTATCTATCTATCTATCTATCTATCTATCTATCTATCTATCTATCTATCTATCTATCTATCTATCTATCTGTATATATCTATCTCTATCTAAAAATAATAACAAAATCAAACAACTAATCAAAAAACCAAAACTTGGTGAAATACCTATAAATCAAAGGTTTTCTTAAACAGTTCTATTTTTAATCATTTCCTCTATGAAATGATTGACAAATTGTATGTTACAGTTGAGTCTAATGTAGATAAAGGGTTGAACCCTGACCTTTGCCTTATGCACTGAAGCCAGCTATTAACTTTGGATCAGTCATTTTTTTAATCGCCTATCGAAGAAGGGAACCACTAACCATTTCTGAAAATGTTGCTAAAAAAAGATGATGATAGACAGCCTACAGACAGGTAGGCCAACAGACAGATAGATGCTGGATAAATATCCCAAGTCAGCTCTCTGGATAATGAAAAGCCTTTTCACATTATTAATGGAATTAATTATGTGGATACGGATTTTTCCCATGAAGAATTATTTGTAATTGTTTGAGGAAAAAGTGATTTCTAGAAAATTTATTTATTTATTTATTTATTTTAATTCCATTTATATCCCGCCCTTCTCCGAAGATTCAGGGCGGCTTACAAGCTTAGCAGTAAATGTATAGATATATACATATATACTGCTGCTGAATGCGTAAAAGAATTAAGGTGGTTTATGTCTTGAAAAAAAGGAAAGCTTTCCTTGTGAATCATTATATGAGATCAGGAGAAAGAATTCTCACCTTCTTTGGTGTCAGGGAAAACATTCAAGGAACAAGGGCGATGTGTTAAACAGATGTACAGTCTACCTTGCCAATTTCAAACCTCTTATGTTATTTGGTTTTATTTTTTAAGTTAAGATTTTAAAACCTCAAGGGGTTCTTACCTTGTTCTTTGTGTCTTTTAAATAAAAATTTAAATGTGCAGGTGCTGTTTCTAAAAGAGTCTCTGTAGGATGCCTGTAGATGGATGAAGGTTATAAAATGTACCATTTATATGACAAAGTTCCACTAGCATTCAAATGTCACTTGTTCTTTTGTAACTAAGATGAAGCTTGCCCTAAAATTTGTATTAACTGGCAAAAAATAACCTAAAACCCCATCCAGGATTTTCTCCCTAATACCTTCCATCCATTTTACGAAAAGCGATTTGTTTTTGAATTTGCACTCAAAGGATGAGGTGCAATGTTTTTGCATGTATTTAGTGGTTAGATTATGGTGGAATAAATATGAGCACTATAATTCTTTGTGTTTGTGTGTGTGAGAGAGAGACAGATCTGCAGTCTCCCTGATTTCCACATTTCCATTTTGGAATGAAGGTAGTACTTTAGAAGAGAATATCTGTAACTCAGGGTTGAACTGTAGAATCCTTGATGCTTACTGAGCTTGGTTGTTTGCTCAAAGACATTTTATTATTTAACTGGGTAACATGTTACCTACTTGGTAATAAAATGTTTTATGGATTGGTGATTCTTTCTTTTACTAAAAAGAACTGGGGTGATGTGATAGCAGTCTTCCAATATCTAAGGGGTTGCCAGAAAGAAGAGGGGGGGTGTCAACATATTCCCTAAAGCACCAGAAGGCAGGAAAAGAAGCAACGGATGGAAACTAATCAAGGAGAGATCCAATCTAGAAATAAGGAGAAATTTCCTGACAGAATATTGAACAGTTGTTTGTCTGAAATGGTATAGTCTCCTGCTTGAGCAGGGGGTTGGACTAGAAGTCCTCCAAGGTTCTGTTCTGTTCTACTCTACTCTACTCTACTCTACTCTACTCTACTCTACTCTACTCTACTCTACGTACTCTACTCTACTCTACTCTACTCTACTCTACTCTACTCTACTCTACTCTACTCTATCCTGATAGCTTCAAAGCCTTGTTTTATTTTATAGCTTTCCCCCCTCTATGGCTAGTACACTAGAAAAATGGTGGATTTCAGTCCTGCTTGCATTTGGCAAAACTTTGTAACACTTTTCCTTATCTAGCCAACTGCTGGCTAATGCAGTGCAGATCTAAAAAAAATTACAGCATACAAAATAATAAATAGTTACTGCCATCTCTCCATCAAAAAAAATACTAAAGTCTCATTTGGAAGACAGGAGCTATAAACAACAGGAAACAATTCCCCTGCTGCATTGGAGTAGGAATATATTCTGAATTTCCTGATTAGTGTTTTCACTGATTATGTTGCAGATCGTCCTCTGATTAAAGTGCTCTTGGCTATTTCAGAGTGTCACATAAATATACATGAGTGCATTAAGTGGGGAAAGTAGTAAACATGCAACAAAAATCAGATGAAAAGTAAAAATATCTGGGGTGGTCATTATTTTAAAATTTAAAATTCATATTAAACTAATTAGCTAACAGTTCCAAAGTGTGCATTCATTCAAATTCTGTGGTTAAGGAAAAGAAAAAGGGAGGGGGCTAGGGAGAGAGACAGACAATATTACATGAGTTAGGCTCTTGATCTAAAAATATGCAAACAATAAAACAATAATGCCACAGATTTCCAGATCTATTTTGTAGTCAAAATCTGATTAAAAAAAGGGTCAAGTTTGAAAGTTAATACCAACAATTAACCTGTTTTTCCATGTGGGAAAACAGTTCAAATGGTTGTTTCTTGACTGAGTTAATGCAAAACGTAACCTTGCATGACCTTTATCTGTTAAATACAACTAACTGCTATCAGTATTATCCCAAGTTGACTGCTGCAGGTCACATGCTTTCAACTGCTGACTGCATATCAAGATGCTAAATGTTACTACTAAGTACTATATCTATGCAATGTTTGTGACCACTGTTCTCACATAATTCATTATTCATTTCAATTCTGTAACTTCTTATGCACTTCTATTTGTTTATGCATATAAACGGCTTTGGCTGTAAAATGAAGATATATTGGAAAAATGTATATTGTGCATCAATATGTACAGCCAATGAGTGATAGTAGTCTATTTCTTTCAGTCACACTTCTCATGCTCACAGTTGCCTTGAGTATCCAAGAAGTAATAGGTAATGATCATGACCTATTTGTTTGGGAATTTAAAAAGAAAGAATACAGTCCAACTGAACAGTAAAGCAACAATAGAGTTGGAAGGGATTTTGGAAGTCTTCTAGTCCAACACCCTGCTCAAGTAGGAGATGCTCTACCATTTCAGGCAAATGTTTGTCCAATCTCTTTTTGAAAGCCTCCATTGATGGAGGACCCACAACTTCTGAAGGCAAGCTATCCCATTGGTTGATTGCTGTCACTGTTAAGAAATTTCTCCTTAGTTCTAGGTTGCTTGTTTCCTTGGTTAATTTCCATCCATTGTTTCTCATCTTACATTTGGTGCTTTGGAAAGTAGTTTGACCCCCTCATCTTTGTAGGAGTCCCTCAGATATTGGAACAGTACTATCATGTCTCCTTAGTCCCTCTTTTCACTAAACTAAAGGTAAAGGTAAAGGTTCCCCTGCACATGCGTGCTAGTCATTTCCAACTCTAGGGGCCGGTGCTCATCTCCGTTTCAAAGCCGAACAGCCAGCGCTTGTCCGAGGACGACTCCGTGGTCATGTGGCCGGCATGACTAGACGCCAAAGGTGCACGGAACGCTGTTACCTTCCCACCGTAGTGGTCCCTATTTTTCTACTTGCATTTTTAGGTGCTTTCGAACTGCTAGGTTGGCAGAAGCTGGGACAAGTAACAGGCGCTCGCTCTGTTACGCGGCACTCGGGATTCGACCCGCCAAACTGCCGACCATCTGATCGACAAACTCAGCATCCTAACCCACTGAGCCACCACATCCCTTTCACTAGACTAGACTTACCCAATTCTTGTAATCATTCTTCGTATGTTTTAGCTTCCACACCCTAACCATCTTAGTTACTCTTATCTGCACTCTTTCCGGAGTCTCAATATCTTTTTTATATTAATGCTACCCCAAACCACTTTTTCTTACATACTTTTAAACAGATGTTAGTGCACTATCATGATGCTGACTTGATCTCAAGATAAAGGAAAGGGGAAAAATGGTTCACCAGTGATATTAACAGCATCAGAGTCTTTGGATAGCAATTTCTTCTTAGTTCAATGCTTAGAGTTCCTCTGGATGATCACCCCAAATAATTCATTCAGGTCATATTTTTGGTTATCTCTCTGTGGTCCACATTTTTGTCAAGGATTAATTTTTAGCCCATCTTTCTTCTTTAGGTGCTGCACATTTCTGTCAAGATAAATCAAGGACCACTTTAAACCCAGGTCCTATTGGATTTAATTTGATACATGGTAGGTTAAAAATAAATAAAGCTTTTGGCATAACAGAAGGGAAACATTATGCTAAGTGCATAGGTCTCAGTTGGATATCAACTTGCTGAGTAAGGATGAAGAGTCAAGGCTTTTTCTTCCATATTTGGAGTTTGAAATTAAAAAAACACACCAGTCTGAATATTTGAATAAAGGAACAGATGACTGAATACATTTCTAGTTTTTCATAAGCCAAGAATGTTTTAGAAATAGTTTTAAATGCCAAGTATTAAATATTTGTCAACCTGGATGTGACCAATGTGTAAATTGGAATAGACCATCTCTTCTGGTAGAGATAGCTAAAGCAAGTTAATAGGTGAGGAAAGGAAGAAATCCTATTTTTTATATAATTTGGTCTAATTAATCAAATATAATTAATACATTTTTTCACATGTATTTTGTTTTATAAAAAGTTAATTGCAAGTTTGGGAGTTGCTTTAAGGATTGTCGTCCTGTTGGGGTATAAATAACAACACTAACAGCAGTCATTCAGTTGAACATTGACCTTTGGCTTAAGCATCTCTACAATGGGATTTTGCACCAAACATTGATTTTCTCAGAGTAATTTGTATTCTTAAATTAAGTTTGGGGGAGTAGAAAATATGCCTATTCTGGGATATGTTTATTCACATGGACAGGAAGATCATATCCTTATATGCTTCTGAAACAATAGGAAGTAAAGACTATGGTAGAGTCTGATTGGCAAGTAATAATCATTACAGGACTTTACATTAAATTCTCTGAATAGCAAATTTATCTGGGTATAAAGATGTTAATTAAGCAGGTTTTAGTAGCAATATCTAGATATTGATCGGATGCCCATTATCAATAACATGGCTTGATTTTTTTTTATGGCACAGGAAATGCTTCCAAGTCAATAGCTGACAGATACTTGAGATATGAATGACAAAGACTTCTGCTAAGTTTTTTTTTGGGGGGGGGAGAAGGGGGTTGCCTTGGAAGTGATAGGTGAATGGTAATATCAAGGTTGTAAAGTGCAAAACAACAAAGGCCTGCCAGCTTTAGAACTTGATTTGTGTTTGATAAGCTGTTCAGAAACAAAAAGGACCTTCATCTGTAGCCAATTGCTAACAAGGCTTTGACTTTGAAATAATCCTTCACTTTCTCACTCTCTTTGTATTTGGTGAACAAAGTTTCTGAGCGTATAAAAGCAAATCAGACCAAATTTTGCTTTGATCTCCAACATTGTAGGTAAAACTTGCCTAACCAGACAGCAATGAAATTGAGCCTGAGTGCTAGAAAATGTAATGCAACAAACAGTTATAGCCAAGAAGACAAAAAAGGGCAAAACTTGAAGAAGAAAACAACAAAAATGTTAGAACTAAAGCACATTGAACTGTCCAGTAGTAATGTTTGATTGGAGATTGAGAGGGAATGAAAATAAGATAGATAACTTTGGATTATAAGTTTGGAGACATCTATTGAGGTTACCATGGGCTGCAAAACAAACCAATCAATTTGCTCTAGATCAGATAAAGGCCCTTAAAGCAAGCAGAAACTCGTGTACTTGGGACATACAATGAAAACAGGGCAGGGAAAACAGCTATCCTGCCTAGAAGGGGCAAGAGAACAAATAAATAAATAAATCAAAGCAGAGGCCCTCTGTCAAACAGGGCAAAGGAAAAGGACCATGGAGAGCTCCAACTAAGTTCTACCGGTATTAAGTAAAATCGCTGTTTGCTAAGTCAACATTAAGATGCTTACGGTTCTTAAGCTTTGTATAGGTTACCATGATAAATAACATTCTGGAAGCACTAGTGCAGAATTAGAAGGTCCTTTAAAGAGAGCGTGTGAGAAAGAAACAAAGAGAGAGTGAGAGAGCAATAGTTCAGTGTGCCTTTTGTTGCAATGTATTTGACAAGCTATCGGGCATTAAAACAATTTTTTTGCAAAGTAAAGGAAATATATCTATTGGGAGCAAAGGTTAGCTTGTATCCCCAAATAAATGGAAAAAGGACATTTGGTCATATGATGAAAACAGAGTAGGAAAAACAGCTCTGGCGGAAACAAAGTAGCTATCCAAAGAAGTATTAGTCTACAAAACAAACAGGTAAATGGACTGGAAAATCTAGTTAAAATAACCAATCCAGAAAAAGAAATGGAAATGTAGCTTTTGATATATGATCAGCTGCTGACATCCTACCAAAGGCCAGGTAATGATGTTGATTCAATCTGAACTGGGGAACACAATGAAATACTGTATGCCTTAACTGAATCGTGGTCTAGATCAAGGGTCTCCAAACCTGGCAACTTTAAGACTTGTGGACTTCAACTCATAGAATTCCCCAGCCAGATGTGTATTCCTAGAGTCAGAAGAACTCTAGTGGGGACTTTGGACATCTAGAGAGCCTTGTTAAATTTGGGGAGATTATCAGAATCCTTGCTTTTTCTTTCCTTTTCTTTTTTTAAGAATGATGAGACAATATGGAAAGGAGCACCATGGATGTGTTGCTCATAGTGACTTGGTTGTACCTGCAGAGGTATAAGAATCAAGGGATGCCAAGGACTGTAACTCAATCAGCTAAATTCAACTCAAGCAACTCAGCTTAATGCAACTCAAGCTACTCAATATGAGAGACTGCATGATTTAAAAACACAGAGACGATAGCCTCATGCATCGCTACTTGATTATTTTAATCACTTTTCTCTTTCTCAGCTAAGTTGGATCCAGACAAACAGTAGGAAGACACAAGCTATCTTTGTTTTTCAGATCCACCAAGAAAAATCTTTCCTTGCTTCCCATTTTTCCTTCAGTCTATAATTAGAGAGCTCTTTGTTAACAAATTGACAGTAGACCTCTCTCCTAGAGAAGCTTCCAAGTCATGATTAGATAATGTGAAATGTTCTCCAGAGAGTCAAAATAAAAAGGAAGCCAAACTAAAGAGATATTCAGAACAGCCACATATCACAGCTGCTCTGATCTTATATCACTTTGTTCAGAGGGTAGAAGGGAAGATTAATTAGAATAAACTTTTCCTTTTGGACTGGCAGTAACCGTGTTTATAATGAGCACATTTACCAATCCTTCAATCTAGGTCAAACTTGCAACGTCGCGTGATGTGTCGTAACGTATTGTGACTTTTTTTCCGGCAATGGGGCAGGCGCGGTTTCGGCATGCAGCCTGCGGGCTGGGAGTTTGATACCCCTGATCTAGGCTAAACCCATTTCAACTTAATCATGGTTTGACTCAGTTCAAAACTGGTTCTAGCAATAGCAATAGCTTTAGGCTTATATACCACCCCATCACACTTGACAGTATTCTCTGGGTGGTTTACAATGTCATCATAAAAAGGTAAAGGTAAAGGTTCCCCCACACATGTGTGCTAGTCGTTTCCAACTCTAGGGGCTGGTGCTCATCTCCGTTTCAAAGCCAAAGAGCCAGCGCTTGTCCGAGGATGTCTCCGTGGTCATGTGGTCGGCATGACTAGATGCCAAAGGCACACGGAATGCTGTTACCTTCCCACTGGAGTGGTCCCTATTTTTCTACTTGCATTTTTACGTGCTTTTGAAGTGCTAGGTTGGCAGAAGCTGGGACGAGTAACAGGTGCTCACTCTGTTACACAGCACTCGGGATTCGACCCACCAAACTGCCGACCTTCTGATCGACAAGCTCAGCGTCCTAACCCACTGAGCCACCGCATCCCTTAATGTCATCATATTGCCCCCCAATAATCTGAGTCCTCATTTTACTGACCTAGGAAGGATGGAAGGCTGAGTCTTATCCTAGGCCAGGGGTAGGCAACCTTGGCTCTTTTATGACTCATGGACTTCAACTCCCAGAATTCCTGAGCCAGCATGGGAATTTTGGGACTTGAAGTCCAGGAGTCATAAAAGAGCCAAGGTTGCCTACCCCTGTCCTAGGCTGTGGCAGAATTTGCATGCAATACTGCCCTTTAACCACTGTACCAGCAGACCTCCTAGATGATGTATTGAATTTGTTTAAATCAACTTACACAACGTCTGAATCAAACCCACCCAATCTCTAAACAATATGCAGCCCTCCAAGATCCCATTAGTGAACCTCAATCATCTTGAGATCATCATGAAATTGTGTGGTAAAATGTGGCATTTTAAGCAGCGTGCGAATTAAATGTGGGAATGCAGAGAGGGATCTCACAGAAGGCATTCTAATGTCCAGTCTGACCTCTCTCAATAGCCTAAAATGTATCATTATATATTTCTATGGTATAGCAATTTTGTGAATAGTTTCATGTCATTTGGTGGAGGAGGAATGTGTTTTTAGAGTGAAAACAGGAGCAGTTTCTCCCATTTCCACCCTTAACTCTCAATAAATATCTAATACATTTCAAAAAATGTTCAAATTTCAGTAATACTATATCCCCTTGACAGATAATCTACTTTAGTATATACCATGCAAACCTAAACCTTACTTCCTTGCATAAGATGCAGGAAATTAGATATGACTAATGATTTCTAAATTGCATGAAAACAGTGGAACTTAAAATGGTTATGACTCATTAATTTCACTGAATCATGGCTAAAATCTAAAATCATGGCTAAGTTCTAATGCCACTATAATCAGACGATACTTCAGAATTCAATTAAAATTCAATTATTGGGGGGATATGTTCCCTGGAAAAGGCCTATTCAGTTGTGATATCTTTCAGATACCTGACAAGATGGTGTTTCTTTTTTAGCATATGTTTTGATTTTCATTCATATGAGGGGTTGCATAAACTAATTTGTTTTGAAGCATCAACACTGTGACATAAAAATAGTATCAAGATTATATATAGCCTGAGGACTATAATTCAATCTTTTTTCTAATAATTTTATTAAAGATTATATTATAGAAATAAAACTAATACAGCTACATAATGCAGAAATACATTTACCGTAATTCTTTGACTTTTTTACTGCTGCAGAAAAAAAGGGAGAGAAGGGAGATAAGGAAAAATACAAAAAGAAACCATTCCTTTCTCATTATCTTTTTAAATACAAGCAAACACCTCTTTCTCCCATCTCTCTCTCCCCATTAGTTATAAGCCTATCTCTAAAACCTGATCCCTATATTGATCAGCAAAAATCCCATAAGGTTTATCAGAAATAACAACATAAGCATTACAAATAATTTTACACCCAGTTTAAATCCTTTCTTTCCATTTAAACAAATCCCCTCTTATTTCCTCTCTTCAAAATAATCAAAGTCCAGTCCCAGTCAAAAAGCAATTAAACATTACCAGAAATAACCACCCCTTCATGGATTACTGCCTTGTCGTGGCGAAGGGGCTTGCGTAATTCAATGAAGCTATGAGCTATGCCGTGCAGGGCCACCCAAGACGGACAGGTCATAGCAGAGAGTTCTGACAAAACGTGATCCACTGGAGAAGGAAATGGCAACCCACTCCAGTATCTTTGCCATGAAAACCCTATGGACAGTACCAAAAGGCAAAACGATATGACGCTGGAAGATGAGCCCCTCAGGTCGGAAGGCGTCCAATATGCTACTGGGGAAGAGCAGAGGGCTAGTACTAGTAGCGCCAGAAAGAATGAAGCGACTGGGCCAAAGCCGAAAGGACGCTCAGCTGTGGATGTGTCTGGTGGTGAAAGGAAAGTCCAATGCTGTAAAGATTTTTTCTCCATAGGAACCTGGAATGTAAGATCCATGAATCAAGGAAAGCTGGACGTGGTCAAACAAGAGATGACAAGACTGAACATTGACATCTTAGGTATCAGCGAACTAAAATGGACAGGAATGGGTGAATTTAATTCAGATGACCATCAGGTATACTACTGTGGGCAAGAATCCTTCAGAAGAAATGGAGTAGCCTTCATAGTCAATAAAAGAGTAGGAAAAGCAATACTGGGATACAATCCTCAAAATGACAGAATGATCTCAGTTCGAATCCAAGGCAAACCATTCAATATCACAGTAGTCCAAGTCTATGCCCCAACCACCAGTGCTGAAGAGGATGAAATTGACCAGTTCTATGAAGCACTACAGCACCTTATAGAACTAACACCAAAAAATGATGTTCTTATCATCATGGGGGATTGGAATGCTAAAGTAGGAAGCCAAAAGATAACTGGAATAACAGGCAAGTTTGGCCTTGGAGTGCAAAATGAAGCAGGGCACAGGCTGATAGAATTCTGTCAAGAGAATGCGATGGTCATAGCAAACACTCTTTTCCAACAACCCAAGAGACGGCTCTACACATGGACATCACCAGATGGTCAACACAGAAATCAGATTGACTATATGCTCTGCAGCCAAAGATGGAGAAGCTCTATACAGTCAGTAAAAACAAGACCAGGAGCTGACTGTGGCTCAGACCATGAGCTTCTCCTTGCAAAGTTTAGGCTTAAACTGAAGAAAGTAGGGAAAAGCACTAGGCCACTCAGGTATGAATTAAATCATATCCCTGTTGAATATACAGTAGAGGTGACAAATAGATTTAAGGAATTAGATCTGATAGACAGAGTGCCTGAAGAACTATGGACAGAGGTTCGCGACATTGTACAAGAGGTAGCAACCAAAACCGTCCCAAAGAAAAAGAAATGCAAGAAAGCAAAATGGCTGTCTGAGGAAGCTTTGCAAATAGCTGAGGAAAGGAGGGAAGCGAAAGGCAAGGGAGAAAAAGAAAGATACGCCCAATTGAATGCAGAATTCCAGAGAATAGCTAGAAGAGATAAGAATGCCTTCTTAAATGAACAGTGCAAAGAAATAGAAGAAAACAATAGAATAGGGAGGACCAGAGATCTTTTCAAGAAAATTGGAGAAATGAAGGGCACGTTTAATGCAAAAATGGGCATGATAAAGGACCAAAATGGCAGGGACCTAACAGAGGCAGAAGAGATTAAGAAGAGGTGGCAAAATTACACAGAAGAACTATACAAGAATGAGCTTAACGTCCCTGATAATCACAATGAGGTGGTCACTGACCTCGAGCCAGACATCCTAGAATGTGAAGTGAAGTGGGCCTTAGAAAAACTGAGCAACAACAAAGCTAGTGGAAGTGACAGTATTCCAGCTGAGCTATTCAAAATCTTAAAAGACAATGCAGTAAAAGTGCTACACTCAATTTGCCAGCAAATTTGGAAAACTCAACAGTGGCCACAGGATTGGAAAAGATCAGTTTACATTCCAATTCCAAAGAAAGGCAGTGCCAAAGAATGTTCAAACTATCGCACCATTGCACTCATTTCTCATGCTAGTAAAGTCATGCTTAAAATCCTACAAGCTAGACTTCAGCAGTATGTGGATCGAGAACTACCAGAAGTACAGGCAGGATTTCGAAGAGGCAGAGGAACTAGAGATCAAATTGCCAATATACGCTGGATCATGGAGAAAGCTAGGGAGTTCCAGAAAAACATCTACTTCTGCTTCATTGACTATGCTAAAGCCTTTGATTGTGTGGATCACAACAAACTGTGGCAAGTTCTTAAAGAGATGGGAATACCAGACCATCTTATTTGTCTCTTGAGAAACCTATATGCGGGTCAAGAAGCAACAGTGAGAACTGGACACGGAACCACTGATTGGTTCAAAATTGGGAAAGGAGTCCGGCAAGGCTGTATACTGTCGCCCTGCCTATTTAACTTATATGCAGAGCACATCATGAGAAAGGCAGGGCTAGATGAATCAAAAGTTGGAATTAAGATTGCCGGAAGAAATATCAACAACCTAAGATACGCAGATGATACCACTCTAATGGCAGAAAGTGAAGAAGAACTAAAGAGCCTCTTGTTGAAGGTGAAGAAGGAGAGTGCAAAAGTTGGGTTGAAACTTAACATTAAGAAAACCAAGATCATGGCATCTGGCCCTCTCAATTCCTGGCAAATAGATGGGGAAGAAATGGAGGTAGTGACAGATTTTATTTTCCTGGGCTCCAAGATCACTGCAGATGGGGACTGTAGCCAAGAAATTAAAAGACGCTTGCTCCTGGGGAGGAAAGCCATGGCAAATCTAGACAGCACACTAAAAAGCAGAGACATCACCCTGTCAACAAAAGTGCGTATAGTCAAGGCTATGGTGTTCCCAGTTGCAATGTATGGCAGTGAAAGTTGGACCATAAGAAAGGCTGAGCGCCAAAGAATTGAGGCCTTTGAACTGTGGTGCTGGAGAAGACTCCTGCGAGTCCCTTGGACTGCAAGGCGATCAAACCGGTCAGTCCTAGAGGAGATCAATCCTGACTGCTCTTTAGAAGGCCAGATTCTGAAGCTAAAACTCAAGTACTTTGGCCACCTAATGAGAAGGAAGGACTCACTGGAGAAGAGCCTAATGCTGGGAAAGATCGAGGGCAATAGAAGAAGGGGACGACAGAGAATGAGGTGGCTGGATGGAGTCACTGAAGCAGTAGGCGCGAGCTTAAATGGACTCCAGAAGATGGTAGAGGACAGGAAGGCCTGGAGGAATGTTGTCCATAGGGTCGCGATGGGTCGGACACGACTTCGCAGCTAACAACAACAACAACAAGAAATAACCATCATCAAATAGTCCCAATCAAAAAGCCATTAAACATCACCCAAAATAGCGACCTATTATTTTAACCTCGATCAGAACAATCTTTTTATCTTCTAATGAAAGTACGTTTTTACCGAGAATAGTGCTGCCGTCAGCTCATAGTTCCAAAATGTTGAATTTCAAGCAAGAAACACAAGTTTACACAAGGGCGGTAAAGGCAAAATAAATAAATAAATAAATCCATCTAGTTCTCAAAATGAGGATGCAGGATGGTGGTGAAAGAGAGATTGGAGATTTAGATTATTAGACTGCACAAAGATTGCATTCATTTGCAATTTGATTTCTGTTACTGACAAGGCGGTGGAGGGAAGCACACAGGCACACACAAGAGCAGAGCTGTCTGCAGCGTAATATTAATAGAGACTAATTAGGAGAAGATTAGCATTGGAAAAAGAAAAGCATCTTAATTCGTCCTCCAAGAGCTTGCCAAGGCATCTCTTGATGCTGATTATTATTTTCAAGGGGTTGATGTTTACAGAGGTTTGATTAGAATAAGAAATGCATATTAAAATGGAGCACACAGGTGCCAATTCTCAAAGCCCTAGCCATAAAGTACTCCCCAAGGACACAATATTGTTTCAAAGAGTAGGCAGATGCAGTCTGCTTTGAACATCTCTGGTAGATTTTGGGCATCTCCTTCATTGTCGTCAAAGTGACAGATGCAAATGACATACTATTTGTGACTAAAAGCACATGGTTTGTTCACTGGGCCCATCTGCCCAAGAGTTTTGTAATGCTTTATATACATCTGCTTGCCACAAACGTGGAAAGGAGCCAAGATAGGTTTGAAAATCTGTGTTCTGACATCATAATTTGCAGGATCTCTAAGGAGCAGAACTCATCTTTTGAGTTCCTGGACTGAATCCTTCATTTTTCTAAAGATAAAGTTGGAAAAGTCTTCATTTCAAAGTTCTGGAGAGCTGCTGTTAGTAATTGTTGTTTTCCCCAACTTGATGTTCTTGTGATATATTATACAACTCCCTGAATTTCCAGCAGCAAATCCAACTAACTGATGAAGACTGTGTGTACAATACCAAAGTAGAATAAGTTATAATGGCACTGATAAAAGTGACTTATGACCATTTTTCACACTTTTGACCGCGGCAGCATCCCCATGGTCACATGATCAAAATCCAGATGCTTGGCAACTGGCTCATATTTAGGATGTTTGCAGTGTCCCCAAAGGCCACGTGGTCCTGTTTTGCAACCTTCTGACCAGCAAAGTCAATTGGGGGGGAGCCAGATTCACTTAACAACCATGTTACTAACTGAACAATTGCAATGATTCACTTAACGTGGTGAGAAAGGTTGTAAAAAGGTTGAAAGAGCCTTGGTGGAGCAGTGGGCTAATGCCTCCTTAAGTAACACCAGCTGCCTGCAATTAGTGCAGGTTCGCATCCCACCAGGCTCAAGGTTGACTCAGCCTTCCATCCTTCCGAGGTAGGTAAAATGAGGACCCAGATTGTTGGGGGCAATAAGCTGACTTTGTAATAATGCCGCTTGGGGTGTGTGTGAAAGCCCTAATAAGCAGGCATATACATAGAATGAAGGCTACTGCTAAGCTTGTAAGCTGCCCTGAGTCTTCGGAGAAGGGCGGGATATAAATGGAATTAAAAAAAATGGGACAAAATTCACTTAACAAATGTCTCACTTAGGAACATGAACTTTGAGTTCAACTGTGGTCGTAAAACAAGGACTACCTGCTGCTGGAGAATTCTGGGAATTGAAGTCCATGCCTGTTAAAGTTTCTGAGGTTGAGAAACACTGTGCCAAACTAATCTTATGCATTATTGAGAGCTCATTTCAGATCAATAAAAGAGAAGCTAGAAAACTGGATTTAACCAAAGCACTCAGTCCATCCTTCCACTGATCTGGTGGAGCTACTGATGTCAGGAGGAAATGAAGTGATGGCAGTTTAGTTCTTCCCATGATTGGTACCCAGTTGCGCATGGCATGATGGGGATGGCCTTTGGAAAAAGAAAGAGGGTTTGGTAGTCTCCTGAGATATGATTAGGCAAAGTGCTAAAAGACAACTAGCCCCCTAAGGGCACATGCTTGCAAACCTTTTGTAAAAGAAAAACTTCCTTCACAACTAGCACAGGCTTTTCTAATTAAAAACCTTGACGTCTCTGTTTTAATGATTGCCTGCTTTAAAAAAAAACACCCTTCTTTAGTAGCCTCAAAGCTCATATGTCTCTGCTACTAATTCTGTTTGATATTTTCATTGTTAAATAAAGAACCTTAGCAATAAGGAAAACACTTTGAACAGAAAGGAAACAGATTGCTCCTTCAGTTGCCCAGTGGGATGAAAAATTTCCTGTTCAATTTAGCCCATGAAATGTTTTCACCACAAGAGGAAGCGTACTGCAGCATGATCTATGTCAAGACTGCAATCAGCAATTCTACTTCCCCTTTTCTTTTTAATGGATGTAGAGAAACAATACTCAAATGCTTGACGAAATGCATTATGAAGAGCAAACCAATTGAAACATTGATCAACGTGTTCGGGTGTATAGATATTTGCAAATTTTTGTTTTTGTTTTTTAAAAAGAAATACAAAAGTAAAACAAATTTAAGGTTACAGCAAACAAGGATTTAAATTAATGTACACACATAATAAAGCATTTTAAGTTCAATAGGACTTTTAGGATTGTGATGTAAGCTGGGGGAATAAAACGAAAACAGGGTATTGCTTATGTCAAAGCACCAGTGGGAGAAAAAAAACCACCCCAACTAAGAGCTTTCCATGATATAATGGTTGCAGTGGAACTGAAGACATGTGATCCACCTTCAACTATAGCATGGGTGTCAAACTTGCAATGTCACGTGATGTGTCATGACGTATCATGACTTTTTTTGCCATTGCGGGCAATGTGGTGGGCACGGTTTCGCTATGATGCATCCGGCCCATGGGCCGGCAGTTTCACACCCCTGAAATATAGAATTAACTGATTTGAATATTTGTACTTTAGCTTAGAATACTTTCAGGATTATGATGGAAAAAATAATGAAGAAGAAAGAATTATGTGTGATGCTCTGACATGATTCAGGAAATAAATCTAACCAAGAGAGTTCAAAGTCCTAATAGGTCCAGAGATCAGATTTCTATTTACAGATGTCTTACAGCAGTGGTCCCCTTTCTGGCTTGGCAGCCTGGCTGGGGGGGGGAGGGGAGAGGCAATAGTTCTGTGTGAGCAGCAGGTGCATGCTCATCTGCCACTTGCACCTGCTCCTCATGCAAGCAGACCTGCGCCACCCACGTGCTCACCCACCATTTGGATAGCCTGGTTCTGAATGGGCCGCTCCATGGTAGTGGGCTGCAGCCTGGGGATTGGGGGCCCCTGTCCTACAGGACACATTGTAGATTTTTTTTTCTTTTCTTCTGGTCACTTCCTTGAAAATACTAAAAACATTGGGAAATTTCAAAGCCACATGTAGGAACATGGAGGCCAATGTCAAGAGTGATTTGCTCTTTTGCCTAGTTTCTTCTTCGCTCTCAACTTGAGAACAATCGGGAGGGGTGTGTTTGTAATGTCTGGGGTGAGAATGGAATGCCAAGACTGTGAGACCCTGCTTCCCCCTTCAAGGCCATGTGGCGCAGGTGTTTGAACGATCCAGGCTGTTCCCATAACAAACGGAGCATCATTGATTGGGCAACATAATGGACTGAGAAGAGGGACCAAAGGGGAATTCAAGTTTAACTATGTGGATTTTGAGTGGGAAATCCAGAGCTGATGTTGCTTCTTTTGTGCCAATCTAGTGTGTTCAATAAAAGTGTTACTTTTGGGAAGAACAATGTCCCAGGAGTTCCTTTCTTGGATTCGGTAGCTGGGCACTTGACAGGCAAACTCTCTCCATTGGAAGCATTTCTTCTAACAGATGAAATATTTATTAGCATCACTGGCCAGTAGTAAAAAAGCATAAAAATAGAAATTGCAGACAATCATTCCAGCAATTCCAGCAAATTTAGTAGCCCGTCTTCGTGGGTATCAATTTCTCAGCTAATAAAAATCATATTTTGTTGCTCCTTACTTGCTGTTTGACAAAAGTCGTAATATTTAGTGCTACTGAATCATTCATATCTGGAAAAGAGAGTTTACATAAAATTTATATGATTTTCCTCGGTAACCCTTTAGGAGTGGTAAATAATGAGAGAGGTTGCCTTTACATAAATTGCTTTATAGTAACAATATATGGGCAACATTTATTATAAAAATGGGTTCTTCAACTAGGACTGGGTAAATCTGTCCGTTTTACTGTGTTCTATTTTTTAAAAAAGTCTAAATTCTATTTTTGTTTTGGAAGAGACTGGCCACTAAGAAATCAGGCTGAGTAATATTTCTTACTGTTGTCATGTCTAAAATTTGGGGTAATCTCTATCTATCACTTGGGGACTCATTTGTTTCTTCTAAAGGATCTCATAAAAACTTGGCTTTTTCTGCTCTCTACTGTTTCCCATTCTTACTATATGTCATTATGGGTGTTCCCTGACCTACAACCACAATTGAGCACAAAACATCTGTTGCCAAGCAAGATACTTACTGAGTTTTGCCCCGTTTTATGACCTTCCTTGCTACCATTGTTAACACCACAGTTGCTAATTTAATAACACAGTTGTTAAATGAATTCAGCTTCCCCCTGGACTTTGCTTGTCAGAAGGTCACAGAAGGGAATCATGTGACCCTGGGACACTGCGACCGTCATAAATATGAACCAGTTGCCAAGTGTCTGAATTTTGATCATGTGACCGTGGGGATGCTGCAATGGTTGTCAGTGTGAAAAACGGTCATAAGTCACTTTTTTCCAATGCTGTTGTAACTCCAAACGGTGACTAAAGGAACTGTGGTAAGTTAAGGACTTAGCTGTAATAAACTACCATGTTTTAATTGGCCCTCAAAGTGAGGGAGGTATTAAGCTTCTTTCACTGGATTTCCAAGAAGAACCATACATTGATGTTTCATTTGAATTCCTGGACTGAACAGAGATTTCAATTGGATGGTCTAGTTGGCTCCTTCTAACTATATTGAATGGATTTAGGTCTAGTGTATGGCAACATTGGAATGCCAGGATCATTGCTAACGTCAACAGCATTTTCTTCCATTGGTTCCAGTTGCAAAGAGCTGAAACCACCACCACCTCCTCCTCCTCCTCCTCCTCCTCCTCCTCCTCCTCCTCCTCCTCCTCCTCCTCCTCCTCCATTTCCTATATATTCTCATGGGGCAAAAGTTAGGCGAGACCAAGAGAAAATGACTAATACTGACTTTAGTTTGTAGAATTGCACCTGACAAGAAGGGATGGGGTTCTTTGGACTTCTGCACAATAGTACAGGTTGAATGGTGTCTCTCAGACACAATGCTTTGTAAAGGATTTTTTCTGAAAGGCTTTCTTCATATCTCTAGCTTCTCTACTCCCACTCCCATTTTTTTCCTGTTTGGCACCCAATTCTTTATCCTTTGATAGATTCTACAAAAAACTTCAAGGGTATAAAAGGAAGAGAAAAGGATATTTTGCTTCAGAGACCATTCTTCATCTTTTGTTAGATCATAAAAGCATATTATTATTTTTTTTTTTTAAAAAACCCCTCTCCAACTGAGGCCATGTATTCAATACCAGGACTCTAAGAGCTTTGTAAGAAATGCATTTGACACTATTTATGTGTCAGCATTGTTGTTGTCATTGTTTTTAAAACATTAGAATCATACAAAGGGCTGTTTGTTATTATTTTTAAGCTTTCCCATACATATAATCAGAAGCTTCTAAGAGTCAAAATGTAAACATAACTTTTCTGAGGCTGTCATAACTTTGACTCATTGTTAAAGGAATGGTCATATGTCCAGGATTATCTGTACACCTGCTCATGATTTTTCTATTTTACCCCCTTCTGCATGAAAGCAAAAAACAGGGGTGTTTAGAAAGATCCTTAGTGGGACATTCATTCTTACAGACTTGCAATTATTATTATACAGTTACAACTATTCTCATAATATTTTATTCATTCTGGTTTGAGGTCCAATTGTAACTTTTGTGAAGTCAGATATAAAGTCAATCAATCAATTAAAATAATCGGATTTTTTCCCTTTCCTCTTAGGCCAAAAAATTATTTTGACACCGTTAGGACAGAGACCCGATTGATGGTAGCTAACAAGTAATTGTTAGAACTTCTTGTGGATGTAAACACTCACACTTCCATTGGACTACAGATTTTCCCTATGGAACTTCCCACCCCCAATTGACCCAGAATAGTTTCAAGCTAAACCTCTCTCATGAGTAAAGATTTATTAATTTTATTTAGTGTATTGCATCTGTAGAGCTCATGCAATCACTGATATTCAAATTAAGTTTAAATAAAGCTTCAACAAATTAGATAGATAGATAGATAGATAGATAGATAGATAGATAGATAGATAGATAGATAGTAGGCAATATATTATAGGGCACAATATATTAAATTAAGATTAAGCCATAATAAAATCACCCTAATATGGACCAATAGAATTGCAATGGGATAGTTATAATTTAATATCTAAGGAAGCTAACCATCTAACTGCTTCTGGTATGGCTGCAATGAGCTCATCCCAGGTGCTTTGAAATTTCCTGAGGAGATATTGAATTGAATTATACTGTATATGTTATAGTTTGTTCCAGTGAACCACAGTCACATTGTGGGACTCTCGGCCATTCCCCACTTAAAGAGCTTTGCCTTAGTTCTGGCATGGCCTGCCCTGATTCTATTCAAGTGGCTCCATATTTTGGATTTGTTGGATCTGTTGTGTAATCTGTAGGTAGGGAGACCCAGGTTCAAATCCACTTCATTCAGAGAAGTTTGCAAGTAGCATTTTTGAGCCTTTCACAGTTAACCCAATCTACTCCACTGATAAACCCTGAGCTTTTGTATAAAAGGTAGGAGATAAACCTAACAAATAAATAAACAAGAGGTGAAACGCATTCCTTCAGGGCATTAGATACAGCACCACCTCAAACTGTTTATTCCTCAGCCTTATCTGACATTCTCTTTGGCAATAATCAAACATTGCATCTATGCTAGCCATGTAAGAGTTGATAAATGAGGTGAGCCACATTTCCAGTGTCTCGATTTAATGAGGAAAATGGATCACCACCCTTAACTTATTTGCTTCTGCCCTCCCTCCCTGACACTGTATATATGGACACAGGCTATGCTTAATTCACACACCAGCTCCAAATACTTTTGCAATAGGTGGAAATAGCAGCTTCCTTATTGCAGGAGTGTAAAGCCTTCACAGGGAGGCTTTATATGATTCACATATTCCTAAAGGTACACAAGAACAAAATCAAATTAAAAAATGGACGAAGGAGACCATTAAAGGAGAATATGAATGAAGAATCTAGCCTATCTTATATTACTTGAAGGATGCTGAGTAGCTTAAGAGTTGGAGCGCCTAAATGTGAAAACAATATGCTCAAATGGAAGCTCTTAGTGGATAACAACATGCTATGTGAATGTGGAGAAACACAAAGCTCAGCCCATCTGCTGCTGTATTGGCTACTACCAGAAATATGGACCAATTATGACTTATTTTTGGCCAATGACAAAACCAAAAAGGTGGCTTCTTTCTGGCAGTTTAAAGTTGGATCCAGACATGGAAGAAGAAGAACTCACACATGAGGCAAAATAAAATTGCAACTTAGTTTTAGTGGTATTTGATAAAGCTATCTATATCCTATATATTGCCCATACAAGGTTAATTTTAATTCCCTTTGAACAAGGCATATCTACGGTTTATCTACAGAAATCTCTCGCAGATCTATATTTTTTAAAAGCAATTAATACATGTTTTAATCAATAAAAAAGCTGAAAAGATCAGAGGACTGTTTCTTATGACTTACTTTACTAGTGGAAAAAATATATATATAGATGCAGAAAATGAACTGTAGGCCTTCTTCAAGGGACTAAAAGATCTAACTAAGCAGAGCAGTTTGGGAGAGTACTGTCCATCTTCTCTGACTTTCTCATACTGGAAAGTTGCAACTGAAATTGCAACTGCATGTTCTGAAACATTTTATTTATTTATTTATTTTATTACATTTATATACCGCCCTTTCCCGAAGTACTCAGGGCGGTTTACAGGGTGATTAAAAACAAAAATACAAAAGTTAAAAACAGATTAAAAAAATTATATTCATCCCTGCATAAGTAAAATCCCAGTTAAAATTAAAATTAAAATTAAAATTAAAATTCTCAGCCTGGGCCAGAGAGCTCGAAGAGCCAGGTCTTCAGGTCCCGGCGGAATGAACGGAGGTCGGGGACAGTCCTAAGCTCCACTGGCAGCTGGTTCCAAAGGGCAGGCGCACCCACTGAGAAGGCCCTATCCCTGGGTGTTGTCCGCTGGCAATCTCTTACCAGTGGCACCCTGAGAAGACCCTCCCTGTGAGCGCACTGGACGAAGGGAGCTTGATGCCGGCAGCAGGTGTTCCCTCAGATATCCCGGACCCAAGCCATTTAGGGCTTTATAGGTCATCACCAGCACCTTGAATTTTGCTAATGGTGTGAAAAATGAGAACTGGTGAGAGAATTGCAAGACCAAAAATAAATAGGCTAAAATCAGTATCCCATTATAATAACCGAAAAAGCAGAAAAGAAGGTGCTGGAATCCAGTATAAAGCAAGCTTAGATTTTGAACTTGGCAGTTACTCAAGTTTCTTAATCACTGTAGTAAACTTCCTTAAGAGACATCTGTGCCCTTGAATCCGGGTCCAATATAAGCCAAGAGAAGTCAAATGATTGAGTTCAGTTGAAGAGAAGTATATTTTTTCCCCAGAAGCGTAGTCAATAATTTGTAGTTAGTTGTTGTAGTTCACTTCTCAGTATTTCTAGGACAGCAATTATCACGAGTTAAGTGAAATGACGCAGTGGCTCAGTGGGTTAGGATGCTGAGCTTGTCAATCAAAAGGTCGGCAGTTTGGCGGGTCGAATCCCGAGTGCCGCGTAACAGATTGAGCGCCTGTAACTTGTCCCAGCTTCTGCCCACCTAGCAGTTCGAAAGCACGTAAAAATGCAAGTAGAAAAATAGGGACTGCTGGACAAGACCTTCAGTTATTTCCATTATGGAAGATTTAACCTCTAGTTCTTCCCACACTGTGATTTCCCATGTGTCCTTGATTCTTGGCATGCTGAGATCTATAAGATATTTAAAAGGCGAAAGCACCACTTAGAGTACCTTAAAAATGACCATTTTGCCACCTTACATTGTTCTAAAGATTCACGCTCTCTTTTCTCTTGAGGGCTTGCTCACTCTAAGGGAGATCTGTGGATCATAGAAGGGTTGATGGAGAGCTAGTTGTTTTTTCTGCCCCCCTTAAAGTCTGGTAGTTGAAACTTAATATTTGGGAATGGGGGGTAAACTGCAGAAATTTTTGGAAGCCGCCTTGGGAAAAAGAAATCAAGAGAAATCCTTTATGAAGTCCAATTAATCTCAACAATCTAAACTATTGACTTCCCTTTGCTTTTTATCATTTTGAACTCCTTGTTTCAGAATAACTCATTGCAGGTAATAGACTGAAATAATGAAGTCCTACAAGGTTATAATTGACATTATTTCTTAAAACACATCCAGCAGAAGTTATTGGCTCAATAATGATTTTCCAGACATTGCAGATAATCTGGTGATGTTCAGCACAGTCCAGGAGAAGTCAGGAGAGGGAGCCAAATCTAAGCTGTTGAATCCAAAACTATCCTGTTTCAAAAAATCATCTTTTACCTGAATTTAGGTTGGGGTTCCCCCAAATGGTCAATACTAACCACTAAGGTTGACTGGACTAACCACGATGATATCATTGCTGTTATTAACTAGTACTATTAGTTAAAGTATTGTTTCTTGATCGCAAGGGAAAGCAACTTCTATGCCAAAATAAAAAAAAAATCCATTTGGTTTCCTGAATCTAAAAGATCTAAAAAAATCAAGTGTACAATGGGACTATTGAATACTGAATTAACTATGATGGAGATTGACGTGCAGTTTGGTTCCATTGATTCTGATTTTCTGTCAAGAATCTTCCATTTTTGACAGTATAACTGAAGTAGCCTTTAGGTCAGGGATGTCAAACTCAATTTCATTGAGGGCCGCATCAGCATTGCGGTTGCCCTCAGGGGGCTGGGTGGGTATGGCCAGGGTGGGCGTGGCCTACTGGGTGGGCATGGCCAGAGTGCATATGGCCAACTGGGTGGGCGTGGCCAGCTCTACATCGTTCACATCAAGGGTACCTATGGGGGCCTGGGCAGGAGTGGGACAGATCTGAGGGTCTCTGGCAGAAGGAGGGTCTCTGGGCTAGGGCCAAGGTAGTGGGGGCCGTTCCCTCACTGTTTCCAGGATGGCTTCACGGGCCACACGAAACCACTTCACGGGCCGGATCCGGCCCCCGGGCCTTGTGTTTGACATGTCTGCTTTAGGTAGATTGGATATCACAACAAGGAATAGGCTAAATAATTAGTTATGAAAGAAAGCCTTCAACAAACTTGTGTACCAGCTATTAGAATGTTGGGAATATTTCTAGCACACCAAAAGTACTGCAAGAATGGGGATTTTTACTGAAATTTGCCAATCCAAGTTCAGTAATGACCAGAAGCCTTCTTGTAAATCCCCTCAAAACTTGATTTCTTCCAGTTCTGAATTTGTTTTTAATGCTTTTTGGCCTTTAATGTCTCCTCCATGAAATGCTCTGGCCCAAGAGAAAGAGCTGTTTTGTAAGCCTGAATGGCATTTAATCACTTTCCCCTTTCCATTCCAGAGAGGTACATGGATTTAATGAATAAAATCTCATTTTCAGCTTTCAATCTATTTTGCAGAATATTGAACGGAGCATTCTGAATTTATTACATAGGTTTAAAACAGTGTTCTGCAAACCCAAGCCCATTTCCATATTCACAGGAACCAAGGCTGCCAATTTCAAATTAGCTACAAATTCAGATTGTTTGCATTAGGTGAAGCAGGTGGTCAGGCCTATAATTAATCCATATACTGTTCTCCTAACTGGAAAAAGGCCAGCCATTTTGAGAGAAGCTGTGAACAAAGTTAATGCTGGCAAATGTCAAACAGTCGAGTGGGTGAATGCTTATATTTCAGGAGTCTCTCCGTGAGCTTTTCAATGTCATTTGGCTGAAGGTGAAAATCCAGACTTATTAGTAAAAATCAGCAAAACTAAGATACTGGTGAAACATTTTTGCCATTTGGGGCCAGTTTGCATAAAAAAACCCCAACACCCAATGTAGTGTTTAAGAGCCCTGGTGGCCCAGTGGTTAGAATGCAGTATTGTAAGAAACCTCTGCCCATAGCCTGGAGTTTGATCCTGACTGCTCGAGGTTGACTCACCCTTCCATCCTTCCAAGATTGGTTGTTAGAGGCAATATGCAAATAATGCTTACATTATAGACCACTCAGAGAATGCTGTAAAGCAGGGGCCCCCAACCCCCAGTCCATGGGTCGGTACCGGGCCATGGCATGCCAACAACTGATCTGCACAAACAAGCAAAACTCCATCTGCAGGATGCAAGCAGCATGTGAAACCATGCTCCCTCTTGTCCACAGAAAAACCTCTCTCCATGTAACTGGTCTCTGGTGCCCAAAAGCTTGGAGACCTCTGATGTAAAGCACTATGGGGCAGCATATATACTTTGCTGTAGGTATACATTAGTAAGGTAAAGTTAAAGGTTCCCCCGGACATTTATTTATTTATTTATTTAATTAAATTTTTATACCGCCCTTCTCCTGAAGGACTCAGGACATGCGTGCTAGTTGTTTCAAGCTGAAGAGCCAGCTTTTGTCCGAGGAGGTCTCCGTGGTCATGTGGCCGGCATGACTAGACAGCAAAGGCGCACGGAACGCTGTTACCTTCCCACCGTAGTGGTCCCTATTTTTCTACTTGCATTTTTACATGCTTTCGAACTGCTAGGTTGGCAGAAGCTGGGACGAGTAACAGGCGCTCACTCTGTTACGCGGCACTCAGGATTCAACCCGCTAAACTGCCGACCTTCTGATCGACAAGCTCAGCGTCCTAACCCACTGAGCCACCGTGTCCCTTTTTATACATTAGTAACTATACTTTAATCTGCATTGATTAAGTCAGATCAGGATACTCAGTAACAGAAAAATATCCAGAGGAGAGCAAACAAGAATATAAACAACTTAAAAAGGGGAAATACATTTTTTTTAAAAAAATCCATCTCAAGGAATGCCACCTAGATAATAGTACAAACTGTTCAATATTATTCCAAATGATAATTGGTTTAAAATATAAGGAGATGGATGTTGGCTGGATATCAGGAAAGAAATGGCTTTAACAATCAAATAGGTTGACTCCGGCAGTAATGGACTTTTGCTTAAGCAGAGGCTGGATGACCTTTGATAGTGAAGTAATGGATTCCTGCATTGGGTAGGAGATTGAATTAGATTATCTTCAAAATCCCTTCTGTCCGTCTTAGTCTATGATTCTATTAAGGAAGAAATGCATCCCAACATCCCAATAAGGGAGAATCTTATGCAGAGAAAACATGCTTTGCATCTATAATTAAAGCAAATACACATGTAAATCTGCATCCTGAATTCAAATACAAGGTCCTTTCTAACCTTTATATTCTATGATTCTCTGAGGTTGGCATTCATGCTGGGCATATAAATTTAATAAATAACTGAAGGTCAAACTTTCCTCACCCTATCCTATGACCAGGGACGCGGTGGCTCAGTGCGTTAGGATGCTGAGCTTGTCAATCAGATGGTCGGCAGTTTGGCGGGTCAAATCTCGAGTGCCTGTAACAGAGTGAGCGCCTGTTATTTGTCCCAGCTTCTGCCAACCTAGCAGTTCGAAAGCACGTAAAAATGCAAGTAGAAGAATAGGGACCACCACGGTGGGAAGGTAACAGCGCTCCATGCGCCTTTGGCGTCTAGTCATGCCGGCCACATGACCACAGACAAGTGCTGGCTCTTCGGCTTTGAAAAGGAGATGAGCACCGGCTCCTAGAGTTGGAAACGACTAGCACGCATGTGCAGGGGAACCTATACCTTTACCTTTATCCTATGACCATGGCAGCTGAAATCCAGGCATTCTTCAACAGTAGCTTTCCTTTCAAAATTTTAACCTTAAGGGATTACACCCATGGTTTATTATAGATCTGTAAAAATATTCCAACATATTCTCACTTTTGTTCCTGGCCCTGTACTTTGTCAAAGTCTGACTGATGCAACTGTGTGAGCTACTGTGTTATTTTACATTTAGTTTACATTTCCACACTGCAGGTGAAACTTACTAACCATTTGGCATCTGTGCCTACTGTTTATCTTTTCTTCAAGGCATCATTGATGAAACTTCAAGCTATTCCCCAAAGGTTCAAAAGTGATCGTCTACAGAAGAGTTTGATCAGCTCAGCAATCAGACTGCTATTATTCCTGCATAGCAAACAGCCAAACAACTTACACTTTATTATTACATAATCCAAAGTTTCAGAAAAAACTTTCCTTTGCCCTTTCCTGTTACTGAACGTGTTGATCTAATCATAGTCTTATTTATACTGTTCCAATATCAAATGGAGGAATCCAAGTCATCTCTATGTTGCATGCAAATAATTTTCGTAGTAGCAATTCGAGTATTCTTCAAGCACACACGCTCACACTAAAATGCAAATGTGAAAAAAAAAATCCTATTAATTTTAGTTTTGGAGAGAAGCTATTAAACTCTCTCTCTCTGAAAAAGAGTTTCTTGTTGGCTTTATACTAAAAACAGAGATAATTAATGATGGGGTTGGCAGAGTGAGAGGAAAGAGCTGTACCCGGATTCACTTCCTTCTCTTTCTCAGTTCTTCTGAAATGTTTGTCTTTGCCACTAATTTAGGCCTTTGATAGCACGCTGTCATTATTTATTTATTTACAAAGGCAGTCTGGGCAGAGGGCACGTGAGAAGAGGTAATGAATTAATGATGGATGGAAATGTGTCACTGATTTCCTTTCTGATATGAAATGCTTTTGTTGAAATACTGTGAGCTATCAACTGAAGTATAATAAGGAATGCATTGACAGAGCACCAGCAATGATTTAAAGGCCATTTGGTGAATGACAAGGCATGAATGCATAATTCTGTATTTCATCTTCCTTTGACAAATTAGTTGGTTCAACACTGTACAACTGTAATGTTACAATTTTAATAATTTTGTCTCCTTCATGTTAGGTGGAAAAACAGATTTTCCTTTCAATTGAACTGGCTGGAATAATATTTTCAGAGTTTTTAACTTTAGACTTTAAAAAGAACTTTGATATTTCAACACAATTGCTAAAGTTTTTAGCAACACTAACGACTACTATGAAAAGCAAAAACATAGCTAGAGGACTCAAACACATTGAAACCTGAAAGATGAGGCTAAATTAAGTTTCCCGTTTAGCCTCATCTTTTCTCTGAATCTGTCTTTGTTAAGGATGGAATAATTCATTGAGAGATGACTTCCAATGCTAAGATATACTCTAGTCAGAGTGTAAGTGATGCTGTTTTCCCAACGACAGAGGATGTCAGAATATTAAGACCTATCAGGAACATAAGAATGTGAAACTTGTGTTATATCATTCCATTCAACCATTTGGCCTAACACTAACTGGAGCGCCATGGTTCATGAGATTAGAATGCTGGGCTGACAATCAGCAGCCTTGTGTTTGAGACTCATTGCTGTCACAGGGTGCGATGGGTTCCCATCACGAGCTCCAGGTCCTGCCAATCCAGCAGGTTTAAAGCTGGCAAGTAGATAAATGGTTACCACTTTGGTGGGCAACTTCATGGTGACACAAAAGGAGCCCCCACTTGGGTGTTCCCCAGGCAACGGTAATGTCATGGGCAAATCCTTTCACCACAGAAGCACTTTGGTGCTTCTGACATAGAAGCATTAGTATCAGAACATTTATTGGCAGTGACTCCATGGGATTCAAGAAACATTTTTTTCTAGTCTTCAAATCAGATATCTTCTGCATGGAAAGCAGTAATTCAACCACAGAATTATGGCTCCTCCAAATAGCTTGTGTAACTAAGCATAGGGTCACAAGGAGCCATCCTCTCTTTTTTATAATAAACCACGCAGAGCATGGTTTACTTTTTATGTAGGTAATCTCGATTAGAAGAACCGAAATATTTTATAGAAGAGCAAAAATCCCATTAGATGTTTGCATTCTTGTTGAGGTCACATGAGACTTTCCACAAAGTGATATTGCTAGGTATATAAACAATTGTTTTGTTTTGGTGATGACCACAGAAGCTTCTTGGAGGTGTTTTTGTTCCCAAGGATATTGCATCAGCCCCTCTCACTTGCTAGATATGGGAGACAAGGGGACCCTTTTGAAGATCGCATTCCTTTTGTCAATTGGGCATTCCCAGGGCGATAATGTTTTCACTGGCAAATCCCTTCAGTCCAGAAGGACTCCTTGGTTAGCTTTGTAGATGCTTCTGATACAAATATAGACAGACCTGCTAGATATAGCGCACCTAATTTCTAGTACTTTGGCTGAGTGACCTGAGATAGAGCTGCTGGATCAGAGCCGCCAAAACTCTACATTAGATGTAAAGAATTATATCTTTGTATGTCTCTGTGCCCTACATAGCTTCATCTGAGTCATTACTGTGTGTTGACATTGTTCCAATATCTAACAATAGCAGACATTATCCATCATGGGTTGGAGAAATGGTAGCATCCAAAATCAACCATTTTTTAAGTTATCTTTCTGCTGCATGGATCCTAGGGGAAATTATGTGGGGAAAAATGAAACAAAAAACCTTCTCTTCCTATCAGATGGTACCAGACAAGAAGAATTGAAAAGATAAATTGAAGGCAAGAAAAGGGTAACTTTCTACCTGCTTTGGGTCAATGACCCAGGCTTAAATCTCATTTATACTGGATGATTTTTGCATGATAAATTACCAAGAGGAAGAAGCAGAAGACATAATAATGTGGACATTCTGATTGAAAAAGATTCCTCTCAATCAAAGAGGGAACCCCGAGACCCATGTTATATGCAAAGATAGATTTTATCTTTAAGTCTAAGAATGTTAGCATTATCAGCCAATCCATTCTACATTCCAGCCTCTAATGGGTTGGTAAACCATTAGCATCATTTAAAAGGGAGAAAAATATGTCAGATTAAAACGCAAAATAACTATGTTAGTTAGCAAGTACAACAATACTACAAAGTCCATGATGTCAGTACTACAAAGTCCATGTTGTGTGGCCTTCAGGTGGTAAAGCAAAGAAACAACAACAATAAAAAAGCCAATGCAATCCTAGGCTGCATTAACAGAGATTCACACAAAGCTCACACAAAACATTAATGCCACTTTATAATGGCATTATAAGAGCACAATACTGCATCCAGTTTTGGTCACCAAGTTACAAAAAAGATGTTGAGACTCTTGAAGAGTGTGGAGAAGAGCAACAAAATGATCAGAGGACTGGAGGCTAAAATATATGAAGAAAGGTTGCAGGAATTTGGGTATGTCTAGTTTAATGAAAAGAATGACTAGGGGTGACATGATAACATTGTTCCAATATTTGAGGGGCTGCCACAAGAAAGAGGGGGTCAACCTATTCTCCAAAGCACCTCAAGGTAGCACAAGAAGCAATGGATGGAAACTAATCAAGGAAAGAAGCAATCTAGAACTAATTTCCTAACAGAACAATCAGTGAAACAACTTGCCTCTTGAAGTTGTGGGTGTTCCATCACTGGAGATTTTAAACAGGATATTGGGCAGTCATTTGTCTGAAATGGTATAGGTTTCCTGCCTGAGCTGAGCAGCAGGGTTGGACTAGAAGACCTCCAAGGTCCCTTCCAACTTTGTTATTCTGTTATGCTGAAACCTGCTTTACAGCTGAAATGAGGGTGTTCATGATTTCCTTGACTGCCTTTATAGATGGATAAGTAAAAATTCTCCATCAGCTACAACTTAGGCACAAAACCAGTGAGGATGACCTCAGGATCGTAATCAGTCTATTGTGAGTCCAACTGTTTGGCACTTTAAAACTACACAGATTCAGAGTGAAAGACGGTCAACTGGGCTAACATAATCAACTTATCCAGTTCCAGTTAATAATCTTATAGCGTATCCTTGATTAATCTATTGTTTCTGAACTGTTTTATCATTTAAAAAGTGATCCTTGTTGCCATCTTATCTTCAATTTAATAGCTATATTTGTGAGCATATTGTTGGAAAAATCTTCCTTTAATGGCCTATGTACTTTGATATACGTTACGCACATACAACCCCACACCCCATTAAGCGAATAGGTTGCCGACAGTGCGATCACAATAAAAATTAATTATCCAGAAAAGCAGGGAAGATTCTATTTTTGTCTCATTTTTCATAAATGACATTACTTAATGAAGTGGCTAAGTGATTAATTAGGAAAAAAATATTTTTATAGGAATTAATCTTTGGGAGAAAACACATTAAATTCACTTGATGTCATGATTTACTTCACTGACAATCTTTCTTTTGTTCATGTAGAAGCAAAATTGAACAGTTATCTGTGTAAATATGGTCAGCAAGGCTTTGGGAGAAAGCCTGGTTACGGGCAAACCCCTCACAAATGTACCTGCAAAGCCACAGCCTGATCTTGGGCATCCTTTGCCTTTTCTCTAATTTGCCTTTTTTATTTTTTTGGTAATATCTTGCAACATCATCCCACCCCCCACCCCCCTGTGTGTTTCATAGTCTGTCCTTGAGAGTATTATTGCCTTTAAGCTTACAGGTTATGAGTTAGTACCACGACTCACATTGTTTATTTGTTTGTTTGCCCTTTGGCCATATCAAAACGCAAAGTTCCAGAAACAAATTGTTACTAAAATTTGATAAAAGCAATTTAAAATGGAATTAGATAAAATACAATTTAAAACGAAACACACAACTCACATTGCAATGTCACACACACACCCCCTTGTGTTTCATAGTCTGTCCTTGAGAGTATTATTGCCTTTAAGCTTACAGGTTATGAGTTAGTACCATGACTCACTCTATCTTTCTATCTTTCTATCTTTCTATCATCTATCTATCTATCTATCTATCTATCTATCTATCTATCTATCTATCTATCTATCTATCTATCTATCTATCTATCTATCTATCTATCCATCCATCCATCCATCCATCCATCCATCCATCTATCTATATCATCTATCTATCTATCTATCTATCTATCTATCTATCTATCTATCTATCTATCTATCTATCTATCTATCTATCTATCTATCTATCTATCTATTTGCCCTTAGGCCATATCAAAATGCAAAGTTCCAGAGACAAATGATTACTAAAATTTGATAAAAGCAATTTAAAATGGAATTAGATAAAATACAATTTAAAACGAAACACACAACTCACATTGCAATAACCTGGGGATTTCCTGTGTTAAGATACTGTATGTGCAAACGAACCACTCAGATTTTCTTCCCTGGTTCATTGAAAAGTCCCTGAATTAAATCTCAAACACATAGCATGATTTTTTTTATTTTTTATTTTTTTTTAAAAAACTGAGTAGAGGTAGTCCACAATTTACAACAGTTCATTTAGTAACTGTACAAAGTTACAACATCACTGGGGAAAAAGTGACTTATGACCATTTTTCACACTTATGACCATTGCAAGCATCCCCAGGGTCATGGGATCAAAATTTGCACAGTTGGCAACTGGTTCATATTGATGAGGGTTGCGATGTCCCAGGGTCATACAACCATTTTTGGGTGACCTTCTGACAGGCAAAGTCAGTGGGGAAGCCAGCAGTGATGCACTGATCAGCTTTGACAGGAAAGGTCGTAAAATAGGGCAAAATTCATTTAACAACTGTCTTGCTTAGCAATGAAAATTTTGGGTTTGCTTGTGGTTGTAAGTCAAGGAGTACCTGTACCTTTAGCCATTTCAGATAGCTAAAAAGAAATTAAAAGACAGATGGACTTTGGCGCATACATGTGTTCTTCATATACATCAGGGGTGTCAAACGGCTGGCCTGCACACCGGATGCGTCATCCGGAAGCTGTGCCCACCCCATTGCCAGCAATGGCAAAACAGTCCCGATACGTCTCGCAATGTCACATGACGTCGCAAGTTTGACATGTCTGATATACATCTATTAAACATGCAGTGTAACAGGAGTTCCAAAAAGTACACATATACTGAAGTATCCTAATTTTTAAAAAAAGTTTCTTTCACAAAACAATGTTATTTCAGGAAATTGGAGGATTTTGGCATCATGTTAATAGTGAGTGAGGCCATTTTGAGAGTTATAGCAATAAACCTGTAACATAATCATTTAAAAACTAGATTCTTAATATAGAGGCACATCAGATAATTTTTAAGGCATCATTCAATCCTAATCAGCAAATGTCTCTTGAAAGCTACCAGAATATGTATCTATGCATTTATTCATGTACGGTATGTATGTATATTAATCTTAACAAAAACGTTCAATTTTTAAAGCCATAATTTTTTTAATCCTTTTTTCCTAAGAAATACAGCAGAAGAACTCTTTCCCCTATTTATAAAAAAAATGGTTCGGGTCCCATCTTATCAGCTGTTTATTTTCCAATCAACAAAACTTTCCCACTGGAGGATTACTTAATTCAATCTTTATTGCGGTCACAGACCGGCACTTAAAATTAATTTTAAAGACTTTGTGCACCATTTTATAAATTTTTAGGCAACCCATGGGAAATATTCTTTCAAGTCCATTTAGCTCCTTAATTTTTCAAAAAATCAACATTTTAGTCCCCCCCCTTTTTTTTTTGCTATTTTCCCAAAATTTAAGCTTCTCTTGTTAACCTTTAAACTTACTCAGAGCTTCTTTCTTTTGTGAAAGGAAATATTCCAGCATAGTATAACTTGTCTTTCATAAAGTTCTTAACTCCAAAGAAGTTTGTAATAAAAACTTCCTAAGGTAATTAAGAGAGGAAATAGGCAAATTCAATGATTCTTTGAAAGATGGTGAGTGTGGCTTAGGTAAGCCTTTGACCTCCAGACCTCTTAAACTTGCTGGAAAATATTATTTTGCAGTCTCTTTGTGGGAAGAGTCTGTGTGGAGCCAAACAGAGGCAATTCTTGTCTTCTCCTTAATTCAGAGAGGAGTTTTGATCCTTCACTGGCTACTCTTTAGGCCACATTCATTGGCTCTGTAAAAAGGAGAGTCATGCTCAATCCACCACTCTGCCTCTGAAGTCCAAATTGAACAATGTCTTTGATTTAATGTTCATGGAGATTCTCAATTATCCAAATCATGGTTGTCCCAAGAAGCCAAACAAGATTCTTGAATGAGAAATGAAATGTTTTCAAGGAAAAAAAAACCTCAAGAAAGTGCAGTTGCCTCTTGATTGGATCAACTGAGGTTTGTTTTTTTTAAAAAAAAAATGTATATGAAGTGTTTAAAAATATCTTGCACGCCATATGTCAACCTCAGACAAGAAGTTTAAACATTAAAGAAAAAAAATGGGACAGTGAAGAACATTGTGACTGAAGTTTAAGCAAATCTGGATGAAGATCTAATGCTAAGTGAAAAGTGACAGCAACTTGCAGTCATTTCAACTGGATCCTTCACACCAGTGAATGTATTGATGGGAACAAAAGCAAATAATTACTGTGCCCTATTTTTAGAAATAGAAAATCTAGCTGCTCGTTTGTTCAGTCTTAGGGAGAATGACAGGTGGAAAATGTATTGCTGAGGATATATTTTATTAGGCGGGAGATAATTTTAAATAGTTTGTACCTGATAAAAGTATGAGGTTTTTTAAATTGAAAGTAAAGAAAAACCAGTGCCCATTCTATTAATAGTGAGCTATATTTGCAGAAAATAAGATGGTAGCAATAGCACTTAGACTGCTTCACGGTGCTTTACAGCCCTCTCTAAGCGGTTTACAGAGTCAGCATCTTGCCCCCGACAATCTGGGTCCTCATTTTATCGACCTTGAAAGGATGGAAGGCTGAGTCAACCTTGAGCTCGTGAGAACTGAACTGCTGAACTGCAGACAGCCAGGAGTCAGCAGAAGTAGTCTGCAGTATTGCATTCTAACCACTGCACCGCCACGGTGCTTTAGCTTTGAAAATAATCCTCTGACCTTCTGGAAACATAGGTCTTCTTTTATTGTTAAAAAATAGTAAGCTTCCACTACAAACTCAATTCTGATAGTTTTCTATCAGGTATTCTCTGACTTTGTTTCTCTGATCCAGATTCCCAGAATCTGATCCTTCCTTCCTTCCTTCCTTCCTTCCTTCCTTCCTTCCTTCCTTCCTTCCTTCCTTCCTTCCTTCCTTTTATTTATCAATCAATCCAACTCACATACAGTGACTCCAGGTAGCATGCAACATTACAAACCCACAATTTAATCTCCCCCAGCCCCCACTACATGGCAGTAACAACAGAATCAGAGAAGCCTTGATTGACTCTGAATGGGAATCCCCAAGCCCTCTGACAAAACCATATCTTCCAAGTCTTGTGGAAAAGAAACAATCCGGGAACAACCTTATCTCTGGGGAAAGATATTTCAAAGAGAGGATGCCACCTTTTTCCTAAGTTCCACTGGATGTACTTCCTTGATGATTGGGACCGGAAACATACCCTACCTTCATGTTCTAGTGGTCCAGGTAGATGTGACTGGGGAGAGGCAGTCCATTGAATAGAATAAGAACAAACAGAACAGAACAGAACAGAACAAAATAGAATTTTTTTAAAAAAAATATTGCAAATTTTATTATTTAAAACTTTGGACAAGGTGTTAACGGTCTGACATGCCTTCTTGTCTTACATCATTTTTGTGTTTTATATACATATATACACTTTATGTACTTATCATTTATATACAGTTATACAATATTCAATCTTATCAACTACCTTATTCTAGTAATATGTGAAATCAGCATCCTGTATATTTCTATTGAGACCTTCCTTTCTGTTCCCATCATAGGTAAAACTTATTCCAAATTTGTAGTAATCTGACTGATCTTTATTTTTAATTTCCAAAGTTAACTTGTCCATTTCTGCGCACACCTAAATTTTATTTATCACTTCACTCTTGTCCAGTATTTCACTATTTTTCCATTTCTGGGCGAACGTCATTCTCGCTGCTGTGATGATGTGTATCATTATATATAACTCTTCTTTGGTATGCTTTTCTGTTGTTATGCCTAGTAGGAAAAGTTCAGGTCTATAATCTACTCTCCATCCTGATATTTCTTCTAACCATATCTGTATCCTTTGCCAATACTTTTGTGTCTTATTACAGGACCACCAAACATGAAAATAAGTACCTAATTCTTCGGATTAGCCAAAATGTACAAGACAATATCCCCTAGCTGTTAGAATAGAATTCTTTATTGCCCAAGTGTGATTGGACACACAAGGAATTTGTCTCAAATAACCTGGTCCCAAGCCATTTATCATTCCCTTTTTCTTGCCACATTATATAACCATACCTACTCAGGCTTTATTGATTTTATTTAAATGATATTTTACCACAAATCTTGTAGAGTTTTTCAATTTGAAATGCAAATCTGTTTTACATCTCTCCCTCCCTCCCTCCCTCCCTCCCTCCCTCCCTCTCTCTCTCTCTCTCTCCCTCCCTCCCTCCCTCCCTCCCTCCCTCCCTCCCTCCCTCTCTCTCTCTCTCTCTCTCTCTCTCTCTCTCTCTCTCTCTCTCTCTCTCTCTCCCTCTCTCTCTCGTGGGAATCTGTAGATGGAACATGAAAGAAAAAAAGTTTGTTTCTCATTTCTTGTAACTTCCTTATGTGAACTGAAGTGTTCAGAGATCAACTTGCAGCAGGAACAAAATGCTGTCTTTTCACTTGACGTGCATTTCTTTATGCGCCAGTTTTTAGCACAAATACTGGTTATTTACTTTTGCAGAAACACAGGTGCATTGCAAACAGCTTCCTTTGCCTTGGGTTAAAAGTGACAGTGTTGCCATTTGTCATACCTCTGCACAGGGGGGCAGGAAGAGAATCCACAATTGTTAAAAATCAAATCTCATTCAATTGATTAAAAATAAGCAATGCAACTTAACCAGGCTTACAAGAGTGAAGAAAATGTCTGGAAGTTCTCATAAGATGCGTTAGGAATTCTTAGAGGGCAAGGTGGCCAAGAATTGTGTCTGAATGTGAATATTATGAATAAAAATAAAGCTTATACCTAAAAACAACAATGCAGGAAAAAAACCCAATTTGCAATAGTCGCAAATATCTGTAGCTTGGGTGTAGGACAAAGTTTTGTTCTCTGAGCATGTGGGTTGGTTTCCGAACATTTCATTACCAGGCTAGGTAACATCTTCAGCAAAGTTTAGGGCAGGGGGGGGGGGGTCTTCAAACTCAGTCCTTTTATGACTCATGGACATCAACTCCCAGAATTCCTCAGCCAGCATGCCTGGTTGAGGAATTCTGGAAGTTGAAGTCCATGAGTCATAAAAGGGCTGAGTTTGAAGACCCCTGGTTTAGGAGATGTCAGTGTCAGTGTTCTCTTTATAAGGGCTTCAGGTGTGAGTGTGTCAAGTGAGGGTCTTGTGATGGATCAGGTGTGGGTCATCAGTGAGAGGCTTGTGATGGGTCTTGTGATGGAGAAATGAATTGGGAGAAAAACCCAATGCATACAAATTAATGTGCAGCTGGCTGGAAAGATTATATTTACATCACAAAATTATTCCCTATAGTTGGAAAAATGGTTCTAATTAGATGGAAAAATATATGCCACCTTCACTGATATTATCTGAGTGTTGTTTGTCTCAGTAAAGATACGAAATATTTTTACCTAATTAAAAATAAAAAGAAGTATTATTCCCAGGAGCAATCTATTGTCTTATGGTGCAATAGGGATAAACTCGGTCTAGTGGCAGTCTAAGTAAGTACTAAAATATTTAGTACTTTTTAAAAACTGCTCTGTTTCTTATAGATTTTGGATTCTATACGCATATTGAACATTCTATTGCTTACAGGTTCACAACCCAAGATGAATATTTTTCCATCATTCTGAACAGAAATGAATAATGATAAGGCATCTTTATTGATTATCGTCCACTCATATTGGTCTCTTAAAGCAAATCCTTACCCTATTGATATTTTAAGTCACCCTGAGAAGATTGCTATTTGTGTCACCTACCTGCCCACTTATGTACCAATTTAAAATAATAATAAAATATTTGAATGAAAAATAAAGTCCCATCTAGAAAGCCATCTTGTAGAATTGCCTATGAAAAACCATCCATCTCCTCTTCCTTCCTCAGTACTGGAATAATCTTAGGTTTATGGGACAAGTTAAAAAAAAAAACAAACATTACTGAATGACTTCAGGAATATATATTTTGCCTGAGGAACGACAGGAAGATTATACATCTCAGCCTATGATAAGAGTGCCAGTGTCAAGAAGTATGGAAGAAATGGCACCTTGTTCAAACAGCGGGACATGAAGTGAAGCTGGATAAACAAAGGAAGGTTGGAGGGAAAGAGGAAGAGAAGGGAGAAATGGGAGGGGAGTGGTGAGGGAAAGAGGAGAGGAGAGGAAGAAGAGGGAAGTAGGAAAGAAAGGAGAAAGGGAGAAAGAAAATAGAGAAGAGGGAAGAGAGAGAAGGAGGGTGGATACAGTGAAAGGGGAAATGGACGAACAGCACCCAAACTTACGTGTATGTATTTATGTATGGCGATATATAATATCTACAGCATTACTGATATAACAAATGTTAAATACTTGAAAAAAATGTTTATATTTCATTGGTTAGTTTGTGGTACATTAAAGGAACTGTGAAAAATAAAATAAAATAAAATATCTCAAAAAAAGAAAAAAGAAGAAGCTGGATAACCAAATAGAGGGCTAAAGAAAAGAGCTGTAAGTTATTGTGGATTCTTGTAGTTGACTAGAGTGGATCAAGCCTACTTTTCTTGAAGCCCTTGTAACTGGGTTCTATTTAGCTCCACTTAGTTGTAGCTGTAATCTTGTCCAGTTTTGGATTTTTGTACTTCACTCTGCTTTTGACATTGAAAGCATTGCAGGTAACACTTCTTCCAATCATGTTAAAAGGAGACTTAGCTTTATCAAAAGTCATAATCACCATCACTGCTATCCCTCCATTCTCAACTTCCAAGTCTACCATATCTGAGCTGCAGAAACCCATTTTGCCATTCCGTTCTTCTTTGAGGAAGCTTCTTGTTTGTTATGTCTTCACTTCCTAGTCCAACTTATAGCTTTAGAACTTCTTTGAACATCTCCCATCCAAGTAAGAATTAGTCTGTCCCTGTTTAGCTTCCTAGCCATTCTGTGAGAAGTTCCCACCTTCCACCCCATTCTAAAAATATACAGTTGTGGTGGCAATGAGGAAGACCATTGTATTTCAAGGTGTTTAGTGACATATTTTGATTTCTCCTTCATGTTAAGACAAGTCTACAATTTTCAGAGCTCATTCTGAGCTAACTTTCTTTCTTTCTTTTTATTCTTTGTTTGCTGAATAAAGGAAAAGTGTGTGTTTGTGTGTCTTCACATAGTGGCAAAGGTTTTCTTATCTGTGAAAGTCTCAGACTTCAAGTCATGTGCAGCCCAGTTAAGGTTTTGCAGTTTTGTGATCATAGATTCAGGACTAGGAAATAAGGGTGCCAGGTTTTAATAAAAACCCTAGTATTGGCCTAGGGGAGCCAATGGGGAGATTCTGAATAGAAATGAGCACTGTATAGTGTGGAAATTTGCTGCCCTTGGGATATCTCAGTTGTTATTATTAAGGAGCTGCTGTCAGCTTATAAGAGATTTGTGTATTATCTTGCTTGGTATGTATGCTTCTTAAGTATGCTTTTTATGTTATGCGTTTAAATCTGTTTGCTTGAGTTAAGCCTTAATAATAAAGCTTTACATTGCTTTATTCACTGGTGTGCTTATTGTCTCTGGATCCAAAAGAACCAACTGTCTGGGCACCTGATCCCTTCCCTGACACTTGGCAAAACAAAATCTTATTAGGGTGTGGATCATTATTGAAGCAACTCATTTTGTTCACCATTCCTGAATCAGTGGGCAACATAGGAGTGAAAAACATCTGAAGAAATAGTTAAACTTAGAACCTCCATCCCACTGAGAATAGACCAGACTCAGAGAATGCCAAATGCTGATTGTTGGGCAGGATATTGAAACTGAAAAATGAGACAAGGGAAAGACATAAAATGGAAGAGACTTCCCAAGAGAAGATGGAAGGAACCCTACACAACCATATTTTTGGCAAGTTCCATCAACATTTGCAAAGGCAAATCAGGCAGAAAAAGTATATCAGACCTCTCCTAACAGGTTACGTGGAAGAGAGAGGATTCCACATCGTGATTCTGACTACCAGTAAAAGCTTCTCTGCTAATATTATCCCTTATTTTCACCAAATGAATGGTTGAAAAAAGAAGTCTCCAAGCACATGGAAACCTGTCACGTCAGCCATTTGCTCATATTTACCAGGTTCATTCTGACCATTATTAATATTGTTGTAAGCCATTTCTTAATTGCTATGGAGTGTCTATTTTTACTCTGCTGTAATCCAGTACTGTCAAAAAGCCATAATGGGAATTTGGATTAATATGAGGGAAAATATTGACTCTGTGTTGCCTTCCCTAGATGGCTACAACTTGAAGTTCTCTGATTTGTGGAAAAACTATTTTGCAATATATTATTTTTCCATTTGTGTTTATTTATGCAGGGTGGTGCATATATCTTATTTCTTTTAGATCTCTAGCATAGAACACGGTCTTCTCAGAAATGAGATCTGTAGTTTGATAGGAAAGCTTTTCCTTAGCAAATAAATGGTGGTTTCATATTTATGAGAAGCGAAGATAATGGATGAGAGATAATGGGTCCACATATGAAATTTGCATATTGTTCACAGAACATAAAGAGATATATTTGGACACAGGCAAGTAGCTTTTTGGTTCCACAATTTTGTGTTTTTATGGTTTGCTGATAATTCTGTAAGTGATATCCCTGCATATCCGTTTTGCTAGGTCCTGGACATTAATTTTTATTTCAGTTATTCAGATTTTTTTTTAGCCATTGACAAAGTTGTAAGCTGAAATTAGTAGCTGTGACTACATCAAAATGCTAAAGAGAATGTTCTTTTACTCAGTCTATTGACTTCACTATTTTTCTAGCATTGGCAAGTGTCCACTGATATCAACTTTCAGAGCCAATGCTGATGTTTGCCTAAATAAAAGCTGGATCCCTCAACTCACCTGATCTATGTTTCTTCTATAATCTACTATATATGTAAAAAAGAGAAACAGAGATGAGCTCCATGTTTGTCTTCTTTCTTGTCCCCTTCTAAATTTGAACAATGATGGTCCTCAGAGAGAGGTTTTCTCTGTCTACTCAGGTTCTTTCCAATATTTTAGAACCGGGGTTTCCAAACTTGGCAACATTAAGACTTGTGGACTTCAACTCCCAGAATTCCCAGCCAGCGTGAAGCCCACAAGTCTTAAAGTTGCCAAGTTTGGAGACCCCAGTTTTAGAACCTTGAAAAGGAGTAACTGAAGAGAGGTTAATTCAGACTTATAAGCAAAGGTTGATAGGGCAATGACGAGTGCATGAGAAGTGGTGGTGCTTCATACAATTACGTTTACACAGACATCAATAGAGATGGAAAGTTTTCATGCAACCAACCTCTGTCCTTGAAAAGGGGAGCATCCTATCACCCCAAATTACATTTGCTTTTTCACCGATTCACTGATTGTATGTCTAAAATAAAATGACAGAATGGAGACTTTGGCTCTTGTTCTGCTTTGGCTTTGCCCAACAGTGATTTTGCTATACTAACCAATTACAGATATTTATTTTGGTTGTCTTGTCTTCCACTGCCCTCAAATAGATTAGGATAAGGCTTGCTGATGGATAGTTTACAGTTACTGCTGCTGATTTACGTACCTATGCCATAATCAAAGAAGTATTCAATGCCACTTGATTATGTCCATAGTGGGCAAATGCTTTTCAGACATAAGATTTTAATACTAGTGGCAGGCAAAAAAGGTATCAGAGTTCAGGCTCTCTTCACAGTTATTTAAGAGAAATAGAGAGAGAATGAGAGAGAGAGAGAGAGAGAGAGAGAGAGAGAGAGAGAGAGAGAGAGAGAGAGAGAGAGAGACCTGAGGAGTGGGGGAGAAGTAAGTAGGAAGTAACAAGAAGACAATGGTAAACCATTTCCAAAATCTTACCCAAATTTTTTTCAAGGACTTGTCTAGGCCTTTTGAAGGAGTTTACACTGATTTGAAAGTGCATGCACACACACACGTACACATATCATTGCCACCACCATCGCAACAACCCACACCCATGTTGATATATTTAGCTGAGGCAGGAAGTTTTCTAGGTACCATTCATCTCCACATTAATGCTCACAAACATGATGTCATCTACCCTCAGCTCTAAGGACCGGTCATCTTTATTCTGGGATGTCACTCAAGTTATAAATGTTGGCAAAGCAACTCAATTGCAATCTTTTCTAGTACCAATGATGCTTAAACCCATCACCCCCTGGGAATAGAAGAATGGGGTCTGCAGCTAGGTACATGCTAAAGTCCTGCACTCACTTCCCAGCCATAGAGATTATGAATATGGTCAATCACCTCCCAGTCCTGTCAGATCATAAAACAAGGATTGTGTCCTCATTTGCTCTTTTCTCCTATCACTTCTTTCACCTGGCCTTGAAAGATGAAAATGGCCTATTTGATTTTCTTTTGTGGCACATCCTTACCCATTTGTTTGTTGTTGAAGCCTATTATTAGCCAATTCATATTTCTATGGGAATTTTTCTCCCCCCTTCTGCTTCCCCCAACTCAGATATAGTCAGTTTTAAATTATCCAAGGCTGTGCTACAAATTCAGTGCTATGCACCTGAGATGTTATTTACAATCTAGAATTTAATAAGAATGGATTTCATGCAGAGATTTGTGTTTGTTCTGATTAAAGAAAAAATAAATAAAAGGTCTCCAGCTCACTGCATCAAAGTACTCCTTTATTTATTCACATATTACATTTAATTAAATGTAGTAAAGAATGTGACATCCACATATTTGTTTTCCCTTAGTTATTTCAGAGAGACTCCCATCATTTTTGATTATTGGTGCCAGCAGACACATAGGTAGAAAATCCCAAGAAAATTGATAGAGCCTTGTTGCCAGTTAGGATTAGACTGTATATAAGGTCTTCTGTGTTTCAGCTTTTCTGCTCTTCTGTTCCTAAACTGCGTCAAATATGTGTTGTGAGAAAGTGTAATCTGGATGGCCAGCAGATGGCAGAGAAGAGATATAGAAAACTCTAACTTCTTGGTATCATCTAATGATCAGGACAAACCCATCAGGACAAGATTGAGCAGTCCATCTGCATAACAAAGGCCACTCCTTTGAAGACAGCAAACTCCACATTTTGGACAGAGAGAACTGCTGGTTTGAAAGAGGGATCAAAGAGGCCATCTGTGTTAAAACTGAACAGCCCTCTTTCCACAGTGGGGGAGGAATGACACCACCTATCTCCTTGCAGCAGTTACAAGAAGGTTTCACGCCCCTTTGCACTATTCAGGTGATCCTGAGGGCACAGATGTGCCTCCAAGTGGCTTCAATGACTCTCAGAAAGAGTGCCAATGACCAGATGACTGCAAGGAATATAAATCCTTCCATTCTCCACCATTCAGTCAGAAGCTTCTTGGGTGAGGAGCAAAATGTCTTCAACAAAAAACCAAGGAAGTCCAGTTGCCTCTTGAAAAAAGCACTTTGGGGGCATCTAATGATTGCCTGGACTTTTGCAGCTCAGATCTAATATCCTAGAATGTTGTCCTTAACCAACACAGTCATAAGACGTGACATCACATGGCTACCCTGCTTAGCCTTGGCATCCCAGCAATCCTGACTGCTGTTGTTAAGAGAGGACCATACAGATTATTAAGCACAAAAGTCATGTGGCTACCATTTGTGATCTCTTGGCAGCTGCACCAGTGACTTAGCTTATGGGAAGCTGGCAAAGGTTGCAAATGGTGATCACATAACACAGGGATGCTGTAATAACTGGAACTCACGTGGGCAGAGATGGACAGCATCCCAACTGAATAAAATAAATAAAATAAACATTTGAAATCTAGAAGCCAGATAGATAGAGATAGATAGATAGATGATAGATAGATAGATAGATGATAGAGCAGATAAATGATGGACAGATAGTGTAGATAGATATAGACACAATGGATAGATACAACAGAGTAGATAGATAGAACAGATAGATAAAATAGATAGATGGAAGCAGGGCTTTTTTTCTCATTGAACGCTCAGAACAGAGTTCTGGCATCTTTTTTGGATGGAACCTTGTAGGGTAGGCAAGGCGGGTTGTATAACATGTGTGAGTTCCAGCACCTTTTTCTTTTACAAAAAAAGCACTGGATAGATAGATAGATAGATGGATGATAGGTAGATGATAGCTGTATTTTTTTCATGATATCATGTCTATTCAATGCCACATATACAGCAACTACGCAAATAAATTTCTGCACTTGGTAGGTGGGAAAAACAACTATAAATTGCTAAACTGCGTCCTTTCAAGGCATGGTGTGGCCATCTTTGGCATTCCAAATTATAGATTTCATAAGATGCCATAGCTCACATCAGACAAACTGTATAAGTTACTAATTCCCACTCAACAGGGAAGAAAGAAAATAAAAATCATGATAGATTTGTAGAACTTGACTTTTAAGACTGACTTCCATTTGAGAAGCTTAATAGACAAATCACAGGACAGAATCAATGGTGAGCAACGACCTACTACTATGTGTGTGATTTTTCCAGGAAATTCTTTTAATTCAAGACCTGATGTCATTGTTCTGGCTTCGAATTAGTGTTCCCTCCCTCCCTCCCTCCCTCCCTCCCTCCCTCTCTTTCTCAATCTGATCTGCAGGGCGACTGTAGTCCATCCTACAAAATAGGACTTGGAACAGGTTTAGTTGCCACTTCTTCAGCTAGAGGTTCTGTATTTTTTAGTTGCAATATCAGCCTTAACTGAGTTAAAAATGGAATCAGGCCCCCCATCAATTAGACAGGGAAAGAGAAAGTGGGGGGGGGGGAGGATTGCTTTCCAGCAACATTGTACTTTTGTTGGGGGCGGGGAAGAGTAGAGTTAGAAAAGGTTGAAACTAAAAAATTCTTCTACTACATCAGGGATTTGAATGTGCCACATTTCCTGTAATGTGCCAAATTTAAGTGAATAGAGCCCTATTTATATCTTCCAGTGAGCTTCCAAAGGTTTGGAAGAAGACAGTAGGGGATAAGATCCATTCCCCCACCCCTTTCATTCAGTCCAAAACTACCTGCTATTTTAATTACATAGGGGACAACTGACTCACTTGGGCTTAATTATTCCCAAATAAGCATATGGGTATTATTCCCAAATAAGCATCCTTACTTATATTGAGTCTATAATGGGTCACTTCAACCTTTCATTGCTGAAACGCTTCCCGCACAGAGTAGAGGAAAGGCTGGCAGGCAGAAACTCTCTACTGAAATTGGCAGAGGAAACATAGATCCTCCTTCCAGATATGCCAGGAAACCAATTCAGACTGGCTTCCTATGTACGCAGGTGAAAAGATATAAAAGATATAACTAAAGAAAAAGTAAAGGTAAAGGTTTCCACTGTCCTGTCTTGTCCGAGTCTAAGGAATGGTGCTCATCTCCATTTCCTAGCCGAGAGAGCCAGCATTGTCTGAAGAAGCTTCCCTGATCATGTGGCCTGCATGACTATATAGCATGGCACACAAAACACTGCTACCTTCCCACCGAAGTGGTACCTATTTATCCACTTGCACTTATATGTTTTCAAACCTCTAGATGGGCAGGAGCTGGGAGAAAAGTGGAAGCTCACCCCATCACAAGTGCTTGGATCTCGAACTGTCCATCTTCTGATCCACAGTCCAGCATCTGAACCATGAGGCCGCTACACACTTCTGCACACAACGTAACATAGAGCTCAACCCACAGTCGAAGAGGAGCATACATTGGATGAAAGCAGTGTTAACACTCATATGCAGGTGCACACACAAACAGAGACAAGTGTTATCACACAGCACATTTGTTGTTGTTTTTTTCCAAAGAGAGGAATAATAAACACCTCTGTATTTTCCCAGTTATCCTTTCCTTGTCATTTTGCATCAATTACTAAAGAGCCTGCTTTCTTTTTCATTCAAGTAAATGATTAGGGAGTATGAAAATCCAGCCCAGCACAAGCAGCCCTTTTGCTCCTCCCTAACAAAGGACGTGTTTTTCAAGGAAAGTAGAAGACCCCCACCCCCTCCTGCTTCCCAATAAACCTGATCGATGTCAGAGAACCCACAGTGTTCTGCCTTAAATCTTGCTCTTTGACACTGGATTAAACAGAAAAAGAGTTACGTCTCTCAAAATCATATAAATGCACATCCCATGCTGCAGAAACAGAATGACAAACAGCTCCCGATAGAAGGGGGAAAGAAGGGCGAGATCTGAGGTCTGTGAACACACGTGTTGCACAAATCTGTTAGGAAAATTCTCTGGCACTTTTCGCTGGGGAAAAAAGAATGAGTGAAGAAACGCATGCTGAATTACACGATTCTTATGAAAAATTGTAAAAATCCCTGCCTGTAAAATGTCAGAAAAGTAGCCAAGGGTTGTATGCTCAACTCTCGTTTGCGAGAGTTGCTCTTGTCTACTCCTCGATTTACAACCTTTGTTTAGTGGCCAGTCAAAATTACAAAAAAACACTGAAGTGCTAGCCTGCATTAACAGAGGGATAGAAACAAGATCACGTGAAGTGTGACTCAGCTGCCGGTTGTCTGAATTTTAATCACGTGACCATGGGGATGTTGCAATGGTCGTAAGTGTGACAAATGGTCACTTTTTTCTGTGCTGTTGTAACTTTGAATGGTCACTAAATGAACTGTTGTAAATCAAGGGCTACCTGTATTGTCCTAAAACATCTACGTATATCTCTGGACTAGTTGGGAGTCAATGCACTAGAACTCTGAGTTATGTAGCCTATTGTATGTCATTAGAATTAACCATTGGAGTAACCTAGGAAGTCTCAGCCACCAAAAGCTTCACAAAGGCTTAAAGCAGTGGTGGAATTCAGCTGGTTTGCACCCCTTCAGCAGAACCGGTAGCTCATTTTTTGTTGCCGAGGCCCAGAATGGACTTCTGGAAGTGGCATCCACAGAGAGAACTGGTTGTTCACCTATTTGAATCCCACCACTGGCTTAAAAAAACAGCACCAGGCACCAGGTAGGTCTGCGTCGTGGTGCTCTACCAATAGGACTCCTTCATTTAAACTTTAGAAAGACCCTTGTTCAATAATGTAATAATTCCATTCCTGATTTGACTGCAAGCATTGTATGATTTGCCATCTTAGAAACCCTTTTCTTTCCAATTCATTCTGCTCATCAGTCGGCAAGTGTTAGCCAAACCAGGCAGAAAGTTAATAGCACAAGGTGAAACCTTTTCTCTTGTAAGAGTGATCTTTCACAAAGAATATACTCACAGCTTCTTGATGGTGTGATATTTCTGACTCCCATTTTCCAACAGCTTCGTTCAGAGTTCTGTGGTTTTCAAACATTACCATTTACTTAACTGGATATACCAGTACCCAGCCCGTGCTAACAGAATACTTACATGACAAATATGAGTTGGGATGGATTAAAAAGTTAGAGCTCAGAATACAGATCTGTTAAGAATCCTATGGGACCAAATGTTTCTGAGGGCTTTCTGCAAAGTATTACGTGCTTAGTGGGATTAGTTTTTCCCAGGACAAAAGGATTATACAAAAACAAAGTCTTGCTTCATTAATACATTTTAACACATTCAACTAACATGTTAATTTTGTATATTTGGCATGACTGTGCATCATGATTAAATATATAAATACCTTTCTAATTCTAAAACTAAAATCTCTCCCCTCAGGGACTGATTGATTTTTTAAAAAATAATAATAATTTAAAAGCTAGGATAGAGTGAAAGTTTTTGCTTTTGAAGATAGAATACACATGAACCAATTTTGATTTGTTTAGATTGAAAAAGAGAGGCCTTGAACATTATTTGTACAGTTTTGCTTGTGTTGAAAATAATTATGTTTAGTATTATTCAGTCTGGCATTAACTAAAACATCCAGGTGGCTGTATTTTAAGCAAGACAGAGGCCTTGTAAACAACATGATAGATCAATCGTCCATCAAAATATGTTCCTGTTATCCAGCTGACATGATCAACAAACACTACTATTTTTACTGATTTAGCAAGGTGAATTTGACCTGTATCAAAATCAAATTAAGAACAATTCTCCTCCTCCTCCTCCTCCTCTTCCTCCACCTCCTCCTCCTCCTCCTCCACCCCCCCACCCCCACCCCCCAAAAGATCCTACTTATGGTATGTTCTCCATGGTGGCATCTACACTGCCTTCTTTCCATGACAAAGCAGACATATCTTTCTTGTTCCCGACCTTTACCAGTTTTCATAATATTATATTATTCTTGAATCAACAGATATTTATATTTTAAAAAGTTCCTTTTTTATATCAATGTTCTATCTCTATAGTATTTGCCAAGTTGCCAACATTAAGTGGCATTTGTGTTTGCTTGTTTGTGTTGTTTTTCATCTGCTGGAAAAATAAACAGATGTCTAGCACCAACAACAAATCCACACACAAACACTCAAACACGTACATATATGTATCCATTTGTTTACTTTTTCTCTCTGCAAGCAGATTTGAATACACAGCAGCCTAACCTCCTCCCCTTTGACATCTGTTAGGTGATTAATTGAATAAAATGTAATACAGTATCAAAAAAAAGAATGCAGGAGGTAAATGTTGGAAAAAAGGAGCTAGCTGATTTAACAGTTTTAGTTTAACTTAAAGAGGAAACTTTTGCTGTGATGGGACGATGCTCAGTATACAGTACACCTGCAGAAGCTGCAACCCTTAAAAATTAGTTGATAAATGGAAGAGGAAAAGCAGAATTGAATCTGATTAGTAGGGACTCTATTCCCTACTTCAAAAAAATAAGAAAGCAGGACAAATTTGGAACTGTTTTGTTTTCGATGGACAAATTAAAATTCATTTTTCAGAAGGAGAAGGAAAAAGAAAAATACAGAGGGAAGGCAGAGAAGTGAAGGAGAAGAATGTATTGGGAAGAGCTGCTTGCATAAATTAAGTATATCATTAATACATTACAAAGCATGTAACATGGAGTTCATATGGTCATCATAACTGCATCTTAATGGGATCAACTCAAAGGTCAAGCTTCTCCCATCAGATATGACCAGCTCAAAACGCTGAGTGGGTGACTGGCACTTCAAAAATACTCCAAATCAGCCTTCTCCCACCTAGAGTATTCCAGAAGGGTTGGATTCCAATGGACACCCTGTTGTGTCTGGAAGAACTATAACTGAGATCCATCACTGCTTAGGGAAGGTACTTCAACTGACTTCAGGACAGAACTCAGAAAATTCAATAACCTCCCAAATTGAGGTTACCTGTACATTTCTTACTCCACAGAGTTTTAAAGAACTCAATTGCTGAAAGTCAAATCAGGAAAGGAACTATCCAACAGCATGTCTGCTTTATTGAATATGGATGTAAATTTATCATCACAGAAAGCCTTTTCAGGTAAGCCAAGATCTTTATCATTTGGGTCAATCAGTTTAGTCAGAACAGAACTGACATTTGAATGTGATCTCATCACCTTTTCCTCCTCCCTCCCCCCCAAATATTTTTCAACTATAGCTAAGCTCTGAACTTTTCTAGCAAAAGTAAGGCACTGGTTTGATGAGTATTTGAAATGGCAATCAGCAGTCCTTCGCTTCCCAAAATCTCAGCAGAATTGCAAGTACCTAAACTAAAACAGCATATAGATGAATGAGGTACATGTGTCGCATAAGAACACTGAGGGAAGTTGCACTATGTGCCTTTGATATCTCATCTGATTGTTATGAGTTTCACTGTGTCCTGGTGTCCTTGCCTACTCTTTGCCTGACCCATTTTAAAGACTTTTCCTGCTTCAATCCTAGACTGATTGCACAATCAGTAGTGCATGCCATGGTCACGTTAGTCTCTGGAAACATATATTGTAGAACCTCTCCTTCAAATCAAGCTTCAGTTCTGGTGATTTCACAGATACCCCCAGTTTTCTCAGTAAAAATATATAAGCGTTTGCCACTGTTTTCTTCTGAAATGTCTTTTAACTTCTCCCTCATTTTGAATAATTTATATTTGATATTATTTTGAGTTCTACAGCCACCCTCTGGTGGACGTGCAAGAGGTAAAAACAATGAACAGGAAGCAACTCATATCCAATAATGGGTTTATACACTGTTCTAACTCAGATCCAGATTTTTTGGGCAGTGTAAATCTTGGTAGAATGTTGTTCTAGAGCAGGGGTCCCCAACCACTGGTCCGTGGACCAGAACCGGGCCGCAGCATGCCAGCAACTGGTGCACACAAACAAGCAAAGCCCCATCCACAGGATGCAGGCAGCACACAAAACCACACACTCTATGGTCTGCAGAAAAACCTCACTCCATGGAACCAGTCCCTGGTGCCCAAAAGCTTGGAGACCTCTGTTCTAGAGGACAGTTGCTGATAAGAGTTATAGCCCACAGCACTTGGATTCCTAAATTTTCTTTGATTTCTGAACCCAGAAAGGTTAGCCAGATGCTACCACCTCCTGACAGACTACATAGGCAGATTTTTAAAACCCTGGTAAGGAAGAGAATATTTAAACTGTACATGAAGGGGGGGGGAAATGTATGATAAATTAAACATGTTAGATGATCACCAGGGTGTTAAAAAGTTGTAGCAAATGGCATGCTTGTTTGGTTTAGGAAGACTGGGTTGAAATCACCACTCAGCTACAATGATCCCTGGGTGACCTTGGGCTCTGCATCCTCTCTCAACACACCCAACACCACAGATTTTAATTGGGGAAGCACAGGAGGAGGAAATGCTGTGTAATAACATCCTGTCCTCTTGAGTGGAAGACAGGAATATATATCAGATTAGAAAATGGACAGATAGTGGGAAGAATATGTTAAAGATGTCTGAAGGTTGAATCAGTCATCTGGGCCAAAGGTGTCTAAAGGCGGAGTCATAGCAACTGAACCAAACTTTGTTAATCTGAGATGTTTCATTGCTCATCCAAGCAACTTCGTCAGTCAGAGTCTCATTGGAATATACCAAGTCTTGCCAACTTCAGGGGTTTCTCCCCACAATGACTTGTAATATGTCAATGAGGACTCAATCAGGCTAAAGGTGTCTGAAGATTCATCAAGCCAAAAAGGGAACAAAAAGACCAGAACATCTCCCCACCAGAAATCAAGCACCCAGATGAGCAGAGATTTTTTTTTAATTTCTTTTAATTTTTAATTTTTTTTAAAATTATATTTTAATTCCATTTATATCCTGCCCTTCTCCGAAGACTCAGGGCGGCTTACAAGCTTAGCAGTAGCCTTCATTCTATGTATATGCCTGCTTATTAGGGCTTTCACACACACCCCAAGCGGCATTATTACAAAGTCAGCTTATTGCCCCCAACAATCTGGGTCCTCATTTTACCTACCTCGGAAGGATGGAAGGCTGAGTCAACCTTGAGCCTGGTGGGATGCGAACCTGCACTAATTGCAGGCAGCTGGTGTTACTTAAGGAGGCATTAGCCCACTGCTCCACCAAGGCTCTTGTTGTGGTTATTATTAATCACCAAGACCCCTTCTACCAATACTGAGAAGGCAAATCATTAGAACATAAAATGAGAGTTAACTCTGCTTCCTACTAGTGCTGATGTTACCTACTTTGGTTGGGTAATGAAATTTGAAAGAAAACAATCAAGTTCACAGATTACCAAAGACACCACAATCATTACTTCTCAAGGTTTCTGGTGCAGTTTCTACTCCAAAGGGCTGCAACATGTGTATTTGCCTTCAGTTCAAAATTCACCTTTTTGCATGAATTTTGATGATTATATTCATCTTTGCAGTGCACTTTCCCTAAGACAAAGAATTCCTGCGAGTTGTTCCATCAGTGCATAGATTTTTAGGCACACTCCTTGCTTTAAGAGATTGGCGAATTACATAAAAGTATTGAAAAGGGTAGGTTTATGAAATATATCCGTGTCTTCACTTTGTGCATTTGTTCCTACATAGGAAATTAGATAAATTTGCATTATAAATGTCATGGCATTGCAATGAAAGCCAAACAAATGACTCAATCTTTAATATTTATTGCATTTCTGTTCTGAATATGAAATATGACAGATTCTGTTGCTCGGCCTCCCCCGGGTAAACAAAAGTCTTTGTTGTTGTTGTTGTTAGTTACGAAGTCGTGTCCGATCCATCGCGACCCTATGGACAACATTCCTCCAGGCCTTCGTGTCCTCTACCATCTTCTGGAGTCCATTTAAGCTCACTCAACCCTGGGTGCCCTGAAGATGTTTTCTCCATCGTTTTGACTGTATAATTTTTATATGGATGTCTTTTCCTATTAAACTGCCCAAATTCATTTATACATTGAGTTGAGCAGTGTATAAATTTGATTAATAATTATTAAATAAACAACTTGCAAAGGAGAAAACCACAGCCTTTACCAACCCTGACAGGCAAGCTATTGTATATAAGCAGGGAGCAAAACCCACATTCATGATGTTTCCTAATTGGATAATGAAACGTCTGCAAGTAAACAAGCAACTCAGAGATTTGGTTACTACAAGTGAGATGTTATATGCTTCAAGCTATAAATTAATATTGGACTCAGGGGAAAAAAAAACCCAGAATCTATGAGATAAAATTCAACCCACCCACCCCCACCCCCCGAGGAACTCCTGAGATTTTCTGAAGCATATCTGGATCCTCTTGTAGCTTCTGGGACAAATGAAATGGATGCGGAGACACAAAGAGATCCTGGCAGAAAAAAGATATAGTATTCATCTCATAGCTCCACATATATAGATATTGGCAGGATGTGAAGAGAAAAAGGCAAAGCGATTTAGTTATTGACTTTTTTTGGCAACCAAGCAAGGGTCTATTTTTCTCTGAATTTTCTCTTCAACTGCCAACTTAACAGGAGGGACACTCTTGCTAAGACAGAAATATCTTGCCTGAATGAACACGCAGACATGTCAAACACAAGGCCCAGGGGCCAGATCTGGCCCACAAAGTGGTTTCATGTGGTCCGCAAAGCCATCCTGGAAACAGGGAGGGAACGGCCCCCACTGCCTTGGCCCTGGCCCAGAGACCCTCCTTCTGCCAGAGACCCTCAGATCTGTCCCACTCCTGCCCAGGCCCCCATAGGCACCCTTGATGTGAACGATGTAGAGCTGGCCACGCCCACCCAGTAGGCCATACGCACTCTGGCCACGCCCACCCAGTAGGCCACGCCCACCCTGGCCACGCCCTCCCGGCCCCCTGAGGGAAACCGCAATGCTGATGCAGCCCTCAATGAAATTGAGTTTGACACCCCTGAAATCAGAGTAACCCTCAGAAATCAACAGAGGTGGGTCAACTAGGGAATGGGGGGAACCACAAGAGGGAAGACCAGAAGCATCATTACATCTTCTTGTGGTTTTATCTAGAAAACAGTACTGATGAAGGGGACACTTACACAAAGAGGATAGTTATATTAGGAACTTTTTCAAACAAGCAAGTTCAAAGAAGCAAAGATAGTCCTCAACCCATGACCACAATTGAACCCAAGTTTTCTGTTGCTAAGGGAAACAGTTTTAAAGTGAGCTTTGCCCCATTTTACCACCTTTTTGCCACAGTTGTTAAGTGAATTACTTCAGTTAAGTTAGTATCATGGTTGTTAAGTGAATAATTTATGGGCTGAGATAATAGATTGTTGATTCTCCAGTTCTTAATCCTGAATAGAATAGAATAGAATAGAATAGAATAGAATAGAATAGAATAGAATAGAATAGAATAGAATAGAATAGAATAGAATAGAATAGAATAGAATAGAATAGAAATAGAATATGAAATGGATAGAATAGAATAGAATAGAATAGAATAGAATAGAATAGAATAGAATAGAATAGAATAGAATAGAATAGAATAGAATAGAATAGAATAGAATAGAATAGAATAGAATAGAATAGAATAGAATAGAATAGAAGAATAAGAACAGGAATAGGAATAGGAATAGAATAGAACAGAACAGAACAGAACAGAATAGAATAGAATAGGAATAGAATAGTAATGGAAAAGAACAGAATAGAATAATGAAGAATAGAATAGAATAGAATAGAATAGAATAGAATAGAATAGAATAGAATAGAATAGAATAGAATAGAATAGAATAGAATAGAATAGAATAGAATAGAATAGAATTAGAAGAATAGAATAGAATAGAATAGAATAGAATAGAATAGAATAGAATAGAATAGAATAGAATAGAATAGAACAGAACAGAACAGAACAGAATAGAATAATAAGAAAGAATAGAATAGAATAATGAAGAATAGAATAGAATAGAATAGAATAGAATAGAATAGAATAGAATAGAATAGAATAGAACAGAATAGAATAGAACAGAATAGAATAGAACAGAACAGTTATTACAGAAATGAGACAGCAAAGGGGAAAACAATAAGAATTTCAGTGAATTCTGCTGTCCAGAAAATCATGTGTGAAATGGCATAAGGAGACAGTTGGCATTAGCACGACTTATTTGTCAAAGACTACAACTAACACAATAATTTGTGAGGCCTGTTCACAGCTTGCTGGCTATTACTTCAAGTCACAAATCACAATAATTGTTCAACTGAAATTGCAAAAGAGAAATCAGAAATGCTCCTAAAGCCAATGAGCCATTAAATAGTTGACAGTAATCTGCTTGGGAGTGTAGAATTGCTAATTAGCCCCAAAATACAAATGGTGCTCACTGCCATAGGCTCTCATGGGCTGGCTTCCATGGGAATACAAAATCAGTGCATTTCATTCGTTATAATGAGTACAGAGTTAGTACCCACACCATGAGTGCAGGCTACCATGTAGAATTCCCCATTTTTTACAAGGAGGCTACTAAAAACCCCACAGGGTATCTGTGATAATCTGGGATAATCTGCTGTGGTTCTTTTCTCATCAGTAAAGCAAGTGTAAACATGTATCTCTGCCTGCTGAAGGCTTCACAAAGCTTCATTAATTAATTTTTTGCAAATTATTTCAGTGTGGTTTTTTTAAACAAACAAACAAACAAACAAACAAACAAACAAACAAACAAACAAACAGTGAAAGCACCATAGTACTCTTGTTAATAACATCCCAGAGGACATTATGTCAAAAAAAACCCACCCTTGTAAATGTGACACAAACATTCAGATTATTATTTGTGTGTCTCTGTGTGTGGGCCGAGGAGGAAATTCTCCTGCATTTTGCCCCTACTAACTTTGTCCATTTCATTTCATTTAATTAAGCATGCTGTGTTTTAGATACCATTTCCAAAAAGAAGAAATTTGGATAAAATTCTCATGGGTAAACATGCTATTTCTACCATTAGAAGGTAGTCCAGAATGGTGTGTGTAAGGCTGCTTTTCATTGTACAGTAATTTGTGGAGAAGCCAGAATTCCTCCTGGAAATTCTATACTTTTAGTAAACCCAGAGGAAAGGCAGTGTGGGAGAATTTTTCTTATTGGTCTTCTTGTTCATTTCTTGTTGGTAGTGTCGCCACTGGAACTGCAGACAGGGTGCACTTCCCTTGAGAAATGATTGAACTGTTTCTCTTTTCCTGGGAAATTGTCCCTGCAAAATTGGATAGCTATTTCTGAAATATCATCTGTGCCAAGTTATGCTAATAGTGAGTCTATCTGGAATGCTGAGAAAGATGGCATGGAGATAGCATCTGTTGTTGAAAGCATGTCCAATCTGTGGTCCATAGGCCACATGTGGCCCTGGACAGCTAGTAATGCAGCCTAACAAGATTATAAACTCTTAACATTATTGTGTACTTTTATATCATTTAGATTTATATACCACCCCATAGTGGTGCAAGGTTAGCATATTGCATCAACAATCTGGGTCCTCATTTCACTGACCACAGAAGGATGAAAGTCTGAGTCACCTTGAGCCCATCAGGATCAAACAGAGTTAGTCTGCAATACTGCATTCTAACCATTGTGTCACCAGTGTTCTGATCAAATATATAAAATATATATTTTATAAGTGGCCCAAGACAATTCCTTTTCACTCAATGTGGCCCGTGCAAGCCAAAGGTTTAGCTACCATGCTCTAAAGCAGACATGTCAAACACAAGGCCCGGGGGCCGGATCTGGCCCGCGAAGTGGTTTCATGCGGACCGCGAAGCCATCCTGGAAACAGTGAGGGAACGGCCCCCACTGCCTTGGCCCTGGCCCAGAGACCCTCCTTCTGCCAGAGACCCTCAGATCTGTCCCACTCCTGCCCGGGCCCCCATAGGCGATGCAAACGATGTAGAGCTGGCCATGCCCACCCAGTAGGCCATACGCACTCTAGCCACGCCCACCCAGTAGGCCACGCCCACCCTGGCCACACCCACCCAGGCCCCTGAGGGAAACCGCAATGCTGATGCAGCCCTCAATGAAATTGAGTTTGACACCTCTGCTCTAAAGCCTCTTTTTAATGTTTTAACTAGCCCTTTTGTTTTTACTCCATTCCATTCCATTTTATTCACATTTCTTTTATTCTTCTTCTGATGGAGACCTGTATTTTTACTATTTTTACTGAAGGCCAGTATTTTTATCATTTCTGCCATGGGGAATAGGAAGACAGGATGGCACTAGCATTCTGCTTCTCAGACATCACTCAAGCTTACTAAACAGCCACCTATCTATTCCCAGCAGCTTTTGACAGAGCCAGTGTATACTTATAGAGTGCTGACATATTTAGGACACCCTTGGCTTCACACAGGCAGGGTGGAAATTAGAATGAAGGACAAATCACTCACGTCCTTCTGACTTTCTCCCTTTTGATTAACATTATTTTATTATTCATATAATAATGATGATGCTAATAATATTATTAAACTTATAAATGTCATTAACATTAACAATAGCATAATCAGTACTAATGTTGTTAATAATAATTAATGTGAATGGCATTGTTATTAGCAGTCTGAAAGAACTTGGGAACTTCAGCCTGAAAAAAAGAAAGTCTTAGGAGAGACACAACAAAGGGGAACTACAAGAAGATGGTCATGAACTGTATTCTATAGCTACAGAAATTAGGACCAGAAATAATGAGATAAACCTAATTTAGATAAAACCTTCCTGATGATAAGATATGTGCAACAGTGGAATAGTCTACCTACAGAAACTGTGGATTTTCCATCTCTGGAGGCGTCTAAGAAGCAGACAACCATGTCCCCTGGATGGTTCACTTGGGTTCATGTAAATATTACAGAGAGTTGGACTAGATAATCTTCATAATCTTTTCCAATTCTATAGCTCTTTGATTAATATACATATTGCAACTGCAGTTGAAATAGAATTGAGTGCTTCTTGAAATGGACTAGATAAAGCTAAAGGTTCCCCCACATATGCGTGCTAGTCGTTTCCAACTCTAGGGGCCGGTGCTCATCTCCGTTTCAAAGCCGAAGAGCCAGCGCTTGTCCGAGGACGTCTCCATGGTCATGTGGCCGGCATGACTAGATGCCAAAAGTGCATGGAACGCTGTTACCTTCCCACCGTAGTGGTCCCTATTTTTCTACTTGCATTTTTACATGCTTTTGAACTGTTAGGTTGGCAGAAGCTGGGACGAGTAACAGGCGCTCACTCTGCTACGCGGCACTCAGGATTCGACCCGCCAAACTGCCGATCTTCTGATCGACAAGCTCAGCATCCTAACCCACTGATCCACCGCATCCCCTTAAGAACTAGATTACTGCTATTAATTAGGAACAAGGTAAAAGCCTGGGTGCCACTTAATATTCTGGCTGTGTCAACATGAGTATCTCTCCTTGAGGAGCTGCTGACATTTGAATTTTTGATGGTGAGAAAACTACCTGTTGGAGAAGTATTCTGACTTCCGTTCCTGTTCATTCTAAGTTTGAAGTGTTATTCCAGAGAGGGAAATGGAGGTATGGCCCATGACTCTCCAATGATACTTTCCCAAAAGTGAAGCCTTAATTGTGTACACACACACACACACTCACTCACATGAATATATGAAGTATTTTTGCTTTCTTAATATACAGCATTGACTATGAATTTTGGGAGGTATGCTGTACACAAAAGTTAAAGAACTGAAACCACTTGATTTTCAACAAGTGGGGAATCCAAACATTTCCCAAATTTTAGAATTTACTCTCCATGCTTACTGTTTGTTTGAAATAAATGAGGCAATCTAGGATCTTCTTGTGATCTAGGAAAGATGAAGTGAAGAATGTCTCCAAATGACACATGAATATTTTGTAGAATTTGCAGGCCCCACATGGGGTGAATGCCCTCTTATTTAGATCCTCCTAATAATTGAATTAGATAAATTCAGATGGGAGTAATCTATCAATGGCTCATGGTCACAGTGACTATGCTGGGAATTTAATGTTTTCAAATTCTGAATGGATTTACTCTTCCTGGACTAATGTGCAATGGGAACTTACACATTTCCCAAACATGAGATAAGTGCCTTTAAAATGATTTTAGTACAGATTTATGTGACAAGGTCCACACAATTTTTACCTATTTAATCGATGCAAGAATGGAACAATTCATACATATAAGTTAACATATGTGAAAGTCAAACAGACTGGAAATTAATAGCAAATTGATTAATTAATGAAAGAAATTATGAAGTAATTGGGCAGTAGGGAAAGAGAAAAGGACTATGGGAAGCTATGATCAAAATCTATTCAAGGCAATGATATCAAAAACAGATACATTTGAAATTTCAATCTCCTTCAATGCCTTTTTCCTATAACTGAGTCCTCCTCCTCCTCCTCTTCCTCCTCCCTTTCAAATTCATCTATTTTTGATATCATTGCCTTGAATAGACTGTAGTCCTTTTCTCTTTCTCTACTATCCAGTTACGTCATAACCCACAACTCCATTCCAGTTGCTAGAGTTCAGTCACACAAAACGGCAATTTCTTTCATGCTCTACCATGATTTTCCCCCAAACATCCAATTGTTTCCTGCATTTCTTCTTCCATGTGCTTTGGATACATATACCAGAGGAAAAAAATAACCACCTTTTTATTACAGCTTATCATGGAAATACTAATAATCTGTGCTGCTTTGTATGAGAAGTTAAGTTTTCACCTACTAAACTGGGAATCCTCAATTTAGAGTTACAATTTTTATTCAGTGTGTGATATTAACTCTCCTTATTCTGTTCCTTGAAATCTCCCCCCCCATCCCCTGCCCACATCACCACAAAAAACAAACAAAAAACAAAAAACAAACAAACGAAGCAAGACAAAACAAGGCCCAATTCACAGAGAGTGCATTTCTCGGTATTAAAATCTCCCTCAAGTCAGGGACATGGTGATTTCATGGATGAGTAGTTTTGTTGGAAGAAATCTACAAGGTATTTTCCCCCTGTGTTCAGGATATTTTTTCAACTTCCTAGCTTAGGCTATAGGCCTAGGACTCCGTGCCCATCTTCAGTCTAAGTAATAATAGATCTTATCTTGTTTGAGGTTTCAAGATCATCCATGGTGGTTTATATGCTGTCATCTGGTATAAGTCTGCTTTCATTAGGATTTTTAATGACTGTGGCTAAACTGAAATTCCCAAGTGAAATTTGAAATGATTAGATTGGATTAGGAACATGGAACCAAAGAAAGGAGGACTAAACTCTTTAATTTCCATACTGACACTTTACTTTAAGCTGACTCTTAAGAAGACAGATATTTGTGCATGGCAGGGGTGCAGTCCCTGGAGATTTTAAAAATTGCCTTCAAATTATACAATTTAATGTGACAGAAGCAGCTGATGATTAAGAACACAAAGTGTCATCATATTAACTGTATTTAATTAAATTATATTAAATTGAAATTAGTTCAGATTTAGTTTTCGTCTTGTCTCGGTTCAATCTCTTGGCATAGGGCCCCCCCAGGATGAAATTTATAGGTCAAATTATACAACTGGTTCATCTCAGATCACACTATTTATTATTTATTTATTTTTGGGACTTATATGCTGCCCTATCTCCCGAAGGACTCAGGGCGGCTAACAACAATAAAAAACAACAATACAAAAATTAAAAAAGAATTAAATAACAGCCCCAAAATAAATTAACTACACAGTTAAAAATTAAAACATATTTAAAAACCCATCGTCAATCCAGGTCAGCCTGATGGAAGAGGAAAGTTTTGAGGTCGCGGCGAAAGGACTGGAAGTCCGGGGCCATCTGAAGCTCAAGGGGGAGTTGGTTCCAAAGGGCTGGTGCTCCCACAGAGAAGGCCCTCCCCCTGGGGGTTGCCAGCCGACATTGTCTGGCCGACGGCACCCTGAGAAGGCCCTCTCTGTGTGAGCGCACTGGGCTTCGGATGGACAAGTCCTCACTTAGCATTAGCGGAGATGCTCAGTGAACCATTTTAACATTTACCACACAAATGTATGCATTTTTGTTTGTGGGGAACAGAAGTGTGACAATGAGTGGAGGAATCAATTATGTTAAGACTTTTAGGATGGGCCAGTTGCTTAATATGACCCTTTTGGGATAGGAAAGAAAGAAGGACCTCTTTAGGTGTCATGATCTTAGGATGCTCTGCATCTAGCTTGACCATGTATAATGGATAGTAATTGCTTTGATGGAAAGGGGAAGCTGTCCTAAAAAAAATCAAGGTCAGATTTAGTGTGGGAGATGACCAGGCTGAGCCCGAGGGAGGGGCCAATGTATTATCAATCATGAGTCCCTTCTGCCCAGGAGAGATCTAAGTCCATCCCACCTTGAATTCCTTTGGCTCTTATCTACTACTAAATTGCTTTGGCCATTAGTAGTTCAGATTCTTGTAGAGAGCTTAAGCTTGCAATAAATCTTTATACCTGTTTGAACTGCCTGGACCTTCTAATTTCCCTGGTATTTGACAGTTAGATGGGCAGAGTTTGTGACATGATTAGAGTTTGTCTCCCCTGGACTGGGCACTGTATAATGGCTCACCCCTATTGCCATTTGCTGGGCAGAAGTGACTCTTTCTAAGCTTAAATATATGGTTCAACTTCAAAAAACATAGGAAGGTATAATTAAGAATTATATACTTCAGGTTTAGTAATACTCAAGCTAATGATTTCAGCTTTTTGCTTTGAAATGCTTCTCATAGCAAAACATCCCTTATTTTCAAAGGCTGTTTTTTCCCCTCTAAAGACTTTTGATTTCAGAAAGACTAATACTAAGGTTATGCAAATATTTCCTTATTTAAGTTCTATCCTGCTTTTCATAGAGGGGTTCAAGGCAATATACACAGCACCGATCCAATATATCAAATGTATATCGTGTATTTAAAAAATTGATTAAAAGATTTGTGTCCAAGGGATTTGCTCAAATGTAGGAATGGATCTGCCTTTCCAGGCTGAACCAGGAAATTGATTCAAGTCCTTGAAGTGAAAGAGAGAACTTCCAGATCTAAGCAGGCGATTTGGAATCTTCTACATATGGCCAGAAATGGCTGTTCCCGAATCGGCTCAGAGCTCTGAATCAAACTGGCATGATTCATCAAAGCAGTCTAATCATTCAGATCAAGCCTGACTTATTTTCAAATTCATTCAAATCACTGATAAGATTGGATGGAGTTTTCCATATCACAGTGAACTGAATTGCCTTTGATTTACACTCACCCGACTTTATACTGTTGATCTTCAAAAGTCTTACTCCAATCTGTTCTTGATGTCAACACAAAGATTTTTTTGGCCTCTTTAGGAATAGTTATGGGGCATATATTTCTGCTGCCTACCAGGAAATACAACTAAGAAAGGGCATAACACCACTTTGTTTTTTGGGGGGAGCTATTGTGTTTCAATGATAAATAAAACTCGAAACAAGGAAAAGCCTATAGGAGGTTGTAATTCCCAAAGAGCAGAGTTGATTCCCATACTATGGGAAACCATTATACAGTATTTTCCAACATGATCTAATCTTAATTTCGACTCAGTTTCCAAAGACTCAATTTCCAAAATTCTCCCAGCACTTCTATACTTCTCTCCCTTTCATTGTTTGTTTATGTCCATGTGGGTGAGTGTGCATCTCTCTCTCTCTCTCTCTCTCTCTCTCTCTCTCTCTCTCTCTCTCTCTCTCTCTGTGATAGAGAGAGAATGGGAGGGAGGGAGAAAGGAAGAGGGAAGGGGAGGAGAGGGGAGGAGAGGGGAAAGAGGAAAAAGGAAAGGAAAGGAAAGGAAAGGAAAGGAAAGGAAAGGAAAGGAAAGGAAAGGAAAGGAAAGGAAAGGAAAGGAAAGGAAAATCTGTCCATTTCAGAATCCCTATGCCTGATATGAAAACTTCAGCAGGAGAGACATAACACCTTAAGCCTGCCCTCAAACAAAACTACCCATTCCCTCAATGAGAAGCTCTCTGCAGACATGCCCAGCTCAACTCTCAGTGCCAATGCAGCAAGGACACACTTCTGTAACCCTCAGTAATAGTCTGCTTCCTTCCACTGTGGCTGATGTTTACTTCAGAAACATTTCCCTCTTCACCCCTGCCAACCCAAACATTTGATAATTTAGCTGCCAGACACCATAAGCAGGAGAAAGGATTCCAGACAAATCAAGGCCGAAAAGAGGTGGGAGTGAATCACTCAGAGAAAGAAAAACAACAGCTAAGACATCTTAGCACCTCTGTGATATTTGCCAGGCCACAGAAATAGTCTTATTACTTGGATGTCTAGTCATGTTATCTGTCTAACAGTGAATGTGCTGGAAGTCGGCAGAACAGATTAAAAAAAAAGGAAACGGGGGAGAATTCAACATCAGCAGTCACTGAGCACCAACTGTTACTAAACTGATAGTCAGTGATAAAAGCCTGTGGAAGAGAAATAGAAACCATGGTGGAACATTGAATTAAATGAACTATGAAGTAAACTGTAGATCCCCTGGCATGAAGGCACAAATAAACCTCGATTGAAGGAAAGGATTAAAAATGGGGGGGGGGGAAATCAGCTTTAGCTTAACTGGAGCTAAGATACTACACACAAGATTAGCCTCATGATTATTTGCATTTATAATTGTCAAGGGGTGGCTGGGCCTCTGAAGAAAGCAAAGCAGATATTTGGCATAAGTTCAGGATGGATTGGTTCAGCTTGAGTTTAGATTCATTTGGAATTCATTTCAATCTCTGTCTATGGAGATTCTCAATCATCCAGGTCATGGTTGTCCCAAAGGTACTTTTTCAAAAGGCAACTGGACTTTGTTTTTCCTTGAAGATGTTTTCCTTGAAGATTGAAGAAACTTCTTCGATGAGAAGTGAAACATCTTCATGAAAAAACAAAGTCCAGTTGCCTTTTGGGGAAAAAAAAAACCCTTTGGGATTTCAAACTCTGGTTGAAATTGAAATGTTTTTGGTAAGTTTATCCAGCACTTTTCTAGGATGAATTCTTTTCTAAGATGTTTGCTCACAGAGGAAAGAAATTCCCCTATTCAGAGCTGATTAGCCAAACCCAGTTAATCAAATTAATGGATTTGATATGTAAATTCCTAAACACTGTAAAGCAAATGGAGATAGCGATTACTAGAATGTTCAACTATACCAGAGGTAGGCAACCTTGGCTCTTTTATGACTCGTGGACTTCAACTCCCAGAATTCCTGAGCCAGCATAGGAATTCTGGGAGTGGAAGTCCACGAGTCGTAAAAGAGCCAAGGTTGCCTAACCCTGAACCATACAATAGTAACTAGCAGTGTATTTCTGGCACAATCCCTGGAGATATTCATCATAGACTTTCACAGCCCTGGAGTGAATTTTTAACGTGCAAACTTACTTATATTTCTGCAAATGAAGCTCAATAAAGGTCCATCCATACTGAGAGAATATAAGACTGATTAGGAGATATGTGGGAGCTTTCTCAGACAGTTAAGGAAATTGGCTCATAAATGTGTGAATGCATATTTTGGGTATTATCTTTAGAACTCAACTATTTGGGAAGGTTTCATACCTAAAAGTATTCTGTAATGGTTATATATTGCTGAGTAGCAAGGTTAAAATTATTCAGGTAATAATAAATTAGACAATCAGCAACTGAACTGTGAAAATAAGCTGTTTCCATATCACTAAACATCAAGTATTCACATGGTGCAATATGGAAGGCTTGACCATATCCTCTTCTGAACTTTTCTGCTTCAGTGGAAGTTAATATACGTAGAATTGGCAACTCACTTCTGCTTGCTGCTCAAGTGATATTGCAGAAGAGATTATTAACAATCCAGTTTAATAATTCTGACTAGCTACTAGACTTTTATTCTGGTCTTTATGGGATAGAAATGAGGTGGTATGAACTTCAGTCAGTTTCTGGACCACTCTTTTAAACAATTCCTTTGTGTGAAGCAAGAAGGTGAAGACCAAGTCTTCTTTCAGGTACTCTTGATTTTGGGAGACTTCATGGACATATTCATATTGCCGTCTTGGAAACAATATAGAAGTCTTTTCTTTTGAGATGTCTTTTTGACTCTAGTCTAAAGGTAAAGGTTCCCCCGCACATGCGTGCTAGTCGTTTCCGACCTTAGGGGCCGGTGCTCATCTCCGTTTCAAAGCCAAAGAGCCAGCGCTTGTCCGAGGACGTCTCCGTGGTCATGTGGCCGGCATGACTAGACGCCAAAGGCGCACGGAACACTGTTACCTTCCCACCGTAGCGGTCCCTATTTTTCTACTTGCATTTTTACGTGCTTTTGAACTGCTAGGTTGGCAGAAGCTGGGACGAGTAACAGGCGCTCATTCTGTTACGCGGCACTCGGGATTCGACCCGCCAAACTGCCAACCTTCTGATCGACAGGCTCAGCGTCCTAACCCACTGAGCCACCGTGTCCCTGACTCTAGTCTACTGCACTAGGTTTCCTTGGTGATCTTCCTTGGTGACATCAGCCAAGTGATCAGTTTACGTTGCTCTCACAATTAATGTCTTTTAGGTATCCAAAGTAGCCACACGTATTTTGAAAATACAAATGCCTACTTCTTTCCAATATTTTATTTATCCCAATCAAAAACTTCAAGCAAGAAACATTATAATTAAATAGCATTAATGCTTCCAACACTGATGGTCATAATCTCAAGTGTTATCCATTTTTTATGAAAGGTTTCTACCATCTCAAAACAAAAAGGTTACTAAATGTAGAAATAAGCATTTGAACTCCCTAAAATATTTTGGGAATCAACAGACCAGAGAATACAGAACCACACATTTTTGTAACTGTTTGAGCTGTCACAAAAATCCTTGGAAAGTGATGTTTGACCAGAATAGAATATTTCAGGAGCTGCTGAAACCTGTTCTATGTTATGTTGCATAATTACAGATCAAACTTCTTAGTAAATTTCTTCAATCTCCAGCCTAATTCAATTCATCCAACTAACACTCTGAACAGAAAAATGTTTTAAAGTATTTCCTGTGCTATTTGAACTTATTTAAACAGGTTTTCCTGATTTGCTGATTTTTGGTAAGTCCAGAGTCTTGGCTGATTCTTCTACTTAACTTCTTACTTCCCCTAATATTATTTTTTTCCCCTCTTTGGTTATATCTTCTACCTTTCAGTTCCAGATTTAAATCAGACACCTTCCCTGGCCCATCTTGCTCTTAATTTAAATCACAATATCAGAATCTTATAAAATGATTTATTCTGAGTCATTACTTCTCAATCTAATCTCTCATGTGGATGTTTGAAAGATAAGAGGGAATAAATAAAACCAATCCAGAGCATTTTGGAAGAAGAATTGAATAAAAAGGTAAAAATAAAAATAATAAAATAGCTCATTTACTATTGGATGAAGCCAATTTGTCTCTAGACATTCTGTCTTAATAAGCACTATAAGAAAAAGAAAATATAATTTTTACCATTCTTATATAGGAATCAGACTAGATGAAGATGATCTATATTAACATGGTTACGCTCTGACTGGCAACCTAAATAGGATCTGCCTTAGGATGAGATAATTTAGCCCTATCTCTCTCCAGAGACATCAGCATGATTGTTCTTCTAGGCTTTAGAGCAGGCTAGACAGTTTATGAAAGACATACATAGGTTTCACTGCCAAGGAAAAATACTTGATTGTAAAAGTTTAGTGAAAGAAAATATTTTTAACTTGATTCCCAAAGGACAAAGGAAGTAACCATCCACATTCAGATATCTAGCAATAAAGGTAGATTGTTCCCAGAGATTTATTTACAGGTCACCAACTTGCAATGGGATAAGATGATATCTCAATACATCTCCACTGAAATGTGCAAAAGTCCAAACAGAAATAGAAATACAAATATAAAATGTATTCTGAAATTATGAACTAACTCAAAAAGTTATATTTTAAAGGAGAATATTTGCAGCTCAGGGTTGAAATGAGGGGTCCTTGGTGCTCTCTGAGCTTGGCTGTTTTCTTGCAGATGTTTCATTACCCATACTGGGTAACATCATCAGCTGCAGTGCAACTCCCTTCTCAACCACCTTCCCCAAAAATGAAGAAGACAAAAATAATCCAGAATGGTAGTGTCCAGCAATAGCTTTTTGAGAAGGAGGCACACCAATTCATCTTAAATAATGCCAGGAACACCCCCTCTTTCAAAAATGAATTAAACATTGCTAAAACCCATCTACGTCACAGGTGGCATTGATCAACTAGGAGGGGCATGGATCTAAATCACAAGTGGCTGCGCTTATGGTCTCAAAGACCCTGCTCACTTCCTAAGATCCAACTAGTTCAAACTGTTCCCAAACAGCTGATTAAGACCATTTCCCAAGTATCTCCAAGGGGCTCACACCATGCTTGGTCTTCAACTGAGAAGAGATCCAAGTAATTTTACCCATCAGATGCATTGAAAATTTCTCCCTGTGACCCTAAAAATGGTCCACAGAGTCACCTTTACTCAAGAGGAGTCAGCTAAACAGGGTTATTGAGTGAAATTCTGTGGAAGTAAAAAGAACAGAGAAATTTACATTTGAGTTGATTTCTTGCTCTGGTTACCTAGTGGGATGGTCACCCAGAAACACTGTTAGAAATAAAGGTGATCCTAGAAACTGAAGTATAATTAAAAACAACTTCTTGTGAATTAAATGAATTTCTCTTCAAACTCTAAAATAATTCACTTTTTGAACATATAGTGTGGACCCCAAGTGAGGATGCTTGCTTTTTGTCTATATCCTATTCCATCTGTGATTCAAAACAATATAAGGAATGTCTGCTCATTTCTTCAATATTTTCCCCCTTGTCATTTGCCTAGATCAGGGATAGGCAACCTTGGCTCTTTTATGACTCGTGCTGACTCAAGAATTCTGGGAGTTAAAGTCCATGAGTCATAAAAGAACCTAGGTTGCCTACCCCTGGCCTAGATTGATTGAGAGTGAGGAAGCCAACCTTTAGATCATGTGGTAAATATAGCCTGAAAAATACTCAGTTCCCTACTGTAAAAGCCATGCTTCTATTTCCTCAATCAAGTTTGTCACCCCATGTCCTCTACTGAGGAGAGAGGCAGACTTAGAGTCTTTAATTATACTCTATTTGGTGTCAGAAAATTTGACTTTTCAAGAGACTAATAATGTCACCAGTAATCATAACCATACTACGACAGGTAATTGGTCATGTGGAAGATAGATATAGTTGACTGGTAATCACCTGGAAAAACCAAGAAGATTGACAAAGATCTTATTTATTTAAAGAATGGCTGCCCAACTCAAACAGTTCAACTCTGAGCATTATATAACAAAAAAAGATCCAAAATAAAAACAAGCGATCAATAATAGGTGACCTGTTGTACAACATACATAACAGAAGTTTAAATTCATGAAATAATGGCTCCCTTGCATATGATACATCACTGATATAGCCAGGTTTAGACATTTGGAATATGGTTTTTAAGGAAAAAAACCTTGACAGATTGATTTAAAAATATCAGATGAAAGTGTTTAAAGAAATATAAGCAGCAACCTCCAATATTTCAAGAAAAGGACAAATTCTAAAGTAGGGATTAGTGTCTAGGCACAATGGAAAGGATTACTGAGATTTCTTCCTTTATTTTTAATGTATTTTTCCCCAGCATTTGTTTCAATATTTCACTTTGCTGTACCTATACTAATTGTTGCTATCAGCTTGGAGATTGTAAAGTGATCGCATGTTCATAGCAAAGTTTCATATTAAAATCCTCATCCTCATCCTAGCTTACATTCATATCTCCTTTTCAGTGGTAAATCTGTCAAGATCTGGGGCACTTGGCAAGTTTTAAAGCAACCCTGAAGGCTAACAGGGTTAGGTCCAAACAAATAATGGGGGAAAGGGGGGGAGGAATCCAAAGGCAGGCCCCATGATGGAACATGATTTAATTTACTTTTATTTAACTGGAGCATGCACACCAAATCCTGCATGGATTTAAGAGGATATCTTTTCATAACAAAATCATGGGCATAAATAGAGTGTGTGCTGTGTACTCAAGATCCGTGGAGCCCATCTTCATGCTTGCATGCCCACGTAGAAGAGCAGTGAGATGACTTTGAAGAAAATATCATCATGTCAGCCCTCCAAGGCCAGGTGAGGAAATAGATGCTATAAGAAATATTAGAATTCTACTTTATTGATGTAAGCTATAATAATAGAATCTTGAAAGCTTGACAGTGTTTCCCCTTCCTTCCCTCATATATCAAAGAGAGTCAAGGCAAGACAATTTTAAGTTTCTCTCTCATACTTCTTGTTTCCCTGGCTTGAGCTCATGTTTTGCTGATGGTCTCCACATATCTTTTCCAAGGTCATCTCTGTGCTACCCTACAGCAAGCAACCTACCACTGACAAACGGATGTCCTTAGTTGTAAATTAAACCTGGACAAACTGAGTCCTCTTAGCTTGCCCCCTTCAGTTGTGACCTTTGGTGTCTGAAACCACAATTGCTATACATCGTCAGCACATTTTCCCACCCAAGGGAGGCAGGCAACACATAAAAATGTAGAGTTAGCCATAAAATAGAATGATTAGAGTTTAAAACACAAAGAAGACTTTTACAAAAAAATGTGGGATGGGGGAAAGACAGAAAATCTTTCCTCAGAGTATTTTGTACTGTTGTCTTACTCATTATGGCCCTCTGGCTCCCTTCAAAATGTAAAGCATGATACATGTAATGCTTTTCCTTTATTTTAGGGTGAGAGATAACTTGGTAAATTTATAAAATTAGCAGAATGTAATAATTTTGTTCGAATCAAAAGAAGCCAATATATTTCATCACACTGAAGACCCAAGCAGCTAATTTATCTTTGTCATCTATTTTGTACTCACATCTTATTGGATAAGTAGGACTCCAACATCTGTGTGAAGGCCACATAGTCCCTAACTGACTGAAACACAGACCCAACCAGAAACCATTTCCTTTTTAGGAGGGGGAAAATAACATGGTCCTTTCAGCAGTTCCAAGAAGGCTCCGCACCCATTTGCACTCTGATTCAGATGACCCTGAGGGCACAGATAAACCCCCAAGTGGCCTGAATAGCTCTCAGAGTGTGCTAACAACCAGATGACTGCAAAGAAATACAATCCTTCCTTCTACCCAACGATGCCTCATTGGCTGAGGAGCTGAATATCCTCTTTGCTCGCTATGAGGTAAAAAGACCAGACCCCATAGCCTCTGCTGGCCAGCCTTCTGATTTTCAGCAACTCACCTTATCTGAAGACCAAGTGAGAACTGTATTGAAGGCTGTGAATCCCAGCAAAGCCACAGGCCCAGATGGGGTGCTGGGGATAGTGGTTAAGAATTGTGCCGACCAATTAGCAGGGGTCCTGACAAGGATTTTTAACATCTCCTTGCAAACAGCATGTGTACCATCGTGCTTGAAAGTAGCTACCATTGTTCCAGTCCCCAAGAAAACTGCAGTTGAGTGCCTGAATGACTACAGACCTGTTGCATTAATGTCTGTAGTCATGAAATGCTTCGAAAGACTGGTTCTCCAACATCTCAGGACATGCCTCCCACTGGATTTTGATAAACATCAATTTGCCTACAGGGGGAACAGGTCGACAGACGATGCCATAGCTACTGCTTTACACTCTGTAGCAAGTCATCTTGAGAAACCTGGAAGCTATGTCAGGATGCTTTTTGTTGATTATAGCTCGGCTTTCAACACCATTTTGCCAAGCACACTCATCGAGAAGCTGACTGACTTGAAAATGTTCCCCCTCCATCTGTGATTGGATTCAAGACTTTCTTAGGGACTGGTAACAAACAGTGAGGGTTGGGTCTGCTTTGTCCACCCCCCTGAAGCTTTGCACCGGGTCGCCACAGGGCTACGTGCTTAGCCCCTACCTGTACTCTTTCTACACATATGACTGTGTATCATCCAAACCATCCACTGCGATAATTAAGTTCGCAGATGATACTACCATGGTGGGTAGTATTACAGGTGGGGATGAGACAGCATACAGGGCGGAGATACAAAAACTATCCATATGGTGTTGTAACAACAACTTGCATCTGAACATCAGAAAGATGAAAGAGATGGTGCTAGACTTCTGGAGGAGAAAGGAGGAACCTGCTTCACTTTACATGGGGGAGGACAGTGTGGAGAGAGTTTCCTCCTTTAAATTTCTGGGAGTCTACCTCTGCGAAGATCTGACCTGGAAAGTTAATACAACCCAGGTGGCCTGAAAGGCCCAACAGAGGCTTCACTTTCTCAAAGTCTTGTGGAAGAACAGGGTAGAACAATGGCTAATGACTCTCTTTTACCGGTCTACTATAGAGAGCGTCCTCTCGTATGGTATTGTGGTTTGGTATGCTGGTCTGACAGCCACAGATAGGAAAGTATTACAGAGGGTGGTGAGCACAGCACAAGACATTGTGGGCTGTCCCCTGACACCACTGGATGACATTGCCAGGGCCAGCTGCCTTGGAAGAGTGAGGAAAATTCTCAGGGATAACTCACACCCTGGACGGTATCTCTTTACTCTCCTACCATCGGGTAGGAGATATAGGAGTATAGCCAGCCACACCAACAGGCTGAAGAACAGGTTTTATCCATGGGCTGTTAGGCTTTTGAATGGGAAATAATTTTATAAACTTAATGCATAATTGACTTGTGAGGCCAGGGCGTTGTGCAATTAGCTCACATGGTGTAATAAGATGGAGGGTTTGTGTCACTGTAAGTTGGGGGTGGGGGCACGAAGGGAGGCTCAGCCAATCTCAATGTATACATGGTTGTACTTTGACAATAAAGGTTCATTCATTCATTCATTCATACCCTCCCATCTTATCCAAATATATCCTTCCACACACCCCCTCTACCATCAGAATTGATGAAGCGTCTTGGATGAGAAGCGAAATGTTTTCTTCTTCTCCTCAAGGAAAAACAACAAAAATCCAGTTGTTTTTTTGAACCTTTGAGACAACTATGACCTGGATGACTGAGAATCTCTACCAAACATTTAGCTCAATGTCTCTTATTTTTGTATAGGAAATACGCATCTACTAATATTGAGCTGAGTGCATGTAGTGCAAATCCCTCGAATTTTAAGGATAAGTCATTATGCTCTTTCTTAACAGCTTATCAAATGAAAGAAAAGGGCTTAACTTTAAGCTTACACATTTAGATGAGATTCTTACAGAAAGAAAAAAAATGCTTATCAGTATGGGAATTTGTAGTGCTCCTCATCAAAAGGCACTCTACATTTTTTATTTTATTTTTGGAAAGAAAATAAGGCAGAAGAATTGATGGAAAAAGCCAATAAAATTTAAGTTCCCTGTAAAACCTGTGCTTGTGGCAGAGTGATTGTATTATTAAAAATTCAGCCATGTTTTCTCTCCACTACTTATGATGGAATGTGTCTATGAAGAGGGAGGTGATGTGACAGACTACAATAAAGTTCGCAGGAAGGAAGGAGAGCATTCCAAGGAAGGGGATGAGACAAGGAACTACACAGGAGAAAGAATAAGAGATTTAGGGTAGCCACACCCTAGAATTTCCCAAGGTATATCAGTTAGCGTTAGAATAAAAAGGTAAAGGTAAAGGTTCCCCTGCACATGAGTGCTAGTCATTTCCAACTCTAGGGGCAGGTGCTCATCTCCGTTTCAAAGCCGAAGAGCCAGCGCTTGTCTGAGGACGTCTCCGTGGTCATGTGGCTGGCATGACTAGACGCCAAAGGCGCACGGAACACTGTTACCTTCCCACCGTAGTGGTCTCTATTTTTCTACTTCCATTTTTACATGCTTTCAAACTGCTAGGTTGGCAGAAGCTGGGACGAGTAACACGCGCTCACTCTGTTATGCGGCACTCAGGATTCGACAACGCCAAATTGCTGACCTTTTGATCAACAAGCTCAGCGTCCTAACCCACTGAGCCACCGCATCCCTGACAGAGTTAGAATAGCATAGGTTTAGTCTGGAAAGGTACTGTCTATTTGGTGTGGGCAAATAATGAAATGAACTTTGTCTGGATTGTGTTACGTTGTTCTTGGGCTGGTGACACTACTAGATCTTATCTTCTAAGATGAGATCTTTGACTTACATGCTTGGGATTCTCCAGATGCTTGAAGATATATCTTCACGTTGGCTATTTGTGATTCGTGATATAGCCTGACAATTCATAATCTTTCATTTAAGATGCTGTGCCTTGATTGATGTATTGCCTGTTTAGGTAATTCAGACATTTTCAATCAGGTCTGAGGCAGCAGAATTTTAACATGGTGATTCTGCATGGATATCTAATAAATATTAGCCCCTGGAAGCCAGAACAAAAAATAAAAAATAAAGCAACAGTAGTACGAGCCAAAAATATTGAGTGGTCAGGTGATCATTCTAATAAGAATTGAAGCTAAAAGGATGAGCTAGGCCAGTGGCGGCAAACCTATGGCATGCGTGACAGAGGGGGGCATCCAGCCCTGCCTCCCTCTCCTCACCAGCAGCCCCTCTCGGAAGGATCCCCCCGGGCCCGCCCCCACAGAGCAGCGCAGCCAAAGACATGGCAGCCAGGTAGCAGGGACAAGACTCCGCCCTCGCACCCCGTCGTGCGCAGATGATGCTGCGGGGTATGGGCGGAGGGCATGGCTGCTATGGTGCTGAAGGGCCACTTGGGTGATCTGTGATGGTCCGTGGAGGTCCTGTGGGTGGCCCTGCAGGCGGGTGGGAGGGAGAATGGAACAGGGGCAGAGTGGGTGGGCTGGGGGTGGGCTAGGGGGCCAGGACAGTTTTTGGGCACTCAGTCTCTAAAAGGTTTGCCATCACTGAGCTAGGCATTCATGACAAAAATTCTCATATAATTTCAGGTGATTTTAAAACTATGCAGAAAATGGAAATTCAGATGGTATAGCTATATTTATTGAAATCTGTTCATTATTTTCATTTTTAAGAGGTCATCCTTCTTATCGTAGAGGTGACATCAAGACAGATTAACTTCCCACATCACAGTGTGGGTTAACAAGAGCTAGAGGCAATTCACCATTTCTGTTGTGAGAATTAGCATTTCTAGCTACTTGCCTTATCTATTCACTAATTGGCATAATGACCTTTATTTCATTATGCATATAAATGTTGGCATGTTTGAATATATATCAAGTATTAGAATGCAACTGATCTATTTCAGATGACCCAGTTATATTCCATTTATATGGGATATAGTGTTCAGGACCTAGCAGGTATGAATTATTCTCTACCAATCACTCAATCAAATATTTGGCTATAAAACTATCTAATTATAAATATATGAGAATTTTGCTCTTGGTACAAGGAAAACCAGAATTGGGTTCCTTGATCATTTAGTTCAGGGGTCTTCAAAGTTGGCCCTTTGCCTGGCTGAGGAATTCTGGGAGTTGAAGTCCACAAGTCATAAAAGTGCCAAGTTTGAAGACTCCTGATTTAGTGAATGCCTATGAATTAACACAAACAAATGAACATTAGCCTATTAGAGAATGGAAACTTGATGTGGTAAGTTTGTATTGTGCTTCTCTAAAGAAATAATAGTTCTGATGTATAATCAGAATTATTTTTAATAAATTTGGTTAAAGTTATAGTGCACTGAAAAATGTCCCAGTTCTATGAGCTTATCCCTCGACTCTCAGCCACCTCAGTTCCTGCAATTTACTCAGAAGGACCAACTGTTTAGAGTGCAGGTGGGCAATCCCACGATCTCTCCTTTATCCAAAGAAACTTGGCTGGTCAAGAATCACTGTCTAACTACTGATTTTATCGCAATACACTCTCTGCTCCTTCAGAGACGGCTGGCTCGCCATGAGCTAGTTGATGCAAACTTTACAAATGCCAGTTCCTCCTCTCCAGGTCAGGAACCTTCACAAATATAACAGTCACTATTTGTATACAACTTTCCATAACCTTTCATTGCAGATGTATTTTTAAGGGATTTTTTTATAAGGAAAGCTAGTTGATTTAGCATGCACCTCCCCTTGAAAAAAAATGCTAGCATTAATCTTCCTTTGGAATTATTAGCAGAATGCATTGATATTTCTATGGTGATATGGGTAGAACATGCAGTTTGAATGAACAGCACAGCATGGACTGGAGATAGCAGTTCTATGCCTTATAGTTTCAGTGAGCATTTAAAGGACATGTACAAGAAAAAAAAACAGTCATTGCTATAGAATCTGTTAATTCTCCTTATTAAACAATGAGGGAAGAGAAGGCAAGAATATTGTTAACCTCCCCTTCAATGCACCTGTGCACTCAGGAAATGGCTCCATATGTTAATCAAAAAGAAATCCAATTACTTTAATTTCCTTAATCCAAAACTATGAGAATAAACTATATGTTTAATTATGAACTTTCCACCTTAGACAGCTCTAACTAATGAGTCAAGAAATTGGGCAATATGTTTGGAGCAATTCAACATTACTCCAGAGGTGCATGTATGCCTCTAGTGGCTGAGCCCTAGTCACTTCTTATAGATATTAGGAACAGAAATACCTGCCTGAAGCATTAATCACAACATTCTTCAGCACAAAGGGACATTTACTTATGTAGAGCAGGTACTGAATGCATAGGATAAAATCATGTGCATGGCATGATTTTAATAATAATTTCATTTTAAGAAATCTTATGCCTGTTGGTTTTCCTAAAATCATTCTCTCTCTCTGTCTCTGTCTCTGTCTCTGTGTCTCTGTCTCTGTCTCTGTCTCTGTCTCTGTCTCTGTCTCTGTCTCTGTCTCTCTGTCTCTCTCTCTGTCTCTCTCTGTCTCTCTGTCTCTCTCTCTCTCTCTCTCTCTCTCTCTCTCTCTCTCTCTCTCTCTCTCTGAGAGGCTTGTAAAAAACTGAAAAGCTGTTCATGAAATGGGACTAAATTGGTTATGGGTTAGCAAGTTGGCTTTGCAATACATGACCCAGTTTTAATTTTCTCCTCACCAGATGCTGATCTTCAGGAATGTTGGAAAAGACTAGAAGGGAAATCATTACACTGGGACAATGTAAAAGCTCTTCTGGTATTTTGGGATGTGATACTAAAGAAATAATGGACAGGTATATTATTTTCTGATCTTTCTTTTTTTGGTCTCGCTGGAATATAGTGGAATGTGGTTAAAATAATTTTAGAGGCAAATAACTTTGGCCCGTTGCCTGTTCAGAACCTATTAAGTTCAATGCATTAGGTGAAAGGTCATAATGCCTTAGGGCTCAAGCAGTTAGGTGATTTCCACCAAGAAGATTAGGATTTATCTTGGAGACCCCAAACTGTCAAGTTACTTGGGTTTACAATTAATTAATTTAAGTCATTAACACATACATAGTTTTAGTTTTCCCATTCCAGCCTCAACCCGAAGGACTGAATTTGAAGCACATCATGGAATCAGAAATATTTTCCTTAGAAATTCTGATTAAACAGCCTCTAGGCATTCAGTGACTTTATAGGCACACATCTGAAAGACATGAGATATTTATCTTTTTACTTTGGCCTCAGATACCAGAAATATAATTAGCTCCTTTTGTGTAGGAAAAAGAAACCTTAAGATAAAATACACACTCCTTTTAGCTTCTTTTTAAAATATTGAATTTAGGCCTTCCAAATTCCTTTAGGATGGAAAACAGCTCTTTAAATTTTTGCTGGGCATTGAACAAATAAATGTTATCGACTGATTGCTCTGAGACATTCAGAGATCTTAAGTCTCTTCAAATCGCAAAGATACTAAAATAGAATCCTGTGCAACCCCTCTGAAAGTAGATACTACAAGAGAAGACTGACCTTGTTTGTTAAGTCTTACTTGGGTATGAATATTATTGTATACTATTTTAAGCTGGGCCCCCAACAGAAGGGGGTATCATTCTGAATGTGGTTAGTAGATTGAGAAAAGACCCCACCTCCCCCCCCATGGTCTTCCTGCTCCTTTCTCCCCCCACCTTTCAATCTTTTAATGATAAATGTTTAATGTGACTATGATTGTTATTACTGTTTTATCTTTTAATATTTCTGATTTTAATGTTCTTAAATTGCCCAGAGTTGCCTCTGGACAAGATGGGCAGCACATAAATCCAGTAAATAAATAAGTGCCAGCAATGTCTGCTAAGGGGTGAGGACTCCAATATGTTCCAAGATTCTCTAAAAACAGCTGTTTTGAAGGCATATCACATATAGGCTTCCTTTGGGGGCTTAAGATTTTTTCCCCCAGTAAACCATTGTAAAGCCACAAATATCTATCCTAGATTCAGCAAGTATGTTTTCCTGTGCCCTCCACTTCATTAATTTCCAAAATAAGTATCTAAACATGCTTACTAGTTAACACTTAATCAGCTGACTGGACAACAGCTAGAGGAGTCAAATCAGTCTGTTTTCATAAGTGTAGGGAAAAACAGAATGAAAAATAACAGAGATCTTTTTTCCGTATGTGGTTTATGGTTTTGATCAAAACTGCTTCAAAGTGTGTCCACCAGTCAATATTTCATTTTAGCAGCTCAGATGGAGTATTGTGCCCCCACCCTGAGGCTTTCTTATTTTCCAGCTGTAATCTTAGTTTAACAATTTCAGTTGGGCTACCAGGGGACCAACATGGCAAGTTCTCCTGGGCTTGTCTGAGAGTTCTAGACCAGGGGTCCTCAACCTTGGCAACTTTAAGTTGAAGTCCTCACATCTTAAAGTTGCCAAGGTTGGGGACCCCTGGTCTAGACTTGCAAGAATTCACTAGATGGACAATGAATTTCCCATGAAAGGACAGAGAGGGAGATTTCTGATTTTAATCCAACATCTCTCATATCTTCAGATAACAACACTGCCCTGAATGTTGTTCAAGTGTAAATGTCAGCCACAACAAAAGAAGATCCAGGATCTGAGGGGGCTTCCATTTCCCCCACAAATGTTAATATTTAAAAACAAATAAACAAAAAAAAATCTGTAATAGCCAATGGCTTCTTTGTGTGCATTATCCCTTAGAATAGAGTTTCTTTCTACTGACTTCTCTTTTCATTCTTGTTTCACAAGTTGGGAAAAATGACCTCCAAAGAATGCAGCAAAGTTGGCAGGAAGGATAGACCACTTTAAAAAAGAAGCTAAGATAGAATTAAAATGGGTATGAAAAGGCATAAGGTAGTCAATAAATACCTTGGGGGACCTAAAGGAAAATAAAAGCTAAATCAATTGATAATCAGAGATAGATGAGAGACGATAGAGAAAATGGATAGATAGATAGATAGATAGATAGATAGATAGATAGATAGATAGATAGATAGATAGGTAGGTAGGTAGGTAGGTAGGTAGGTAGGTAGGTAGGTAGGTAGGTAGATAGATAGATAGATAGATAGATAGATAGATAGATAGATAGATAGATAGATAGATAGATAGATAGATAGATAGATAGATAGATAGATAGATAGATAGATGGATAAATATAGATAAAGCTATGAGTGGCACAAAGAGACCTGGAAAGATACATGCTCGGCATCACAAGACAAGATAGTAAGACCTGCACATGGATTAGAGAACAAACAAAAGTATACAATATCATTAAGAGAGTAAAAGAATTGAAATGGAAATGGGCTGGTCACATAGCAAAAAGAATGGATGGCAGGTGGACCAAGGCAGTCATAGAATGAATCCCATTTGATAAAAAGCATTCATGAAAGAGACCTAAAACAAGATGGATCAACAACATCAGCAAGTATTGTGGGACCAATTGGCAACAGAAAGCTCAGGTTGGAAACATGCGGAACAGGCTTTCCTCCTGCAGTGGATAGACAGTGGCTAAGATGATGATGATGATGATATAGATAGATAGATAGATAGATAGATAGATAGATAGATAGATAGATAGATAGATAGGTAAAAACAGAGATATAGATGACAGATGATGATAGATGATAGATTCTTTCCTTTCTCCCATGGTATAAAAGTCTAATATTTCTGGATGCAGCTTTGTTAAGTAATAGGAATCAGTGGTCACAGTGGTCTGAGAAAAGCAACCTTTGAAATTGCTAAAAAAAACAACTTGTATCCCCTTCATGATTGCAAACAACTGGTTTCCCTTGATTTGCTTGTGTGGTTCCTTCATAATTCCTTGCCCATTTTTGCCTGTGAAAACCTGGCATTATTTCAGCCAGTTGAGGATCTGCCTGATGGAGTGATCTTTTTATATTTTGGTATGTAGTTATTTTCTTTTGGGGATGACTGAAATGTTTTAGAATGAATGCTCTATAATAAATTTGCTAGAGCTGAACAAGCGGTAAGGAAAGATTGTGATGGTTGAGATGAAGATTGGTGGCTCAATTTATTATTTCTTCTGGATTAGTTTTCTTTTTTCTTTTTTTTCAATCTATACATGAGGGCTTTTTTTTTACAATGAGGGCAGAGTTTTATTGCTTACAGTATCACCAATCTCATTAGATTGAAAGTTTCACCTTTGCATCTACATAATCCAAACCAGTTTATAGACTATCTGGGAGCTGAGGATGAAATCCTGTTTTTGTTACCTGAAGATTAAAATGATAAAATACTAGGAGAGGAGGAGGAGGAGGAGGAGGAGGAGGAGGAGGAGGAGGAGGAGGAGGAGGAGGAGGAGAACCCATTCTACAAACAATATAGTTTTTTAAAAATTAGAAAATTCTGCCTGGCTTCAAATTATCAAACTTTTCACTATTGAGCATCAATCTGAACCACTATTTGATTTCTTTCATGCTAATAAAGGAAGGTATAAATATAATGCATTGCTAAGCAGGGTGTCATTTGAAAAGATGAAGCTTTGCTTCTTCAAAAGAGCCATTTTCTTGCTGAAGTTGCAAGAAGCTAAAACACTCTAGCCTAAATGGAAAGGGGAGCTGAGATTGACATGGGTGGAAAAGTAGAGTTTTGCAATGGAGCAGAAAAACAAGGTTGAAGTTGCTTTGAGGGTGAGTGGAGTATCAAAAAAGGTGGTGGCATTTTCTGACCTTGAAAAGTGATTGTCAGCCAGATTTCATCATGAGATAAGGAGTAAGTTCAGATCTGCCTTTTGTGCTACATCAGTTATTCTACCAGATATCTGGGGAAATGCATGATCCACTAAGTAGGACAGTTTCAGGGTTTCATGACATTGCCAGAGGAAAAGAAAGATTAGAGAAGTCCTGGCCTCACTTTTTAGCACCATTGTTAATAGTCTCCTTCTCTTTGCATAAACCCCTTCCAAATCTCATCCATGTTTCATCAGGGCAACTGGTTAAGGACAAGATTTCTCCGAGTTTGCCTTTGTAATATTTATAGCATTACCCTGCACAGTCATACTGAATTTTTCATTTAAAGATGATGTGGGGAAAACAAATAGAATTCTTGGCTGGGAGGATATTCATCTAAAAAGGAGAAGGAAGAAAAGAAAGAATAAAACTTTCCGCTTTGCTTGATTGCCACCAAAAGTTATAGCTGCAGACGTTAATTCCCAATTCTTCTTTCCCTACAGATCATGGTGAGGCAAGTCATCCAACATCAAATTTATTTGTGGGATTGCCCTGTGAGATGACTCTTTCCTTTGAAACATTTGCAAGATAACACGTCAAATTCCTCAAGTGCCTCATGTGTTAGTCCTTAATTCAGGACAAAATTACTAAAAACTTTTTTCTCTTGTTTCCTCTCTCTCATACCCTAGATGTATTTTACATTGTTAATGCTAGCAATCTCCCTAGACATTCTCTACAGAGCACTTAAAGTATATCCAGCACCAATAAGTATTTTGTACGGAACCATTCCTTGTCTATAGGGCTTTCTGCCAGATGTTCAGTTTCTAATGCATTAAGAGGCTCTTTTGTGTGTGTGTGTGCCAATGTAGCTTATGTCAGTTCTTTTGACTTTCATTTACTATTTCTGACATTTTACAGCTCTGGCCATTGTGGTGTTGTTTTTGCTATAACTAGTTTTCAGTCAATTGGGAAGGAGAGTAAAATGTTCCTCAATAAGCATTAATTCAGCCTGCCTACATCAAGAATTTTCCACTGGGGACATGACTCATGAATAGCAGATAAGCTCTTTACTTTCACCGCTTTTGTTCAGATGCTTTTATATTTTTGGTATTAACGTGAAAGACTTTGTGCAGGTTAGTTGTTAGACCCCAGGAAAGTCCATATCCTTTCTTCTCCATAAAGCTAGCTGAGTGATCATGTGCCAGACCCGTGATCTCAATCTAAGCTATATCACATCCTTCCAGGAATGCAACTGTGACGGATAGAACAGGATTTTTTTTCAAAGAGTGTTAATAGAGGAAACATACAGATACACTTTCCTAATTTTGTCTCCTTACAGAAAAGCTTCTGTCATACCTTTCTTGGCAGGTATGCCTTGTAGTCACAGGGGAAAATAAAAATGGTGTCAGTGCAAGTGGTTCAAAATGGCAAAGTTTAAAAGGAACTCTTAGACCCATTGCAAAAGAGAATTGTGTATAGAACATCTGCTCCTCAACTAACAAATGAAGAAACAAAAAAAAAATGTGACCCAATAACTTTTCTTTTGTTTTGATTTGAGCCTTCAAAGCAGGGTTTATTTATTTATTTATTTATTTATTTATTTATTTATTTATTTATTTATTTATTTATTTATTTATTTATTTATTTATTTGGTTTATATACCGCCCTATTCCCAAAGGACTCAGGGCGGTTTACAAAGCAAAATTTAAAAACAATCCAATATAAAATTAAAATAAAAATAAATTAAGTCTAGCCACAAAAATTAAATCACAATTTAAAAACATTAAACCCCTCAGTCCAGGCCAGATAGCTCAAAGAGCCAGGTTTTTAGGTCCTGGCAAAATGAACGAAGGTCGGGGGCAGTCCGGAGTTCCGTTGGCAGTTGATTCCATAGGGCAGGCGCACCCACAGAGAATGCCCTCCCCCTGTGGATCGCCCGTCGGCAATCCTTGACCGGCGGTACCCTGAGGAGGCCCTCCCTGTGGGAGCGCACAGGACGATGGGAAATTGACGCTGGCAGCAGGTGTTCCCTTAGATAATCCGGGCCCATGCCATTTAGGGCTTTATAGGTCATCACCAGCACCTTGAATCTCACCCGGAGGGCAACCGGAAGCCAATGCAGCTCGCGGAGAAGAGGTGTTACATGGGAGTATCGGGAGACTCCCAGCACAACTCGCGCGGCTGCATTCTGCACCAGCTGAATGGTTGGCTACTGGTGATTTGCCTGGACAAATTGCTGTAGTTTTCTTGGCAATATTTTTTTGGAATGGCTTTCCTTAGCCACCTTCTTCCTATGGCTAAGAGAGAATGACTGGCCCAAGGTCACCCAGTTAACTTCTTGAATAAATTGGGATTAGAACTTATGGTCGTCTGGTTTCAGACCTAGTACTTTAATTGGCTCTCAGATGTTGTCTTGGCTGTATGCAAAAATACCACAATTTGAGTGATTTCTCCATTCATTCCTACTTCCCAGTAGCTTCTAGTCAATTAAAGGCTTTTTTTAAATGGCAAGAAACATTATCAATGAATTTGTATGACTTTCTTTTTAAAGCCCATTATCACAGTTCTTTTTATTTGAATCATTCATGACTGCCTATCCACCAGTTTTGAGCATACATGGTGATCTTATATCTTCCTAAGTGGTATCAGGGACAAAGCCACAAATCTGTTCCTGGATTTTGCTTTGCACTTTCATCCTGAAGATAAAAGTGGGACAATAACCGAGATTGTTTTTCTATGGTCCAATTTGATTTGTTAAAATTAGATAATTGCAAGCATTCACCCTTCTATAAAGAGATTTAAGAAAGATTCCTCCATAACTATGTCACTGAAATATAATTTGTTCTATTATTGCATTCAAAAACATGATTATATCTTTGTTCCTCTGGATGTGCAAGATGTGAATATGTTTTTTGTCTGCCTTAGGCTGCTCACAATTGCTGAAATTACTGTGCGCTTCAGATAAAGTGGGGGAAGAGAATGAAGGCTGCTATATGGTGCCTGATGATTTATTTGTGCTTTGCTTGTGATTAAAAATCCTGCAGCCATATGGGCAAGTAGAAAATGGGAAGGAAAAGGATGGGAACTGAATTTCAGAATATATAATTTTCAGTGTAAATATTTGGAGAAAGAGAGAGAGAGAGAGAGAGAGAGAGAGAGAGAGAGAGAGAGAGAGAGAGAGAGAGAGAGAGAGAGATCACTTCTTTTCATAATCATGAATTATACCCCCAATAAGTTGTCAACTCTATAAAGAACTGGGTTAGCTAATGGGCTCCACAGGTATTTAATAGTATAAAGAAACAAGAAAGAAAATAATCTGAAAGGATACAAGACAAAGTGCTAAAAAAATTGGAATCTTCTGAGGAAAAGAATAAGTCCAGTCATTTTACTAGTAGCATCACAATTAAATGCTTTTTATTTCAAGGATGATTACAGCAAGAAAAAATTGATCATGTACGTCAATAAGTCATATTCAGATTTAGAAAAGATTAAGTTTCTGCTCAATGAAATCAGGAATTTACCATGGTCAAAGTACCTGCAAATCATTGGATCAAGGAAAAGTCATGTCACTTTTATTGATCCAATGATTTGCAAGCACTTTAACCATGATAAATTCCTGATTTCATTGAGCAGAAATTTAACCCTTATCCCTCTTAGATAGTTAAGATATTTTAGAATACACACACATACATTTATTTTATTTTATTATTTTATTTTATTTTATTTTATTTTATTTTATTTTATTTTATTTTATTTTATTTTATATTTTATTTTATTTTATTTTATTTTATTTTATTTTATTATTTTATTTTATTTTATTTTATTTTATTTTATTTTATTTTATTTATTATTATTTTATTATTTTATTTTATTTTATTTTATTTTATTTTATTTTATTAATTAACTGTGATCTCTATATTTTACTTGGTCTATGACCAAATAAAGATTTGATTGATTGATTGATTGATTGATTGATTGATTGAAAATGTGATGTCAGGAAAGAAGGTAGAACTTTGAGAAAAGTGACAGAATTTAAAATACTAATACAGAATCAAGGCATTGATACATATCTATACATTGATATTGAAATATGACCTAAAGACAGGAAAAATAAAAAACAGCCTTTCAAAAAAGGAGGCAGAACTTCAAAGAACTAATTAGAAAAGAACAAAGGGAATAAAATTCATTCCAAACTACAATTTGAGGGAAATGGGTACAAAATGTTTTATAGATGGTATATAATCACATCAGTGATTGCTAAATCATGTAACAACAAGAGCTGGAAATGCCATAATAAAGGAACATAATGATGGTCACGTAAAAAATTCCAAAATTATTGGAAGGAAATAAACCAAAACATTCAGAAAAACCTTGAAAATTTGCAAATGAAACTATGAAGATTTTTTTTTATTAGGAATAATTCCAGAGAGCATTATTAATAATGATCGCAATCCAGTAAGATACTTGTTGTCAACAGGAACCATTATTTTGGCACCACATTGGAAAAAGTGAAACACTCCCAAGATTGGGAGACCAAAAGTTAAGAATACACATGTCTATGGAGATTCTCAGTCATCCAGGTCAATGGTTGTCCCCAAAGTGTTATTTTAGGAGACAACTGGACTTTCTTGGTTTTCTTTGAAGACATTACACTTTTCATCCAAGAAGCTTCTTCAGCTCTGACTGGATGGTGGGGAATGGAAGGATTTATACTCCTTGCAGACAGCTGGTCATTTGCATTCTTTAGGGAGTCATTGAGGCCACTTGGAGGTTTACTTGTGTCCTCAGGGTCACCTGAGTAATGCAAATGTGTGTGCAGCCTTCTTGTCAGCAGGATGTTTTCTGCCCTGTGTCCCTTCCCTGTTGAAGACTGGTGCACTGTGTATTAAGAATTACACTGTGTATTAAGAATGCACAGTGATGGCAAAATTGATTGTATGTGTTCATAACAGAAATTTAAGTAATTCAAAGAGGAATGGCAATTTTACACCTTTGGCATGTGGTTTCTAATGCAAAATCTGTTTTTTTTAAATATTGCTTTTACTATTTCACTCTTTTGTTATCTATATTCTTTATTCTTTTTAATCGGGTTAAAGAACTTAAAAGTGATAAATTTATAATAAAGTTTTTCTTCAACCACAAAATCAGGCCTGAGTCATACGTATAATTTGGGTTTATTAATTGATGACCATGAAGCTAACATTTGCAATACTTACTTTGGGTCACCCACAAAAATGGAGCCGTAGTTTAAAAGAAGGAATGTCAGCTTGGAGTATAAAAATTCTGTATGCTAAATATTCAAACCCTTTCCACTAATGCTAAAATTGTAGGTTATTTAACAAGATGAGCATGTTTTTTTAATGTATGTTTTTTTTAAAAAAATGAGCATTTTCTCCTTCATACCCTTTTCATTCTGCTTGCATTCATTTAACCTGGCCCCAAGAGATTAATTTCTTTTTCATTATCATTGTAGCAGTGACCTGCAATAAATGCTGAGTTACAGCTTGATTTATCGGGAGCTGCGATGGCTATTTACCATATTGAGCAATAATCTTCATTCTTCCCTCAGTGGAGGGGAAAAAGAGAGCTACCTTGAGATTTTTTGCAGGAAATATCAAACTATAATGTCTGTTCACAAAAGTGGTGCACATTTTTTCTTCAGTTGAGTGCTGCACCAGCTTTTCCTCTGCATGTTGGAGATCATGAAAAACCAGATAGCTAAATGGACCTCTCTCCTCTCCTCTCCTCTCCCTCTCCTTCCCTCTCCTTCTCCACTCCACCCCTCTCTCCACTCCAATCTTCCCTCCCCTCCTCACATTAACTTTCTGTATATATCTGGAAAGAATTGGATGACTTAAGCTTTTTCAAAAATAATAAGTTTTGGTCCATTTCCTTTTGTGGTAGCAAAGGAAATTCTCGTGGAGTTATTAGGTGACTGCAATTTTTAACGCCTTGATTTACTGTGCTAATATATTGCACATTTAATGCATTAAATAATCCTCATAAGAATTCCGGTGAACAAAATCTGGCCATTAGGAGAAGAATGTTTTGAATCCCTGGGACAGCTGATATTTTACCAATGGCCAATTCATTTGTGAAAATAAGTACCTGCATAATCAACAATGCGTATCTTGCTATGCAGAATTGCTTTCCTGTATTTAATTAGAACCTTTTCTTTTATATCTCCAATCACAGTGTGCCCAAAGCTAACTAAATCTTCAAATTGTTTTTATATTCTCTAAGCTGTCTATATTTGCCTTGTGTAATAATATTCATTGGTATATTGCCATATATTGTAATGAAATTTTTACAACCCTGTGCAACAGCTGTAATTTTTAATGACTTTTTCTGGAATACTGATAGTGTAACATGTACTGCTGAAATAGGCTCAAATAAAAAGGTATTTTTTATGTTCACTCTAGAATCAAGCCGCTCTAGAATCAACTAGGTAAGCTTATAGATTCTACAAGGTTGACTGGACAAAGAGAAGGAAGATGTTTACAAATAATAAACATTCAAAATTGCTATGATGATGATGATGACGATGATGCCTCATTGCAAAGACAGATGGATAATAAGATGGATAGGTTCAAAAATAACACCCTAGTTATCTTTCCAATAAATGTTGGATGTGGAACAATGCAAAATATCCACACCCCAAAATTGTAGGTAAATTGGAACACAATCATAGGCCACAGTTTGTGCTTGAATCTTCATTCAAGGTTGCTTCTAAATTTGAACAAAATACATGCTTTTTGAAACAGCGTGCACATGTATTAAACACTGAGAAATGAATGCACTTACTGTATAAGGTTTGAAGTCCATCCATCTAAATATATTACAATGTACTGTATTTGCGTATGGTTCTGGCCCATTGTAACGTGACCCAACTCCATGAAAAAAAAAGGTCAGTAAGTTCTACTTCAGTTAACTGAAAGATAGATAATGCCCTTTTGAGATTCTTTTCAAAGGGGAAGGAATCTGTGAAAGTTGCACTGGTGAAGAATAGTAGATGTTCTTGAACGTTCTTAGTTAATCAAAATATTGGTTTTTCATTGTAGGTCTCTGGAGATTATCACTCATCCAGGTCATGGCTGTACCAAAGGTACTTTTTCAAAAGACAGCTGGATTCTCTTTGTATTTCCTTGAAGATGTTTTACTTCTCATCCAAGAAGCTTCTTCAGTTCTGGCTGAATGGTGGGGTATATAAATCCTTCCATTTCCCCACCATTCAGTCAGAACTGAAGAAGCTTCTTGGATGAGAAGTAAAACATCTTCAAGGAAAAACGAAGAATATCCAGTTGCCTCTTGAAAATGCACCTTTTTCAATTGTATAATCTCTAAATTTGCCTGCCTCCTTTGAGTCAATTGAATCTCAAAGAAAGTCAACATGGTGTAATTCCTTCCACTAGGCTATTTTTCCCAGAAAGGCAAATTGTGAAAAGTCCTTTAGGATCCAGAAGGGTAGAAAGTGGAGTGTACCCAAACCACTATCTCTTTCTAGCTGCCATAACTTTCTTTTCTACTTCTACCAATATAGGCTCAAAAACGTAATCAAGGGTAATTCAAAAGAAAATTTCAAGTAATTTCAAGAATTGACAGGAGAAGAAATAGTTTTCTTTCCAAATGGATTTCAGCATGGAGTTAATTTTCATCCATATCTAAAATGAGTTAAACTCTCAGATACGCAGCTATAACTGCGAAGCTGAAACAGATGTAGCTCAAGAAGGACTTTCCACTACATCAGAGCTCTCCAAACTTGGCAGTTTTAGAGATTTGTGGACTTCAACTCCCAGAATCCCCCAGCCAGCCATGCCAATTCTGGGAATTGAAGTCCAGTTTTAAAGTTGCCATATTTGGAGACCCCTGCACTACATGAAAAGTTGTTCTTTATGGAATGGGGAAAGTAGGTGTCGGCATCCGTGAAATAACCCTAGGCTGTCCAAAGGAATAAATAATTTATCTGCATATGTTGCAAAATTCTATTAAATAGTTGGGAACCATGGTCAGGTGATATTCAGTGTAGTGTTAAAAAAAAATCCCTTTGCTATTCTTCCATGCATTTCTGGAATGCCTGGAAACACAAATTTGATTAGGCTTTATTCATATACATAAGAGCTTTGACAAAAGAGCAGCCTTGATATACAGGTAGTCCTTGACTTATGACCACAACTGTGTCCAAACTTTCTGTTGCTAAAGGAAACATTTGTTAAGTGCCCTCTTTTATGACTTTTCTTGTCTCGGTTGTTAAGTGAATCACTGCATTGTTAAGTTAGTAACATGGTTGTGAAGCGAATCTGGCTTCCCCATTGACTTTGCTTGTAAAAAGGTTGCAAAAGGGGATCACATGACCCTTGGACACTGCAGCCGTCATAAATATGAGTCGGTTGCCGAGCATCCACATTCTGATCACGTGACCGTGGGGAGGCTGCAATGGTCATAAGTGTGAAAAATGGTCATAGGTTACTCTTTTCAGTGCTGTTGTAACTTTGAAGAGTCACTAATGGTATAGTAAGTCAAGGACTATCTATCCCATATGAAAGATGGCCAACAGCTAAATCTATTCCTATTTCATCACCAGCTATAGCTATACCAGACATACCTTTCATTTGATCATTGTTTACTACAGTCTCAGAATAAACCTTCTTTATGCAAAATTTCCATGACCCTTCAAGGCAAATTTAGGGGCAGCAAGACCACCACCCAAAATAGAATTCATTTGTATTCTTTCTTCATTGCAGGAAACATTTATGCAAAAAATCTATTTCTTTGGGAAAACTGTGGACAAAATATTTGAGAGAAGTTAAAAAAAAATTTGCAGAAGATTTCTTTTATTATCTCTGTAGTTTGCATATATATTGCAAAACTAACTGACGCTGCTTTAGATTTGCAAAAGGGTGGGGAGGTCTCTTTCTTGAAAATCTAAATATGGAACAATTTAGCAACCTATTATTTATTGTTATGGTTCAAGATTTTTCTCTAGGCAGTCACTAACAGTCAACATTGACTTAATGGCACACAACTGATCAATTTATTTTTCTTGTCTTTTATCTATTTATGGTTCAGTGCAACAGTTCTGGTAAAATAAAATCTTCAGATTATTAAGATTATTAAGTGGTGTTTTTTTTTTTTTTGATGGAGGCAGTGAACAGATTTCAGTTGTGCCTCTTCAGAATATTAAGAAGTAAGTTGCGGATGTTAAAACCTGCTTTGAGACTTGAAGATATGTTCCACGTTTCTTCTAAGTTATTTGTTCATGAAAGAAATAACTGTCTTATTGAGTAATTGCATAGGATGTCCTGCTAATTTCATACACATTCTGTATAGATATAGAAATACTTAGGTTGGGACTTCCTGTCCTGCGCAATAGTGACTGCAGCACCCCCACGGCTAATTTTCATCCAGCCTGGAGACCCTAATGGGTCCAAGTCACCCCGGGGGAGGCAGCGAAGAAAGAAGAGCTATGACAAAAAAAGACAACAATCTGGGCTGCAGACAAAGAGAGAATTATAAACTTTAGGGGAAAAAATCTTTTTTGAACTCTTTGGATTACAAATATCTATTTAACTGGCACTCTAAAGCTATTTGCAGATAAGAAGGAAAACTTCAACTTTTTTTAAAAAATTCCATTTATATCCCGCCCTTCTCCGAAGACTCAGGGCGGCTTACAAGCTTAGCAGTAGCCTTCATTCTATGTATATGCCTGCTTATTAGGGCTTTCACACACACCCCAAGCGGCATTATTACAAAGTCAGCTTAATTGCCCCCAACAATCTGGGTCCTCATTTTACCTACCTCGGAAGGATGGAAGGCTGAGTCAACCTTGAGCCTGGTGGGATGCGAACCTGCACTAATTGCAGGCAGCTGGTGTTACTTAAGGAGGCATTTTGGCCATCATGGATCAGAAACATGTAGATAGAGCACACCAAGAAAACATAAATACTTCTCAGGAGGAAATATATAGTATACTGCAATTAATTCAAATAACACTGAGTTCAAATCACAAAGAAATCCAAAATAACTTTGAAAATATAAATCAATTTATTTCTAAGTTAACTCTACAACAAAAAAACTTCCAGCAAACAACAACAGAGAAGGAGCAGACAAAACAAATAAGTGGACATAAAATTGAAAATAGAGACTCAAAGATGGAACTTAACAAAGCAAGACAACATGATTTAATCCTAGTGGGGAAAAATTTACAAGAAATGGAAAAAAACAACTCATCCCTTAAGACTACAAAATAAATCAGAGGACAAAAAAACAGATTGGATAAAATGGAATGTAGAGATGTTGAAAACGTCAGAGAGAAAGGAAGTGATAAGAAGCAAAGAAGGAGAAAAAAAAAGATTTTCAAGAAACATGGAAAGGCAAAAGTCTCATATAAAGACACTTTATTTGATTTACTTCTTATACCTACAGCAACAGTCATGAATATATGGAAAAAAACTTTTTGATTCAGCAAAACACATTGATCAAGAAAGATATTGGTCAAAGGGAAAAGATCAGTGAAAATTAAGAAAATAGATGATGGGATCTACCAGAGAGGATATTTTAAAAAGAAACATTTGTTTGAATATGGTTAAAGAAATAGAAAATATTCTGAATACATATGTCATTCTAAGAGGGATGGATTCCTTAAATAATACAAAGTCAATGGGGAAGCTGGTAATAAGTCAAAAGCTGCTCTTCCTCCCATTTCTTTTTTGCCTGCCCATGGTCATTCGCTTTATTTATTTCGGTAAGTAAATATTAACTTATTATTGAAGTTTGTTTACCGCTGCAATGATTTTATATATATATATATATATATATATATATATATATATATATATATATATATATATATATATATATATATATATATATATATATATATATATATTCTACAGATAGTCCTCAAGTTACAACAGTTTATTTAGTGGCTTGCAATGGTACTGAAAGAAGTGTTTTTCACACTTATGACCATTGCAGCATCCCAATGGTCACATGATCAAAATTCAGATGCTTAGCAACTCATTCATATTTATGACAGGTTGCAATGACCTAGAGTCATGTGATTCCCTTTTGCAACCTTCTGACAAGCAAAGTCAATGGGGCAACCAAATTCCCTTAACAACCATGTTACTAACTTAATAATTGTGGTGATTCGTTTAACAATTGTGACAAGCAAGGTCATAAAATGGGGCAAAACTCATTTAACAAATGTTTTTTCTTAGCAACAGAAATTTTCGGCTCAATTGAAGTGGTGTGTTTAGAACTACCTGTATGTAGCACTGTATGTCACACTTAACTGAATTCTTTTCCTTTTATGCTTGTTTCCTTGTCAGTCGTTGTTGTGAAAAGATGAGCTGAGGCAACAGAAATTTTGGGCTCAATTGTGGTTATAAGTTGAGGACTATCTGTACTTTACTTACATGGTCATGGGACCATCCATCTTTGGCTAAAAAACTAATAATAAACTTAAAATTTAATGATCCTTCTGGTCACATCAGACTGCACTATATTTCTTTCAATTGATGACCCAATGGGTCACAGGGCTGTCCAGTATGAAACAGAATTAAATGCTATCACCATTCTAAAGCGACAGTGACATATGTTTTCCCACAGTGATAAACTTTATTTCTGCTTGCATAGAAAAATATATTTTACAGCTGGGAAGGTTATTAGACGACAATAATCAGCAAATAAGTGCCTTAGCATTCTGCCTGAAAGTCACTGATGCCAAACACATAATGGTCCATTACAGCTTTATTTGTATTTGCATATTTTGTAGACCATTTTCAGAGGCCCCAGATATTGTTCATTTTGCAATCATCACAATATCTGTGGCACATCAACTTGGAAAATGACTTGGGGAGGAAAGTGGGTTTCTCTGGTCTATTAGGAGCACTCTTTTTTATGATTAAAGTCAGAAAAACAATGTTCCTCCTGGTTATAGTGAAATGTACAAATTGAAGCCTCACCCGTAGACTAGTCTCCAAACACATATTTAAAAACGGTAGAAGAGAGTCATATTAAGTAATGGGAATTAGAATTAGCTTTCCAACTCAGAGTATAATTCTTGCATAGCAACACTGGTGCGGTTGCCAGAAATAATATTTTGTATTTTAGAGTATAGGATTTTAATAACATATTAATCTCGGTAAGAAATGAAAGAACCAATTTATTTTTGTTGTAGTTTTGGAAAAGCAAGTTTTTATTATTTGTATTAGTATTTTGGTCTTTATTGCAAACAATAAAGAAAGGAAAAACTTAGACTAAAAATCATTGTGATCTTTGCTTATTCCAAACTTCTTGGTGTCAGCAAGATTACATCACATACATTATAGTCAAATATCTTTGGGGTCTATATGGTGGCCCATGAGCTGCACATGATATATGAGAATATATTTCTAATTCATCAGCAGTGAAGGAAATTGATACGGATATGAAATGGATGCAATAGAGATAGGCAAATGGACTTTACTCTCTGGACTCTCATCATCAAAGCTTCTGTTTGCTTGGGAATTGTTTCATGTTATCCTTGGCAGGTAACAGTTGATGCATCCTACCAAAGCTGTTGTCTTAAAAAAAAAACATCCAACATATACACAGCAATAGCATATAGCCTTATAAACCACCCCATAGTGTTTTATAGCACTCTCTGGGTGGTTTACAATGTCAGCATTATTTGCATATTGCTCCCAATAATCTGGGTCCTCCTTTTGCCGATCTTGCAAGGATGGAAGGCTCAGTCAGCCTTGAGGCCCATCAGGATTGAAGTTCAGACTGTTGCAGACTTTGCCTTCAATAAAGGTAAAGGTTCCCCCGCACATGCGTGCTAGTCGTTTCCGACTCTAGGGGCCGGTGCTCATCTCCGTTTCAAAGCCGAAGAGCCAGCGCTTGTCCGAGGACGTCTCCGTGGTCATGTGGCCGGCATGACTAGACGCCAAAGGTGCACGGAACGCTGTTACCTTCCCACCGTAGTGGTCCCTATTTTTCTACTTGCGTTTTTACGTGCTTTCGAACTGCTAGGTTGGCAGAAGCTGGGACGAGTAACAGGCGCTCACTCTGCTACGCGGCACTCGGGATTCGACCCGCCAAACTGCCGACCTTCTTATCGACAAGCTCAGCGTCCTAACCCACTGCCTTCAATACCACACTTTAACTACTCTGCCACCAGGGCTCCTATGTGAAGGTCAATTATACATTTTATACCTTGTACTGATTCACACAACATATTAAGCTATGCTGTGCCGGGCCTATTTTAAGAAGAGATTGAGCAGTCACTTGTCTGAAATGGTGTAGGGTTTCCTGCTTTAACAGGAGGCTGGATTAGAAGACCTCCAAGGTCCCTTCCAATTCTATTATTCTGTTATGTTGTTGTTATTCTGCTATTCTGCTTATTTAATACTTGTATGGAAAACAACATGGCCCATGCCCAACATGACTCTAAATATTCCATTTCTCCCCCCACCCCATGGAATGAACTAATACAAGCATTCCAAAAATAGTTAGCTTGGAAGATTGATTCCAGGGCTGAGATGCATTTCCTTTACTTGCCCCAAAGTTCCTACCTCTCAACTGACAGTTCCCCTTTTGTGAAAGGAACACTGTTTAGAACTAGAATTTGCCAGGGGAAACATGGTTTTAATGCTTGCCAACATACTTGGGTTTCTCTTCAAGGGAGAGATTTGGAGGCATGCTTGGTTTTTTCTATTCCAAGCATGCCTTCCTTGCCCTATTGCCACTGGTTAATTAGGCAGATGGGAGTCTTGGCAATGCCATTCCTCTATGTCCGGTTTCCCCAGCAGTCCAGAACACATTGAAGGAGGTAATTCATTTGAGCACCTGTAATTTGTGTTTATAATAGCCAAGGCAAAGGACTCACTTTAATACACTGCTAATCAGGAAGCTTTAATTACAAAGCTCAACAGAATGCTTTGCCAATAATCTAGGTAGCTTCAAAATGGAGATATTCAGCAGGTATTGGGTAATTTATCAGCTGACCTTATATAGCTTCTGTAGATCTTAGGTCCTTATTGCTTGTCATACCTGCACCATCTCATCTGCTAAATGCTTCTTTCAAAGCCAAAGTGAAGTGAATTGGGCCACAAGGTTGGAAACTCATATACTAGCTTGGCAGCTAATGGCTGCATTCATATGGTGTGTTTATCCTAATTACCAAAATAACCCACATTCTAACTTTTCACAATACATTCAACTTGAATATATCCAAATGGGATGGGTATGCATCATATACCAGCTTAAAAAAACCCTCCCAACTAAATGTAATACAATGGAAGTTTAGTGTATTTGCTAATGTATCAGTTAAGTCTTTATCAAACTAGGGGTCACATATGCTGTGAAATCACAGCCTATCTAACATAATATTGGATGCGTGAAACCTTTGCTCCTTAAGAATGACTATTATAATGACCGTTATAATATATATATTTATTTAAATATATAACGACTATTATGACTGTTCAACTAATATATAAAACATTTCACCTCCCTCTCCCCCCATCCCTCTTTCTCTCTAGAATCCAGAATCCACTGTACATAAGGGGTAAGATCATTTGAATATCAAAATATTGCTGTTGATTCTATCTCCTAATAGGCCTCCCATATACCTGTGGAATACTGTGGAAAATGAATTTTGAAACTGGATGGATCTTTAGATTTGATGAAGTGGAGTTTGTCTTCAGTTCCTATACTGACTGGACTTAGCCTAAAGGTATAGACCAGTACCACAATCCCTGCTCATTGGTTATAATGGAGTAGGGATATTAAAGCAATCCCATTATTTAATTCTTGAGGCACTCTTGCTGGAATTTTGCTCAGTGCATTATATTAGCTCAGGGGTCTTTAAACTTGGCCCTTTTATGACTTGTGGACTTCAACTCCCAGAATTCCTTAGTCAGTATGCCCAATGTTTAAAGAGTATATTCCAGAACCCCTGGCCAACACAGCCAACAAGATTTTTTGATATCTTTATGCTAACATAACTGGAACAAGATTCTAGTAAGTACTATACATGACATCTTTTCATAACAATTTTTTTAGCTTTTTCAAAGCTTAATTGAAAAAATACAGAGTGAATTTAGAACAAATTCATAATCGTTATGAGTTTGATTATTTATAACATTTAAAACAAAGATTAGAACCAGCTCTGTAAATAAAAATACTCTCAGCTGATTTGCATCAGCAGTTCAATGCTTGACTAAATAAGGTTTGGGAAGTTCATTTTTCATACCTATCATGGATTGTCATTTAGTTGATCCAAACATCAATAGAATGGAAATTGGTGCCTTTTTATTATTTTGAAGACATAATGATTCTTCATGCACACTGTAGATCAGATACTTGTTTCACTTGCATGTGTTGCCTCAGCACCATTTTGAATCCAGTTTGATAATAATTTTAAAGGATAAAACATAGATAACTATTACCATCACTTTATGAGCATAAAGAGTTGTACAGTAGTAGCAGTAGCAGTAGCAGTAGCAGTAGCAGTAGCAGTAGCAGTAGCAGTAGCAATAATAATAATAATAATAATAATAATAATAATAATAATAATAATAATAATAATAATAATAATAATAATAATAGTTGGAAGGACCTTGGAGATCATCTAGTCCAACACCCTGGTCAGGCAGGAAACCCTATACCATCTCAGACAAATGGTTGTCCAATCTCTTCTTAAAAACTTCCAGTGTTGGAGCATTCACCACTTCTGGAGGCAGCTTGTTCCACCGATTAATTGTTCTAACTGTCAGAAAATTTCTCCTTAGTTCTAGGTTGCTTCTCTCTTGGGTTAGTTTCCATCTGTTGCTACTTGTCCTGCCATCAGGTGCTTTGGAGAATAGCTTGACTCCCTCTTCTTTGTGGCAGCCCCTGAGATATTGGAACACCTCTATCATGTCACCCCTTGTCTGTCTGAAAAAGTTTCTCAAGACTTCAAGAAAAGGTTTTTCTTATCCAGTTACCCTATCTTTCAAGTTATGCATTATTTAATTGAAATGGAAACCTGTACACACATACGCAGTGGCTCAGTGGGTTAGGACGCTGAGCTTGTCAATCAGAAGGTCGGCAGTTTGGTGGGTCGAATCCCGAGTGCTGTGTAACAGAGTGGGTGCCTGTTACTCGTCCCAGCTTCTGCCAAGCATGTAAAAATGCAAGTAGAAAAATAGGGACCACTCCAGTGGGAAGGTAACAGCGTTCCGTGAGCCTTTGGCGTCTAGTCATGCCGGCCACATGACCACGGAGACGTCCTCAGACAAGCGCTGGCTCTTCGGCTTTGAAATGGAGATGAGCACCAGCCCCTAGAGTCGGAAACGACTAGCACGCATGTGCGGGGGAACCTTTACCTTTACCTTTTACACACATAGCAGGTTATTGGCCTACTTTGCATAACAGGGTTAATCCTGCAGTGATAGGATAGTTTGATCCCAAACCAGTTTTGAAGCAATTGGGAATATTGTCCTTTCCCACCCACTCAATGTTGATTCTTGAAAGAAAAGCGATAGAGTTATAGGATGTCTGAACAACAAAACAGGAGTCACTTCCTAGATCTGCCAGCCTTTAGATATCCTCCCATACCTTTTAATCCTTGATTGTTTGCCATTCCATGCCCACTGCTGCTTGACTGACCAATGAAAAAGAGGTCATAGATGCCTTTACCTATTTTTTCCTGGCATAATGCTTATGGGATAGTATGTAGGACTGGAGAAATGGGTGATTTTTTTTTTTACTTTTTGAAATGGTTACTCTTTTCTTGATTAGTGTAACTGTGGACTGCCAATTAGTATTGCTAGTACTCTGCATTGTGGCAAATAGATGATTGCATTAATTATAAACAGCTTCTCTCTTAAACCATTTTAGATTGAAACTTGGGGTGTTTATCTAATTACCTTATTTTTGGGTAGGGACTGTGGGTATAGCAAAGTTGCAAGTTAGAGATGTAGCTAATTCTGAAAATGTATAATAAATCTCGTAAAGGTTTCTAGCACAGAACACCATTATAAATATTTGTTGATAGATTAGGATTTAGGCAGGAAAAAAATCACAGTTAAGTACTAGCTCTGAATAATTTCTTTGAAACTCAAACAATTCTCAAACTATTCCTTTTTCCTGTAAAAAATTTACTATAATGCAAAACAGCCAGATAACATTCCCTCCTTGATGGTTGATTTACAAAATGGTTGCATAAACATGTACACCAAACTTTTGAAATTTTATCAAACTGTCAAGCAATTTTAAGCACTTGGCTTTGATTTAGAAATCATTACTACAAGTGTCATCCTTATCTTGAATATTCAGTCCTGCCACTCTTTGGTGCAAGCTAAATTTACAGAAAGCCTTCTCTATTTACTTCAGGTAGAATGTGTTTGCAAGTCATTTAATGTGCAGATCATGAATGTTTGACTTCCCATACTCATCAAACACTGCCAAAATTGTCTGAAAAGTATCTGGAATACTTTCCAAATAATATATGCTCCAAGTGATGATATGACCCCCATCCATCTATTAACTGGATTCCACCAAAGGAAGACTATCAGGATGTTAAAGGGACAAAAAAGATGTATGAAAAATTTACTTGGCAAACTGGAAGAGGATGGTTGCTGTCTTCCATGTCTACCCTATTGTCAAGAAAGTATGAATGAGCCCACATTGTCATCAGCTTTACTTAAAACAGTTTTACCTTTTATCATGGACTACAATCCTTCTGCTGTTAGTGTACTCTAATAAGAAACAATGTGTTGGATCCTATTTTCCAATTTCCTCTTTCTTTCTTTCTTTCTTTCTTTCTTTCTTTCTTTCTTTCTTTCTTTCTTTCTTTCTTTCTTTCTTTTTCTTCTTTCTCTGATGTGGTTTAGATTTTCTTTAGTTCTGCCAGAGTAAGGAAAGTCTTATTATGATTATTTTTCTTTGTGATACATTTTGTCATTACTTAGGAGTCACTCTGGCTTTCTTGCATTTTGGGATCAGGTGAATATTTCCTTTGGGATCTCTGAAATGCAAAGAAGGTATGCAAACTCTGAGACAGATGAACAGCTGGTTTTTTTTAAAGCACATGAGAAGCATGCAGGCCTTACTGAGTTGATCAAGGTGGTAAAACAGGCTTGAACGTATTCTGTCACCTTTTTGTTGAAAGCTCACAGCATAGTTTCCTACCACTTTGAAGTGGGAACTGTATGAAAATTGATCTAAGACCATGACTAAGGCTAATAAACAAGGAAAATCCCCAACCCTAATATTTAATTTATGGCTTTTTCAGCAGGTTATATCTTTATTTATTTGGATACCACCTTAATTCTTTTTACCAATAACTCAACCCAGCAAACTTATCCAACACACTTTTCTCTTCCTCTTTTCCTCATAGTACCAACCCTGTGGGTTGGGCTGAGAGAGAATGACTGGCCTAGAGTCACCCAGATGACTTTCAGGCCTAAGGTAGAACTAGAACTCATGGTCTCTTGGTGATTGGCTCAAAGTTAGCCAGATGATTTTTCATGCTTAAATTGCGACACGTGGCTTTTTCTGAATTCTATAAGCTACATTGCACATAAATTTGAGAAGTATATGGCATCTCATAAGCCATATTTTGTGTTTTGGTTCTTGATTTGGAAGATTACAGGTTTGGTCCAAAAGCTTATAGACTGATGGTAGAAAATCCTTTTTGTCCTGTTCAGTTGTGTCCACCTCTTGGAGATTTCTTCACAAGGTTTTCAGGAGTGGTTTGCCATTGCCTCCTTCCTAAGGCAGAGAAAAAGTGACTGCCACAAGGTCACCTAGCTGGCTTTGTGCCCAAAGTAGGACTAGAATTCACAGTCTCCTGCTTTGTAGCCTGTTGCCTTAATCACTACTCAAATGGTCCCTCAGAAAATCTGTACTGTGTTCTAAATCAGGTTTTAATTCCTTAGAAAAATGCTTGGAAATGAATGTCATACTAACATAAACATGCCTGTTTGTGTTTGTGTGTCTATCTGTGTGTGTGTGTGCACAAGCATGTCCCTAATAAGGAATTAAAGCAGAGCAAAAATCATTTATAGGTATTTATAGATGATGGGGAAAATGTGTATCATGAGCCCAGCATATTTCAGGCTGATTAAGTTTTTTATTAGTACCTCATGTAAAGTATGATTGCTGACAGCCATGTGTTCAGAAGATTATTATGATTAACCTGAATCAAATCACAACTAGAATTGAATTAGCCTTTCTCTGCCTCCCTTTCAGTGGTTCACCCAGAGCAGGGAGGAATCAGATCTGCTGGTGGTCACATAAGGATCTGATGTCTTAGTAAAAAATAAAAAAAAATAATTAACTCTTTCTTTCCAAAAATCTCATTTTCTCAAGCGAGCATCATGAAGTAGAGCAAGTTTGCCCAGTTGGGAAAAGAGCAATTCGTTCTCGATTCTTGATTCTTAACAAAAGCAGGCAGTATTTAGTCCAAAATCATGATTCTCACAATAGCCACCCAGATGCCTACAAAACTGTATGTGAGGATAGAGATGCAACATCCTGGTGTCAACTCTACAACAAACCTGGATGCAGTCATTTTTGACATTCTAGCTTGCCACAAGAAAAGTGAGGGGGGGAAAGGTATTTTTCATGGTCTAAACATGAGCAAATCTTGTGGGAACCAAGGTTGTTCCCATACCAAAGGAGAGAAAAGGAATCATTTAGTCAGAAAGCCCGCCAAGCCATTCTGTTGGATAGCATGAGTAGAGAGGTGGGAATTGTTACCTTGTAGTACTTTGATTCTTGGGGGGGGGGGGAAAGAGTTTAGATCTGGTTTCATTTTTGACCATGCCAGTATTATGTACCCAATAAACATGTTCTCTGAGGAATTTTCCTGCCTTGGAGCTCTGATTTATTACAGATCTTTTTATCTGTATTTAGATCTTTTGGAGGTAACAAATGGCCTTCAGCTTAGGTTGTGCATCCGTGATGTAAGAAGATGGCACATTTTATTTTTTAAGTATGGTGGTAGGAAAGATTCTGGTTCTCTGATCAAGTAAAAGATTAGTTCACTTTTTTTTTCATCGAGATAAGAGGCTTGGACCCTATGACATATTCTCCAGAATACCTTTTCCCCAGATGTAAGGAAAAAAAAATCTTATCACTGAAGTGAATAGCCCAGAAGGTTGACAAGTAACTAATTCTGCTTTTATAACACAACCATCACAAAATAGTTACATTTGTTGCCTGCAAAAAGAAAAAAGAAAAAAAGGACTATCATTACTAAGCCACTTGCAAATTCAATTGATCACTCTTTCTGAAATCAGTCTCAAAGGCACAACCATGGTGGCTGCAATTAAAAGATGGCTAATTAAAACTCATTATGAAATGGTTAATTGATTTTTATAATCTTTCAGTGATGCCTTCAGCCTCTTGGAAGCAGGGGAAAAAAGCTACATGAGTCATTTACAGCTGCTGGGGAAAAGACTTATTTTCTCTGTTACAGATTATTTAGCAAATTCATGGCTGAGATGAGAGCATAGGCCAGGGGTAGGCAACCTTGGCTCTTTTATGACTCATGGACGTCAACTCCCACAAACTACTTCTCGGTAAGCTAAAAAAAAGTGGGATATACAGCATCACCACCAGATGGATTTGTAACTGGCTGACAAATTGCACTCAACTTCCTTCTATGTAGATGGAACTATATCTACACAGAAGGAAGGAAGCTGTGGGGTACCCCAAGGTTCTGTATTAGGCTCAGTATTTATAAAAATCTTCAGAAATGATTTAGATGACGGAATAGATGGGGAACTCATTAAATTTGCAGAGGACACTAACTGGCAGGAATAACCAACCCTCCAGAATATAAGTTCAAGATCCAAATGGATCCCAACAGATTTGAATACTGGGCCCTATCTAACAAAATGAAATTCAGCGTAGAGAAAAGTTAGGTTTTACACTTAGAAAAATCAAATGTACAGGTATAGATTAGGTGAAAACTGTGAGAGGGATTAATAATAATAATAAAGTTGGAAGGGACCTTGGAGGTCATCTAGTCCAACCCACCCTGCTCAGGCAGGAAACCTTATACCATTTCGTACAAATGGCTGCCCAGTCTCTTCTTAAAAACTTCCAGTGTTGGAGCATTCACCACTTTTGGAGGCAGGATCTTGAAGTTCTAATGGACAATCACTTAAGCATGAGGCAGCAATATGCAGCAGCAGCCAAAATAGCCAACACAACTCTAGATTACATTAAGAGAGGGATAGAATCAAGATCACATGAAGTATTAGCACCACTTTATAAAACCTTAGTAAGATCACACTTAGAATACTGTATTGAGTTTTAGTCACCATATTATAAAAATAGATGTAGAGTCTCCCAAAAGAGTGCAGGGAAGAGCAACAACGATGATTAGGGAATTGGAGGCTAAAGCATATGAAGAACAATTTCAGGAATTGGGTTTGTCTAGTCTAATGAAAAGAAGGTTTACGGGTGACATGATAACATTGTTCCAATATCTCAGGGGCTGCCACAAAGAAGAGGGAGTCAACCTATTCTCCAAAGCACCTGAAGGCAGGACAAGAAGCAATGAATGGAAACTAATCAAAGACAGACGCAACCTAGAACTAAGAATACATTTCCTAACAGTGAGAACAATTAACCAGTGGAACAACTTGCCTCCAGAAGTTGTGAGTGCTCCATCACTGGAGGCTTTTAAGAAGAGACTGGACAGCCACCTGTCTGGAATCATATAGGGTTGGGCAAGAAGACCTCCAAGGTTCCTTCCAACTGTAACTGAATGGGATAGCAACCAAAGCACCATTAAGGGGGGATTTCCTGACTGTATTTGCAAGAAGCCAGCCCACCATATCCATTTGCCAAAGTCAGATTGTTTAAGAGAAAGATGAACATCAGAGCAATGCTTTTCCTGCAATATTTTATTCTGCCATGGATCTCCTGGGGGTCAAAAATAAAAATTAGTCCCAGCACCCTCCTTGGCAGAATGTACTTCCCCAAGAGCTCTACGAGTTGTGATTTCAAAGAAAAATCCAGCAAAAAAAAAAAAAAATCCAATAAAGTCAGCAAACCGAAAGGAAGGCAAGCAGCGCGGAGAAATGAGAAGTCTGAAGGCCAAATGGAATTTTAGCCAGCTCGTCTCAGTGCCATCAAATCACTTGAGAAAAAAAGAAGTGACATTTTTTTGAATCAGAATCTGCTTTTTTTGCAGCACATCAAAAAATAAAAAAAGGTGCCAGATGTTGTTTCTGCAACAACAGCTACTTCAGCCTGGCATTTTTGCATCCCGCAGTTTACAACTCTGCACCAGGAGCAACATATTCTAACTTCTGCAAAAGAGCAGCTCAAAATAAGAGTGGATGATTGCTACGCCAATGTTCTTTTCTTTTCAGATGGCAAAAAACATCACGGTAGACAGGAAAAACTTCATCCCAGCACAATTGGAGGGAGTAATCTTATGCTTCATTTATGCTGCAACAGCAAAGCTGACTCCTCCTACTTGTCTTTAGAGATGGAGGGAGGCAGGAAAGCAATATGGAGAAGCAGAGGAAGGCACTTCAGTTCCATGGCAACGTGACATGATTGCTGTTCCCTTGAAACAAAAGTAAGGGAAAGAGGGGAAAAGGAATTTTTTGTGGATAAATAGCTGTGAAAGAAAAATAAGTCCCATCACAGAACTTTTATAGGAGGGGATTTGCAGTATTCATCAACAGAGGTTCTACCCCAGTGGGCAATCTGCAACATCCTTCTTTCCGTGATCAAAAATTTCCCAGCAATATTTTTTCCTGAAATATGTGGCCAAAAATCTGTTCTCCAGTTACTTTAAAACATATAGTTTTTATATTTATTTTTTTTATTTTATTTATTTGATTTGTATACCGCCCTTCTCCCGAAGGACTCAGGGCGGTGAACAGGGACATTATATGAGTAGGCTTTAAAAGGAAAAAAAGTTGTGTTCAACTAAGCACATAAAAGGTAATGGTAAAGGTTCCCCCGCACATGCGTGCTAGTCATTTCCAACTCTAGGGGCCGGTGCTCATCTCTGTTTCAAAGCCGAAGAGCCAATGCTTGTCCGAGGATGTCTCTGTGGTCATGTGGCCGGCATGACTGGACGCCAAAGGTGCACAGAACGCTGTTACCTTCCCACCGTAGTGGTCCCTATTTTTCTACTTGCATTTTTACGTGCTTTCGAACTGCTAGGTTGGCAGAAGCTGGGACGAGTAACAGGCACTCACTCTGTTACGTGGCACTCAGGATTCGACCCGCCAGACTGCCGACCTTCTGATCGACAAGCTCAGCATCCTAATCCACTGACACTGTTATATAGCGTCCCTATATAACTAAGCACATATACTGGAGCAATTACAAAACCCTGCATGAAAGGAATTAAATTGAGAACCCATCAAGGGCAGAAAGAATCAGGAGACTAAGCAACTACTTTCAAATGAGCTTTTATTATAAAATTATACCAAAAAAGATACCTCCTTGTTTCTTATTTCCAGCATCTATTTTACTTTGGTTCTTTATTTTCCTATCTTGACCTCCATTTAATTCTATGCCATTGACAATAGTAGACAATATACATTATGTATTTCAGGGTTGAACCAAGACCCCAACATCATTTCTATTGACTTTAGATTCGATTACTCTTTTCTTAAATATTTTTCCTTTTAAACCCTTCTGGATCTACATTTTGAAACTTCTTAAGATTTCTGCTAGCCTCCTTAAGTCAGATTGTCCTCAGTCACTTGTGAGAGTTCTACTGATTGATGGAAGATGGCGTCACCTCTGTCAGCATCTGTTCATTAATCAAAACTGATTTAGTGCCCTTTTTTCTTCTGCTGAGCTTCCTGGTCCCCAGTTCTTCAGAACACTGGCATTTGGCCACCTCTGCTCCCAGTACAGGCAGTCGTTGACTTACAACCACTCAAAGTTACAATGGCACTGAAAAAAGTGACTTACAACCAATTTTCACACTTACAACTGTTGCAGTACCCCCACGGTCATGTGATCATAATTTGGACGCTTGGCAACTGGCATGTACATAGGATGGCTGCAGTGTCTCAGGGTCATGTGATCCACTTTTGTGACCTTCTGAGAAACAAAGTCAATGGGGAAGCCAGATTCACTTAACAGCCGTGTCACTAATTGAACAACTGCAGTGATTCACTTATCAACTGTGGCAACAAGGTTCATAAAATGGGGTAAAACTCACTTAAAAGCTGTTTTGCTTAGCCGTGGAAATGTTGGGCTCAATTGTCATAAGTTGAGGACTACCCGTAGTCACCATTCTTCTTTTTTTTTTTGTTGCTGTTGTTTCCAGCTCCTTCTTCTGGTTCATCAAATAAATGAAAAAATCAGGTTGTGGGGAAGGAAGAATTCAATCTTTTTTCTCCTAGGCATCTTTGGGGGAAAAAAGAAAAACCCTATAGAAGTTTTGCTGTCAAAACCGCAGTGCTAGAACCTCTGGATGCTCTGTGATTTGAAATGGAGCAACAATTTGAGAAGAGCCACAAAGACGATTAAGGGGCTGGAGGCTAGAACATATGAAGAATGGTTGCAGGAATTGGGTACGTCAAATCTAGTGAAAAGAAGGACTAGGGGTGAGAGGATAACAGTATGCCAATATCTGAGGGGCTACCACAAAGAAGAGGAGGACAACTTATTGTCCAAAGCACCAAAAGACAAGATAAGAAGCAATGGATGGAAACTAAGCAAGGAGAGAAGCAACCTAGAACTACTGTAAGGAGAAATTTCATGAGAACAGTGGAACAACTTGCCTCCAGAAGTTGTGGGTGCTTCTGGAGTTGTGGGTGCTTCATCAATGGAGACTTTTAAAAAGAGACCGGGCAGCCATTTATCTGAAATGGTATAGGGCAGGGGTAGGCAACCTCGTCTCTTTTATGATTCATGGACTTCAACTCCCAGAATTCCTGAGTCAGCATAGCTGAGTCAGCTATGCTGACTCAGGAATTCTGGGAGTTGAAGTCCATGAGTCGTAAAAGAGACGAGGTTGCCTACCCATGGTATAGGGTCTCCTGTTTGAGCAGGAGGTTGGGCTAGAAGACTTCCAAGGTCCCTTCCAACTCTGATGATATTCCATGTTCTATGCTCATTTGGAAGATGGGTTGGGGACACTTGCTTGTTTTTCTGATGGACCTATATAGGTAACTTCAATAAGTTAAAGAAAATGATGAAGAACAAGCCAATGTTGTTTCTATAAATTAAGTTCTTTTGAAGTTAAGCTGTTTAAAAATAAACTAAAGGTGGAAACTGATTAGCTAGTACAGGTGAGTTTTATACTGATTCACTGACCCTCAGAACTGATTTGAGGGTCAATTAGAAGCCGCAGGATTGCTAACTAAGCATCCCTGTTCCATTACAGACTTTGTTGCAGGACTAATCATATCCAGAAATGCCTGCTTGTGGAAAGACTTGATCTTGGATTCATAAACCAGGTTGCAGATTTGTGCTCTGTAGGATTCTGACCTTGTGTTTTCCCCACAGCAGGAATGAGAGTTTCTCGTGAAACAACACCCTGCTGTAAAAGTAAAATCAGAGAAGATGTTAATTAACTAGGGTTGCCAGTAGCTCTCACTGGGCAAAGAAGCTACACCACATGCTGCCATGTTAAAAGCATCCCGGTGCTTGATCTATCACTGTCATCTTCTGTACAATATTCCTGCAGGTGAAATGAATGGAGGGAAGAACAGCCTTCTAAAAAGATACATCAAATGTTGCCTTGCGAAATAAGTAGAACTGCTGGAGGATTTTTTTTTTCTTTTGCCAGTTCATGACTAACAAGGTGATTACGACAAAATTATGGGCTCAAAATAAACAACTAATTAAAATAAAGCAATACGTGTAATCAGTCAGAAAATATGCTTGGAAATGCAGAGTGAAGAGCAGATAGATGTAGAAATGCATTTGCCACAAGACATGAGTCTTTAAACATTATTTTTATTTCTTTATTCAATGTATATGCCACCCAAGAATGGCATGGTGGCCTAGTGGTGGAGAAGCTCACTTCTCTCTTGGAAGGTTGAAAGTTCAGTCCTAGGCAGTGGCAGATGTTTCTCTCCTAGGGTGCTAAGAAAAAAAATATATATCTGTTGTAACTCCGCAAGGCATCAGGAAGGGCATCTGGCCAGTAAACATTCAGCTACATCCAGTCACCCCAACTGTATCCTGAATTAAGGGATTAAAGGGTCATATGAAGGGAGTTTTATGTGCCACTCACTATTGATTGACTCTGGATGGCTTATAAATCTCAGTTTCAATGTGACTATCAAGTTGTCATCCCTACTCATACTTAAAAAAATGCAAACAGAGAAGGCTCTTTTGCAATTCTTAAAAAAATTGCTTTTTGAACATTAAATGTAGTATCCCAAATCTCCATTCAGGCTAAGGCCGGACAGCATACCAGACCAAACCAAAAGAAGGTGCTAAAATTTGAGGTTCCAGATGTTGCCTTTGCCCATATCAAAGTCATATCAAACACAATATAGATTCCTTTGATTGCCAGTTGCTGGGATGATATTGTTTTCCAAATGAGCTTTGAGAGAAGGTTTCATTTAAGCTTTCACTGAGGCCAGGTGCCCCTTTATTAAAGATGTGCATTGCTTTAGTTATGATTAATTGTGAACTTGTTTTCTTTCCTGTCTTGAAAGGAACATGGACATTCCCCAAGGGGAATGCACACCTGCCTGTACCAAGGTCATTTTGATTGTGTCCTACTGGAAATGCAGGCAGCATGCTAAGGATAGATGAATTGCTATTAAACATAGCAAATAGTTTTAATACCTTGCAGTAATAAAGCAACTCCCACTCCTATGCATGCATATACTGTGTAAAAGCCATTCTTTATATCAAAGTTCTTATTAATATTCTTTGCATATAGGCTTATCATGAATTTTGTGTGGGGTAAAATATATTTTCCAATATCTAACACTGCAAAGCTGAGAATTAAAAATGATAATGCTCAACGTGATTTATAAACTTTTAATGGAAAATCCCTGTGGGTTAGGTATAAATCTTATTTATTGCTTTAAAAATATGTAATATGCTTATTATGTAGTCCTAAAACAGGCACACTGGGAGTAGAGCCACTGTCAGAGTTAATCCATTTAGAAATAGGAAACAACTCCTTGAGGTTCAAAAAGATAAATAATTTGATATTATGGAGGGTATTGATGCTTTACTAAAAATAAAATATGATTTAATGCATTCACCAGATTGGAGTATGGTCCTAATCAGGCTATCTGGAAGGCATTATTAAAAAAAAGAAAGAAACAAACACAACTGGGAAAAAGAAGGAGAATAACTCTTCAAGAATAGAGCAGTAACAAAGCTTTCACTTTGACTTAAAGTTAGCTAAGTGCAAAATAGCTTATTAGCATACCATGGTGCCATGTAAAGTGTTCTTGCTCAGGATACTTAGCAGTTAGTCACTTCCAATCCTGAATGTGCTATTACACCACATTAGCCCCACTGTTTTCATCTGCTAATAGAACACTTTTTTACTACCATACAACATTCACAGATCTCAATGGTGACTTTGCATCTAAAGATTCTTTCCAGACCTTCAAACTTTTGGACAAGAGAAACTCAACTGCCATTTTCGCAGACAGTCGTATGTGCTTACAAGAAATAACTCAGAGGCTGAATACCAGCAGAATCTGGTGCAAAAACTTAGGAGAGCACAAAGAAAGCACTCTTATTTTTCCTTAAAGTTATCCCTACCAGGAAGCATTGCCCCTTCGTGCAATTTTTATAAAGTATTAAAGCTAAATCATGAGATTGTGGGGCAGGCTTGCTCTGGTGGCATACCCACTATTACTTAACCAAAGTGAGACTGAGTTAGCTGAGTTGACTCTATTTTGAGTTAACACTTAACTTTTTTCTTTTGCATGATCCCATTTGAGGAGATGCCTGAATAACTGAACTGGGTAACTCAGCTTCTATTAGTCTTGCTCATGTGTGCACACCACACATATGTGTAGAAAACCAGTTCAAAGAGGGATGACCTTTTCCATCATCAAGTTGCTTCAGTCGGGTCAAAACGTTTATGCTGTATCACCCTACAAGGATTCCATATAGCATGGCAGCATGATGTGAAAGAGATTTTGATTTTCTTCAACAAAAACAGAGGTCTCCCTATGATCAGGAATGCTAATTCATGAAGACCTACAACTATATGAATCAGACTACAAGCAATCCTCATTTAACAACCATTTGGTTAGTGATCATTCCTAGTTAGAAAGGCACTGAACATGACTGTTCCTCACACAACTCTTGCAGCATCTCTGTGGTCAGATGACCAAAATTCCAGTGCTTGGTACCAGTCCACATTTACAACTGTCACAGTGTCCTAGGATTACAGGATTGCCATTTAGGACCATCCCTGCTGGTTTTCCATAAAACTTTATCAATGGGGAAGTAAGTAAGTTGGAAGTTGCAGTCACATAAAGTTCTTGCTTAATGACTCTGCTTGATTTGCTCAATAACGGTAAACTGCTGTTGCTAAGTGATATGGACACATGTTTCACTTCATGATAACTTTGCTTAGTGACAGAATTGCCAATGCCAATTAAGGTCACTAAGTGAGGACTGCCTGTATTAATAAGATCATCAATGAACAGTGATTTGGCTTCATGAGTTTTTATGAAAGAAACCACATTGGCTAGATCCATATTGCTTCCTAAGAAATCACAGTTGTTAAAATTACATTTCACCCAGAAGGAAAATGAAACAAACATCTGTGGTCCAGGATGCCAAATAGATCCAGGTGCCTGAGTTGTTACTCAGAACTTCTGTCTTTATAGGCATCTTGAGTCTTTGTCCTAAATGTGAAGTTCTAGTTGAAAGGCATTGAAGTGGTAAAGCAATCTACAGAGTTGAATTAGCTCACTCTTGTTTTTAGTCAGTTCAAGTCATAAAGGCAAGGCAGAACTGGTAAGGTCTACCAGATTAAGGCTTAGTTCATATAAGTGATACTTGGTGTACTTGAGCAATGGGAAATGAATCCATTCTTTCTTGACTAATGCTTTTTCTATGAACGTATAAAAAAAAGTGGTGTCAAAATACTCAGCTCATCAGTGTTAAAAAATAGGCATAGCCACCATCCAACCAATCTCTCATCTTTATAGACACATAAAAGCGAATATCTCATTTTTCTCATTCATTTTTCACCAGGTTCCATATCTTTTTGAAAATATATATATATCTTTCAAGTTTTTTTTAATCCAGCAAGAGACATTGTCTCACAAATATCAAATGAAACTTCTGTTGCTAAGAACAATTTTGGTCACAGATGAAAAGCTAATGAAACAAACTTTATTTCTACTTCAGAATATCTTATCTAATTAAATAGTACTATTTCATCAGGAGAAAATAAATTAAACCATTTCTATCTACTTCTTCCTCATAAAGAAGTAGTTATTTATCAGTGAAAAATATTTGTATAGCTAAGTGGAAAGTAGACTTGCCCACATCTCCAGTTTTTCTGATATTAAAGTGTCTGCTTCACTTCACACATACATAAATATGAAAACATGTGTTTGCAGTGGTAGATGATCTTTTGGTCTTCAAAGGCATCACTGAACATCTTTAGAGGATAAAGAGAAAAGTATTTCATCAGAAGGAAGCTGGGTTTTGGGGAACATTTTGAAAGTTTTCACTATTTTTCTGTTGGTCTAACTGAACAATATTTCAAAAAACTGAAAATAAAAATTTAAAGGTTTTCACCAACCTTGGTCTTGATGGAAATTTGAGAGCTGAAAATTGAGACAGAGAGAAAGGCAGATAAACAGACCTTAGAACATAGAATAACAGAATTGGAAGAGACTTTGGAGGTCATGTAGTTCAACACCCTGCTCAAGTAGGAGAACCATTCCAGACAAAAGACTGTCCAGTTTCTTCATAAAAGCCTTGTGATGAGGCACCCACAACTTGCAAAGGCAAAGCATTCCACTGGTTGATTGTTCTCAGCATTAGGAAATTTTTCCTTGGTTCTCAGTTGTTTCCTTCCTTGATTAGTTTCTATCCATTGCTTCTTGTTTTGCCTTCAGGTGCTTTAGAGAAGAGGTTGACCCCTCTTCTTTGTGGCAGCCCCTTAGATATTGGAACATTACTGTCAGCCCTAGTCCTTCTTTTCACTAGAGAAGACATAACCCAATTTCTGCAACCGTTCTTCATATGTTTTAGCCTCCAGCCCCTAATCATCTTTTACTGCTCTTCTTTGCACCCTTTCAAGAGTCTAGTGACAAAAACTGGATGCAATATTCCAAGTGTGGATGTACTAAGACTTTGGGAAGCACACATTGTCTACCATAGTGTATTGTAATGAAACAGCTACAATGCCATGAAAAACATAATACTAGATTGAATAGGACACAATTCAACCTAAAGTAGCTTGGAGTAATTACAAGAGAAAAGATGAAATAATCTCAGATGCATAGAGTGGCTTTATAGATACTCTAAAGTGTTTAAATACTATATTAGTTAAGGTATCAGATTTTGTTCTATAAGGCATATGGCAACATTTTCAATGGATTATTGGCTTGGAAATTAGGACTAATTTGATTCCCCTCCCCATTGGGGGTGACCTTTGACTGGCTGAATTCATTAAAGGTTGGTCATTACCTGGTCATTTCTGAAATAACAAGAGCAGAGGGATCCATCTGGCTAAATAAAACAAAGTTTTTGGGGGTCTTGACAGTATCCATTATGTAAATTGCAACTAAAGCTATGATATCTAGCTCCTAAAACACCACTCCTTTTCTATGGATTTGAAAATGTTACACAGAGATCGACTTTGATAGTCACTTTGCACAAGTTTATTCAGTAGCGATGATCAACCCAATCTATTTTGCATACTTTCACTCATAAATTGATTTATTCTGTTTTCAAGTTAATTTAATCTATGTCTGTCTGTCTGTCTGTCTATATCTGTCTGTCTGTCTGTCTGTCTATCTATCTATCTATCTATCTATCTATCTATCTATCTATCTATCTATCTATCTATCTATCTATCTATCTATCTATCTATCTGTCTATCTATCAATCTATCATCTATATCTATCTATCTATCATCTATCTATCTATCTATCTAATCTATTTTAGTGCTGATAGTGAGACACTAATGGGCACTAAAGTATTTCTGCCTCATCTTATATTTTAAATATTTTTTATTTAATTAATTTGAATTTAATTTTAAAAGGAGATAAAACTAGCAAAGTTGTAAAGCAAAGATGCAGCTTCCAGTCCTTGGAAGGAACAGGGTTCCGAAAAGTCAAAACAACATTTGCAACTATGAACTGAAGCCCCATCCCTTTTGTACGCATGTTGATTTTTCTAATGCATACTGTACCAAGAATAAGGCTTTGACTATCTTGACACTTTGGGGTACTCTTCCTACATGGATGCTACTTTTCTAGCATCACTTTTTGCAAGAACAGCAATGGGATCCGATATCACAGGTTTGCTTAGAACATGGTTAGGTGGCTACTGATCAATTCTTTAATGGTAGGTATACCTACATAGCCCAGAAAAAAATAAATAAAAGACCAGCAAGAATAATAGACAGTATTGTGAAGAGGTGATGGCAGAAATTCTGCATTTTAGTTTCTGATAAGTGGATCTGAAAAGGCATCTGATGTGTACAAGAACAGACATTTTGTAAACAAGGAATACAACATGCTGTTAAGAATCAGTCTGAGTCTTCAGATTCAGAACTGAAGAGTTTGACTAGCATGAACATAGAATAGATGCTTTCAGAATTCCAAACGTGACTACCAGCCAGAAAGATGTGCAAAACTCACATAATACCTATTTTTAACTAGATTTTTTCTCTGTGTATTCATGTCAAAACGTATCCTAAAATACTAAAATCCTCTTTAATGTATTTCTGCAACATGGCAAATACATTCTTGTTTAGGCAGACCATTTTTTAAAAAAGAAAGGTTATATCCTTGTTTTAACATTTCCTTCTCTTACTTTGAATCATGCACTGCATCACAAAATTCTGAAGAATGCAAAATTCAAAGATAAAAGCAAATTCGTTCACACCTCAATCCAGGATGGGCAGATATGATTGGCTTGTTTTGAAATGAGCTCTAAGCATATTTATTTGACATAATGTCATGCAAAGCAATTCTTGTGTCTTTTTTTCCCCATACAAGTTTCAGAGGAAAAGAGAATGCAATTGAAATTGCCCATGACTGGAACATGGTGTCTGTATACTTTATTTAGGTGCAAAGTGACCTCAGGTGACACACGAAGGCTTTGTCTTTCATCTTGCTGCTACTTTTCTGATTCTGCACACTTTATTTAGTGCCAAGTGAGGACCTCATGTTATAAATCTTTCCACTGGACTTTTCTCAGGATGGGAAGTATGTGCAGTCCATCATGTGATGGGAAGGTGAACAGAAAGCAACAGCACAAGCTGGTGCACTCATATCACCAAGGGGAAAGACAGGCAAAATAAAATCTAAACAAAGTCAAATATTGGAACAAAATGCACGTGCTTCATTCAGAGTAGAATAAAACTTCCTAGATACTGCAAGGCAGATTTCAACATGTTATTCAACCCATTGTATCAATACATGGGAATATCTGTAGCTGAGGATTGAATTTGGTGCTCTTTGTGCTTGGTTGGTTGTTTGCAGACATTTCACTGTACACCTAAATAACAACATGAGTGCACACTACCCAGCTAGTTCAGACCCAGTTCACACTGATGTTACTTAGTTGAGTAGCACAACATCTGCAAGCAAACAACTGAACCCAGAGAGCATCAAGAACTCCACATCCCATTAGTCTTATGAGCCCTGGTGGTGCAGTGGTTTCGAATGTAGTGTTGCAGGCTAACTCTGCCTACAGCCTGGAGTTCGATCCTGACAGGGCTCCAAGTTGACTCAGCCTTCCATCCTTCTGAGGTGGGAAAAATGAGGGCCCAGATTGTTGGGGGCAAGATGCTGACTCTGTAAACCACCTAGTGGGTGCTGTAGAGCACAGTGGGGTGATATATACATCTAAGTGCTATTACTATTGCTATTATCAGATGTCCCATTCATCTATAAAAATCACAGTATGATTTACATTGCTTTGCTATTCCTAGGTAAAATTCCTTCTTATAACTATAACTTTGCCCAGTGTGGGTCTCTATTGCCTTCTTTTGTCTGAGAACCCAGTAATCAATGTGGTTGTGCAGGCCTAAGGGGTACTTTGTGGCATGGATCTCTGGTTCTTTATTTAAAGTAGACATTTTTCCCACAACAATAACTATGGGAGCCCATTTGGGGGGGAATGTCAAAAAGTCAAGATGGTGGACTCAATTTTGGGTAGTGCCTCCTTGCTTCTTTGACACCCCTCTGTCCTCTGTGAATGCCCCTGTTTATACTCCAACTGTGCCCCCCTTTTTTTGCACTGCAGAAACCTCTGAAATTCATGTCACTGTTTATTTTCTCTCCCAAGTTACTGAAGGAGCTCATTCTCTTTTTTAAATAAGACATGTTCTGGAAAGGCCATCTTTTATCTATTTCTCCCTGAGAAATACTATTGCTTGGAGCAAATGGATTTAGATCTTCGGTTCTTTTCACACAGTTTCTCCTTCATTATTGTTTAAACCAAGCACGTTCCCGACACTTATCTTCCAGTCTTGAAACTTTTGTCCCTCTCTGAAAAAGGTCTTGCATTTTTCCCCCCATCTCACATTTCCAAGGCTTTTAGAATTTCTTCTGCTGTGGGTTTAGAATGTATGTTTACGAGGATAACGGATGGTTCTGGCATTTGTCTCCTCTTGCACATAGGGGAGAAAAGTCTTTCTATCAGTCTGTGAAGTTCCTGGCTATCTACATATCAAACATCATGAGGAGGGAATCTTGATTTTGAGAGCTCCACGAGAGAATTGTTGGTTGTCCTCTTTCAGATTTAAGCTTATGAAACTTCAGATGGTTGGGAAGATTCCTGTATAGAATGACTGGATCTTCTCATATACCCTTTAGTCATCTCATAACAGAATAAGAGAGTTGGAAGGGACGTTGGAGGTCTTCCAGTCTAACCTCCTGCTCAAACAGAACCCCCTGCTCAAGCAGAAAACCCTACACCATTTCAGACAAATGGTTGTCCAATCTCTTCTTAAAAGCCTCCAGTCTTGGAACACTCAAAATGGCAACTCAGCTAAGCATAGCTCAACTGTTTCTTCCTCCATCTCCTAGGTCTTCCTCCCTCTCCTAGGTCTTCTTGGAAATGATAGCCAGTTTGGTCTAGTAGTTAAGGCACAAAGCTACAAACTGGGACAATGTGAGTTCTAGTCCAATGTTGTGGAGAAAGTAGGAAGAGAAAAAAAAAGCATTAGATATCTTTGTGGCCTTGAGTTATTTATAAAAATAACGAGAATGGAATAAAAATAAATATATATAAATATAAAGTGGGCCAAGGACAGACTAATACTATATGACATCATCTCCACATTGGGTGATGAGTTCATTGCATAGAATGATAATCCAACTTCAGCAATACTGCTGATCCTTTAATCGTCAGCTTAAAAAAAAAAACCACATTAGACTGAATGCTTTTATTTCTTTTCCTCTATGCAGAGAAAGCCTTAAGATCTCTGTTGTTTTCTATGCTGCCAAGTCATTAAAAAAAAGAAGCTTATTAATTTTTGTGTCTCTTCCTGTGTGTATGTAGGATATTCCAACATTAATCACATCCACATTGCCACAGTAGCCAGCAGAAGGGGAGGTATCAGATAATCTCATTGGGAGTGTGCTCATATTGCGGTTTTACAATGTATATTTATGCATCTATAAAACGGCTTATTGGGTTGTAAAGATCTGGAATATAAGGCAGTGTCCACATTATATAGTTTCAGTGTTCTAGCCTGAAGGGATAAAAAAACTGATGACTAAACAGAGGTAACATCCAAATGTGTCTTTTTCTTCTGCTGCAGGGTCATTTGGCATCAATTTAAGGTAAAGGTAAAGGTTCCCCCGCACATGCGTGCTCGTCGTTTCCAACTCTAGGGGCCGGTGCTCATCTCCGTTTCAAAGCCGAAGAGCCAGCGCTTGTCCGAGGACGTCTCTGTGGTCATGTGGCCGGCATGACTAGACGCCAAAGGTGCATGGAACGCTGTTACCTTCCCACCGGAGTGGTCCCTGTTTTTCTACTTGCATTTTTACGTGCTTTCGAACTGCTAGGTTAGCAGAAGCTGGGACGAGTAACAGGCGCTCACTCTGTTACACAGCACTCGGGATTCGACCCGCCAAACTGCCGACCATCTGATCGACAAAGCTCAGCGTCTTAACCCACTGAGCCACCGCGTCCCTGGCATCAATTTATTGTGATCCAAAAGGCAAGTGGGTATTTTGTCCTCATATTTCAACCCCCCTCCCCCCACTCTGCTACCCTGCAATCTAATACCTGGATTAGAAACTTTGGGAAAATATCTATTTTTTTTTAAAAAGAACACATAGCAAATGGGCATTCTTAAGCAACATTCCATAAATTAATTGGAAAAATAGAGCATTCTAGCCTATTTTACTATGCAGGCTCAGAGAGTTCTACTTTTTTAAAAAAAATAATAATAATAAAAGGGATGATTTGGACCTGTGTTTAGACTTCTTCTCCCAGAAGGAATTTTAGAACTGTTTCGGAAGCTAGTGATGCAGCCAATAAATAGGAGTTCTGTAACCTGAAATGTTCTCTCTAGATAGCATAATGCCACTGTAATGTCTTTATGGAAATCAGTAGCTGAAAGTCCAGGATCTAATCCAGAAATTGGTCTTAAATGAAATGCTGTGTAACAGGAATATGGAAAACTAGCAGCAGGAGCAACGAAGCCATGTATCCTTTTTAAAATTATATTTTTCATTTATGTACTGCCACATCTTGTACTCTTATATAATTAAGGATTGAGTAAACAATTTCAGAGATACAAGCAAAACTGAATATTCCAGAACCAAAGCGAGAGGTATCTGGGGCTGGAGTGGAACAATAGAGACAGAATGGATAGGGGGAAACCAGGACAGATATGCATCATAATTATCTTTATTATTGTGATGCATATGCTCATCCTTAGTATTCTAATAATTCTCATGAATATGAGCATTATTAGTATTATTATGTTTGCCAATTCAATTATCATACCATCATTTTTATAAGTGTGAAATTAATAATTTTTGTTTTCAGTTGTGATCTGTACCCCTCTATAAATGTTGTATTTTTAAAACAGAAAACATGATTAAAGTACATTTTAGAATAGAAAACATGATTATAATAATTGGTAGCAGTGGTGATATACAACTATTAATATTAGCTTTACATCAGTTGGGTTGCCTGTATCCCTTATCTGTCTTTATTTTTAGCCCTTTATACTTTCTTGGAAAAGTAGCAGGAATTTTGTTAACCAGATTGTAAAAAGGCTGATTGGGTTTAAATGGTGTTAATTTAGGAGGGAACTCTGTGGGTCACAAAAAAAAACCGCCTCTGGGGGGCTCTTGAAGTTAATGCCACAAGAACGTAGAAGCTGTGAGTTCAATCTCGACTATTTGTGATGGTGGCTTCATTTTCTAAGCATGCTACTTCAAGATAGAGATGCACTGCTAGAGAACTTTGCTGGACAATTCCATTAGTAAAAACATTCAGAGCTGACAAACTTGGTTGATCTCAAAAGCTAAGCAAGGACAATTAACAATTTGATGACACATATCCTGCAAATTCTATGCTGTTGTATAGGCTGGGAAGTTGGGAAAAAGATCCCAACATTTCAATATCCGACATTTTGTTGAATAAAAAGAAGGACTAGGGGGTGACATGATATCAGTGTTCCAATACTTGGGGGGCTGCCACAAAAAAAAAGAAGGGGTCAACCTATTCTCCAAAGCACCATAAGGCCGGACAAGAAGCAATGGATGGAAACTAATCGTGGAGAGAAGCAACCTAGAAATTTCCTGACAGTGAGAACAATTAAAATCAGTGGAACGGCTTGCCTTCAGAAATTGTGGGTGCTCCATCACTGGAGGCTTTTAAGAAGAAACTGGACAGTCACTTGTCTGCAATGGTATAGGGTTGGACTAGAAGTCTCCAAGGTCCTTCCAACTCTGTTATTCTGTTATATTTTCCTGTTGGGCTGGTGGGAAAAAGGGAACTAAACTCCTAGTGCTCTGTTGCTGTTTAGTATAAATCAAGCTTGCTGACCTGATGCTAACCGGATGTATCGGGATCACAGTATTTAGGTACCTGTAATCAAAAACTATGTTCGAAGGAAATTGTCTAGAAGACAATACATTGAAGAAGGCTGGTATTAGCCATACTGAGTGACCTGGGGCAGTGGTCTGATTGAGCCTATGACCCCTTTCTAACTATGTAAGCTGGTTTTTAGGGTACCCAGGTATTTTTTTTATATGTACTGTATACAGAAATACACAAAAGAGTGTGACTAACTCGCACAAGTCATTTCCAATGCTTCACATACCTCAAAGCAATCACCAAATGTTTGGGTTTTTCAAGCAGTTTCTTTCTACAGCACGAATTCCTTTATCAGATGCCTTCAGGTCTTTGAATTATGAATTATTGTTTGCATGTTTAATTCTTTCTCACAGGAGTAATCCTCTTTATGCTATAGAATAAAAGCTTGGAAATCCTTCTGGAGCATGTTTTCATGATCATTAAGCAATATGAAGCATCTTTTTACACTGGTGTCACTCGACTGAGTTTGGCAGAGTCAGTTTTTCTTTTCCAGCTGCACACACAGAAAGCTCACGGCAGGCCCAGTTAATTTATCTATTGGAAAGAGCAGCCTAAATCAAGGAAATCCGCTTATCCCGTTTGCATTGCTATTGAGGCTTTAAATGAAGAATTGGAGAAAAGCTTTCAATCACATATCAGATAATATCCTTTTAATATTCATCTCTGCTCATGTTGCCTTCTAGTGTATAAGATTAAAAACTTCAAATTAAGTTAAAGGATTAAGTGAGAGCCAGCTTTTCAAAGAAAATATAGTAAAATTGATTCTCTCTTGACTTGAGCCTTTGAAAAGCTTTTACAGCTGCCAAACAGGGCCTCCATCAAATTGCCAGTTAAGAGAGGAGCAAGTCATTGAAAGAAACTCTGGGCTTAACTGAAAGGAAGGAGTGGATGGATTTCCTGTATCATTTTGCCTAAATGTTCTAGATCAGACATGTCAAACACAAGGCCCGGGAGCCAGATCTGGCCCGTGAAGTGGTTTCATGTGGCCCGCAAAGACATCCTGGAAACAGTGAGGGAATGGCCCCCACTGCCTTGGTCCTGGCCCAGAGACCCTCCTTCTGCCAGAGACCCTCAGATCTGTCCCACTCCTGCCCGGGCCCCCATAGGCACCCTTGATGCAAACGATGTAGAGCTGGCCACGCCCACCCAGTAGGCCATATGCACTCTAGCCACACCCACCCAGCAGGCCATGCCCACCCAAGCCACACCCACCCGGCCCCCTGAGGGCAACCGCAATGCTGATGCGGCCCTCAATGAAATTGAGTTTGACACCCTTGTTCTAGATTCACATTATCATATGGGGCTTCTTTGATGCTATTCCTCTCTTGGTCACTGGTCATAGTTAAGCCAGATGCTGTTACTGGCAAATAAATTGCTTCTCAGTTCCTTTTATATTCAATGAATCCACTAAAAATCCCATATATGAAATTCTTGCAAGTGACCCAGTGTCCTGTTCTTCATTGCAGAATCCTCCTTTCATTGCTGTGCATTATCCTTGGTTTTCCACACATTAGTTAGCTGCCTCTCTAAGACATCAATTCTCATGGAACTATTTTCAGAAGTTCAAGCAACTGGGGAGATGGAAAAGTGATGGAGAAATGAGTAGAAGACAACTTATCAACATTAACATCCTTTCCTAGCCTTGCAATGATAAAAGAAACTCTGAAATGAAGAAAACATATTTTGCTGGAAAAAAGAGAGATGAGAACAGAAGCCTCTTTCAGCAGAGAAGAAAACTTTCTGGCAACTGGAAGACAGATTTGGGTACAACAATTAAATCTAAAATGAGCTTGAAGTGAAATGAGCCAGGAGATGAAAGTCAAGGGACAAATTGGGTTCCAGCTAGGAAACCAATTAAGCACTGGAGCAAAACTTAAGAGAGGAATCAGCACAAAGGTGTAATCCATGGAAGCAGTCTTGATGGAAGATATGGAACCAAAGATAAATTATTCACATCTTCTTGTTTAAGGTCAGATGAGCCATGAATGGGAATGTTAATTGCATTGAGAAAGTAAAGAATTTAAAGCATTTAAATTTAAAGGATGGTTTATATAAAAGAAATGTTTTCTCTGTTTTCCCCCTCCTTTTTAATATATGAGAAATGTAAAAGTGTTGAGATGGCTTGTATGAGAAAAAAGATTTAAATACTTAAGTGTAACTAATTTCAAGAAAATCTTAACCAGTAGGAATGCTTTGAATATTGTGTGGAAAACAAATTTAAATAAGAATTCAGGATCTATGACGAGGCAATCAGGAAGATCAATTAAAAAAGAAGCTTTATATTGATGTGGTTATTATTTGCAGAAACATGAGAAAAATGTCTATATTTAATTCTCATTTATTCAAATAATAAGAATTGTATTAATTTAAGGTTGGCAAAAGAGAACATTATTGGAAGAAGAGAAAATCAAGCAAAGCCATTATATGGACTATAGAATTATAGAAATCAATTGTTATTGTTTTTTAAATACTAACCCAGACAACACGCTGTTTACCAAAAAAAGAATTTAAAGCAAATCTTTCTTACAATGAAACTGTTTGCTAGAATCATGTCATTGTTGCAAAAACAAAATTAATTTGCTGTTCAAGACAAAGCATTATTATTTTTTTTTAAAAAAATCCTAATAAATATTATTTGATTGCCAGATATAATTGCCAAAGAATTGCAATTATCTATGCCCAAAGTTATCAGGGACGTGGTGGCTCAGTGGGTTAGGACGCTGAGCTTGTCGATTGGAAGGTCGGCAGTTTGGCGGGTCGAATCCCGAGTGCCGCGTAGCAGAGTGAGCGCCTGTTACTCGTCCCAGCTTCTGCCAACCTAGCAGTTCGAAAGCATGTAAAAATGCAAGTAGAAAAATAGGGACCGCTCCAGTGGGAAGGTAACAGCATTCCGTGCGCCTTTGGCGTCTAGTCATGCTGGCCACATGACCACGGAGATGTCCTCGGACAAGCGCTGGGTCTTCGGCTTTGAAACGGAGATGAGCACCGGCCCCTAGAGTTGGAAACGACTAGCACGCATGTGCGGGGGAACCTTTACCTTTACCTTTATGCCCAAAGTTAAATCCAAGCAGACTTTTGAATATTCATAATTATTTAGCAAGATTCAAATTCTTCACCACCAGAGGTTTTCAACATAATGTTCCTTTGAGAAATGAAAGGGTCAAAGAAGATGAATACAGAGAAAACTCCCAAAACAATGTCGGGAAAATAAAGTATAGATCAAGAGAAGAATCCAAGCAAAACAGCTCATTTTGAGATTTTTTTAAAAAATGGCAATTACCTTACTAATGTTTGAGAATTTTTGGAACTTATACCTAGGCCTGAGTACAATCACTTGCCTTTAACATGAAAAGATAAGTTTCCATCTAATATCTTAAAGAAAGATGTCTGCTATCTTCCTCCTGTGAAAGTTTTGTGGGTGCTTGAGTGAGGAGAAAAATAAATGGTGCACTACAGTGCAAACTAACTCTATATCCACGGTCATCTGGGAAGGCTATGAACTTAAGGAAAAAATGTTTTGCTGTTGTATGCCAAACCAATTTAAAATTTCCGGGCAAAGAAACAAAGGACACAATTTGACCGAGTGTGTCAAAAAAATCAAAGCAAAAAAGCTCCGATTAAGAACTTCTGCAAAGGAAACACCTCAGGTAGTTCCAGGAGGACTTTAATGGACACTAAAAAAAGGTGCAAGAGGCTTCAGAGTAAGAGGATGAGTCTCATGATGGAAGCTGTTTGGCAGAAGCTAATATAAGGCGTGAGGTGGAGTGGTCCTTCAGTTTTTGGAATGCTCATTCCAGTTCCAACATAGGATCATCTAGATCAGAGGTCCTGTTGTGATTCAGGGTCAGCCTGTGGGTTCGGCAGTTGGGTCGGATGATTCAGAGGAGGAGGAGGAGGGGGGTGTTGGAGAGGTTGCTGAGGGTGTTGGAGAGCTTGCTGATGAGAGCCCTCAGCCAGGCCCCTCCCACCTGGTCACGACGCAGACCCAGCTGTGTGAGCCTGACAGCGTGGATGAAGATGACCCACAGCTGGCCCTGTTCAAGGACGCCTGACGCAGGAGGCAGTCAATCAGGAGTAAACAGAGGAAGGCAATGGGGCACCTCAGAAGGAGGCAGAGAGAAGCCACGCCCTGAACTGTTTAAAAGGGGAATGCATGGGAGGGCTGGTTTGCTGAAGGCAACCGTTTGAATAGCTCCTGTTTCATGGTTTGTGTCTTGTTTTGCTCTGTTTTATGTTAATAAATTTGGCAGGCTTAGTTCCAGCCTCTTGCCATTTGTAAAGGGGTTGTCCCTGCCTTTTCTGCAGGGCCGGTAGTAGGCTGGTACAGAACAGGTCCCCAGCCTTTTGGGCACCAGGGACCAGTTCTGTGGAGAGAGAATTTCTGCGGACTGGAGGGTGTGTGGTTTTGTGTGCTATCTGCATCTCACGGATGAGACTTTGCTTATTTGTGTGGACCGGTTGCTGGCATGCCGTGGCCCAGTACCGGTCCATGGACTGGAGTTGGGGACCCCTGATCTAGATCAGAGTGTTTTCAAACTTGGCAACTTTGAAATATGTGGACATCAACTTCCAGAATTGCTCAGCCAGTTAACCTAGGGTATACCTGTGGATTGTTAGGAATCACATCTCTGAGCATCATATAATTCTTCTAATTCTCCTAGGTCACTCTTAAGAGTGCCTTCCAAAGATTTGCCAAGCTGTCCCCCAATAGCAATCCCTGAAGTGAAACAGATGAAAAAACCAACAACATCTAAAGCAAGAGAAATTATCCAGCTGTGAACTTATACCAGCAAAATTAATAAAGGCCAATGTAGATTGGTACAATCCAATCCTCACATTCTTATTTACAACATCAATAACAGTGCAAACACCCCAGAAGACGAGATTATTGCAATAGTTCTCCCAATCTTAGAAAATGAGGTTGAAACATCGAAGGAAAGCACAGATCCTTAAGCCTCTTAAATATAATTTGTTAACTATATGCCAGGGATTTATGTAATCGGTTGGCTGAATGGATGGGTCAAGAGCACATCTTAAGGGACTGACCTACTGGCGTTCAGGAGAGTGGCTCAATTGCTCAATTCTGCAACCTCTAGCAGAGAAGTATTCACATAGAACCACCTCAGAAGTTTATTTAGATTTTGCTGATATCCAGCTTCTTTGATTCAATTTCTTAGACCACCACCATGGAACAAATTCTTCCATTAACAAACATCTTTTGCTATTAATACATGTCAAGTCTGTATTAGAGCACCAACCTCAGGGTCAGGCACAATTGTGCTGGATTTGTTTTACTGCTATTCCTTGGAGGGAAGATTCCGAAATATTCCAGCATCACAAGGGGCACCCTATGTCCATGCAGACAACATTGAATTGAATGCATGATATATATTTCAGGTTGCCCCTTTTGTACTGATTTATGATGACAGCTGCTCCAGCAATTTTTGAAAAAAGAACAGTTTTATGGAAGCTACCTTATAATGAAAAGAAATCTCAACAATATCTACCCTGTGACATTAAAAAAAAATATTTAGTGAAGTGGCTACACCATGAGAAGGTCACCATCTGAGAACAGAATAACTATCTGCAGAGGAAACCTTGCCAACACAGGCAAATTTATTGAAGGTTTTATTATGAGCTAGACTTTATTTATTATACTGGATTTCTGGTCAACATTCATAAACCCCAGGGGGATATAAGCTAGGAACTGTGGCCTTAACTGTCAGATGGCAATCAGTTCTTGGAAGTGGACTCGTTACTGGTTTTATAATAAATATTCCTTATTAGCGATGCTGGGTTTTGGGAAAATTTTAACTCAATTTGAGCCAGGAAAGGAGAGCCTGATACTTGGCTATTCCTGAAAAATCACATGACTAGCATATCTGGTCATGAGAATAGAGACATTGTAAATAATTTATTTTAGTAACCCTCTGGCAATCAATGAACTAGTTTGACTAAGTAGAGTCAAGCCATGCTGACTTTTATTTTAACATAAAATAAAGTTAAGACCAACTGCTACTAACTACATCAGACATGTCAAACCCACGACATCACATGACGTTGCACAACATATCAGAGCTTTTTCCCCATTGCCGGCAATGGGGTGGGCGTGGTTTTCTCATGAAGCATCCGGCCTGCTGGTCGGCAGTTTGACACCCCTGAACTACATGATCATATCCAGTGCAGGTTTTGTGACAGCAGTACAGAACATTACCTTCTGGGATTTTAAATTTAATTTTCCAGTCTAGGATCCTGCTTAGCATTGTAAGATAGACAAAACTGACCTGGAGCTAGCAAGAGACCATGTGTGTATCATGCTATAAACCAGTATTGGACTGGTAAGAAACCTTGATGGAGTCAGTTGCCAGTTGACCTTGACTCAAGGACATTTTTACTTCCGCAGGTGGCAGAAGCTGGCTGACCTTGTCTTGACTCAGAAGCTCAGCAATGTCAGGCTGCATTGGTACATGAACAGAAGTTCACCAGGGAATATGAAGCCTGCGGGCTTAATTGGAAAGTAAAATAAAAATCCCAGAAGTCAATGGCAAATCACTTGCATACTGTCACCAAGAAAATTGCAATGGACATGTCAAGATAAGTCCCACTTTTAAAATCTGGATTTAATGGAGATTTGCACATAGTGTAATGAGCCTTTAGGAGCTCATGAAACCTGCCAAATTTAAGAACACAGCTGCTATTTTGGACAGCGCTCTCTAAAATACAATTTGAATACTAGAGCAAGCTCGATATCCTGTAGTAAAAAATTGACTGTTTCCCTCTTTCTATTCAAATCATTTAAAATAGTTAATACTGTCATAAGTACACAGTGAAAAACTCAAACTGAGCCTGAATGATACTGCATTGAAATGGTTTTAAGATACTCTTGACTTTATGATCATTGTTATTTATGAGTAATTGTTATTTGTTATTGTCATCACACTGGTTAATTCATTTTGAGGATTTGAGTACAGAAGATTGTCAACAGCTACAAGGAGTTGTATCAACTAAGCTGTAAAGGCAAACATGTATTGAACCAATGTGGAAAAAAAAATCTCCCCAACACTCTGAATGCATCAGATGTCCATTTGCAGTAGCAGCCAATACAATTTCTTCTCAGTAGCCATTGCCTATAGCCAAATGTTGGGGAAGTCTTTATTGTATTAATATAAGCTGTAGAAGATGGATTCTTCTGCTGAACACAAGGATCCATTATTTAGAGTCAGTTTGGAATCAATAAGGGGAAAAAGTAAAAATGATTTTTCCATTTATAAAGTATTTTGGTGACAAATGTACTTGTCCTAGATCAGTGATTGTCAGAGTTAACTCACAGGTTGATTTCAGAAGTTGTCAAAATGGAATCAGATACAGGATAAGTCCCTAAAATGTTTCACTATTTGGTTAATTTTCTTCTACAATTCCTAACATTACCCTTGCTAGCTAAAAAAACCATGAGCTTTGAATGCCAAACCACACATGACCAACAAAACACACCAAATACTAAACAAACAATATATTTTTCCCCTTAATTTCTTGTACTGAAACCAGGTTCTTATTTTTAGAAAATAATTAAACTACAAGAAATTCCTCTTAAAAGGTATAATTTGTTCCATTCTGAAAATAAAATTGTAGATGATAAAAATTGGGAATATTTAATGGAGTTTAATGCAGTTAAAGCCATCTCTGCCACATGGGAAGCTTTATAATAAAATAAGAGAGGTTTTATAATTCTAAAAAAGCATAAGGTCACTTTCTTTTGTGTCAAACTTTAAACTAAGATAAAATATTGAACATTCTAGAGTAAAAAAAAACCCACACATAATTTTAATACTTTTAACAATGTTTTCTGCCCAACATTGTAGGATGAAGCTTACTACATTTTTCTGAAACTTTTCTTTACTTTCTTCTGTAAGGTAAAGGTAAAGGTTCCCCCGCACATGCGTGCTAGTTGTTTCCGACTCTAGGGGCCAGTGCTCATCTCCGTTTCAAAGCCGAAGAGACAGCGCTTGTCTGAGGACGTCTCTGTGGTCATGTGGCCGGCATGACTAGATGCCAAAGGCGCACGGAACGCTGTTACCTTCCCACCGTAGTGGTCCCTATTTTTCATTAATTAAATTAATATGATTTCTAAAGGGCCTGAATTTTCCCTTTTTTCTCATAAGGGCTGTGAAAGCATTCCAAAGAAATGGGGCTGCATTACCGAAGAGCAGATATGTGTGATATTGACACTCAAAGAAGGTCTGAAGCACTTCTTCTGAATCATCCATGGAGCATTCAAGAACTTTGTCATAATTAGCTTATTGTCACTAGGAATAAACCTGTACTTTGTTTATTCTTTTTTTGTTTATTTCCTCAACCAGGAAGCTACTAAATGAGAACTATTTTAACACACTACCAATTTCAAAGTCCTTTCTCATATCACAACTGTGAATTGGCTGAGATGGGTAGTTACAGAAATTGAATAAATAAAATAAAACAACTAAAGCTTTCTTTACTTCATTGTCAGCCATATACCAACCTACCAACTGATCTCTGCTTCATCTGGTTTAATCCATTAGGGAAAGCCTAAGTAAAGGCAAAGGTAAAGGTTCCCCAGCACATGTGTGCTAGTCGATTCCAACTCTAGGGGCCGGTGCTCATCTCCGTTTCAAAGCCAAAGAGGCAGTGCTTGTCCAAGGACATCTCCGTGGTCATATGGCCGGCATGACTAGACACCAAAGGCGCACGGAACGCTGTTACCTTCCCACTGTAGTGGTCCCTATTTTTCTACTTGCATTTTTACGTGCTTTCGAACTGCTAGGTTGGCAGAAGCTGGACCAAGTAACAGGCGCTCACTCTGTTACACAGCACTCGGGATTCGACCCGCCAAACTGCCAACCTTCTGATCAACAAGCTCAGCGTCCTAACCCACTGAGCCACCACGTCCCTTTACTTTACCAGTTGTGGTCTATTGAGTTTACAGATCATGCATTACATAAATGTAATTTTCACACCCAAATATCTAATTTGGTTGTGTTCTGTAAGAATGGCCAATGTTTCCTAAAATTCAACTTCTTTATTTAGTGGAAATTGGAAACATATAACTTCTGATTATATCTGACTCATAAATCAGAAATACTACTGAAAATATTCAGTTTAATTCAAATCATATGTAAGAATTAATAAAAAAATATTATTATATCAATACAGGTAATAAATAATAAGCCCATCTTCTTCCTCCTCTTCCTCCTCCTGCTTTGATTTACTGTAGTACTAACTCTTGCTTAGTTAGTTAGTAGATCATTAAGAGATTCAACATCTATGGAGATTCTTTGTCATCCATATCAAAAAGCACCTTTGGGACAAGAGATTCAAAAGTTCTCCCACTTCCTTTGACTTCTGCTATTCTAACAAGGTTTCCGTTCTTATCTGTTGTGGTAGGCATTTCTCAAATGCTACCTCTGGGGTTTGATTGAGAACAGGACTGAGCTGTACATTCAAATCATTCAAAAGAAAATCAAGGCCTACCACGGTGAATATGCCCCTCCAGTGGATTTATCTGCAGGAAAGCCATATTCAAACGGAAGCATTTTAGGCATGACTAACATGTATACATGCACAGTTAAAAGATAAGTGCTAATTCTATCCATGCTAGTTCTCAGCTGGCCTGTAGGTTTCTCTTTGGCTCTGAAAATGTCCCCAAACATTGGCTGCGTGACATTCTACAAACTGCTCTTTAAAAAAAAAATCCCTCCACCCCAGAAAGGTTTAACATTTTAATCTTTCAAGCAGCCTTATTAAGCCTTCCAGGCTTTAGAGAGATGGTCCTTGATGGAATTCAGAAGTGCAAATTACTTTGTTGATTGATTTAGGCAAAGCAATCCTTCTGCAAAACACAAATACAAATAAAAATTCACAGATAAACAGTGAAACGTGAGGAACAAATGGGTATCCACAGAGAAGGGTGATAAAGGAAAATGTCTTGCAGGCAGCTGCTCCTTTAAAAAAAAAACCAAAAACCTAACATTAGGTAAGGAGTATATGTAAGTAAAAGGGACGCGGTGGCTCAGTGGGTTAGGACGCTGAGCTTGTTGATCAGAAGGTCGGCAGTTTGGCGGGTCGAATCCCAAGTGCCACGTAACAGAGTGAGCGCCTGTTACTCGTCCCAGCTTCTGCCAACCTAGCAGTTCGAAAGCACGTAAAAATGCAAGTAGAAAAATAGGGACCACTACGGTGGGAAGGTAACAGCGTTCCGTGCGCCTTTGGCGTCTAGTCATGCCGGCCACATGACCACGGAGATGTCCTCAGACAAGCGCTGGCTCTTCGGCTTTGAAACGGAGATGAGCACCGGCCCCTAGAGTCGGAAATGACTAGCACACATGTGCGGGGGAACCTTTACCTTTACCTATATGTAAGTAAAATAAAGTATACCGGTATTGACATTGTTGAATGTAACATGATTGTTGGAAGAAAAAGAAAATTGAAGTGGGAGAATATCTTTTGTTCTGTTGTTATTTTATCCCTTGATGTGTACAGGTAATCCTTGATTTACAGCCAATCATTTACTGACTGTTCAAAGTTACAACGGCATTGAAAAAGTGACTTCACTTACTACCATTGTAGAATCCCTGTGGTCATGTGATCAAAATCTGGGCTTGGCAACAGTCATGTATTTATGACAGTTGCAATGTCCTGGGGTCATGTGAACACTTTTTGCGACCTTCTGACAAGCAAAGTCAACAGAGAAGCCCAATTGACTTAACAACTGTATTACTAACTTGACAACTGCAGTGATTCACTTAACAAGTATGGCAAGAAAGGTCATAAAATGGGACAAAATTCACTTAACAACTGTCTTGCTTAGCAATGGAAATTTTGGGTTCAGATGTGGTCATAAGAGAAGAAGTCATAGGAGGCAGATAATCAGGTCCGTGATACCTGATTGCACCCATCCCCCAGATCAGCTATCAGAAACCTTTTTAAAATGAAAATACTGACATGCACTGAAGCAAATGTTGACACAGCATAGAGATTAGCCATGATTGGAGTCTGTTGTCATCCATCATTCTCCCACTGGTGAAAGTATGATTAAGCTGGTGTACTTTACAGAGAGTTATATAAGCATTTCTGCATTTTAAATAAATGTTATATAAAAAACAACATATGTTAGGACCTAGTTGCTTTAAAATGTGGTTTCGTGGAATGCATAGCAAAGTATGTTGCTATAATACTGCCTAAAAGGAAGAAATAAATAAGCAGAACCTGCATACAAAACAGCTAGGTTGAGTAAGCTATGTAAAACAATATGTACACTACATATTGATGTAAAGGCAACAGATTTGGGAGACAGCTTTATTTTCAACATTTTTTGTTTCATAATCTGCCGCAACAAATAATAGATATGATACAGCTGCATTAACAGAGGAATAGAGTCAAGATCATGTGAAGTGTTAATGCCACTTTACAATACCTTGGTAAGGCCACACTTGGAATACTGCATCCAGTTTCGGTCACCACGATGTAAAGAAAGATGTTGAGACTCTAGAAAGAGTACAGAGAAGAGCAACAAAGATGATTAGGGGACTGGAGGCTAAAACATATAAAGAACGGTTGCTGGAATTGGGTATGTCTAGTCTTAATGAAGAGAAGGACTAGGGGTGACATGATAGCAGTCTTCCAATATCTCAGGGGTTGCCACAAAGAAGAGGGAGTCAAGCTATTCTCCAAAGCACCTGAAAGCAGGACAAGAAGCAACGGATGGAAACTAGTCAAGGAGAGAAGCAACCTAGAACTAAGGAGAAACTTCCTGACAGGGAGAACAATCAACCAGTGGAACAACTTGCCTCCGGAAGCTGTGAATGCTCCAATACTGGAAGTTTTTAAGAAGAGACTGGACAGCCATTTGCCTGACCAGGGTGTTGGACTAGATGACCTCCAAGGTCCCTTCCTATTAATAATAATAATAATAATAATAATAATAATAATAATAATAATAATAATAATAATAATAATAATAATAATAATAATATTAATAATAATAATAATAATAATAATAGCCTCGAGGGGATACCTAACCTGATACCTTCTCATATGATCCTCCTTTATTCGTTCATAAAATTTACCAATGCTTTTAAATGAATCTTATTCTAGCATTAGTAACAACAACCCTATACAAGCCAAATCAAAACGTGTGTTGAATTCCAATTATTTGGTCAGATTTTTACATGGTCTTCCTTTGAATGCGAGAGTTGGCTGTTGACTTTTTGTGCTTATTTTCTTTCTTTTTGTGTTTTACTAATTTTAGTCGTCTTGAGTGTTATGAATAATGGAGTCAAACAAATGCTTCCATGAAGTGATGAGTCAGTTATTTAATAGCATCCAGGGGTCATTTTTGTAATGAGATGAAAACTCTACAGGGAAACTGAAAAGTGACATACATATTTAACATAACTGTGATTTTAATTATGGATTATTTAACTCCAGGTTCTCTTTTTTGAAAGACAGAAAAACATCACACTATTATAATTTTTTAAAAAAAAAAATCTCTGCTGTCCTTTAAGACCAGCAAGATTTTGCATTTATTGTAAATTATGTAGCCTCTCCTTGCAAATTTCAGTGCTTTTCCTGATGTAACATGCAATGTTTCCATTAATATTTTCACCCATGCCACCAACTTACTGAATAGTTATTTTCTGAGAAACAAGATACCCCATATAATAATTTAGCCATAACTCACAGGTTCAGATTTTATTGCTGATATGGCAGTCAGTGCAAATTAATTGCAGAACACAGGGAGATGAAGTTGGTTAGAAAACCTGCATGGATGGTGATGCTCATCTTTTATTAGCAATTCATAATTCAGCAGTACCTTCTGCATAACAGGTTTTTCCCATTGTGATGTTTCCATGCATCAGATAGGGCTCTCTGATTTATTTGAGAGCAACCACAGGAACCAGCCCATATCTCCTAGATGAACCAGCTAAGCGCCAGGAAACATTCTGTTTGGATGACCTGAGCTGCATTTCTACTTCGGCAGCTATTTACTGACTTTAATCAGGAAGACTGTGATTCCCACTGGCAACAATAGGAGCTGTAAAGATGAAATGAGACTGCCTTGGTCCCTAACCACAAATGTGCCAGTGCTGCAGATGGTTCGGCAGTGACTGGCTGTGAATCATTAATATTAAATTGGGCATGCCATAAGTAAATGGAGATGGAAGGAGAACTGTGACACAGAAATTACCATCGCTGTTGACACAGCTGCTTTTTGCAGTAACTGTTAAAATGCACATGGAGATTTGCTTTTTCTGTCCATTAAACCTCTTCCCCTTTTAACTTATTTTGATTTGGTTTTGATCCATTTCAATGTGTCTGTGTATCGATTTTTGTATGTGTGTCTGTGTGTGTGCGTGCATGTAGGGTCTTTTCATTCTTAGTCTAGCACCTTAACCAGTGTGATGTAGGGACAAGTCCTTCCCTTCAGCTCCAAACTACTGGGCTGCAGTGGTCAAGATGCCAGTTGGGGGAACATTGGGACAGTACGTCTCTCTCAACCCTAAACTTGCAAAAAATATGTACCGACCCACCAGCATGTAAATTTCAGTCCATAACTTTCAAGAAAAAGAGCTTTATCTTGCAGTGGATGGATATAAGGTGATGATGATGATCATTTCCTGATTAGAAAAGGACTGGGATATCTGGTAAATTATCTTAAAGAACCTTCTTACACATTATGGATCTCAAGGGAATTTCTATCCCATTTTTACCTAAAGTATAGTGGACATTAAATGTAAGCATTTTTTGAGAAATAGTGGAAGCTTTCTGGGTAAGCAATAGCATTGAAACTAGGACCTGGCAAATGGATCAAAATACTTCTCTGGATAAAGGGGAGGACTTGGGATAGGCCTCAAGCACTCTGTATAGAGGAACTCCAGCCAATGAAACTAATTATCTTACAGTATTTTGGACTTACAAAAGATATGTGTTATACTTCTGAAGAAGTTTTGAAAAAATGCAGAAAGAAAATGAAAATAAATCAGGGTTTGGATATTATTTAAGGGGAATATGCATGAAGATTTTTAAAAGCAAAAAAGGAGGAATATAAAATTGGTTTATATGATCAAGGTTAAAATATATATCATGCTCTTTCTAATAGCTCTTAATGGGTTTTTGTTGACCAGGATGGAATGATGAGGCTTTAAAGATTTTTTTAAGATAAGATATGGAAAGAAGATTTTTTGTTGCATTTTCCAAAAAAGTAATAAGTTATGGTGTTAAAAGTAAAGTATTATTTGATTGAATTGGTTTTTTTTATTAAGGTTTAAATATAGATATTAGTTCTGGTATGGGTTAAACTTGTGAAGGAGTTTCTGAGAGGAGCTTGTGAGACACAAATTGAAGGGATTAAAGTTTACAGTTTTTAATATGTTGGTTCTGTTTTAAATATATGTTTCTTGATTAGGCTCAAATGAGACTTTAAAGATTTGTTTATAGATAAGAAATAAAATTCAGGGAGAAAGTAATTTTTATTGCATTTTTAGAGTAAATGATAAGTTACTGTGTTATAGGTGAAGGAAAGGAATGTGTAATATATTTATTTGACTAAGCATAAAATATATATGCTGTTATTTCTGATAATCCTTAATGGATGTTTGCTAATGAGGACGGAATGATGAAGTTTTATGATTTGTTTATAGATAAAATATGAGATATGGGGAGAAAAGATCATTGGTTGAAATGTTAGATAGGGTGATAAGTTACTGAAATTGTTTGCATTTTAATGGAGGGGGAAGTCAATTCTTTAGCAATAGCACTTAAACTTATATACCACTCCATAGTGCTTTACAGTATTTCCTTTTTCTTTCTTTTTTTCTTTCTTTTTTCTGCACTTTTCATTTCCCCCTTTTCCTTTTACTGTATATATTTTTAGTTTGTATTATTTTTTATCTTTGCATTTTTAAACTTTAATAATTCTTATTATTAAAAAGACAGAGAGTCACTGGGGAGAATTGATAAATCCAGACACACAGCCCATTAACTCATGCAATGAAAGAACAATAAACTATAATAGAGTGCTGGTTCAACACTCCACCACCTCCCCCTCCCTCTAAGTCTTAAAGTAATGTGACAGGTTGGAGTTGTTTTGAAAGACTTTCCCTGGGGTACTATAATGTAGTTGTATCGGGATTTGCTTGGGTTGCTCTTGAGTGTCCTGATATTTCAGTAGCTATCCAGGGTCCTGAATTGGTGCATTACTGATGACAGTTGTTCTTAAACATCTTCCTCTCCTAGAAGTAGCATGAAATGGGAATGTGTTTTTGGCAAACTACATATGAATATGCTGTCTTCCCAGTTTTCATTCTTCATTCATATGCAAGCTGTTCCACATTCAAGGAAGGTCTTTGCTTCTCAAATTGATGCCTTAGGCCAAAAATAGAAATAATTCTGCACTGACCTGAGGGTACAATGTTTAGGTCACCTATTTCTTAAATTGTCTTGACATTTTCTTTAAGACTTTGATTTTGTGCTTAATCCCAATTTTACTTCACTAAAGTTTAGTGACTACTATCTTTCTCCAATTATCTTAACCAGAAAAGAACCAGCCTCTGTTCAAAGATGCTGATTAACCAAATAGAACTACCTATTTATGTATTATAAAAATTGTTGTGAAAAAAATTCAAAGGGTGGTGTTGAACCTCAAATTATTTTGTTGATCAATATCAAAATCAAGAAATAAAATAACAAAAGGACTTTTCCAAGATCAACAAGTAGTGGCAATTAAGCATCAAGTGTTTTCCAAGGATACCATATATCCTACTTTTATTGGCAAAACTTCCTAAGTATTGAAGCTAACAATGAAGAAAGAATTCAAGGCAAATCTATCTTCTGTATAATATACAGAAAGGAAGGTCACCAGAAGATCTTGTGAACATTGGGATGGCATTATCCTATGTTATGGGTAAATTAATATCCAGCCAACTAGGCTTTTGAAGGTCAAAACCAGCAGTTTTGAAATCTGGTACCACTGAATTGGTTTGAACCAAATAACGTACATTCACTTTATTATTTCCATTTTCTCACTGGTCAAAAATGATCAATGAACATGAAACTGGCAACAGAGAATCTACAGCCAATTTTTACTTTATTACTTACAATATAAGACTGATTTCTTCCAGCATGCAACCTTACAACATTTGTGGGCTCATAATGAGGATGCTTAAAGTTGTAGCTATTTATCCCCAGGAGTCTCATTATGCTAAATTGGTGAGGTTAAGCCACCTGCCTTTGGGCATCTTCAAGAGAAGCCAAATCAGTTTCATTACCTAACCTGAAAAATTGGCATTCAATGCTGGTTTATCTGACTGTATCTTTGATTGCAGAGGGAAAACAGTTTGAAATTATTAGAATACACTTCAAATATAGGCTTCCTTATTCACTATAAAGCAGAATGAAAAACAGAGTCAGTGATATACGCACAGAACCATTCCTATTGCTGTAATACACATGGGACAAGAAAGCATGAAATTATTTGTTCTGCCAGGGAAACTCCTTGAGTTCATGCCTTCTAAATCATAATGTGTATAATTTCATTTGGGCTTACCATGATATAAACAATAAGAAGGACATGTAGTAAACCAATAACTTGAATTAGAAAGATGTACAAAGCCCATGTACTTATGGACACAATTTGGAGTATAACCATATTCTTTGAAGATTATGTACATTATAACTAACCTAAAGAAGAGGGTTTGTGTCAGAATTTATATATTTTGTGGCAATGAAGATGGGAGGGGAATATTTATGTGTCACTCTGTGTGTGAAAGTGTGCAAGGCAGCAAGACAGCACGCTAGAGATAATTGAGAGCTGAGTGGGATGGAATTTACTTGTCTCTAGCTGCTTTGCAAAACACTTACTGAGGCCTCTTCATCCTGCAGTGAATTTTAATTGTAAAAAGTTTAGAGGGATAAACTGAATCCAATTAACACTTTGTGTTTGCTGTCGAAGTGAGGAAACACCTAGCTGAAGGTACCACATCCTATATTTTCTTAGTTTTTTAGCACGCAATATGTCACATTTTGCCATGCCATTGGCACTTATGTTCATGGTTCCTTTTATTAATAATATATAATGACTGAGTGTCTGAGACAGAGAGAGTGCATATATAGTTTTTTTGCCTCCTTCTTTCATTCACCAGGAGCATTTGAGAAATGGTCAAATAATGATCCATCAGGGTGCAATTAGGAGGATTATTGTAAAGGTCATATTCAGCCATCTATACTTTGATATGTCTGGATTCTTTTCTCCAGGGGAGAAAGTTCTTCTTTAATCTTACTTTTGGTGGCCTTTTGTATCTGAATAAGTATTGTTGTTGTTTTTTGCTATATTTCTCCTAATCCAATCATCTAAGCAAACTGCATATGTTGGTCTGGCTGAAGGAGAATGTGATGTAAATCAAAAATAAAAGCTTGTGATTCTCCAGGCATTGTTCCAAAGCAGCTTGAGCCAGCCTAGCCAATTGTGAAGGGTGCTAAAATTGCAGTTCTATTAACATCAATGAATCTGGATAAAGAGAGCAATCTGAATCACACTTTTAATTTAAAGCAATTGTGGGGTGAGGTATGTCGCAAATGATTCCTTCCTTCCTTCCTTCCTTCCTTCCCTCCCTCCCTAACCCTGTCTCCTCTACATTCCATTACCCCATTCCCGAACCCACCCATCCTCCCTCCCTTCCTCCCTCCCTCCCTCCCTCCCTCCCTCCCTCCCTTCCTTCCTTCCTTCCTTCCTTCCTTCCTTCCTTCCTTCCTTCCTTCCTTCTTCCTTCCTCCTTCCTTCCTTCCTTCCTTCCCTCCCTAACCCTGTCTCCTCTACATTCCATTACCCCATTCCCGAACCCACCCATCCTCCCTCCCTCCCTCCCTCCCTCCCTCCCTCCCTCCCTCCCTCCCTCCCTTCCTTCCTTCCTTCCTTCCTTCTTCCCTCTCTCCCTCCCCCTTATGTTTTCCTGCCAACACTACCAAAATCCAGTAACTAGCTTTAATCCATTTTCAAATGTTACCCACATAGCTGTTGCCATTGTCTTTTTTTGCTTGGAATTTCTTCACCACAACTTTGGGCTCTTTTGATTATTCTTTGCCCGCCAACTTCCCTTTCCAATCAGGTGTTTAATCCTAAGGAATGACTTTTCTGCTGGGATTTATGAAAGATGTAATTGTAAATCTATACTATCACACCCCAAAATAATTTGCAACTTAATGCAACTGAGCTGATGAAATAGTCCTGAGATCAAAGTTCTATTCTCTTAGTCCTGGGAGCTTCTTGCCTCTTGGTGATGTAGAGGTCACCAAGAGGCAAGATCTGCTGTTTAATGAGATCTTTTTTCATGATGTGTTTTATCAGGATGATGAGGCTGAGTTCAGAAAGATGATTTCTGGGAAAACCTCCATAGTGCCCATCCTTCCTGCTGTTTTACGTAATGCGAACAGAGCGGCAAGCAAATCATTGACCTTTTCCCTGAGTAGGTGTTCAGTAAAGCCAAGGGCTTCTGAAGCTGATAGAGTTCATATTTTCCAGTGATATATGGAATATTATGCAAACAAAAGTGCATTCTCAGTCTCCATCTTCTCTGACTTCAAGAGCTGCCCATCTCTTTTTTTAAGTTGCAGAGTTAGAATTTTCACTTGCACTGACATGAATCCTTCTTCATCACTAATGAGACCACTGCTCTCTTTGTTCCTTATCCTTGTCAAATAGAATCTAACTTCAAGCAGAGAGGAATCCACACTAGAGCTGAATTTAATAAGCCTTTTCCTCCCAAATAATTGCAGGCTGAAGAGCCCTCAATGCTTTGGAAAACTAAAGATATCTGACTTAGTTATTCACCCCCACCCTCCCACCACTTAATAAATAAATGGAATCTTGCCAGGTTAATTTTGAGTTTATTTCCACTGCTGATGACACCACTGAGTGACAGAACTGCCTTGAACTAGTGTTGCATTACAATTTGTCCTCCACTTTCCTAAAAGTGTTTTACTATGACAGATGATCCTGTATGAAAAGAGGGAGCCAGTCAGATATTAAAATTGCCAAATGTTACAGAGCAGTTTACAATGGAACAAAAAATGTATTACAGAAAGGGGAACACTACTGGGGTTTCTCTCTCTCTCTCTGTGTGTGTGTGTGTGTGTGTGTGTGTTGGTATGTCGTAAAATGTGACTCTTAGAGAAATATGCATGCAGAAAAGCATATGTGGAGAAATGTTCATGCATAAAAAGGTACCTATGAATAATGCATACAAACAAGGTACCCATACTTTACATTTTAATGCATCTTTATTTTATGCAGACTTTTTTTAAAAAAAGAAAGTGTTGCAGAAATCATTTGGAAGGAACTTAAAGCTGGAAAATAATGACCCCAGGATCCAAAGATGAGAGCTTCCCTTTCTGCTCATTTCAAAACAACATGTGATTGTTGTTCATCTCTGCAACTGGCCCTGCTTTATGATTTTCCAGCCCATCTTATTTGAAATGACTCTCCACAATCTAATGAATGCTTTTGAATCATACTTTCGGTACACAATTAAAGCATGTGACATGGGTAATCCACCTTCTCTGATTAATTTTTCTCTGTTATTTACCGCCATCCATAGGGGGATGAACATCCTGCCATTTAGACAAGATTCTCCTTTGGTCTTAAAGGTCAATGGTAATTATGAACCTGCTTCCAATTCAATGTGACATAGAATTAATTGGAAATATAAAATAAGGTTGGGGCAAATATAGGTAGTATATAACAGTGGTGGGATTCAGCTGGTTCACACCATTTTGGCAGAACCGGTAACTAATTTTTTGTTGCTCAGGCCTAGAATGGACTTCTGGAAGTGGCATCCACACAGAAAACCAGTTGTTCACATATTTGAATCCCACCACTGGTAAATAAAATAGACTTGGCAGCACAAGGAAACAACAGCCAACAACTTAATAGCTGGCTATCAGCAGCTCAAACAACAACTAAAAACCCACACACAACCAGGCATCACATAAATACTACACATAGAATAGCCCAAAGAACACATTCCATTAGAGAGAAGTTCTCTGAGGAAGGGCTCCTGCATGAATCCGAAGGCTCGAAAGACTTAACTTCTGGCCCCAATGACTGACTCAGATTAAATATAGGTAGTCCCCAACCTAAAACCATTCATTTATTGACAATTCAGAGTTCCAATAGCCCTGAAAAAAGTGACTTTGACTGGTGTTCGCCCTTATGACCAATGCAGCACCCCCAAGGTCATGTGATCAAAACTTGGGCATTTGGCAATTGACATGTATATATGAGGGTTTCAGCATCCCAGGCTCATGTGATTGTCATTGGTGACCTTCCCAGATGGCTTTTGATAAGTAAAGTTAGTGGGTGGAGCCCCATTTACTTAATGGCCAGGTGACCACTTAACAACTGCAGCGATTCATTTAACAACCATGGCAAAAAAGATTGCAACTCACTTAACAGCTTCCTTGCTTAACAAAGGAAATTCTGTTTTTGATTATGTTGTCAGTCAAGGATTACCTGTATGAATTTTTGTTTTGAGACCCATCCCCTTTCTTGGCTCTTCGCAACAAGTAATTAAGATAGTAAAATTCAACATTTTAGAGGCAAGAACCTCCATCTTTTAAAGAAAGTGATCAGTGTATGTATCTGTAAAAATATAACGATAGCAATTCTACCTGGACAAATTTTGCAAAAAATATTGTTCTGCGTTTTCCCCCCTTAAATGAGCTTCTACTAAATTGAACCATTATATTTCTACCTCTAGTCCCCAACCAATAGACTGAATAACAACAACAACAACAACAACAACAACAACAATAATAATGAATAGAAGATCTTTTTGGCACAGCATGAGCCACTTTTTCAGTCCTTTGAAGACTTTATAAAAATGAGAAGGGAATAAAATAAAAAAGGGAGAATCTCCTGAAGAATTGTAAAGATTGAAACTAGGCTTTAAAAAAAAGTCTTAACTTGAATTCCTAAAATAGTGTCCTCCAGCCTGATTGTCTCCTAATACAGTATATCCTAAGAACTTGAGACTCTTTGGTTACTTGAGCAGGGATGAAATGTATATTGCTGAAATCCTATTTATAATCTTGAAGTCAATTCATCATATTTATTTAATTGGTTAGGTTCTCTTAGATAGATGATAGATTTATGTTTGCCATATGAATCTGCTGTTCTCCTGTACCTGGGAAAGATAAATTGACCTAATGGATAATTTAGGAAGCAATTCAAAATAGCAAGGAGCAGGCATGACGTTGACTTGTTCGTTCTGATATTGTTTCAAGTTGATTGTGAAGGAGAGTTAAGATTTCATCTAACTACTTGCTTAAGACACGAGGCTATAACAGTACAGAAAGCACTTGGATTTTATCACTAACATTATTTTCTCAGTGCATCTGTGGGAATTTTATCCTATAATTTAATAAAAGAAGAGCTATTAGCTAATAGGAGAGAATTCTTCATAATACAGATGACATTTCGGTTGTATAAACACGACCTGTTTCTATTAAGAAAAATGCATTTCCCTTTCATTTTATTGAAGTTATTGATTGTAGAACTCTCTGTTAGCTCCTAAGTGTGTATTATTATAAATTTATACAGCATGTAGAATTCTTTTGCTGTGCCTTAACTCTCCATTATGAAACAGAGTTTGGATAGCTCATGTTTATAACTACATTAGACCTTTTGATAACTCCAGAATTGCAGAACAGTTCTTGTGTTTTAAGGGGGACTGAATTAAATGTCATCACTGAGACAACTTGATTCTTCTAGCATAAAACGCTGTGTATCCTGAACTCATCTTTCATTTTGTCTTCAGTTCCCCATCAAATTATGGCTATGGAGTTGTGCTTTATGATAAGTCCTCTATTTAGTAACTCGCAATGTCATGTGACATCATGCGACATATCAGAGCTTTTCCCCCCTTGCTGGCAATGGGGTGGGGGCGGTTTCTTCATAATGCGTCCAGCCCACAGGGCTGGCAGTTTGACACCTTTTCAACATGTACAGAAGTTTGCTCTTTGCTATCTGATCAGGTAGCTGTTGCTACTTTGTTTGTTTGCTTGTGTCCCTTCTTCATTATTTTTTTAAAAATAACTCAGGATGGCAAACGCAGCCAATACAATTTCCTCCTCCTATTTTCCCCCACAACAACAACCCTGGGAGGTGAGTTGGGTTCAGAGAGAGTGACTGGCCCAAAGCCACCCAGCCAGCTTTCATAGCTAAGGTGGGTCTAGACCAGGGGTAGGCAACCTCAGCTCTTTTATGACTCATGGACTTCAACTCCCAGAATTCCTGAGTCAGCATAGCTGAGTCAGCATAGCTGACTCAGGAATTCTGGGAGTTGAAGTCCATGAGTCATAAAAGAGCCGAGGTTGCCTACCCCTGGTCTAGACCTTATAGTCTCCTGGCTCAAAGTCACCCGGCTGGCTTTCATGACCAAGGCTGGGCTAGAACTCACAGTCTCCTATTTTCTAGCCTTGTGCCTTAGCCACTCAACCAACCTTGCAGTTCCCAGAAATGATAAGGAACCATTTATTTTTGTCAGAACCCTGGGAAACCTTTGTTTTCAGTACAATATGTAACACATTGCCTGCTATTTATTCTGTTATGCTTTAGAAACTATTCTCTTCAGTCTGCATGGTAAACATCTGGGATTCAGCCAGTCTGCACCAGTTTGGTAGAACTGGTAGCTAATTTTTTATTGCCCAGGCCCAGAATGAACTTCTGGAAGTGGCATCCACACTCACATATTTGAATCCCACCACTGATCTCTGCTATACTATGTCTGCACTTAGCTATGCTATTCCATGCCTTAGAGTGCAATTCCATTTCAAAGATGCATTGTTTTAAGAGAGTTAGGCTGACAGTTTCAGTTACCTATGCCAGAAGAAACCTCCCAGCTGACCTCAGAGATTTTCCAACAGAGCAATCTGCCAAAACAAAACCTACTTTGGTGGCCAAATAAGCAGGCAGATGAACCAAGGGAGGGGTAAAAGAGAAGCCAAGTTATGCCACACACTGAAATATTTTCCCCCAATTAGTCTACACTGCCAATACTATTAAAACTAAGCTAAGGGAATGTCTAATTAAAATCCAACTTCTCAATTTTAATAAGACTCCATCCTCATTTTCCTTTTTAACTGCACTAATACTGGAATAAGGGATGCGGTGGCTCAGTGGGTTAGGATGCTGAGCTTGTCGATCAGAAGGTCAGCAGTTTGGTGGGTTGAATCCTGAGTGCCGCATAACAGAGTGAGCGTCTGTTACTCATCCCAGCTTCTGCCAACCTAGCAGTTTGAAAGCATGTAAAAATGCAAGTAGAAAAATAGGGACCACTACGGTGGGAAGGTAACAGCATTCCGTGCGCCTTTGGCGTCTAGCCATGCCAACCACATGACCACAGAGACATCCTCGGACAAGCGCTGGTTCTTCGGCTTTGAAACGGAGATGAGCACCGGCCCCTAGAGTCGGAAAAGACTAGCACACATGTGGCAGGGGAACCTTTACCTTTACCTAATACTGGAATAAATTAAGTTATATTATGTGCAGTTTCCAGCAACCTCTTTTCAGGTCAACTAGTCCTTAGATTTAAATCATTTTTTTGAATGGGGCTACCAGAAGAATATTTCTGGCATCTGAATACCTGCCGAATAGCTCAGAAGTTAAAGGAAAAACGGGGTGCTTATGTTCCCAGATACTCAATATAATTGGTTGGTTCAGATGTTCTGTCAAGTCAGGATATGTTTGGCAGCAGCTTTGAATGTTGAATGAAAACTCTGCTTTTGTAATTGATAAATCATGGCTTATGGTTTAATGTAAATGAGAGAAGGACAAAGGGTGATATGATAGCAGTCTTCTAGTATTTGAGGAGCTGTCACAGAGAAGAAGAGATCAACCCATTCTCTAAAGCACCTAAGGGCAGGACAAGAAGAAACAGGTGGAATATCATTAAAGATAGAAGGAGACATTTCCTGACAGTAAGAACAATGAACCAGTGGAACAGCTTGCCTCCAGATGTTATGGGTGCTCCATTACTGGAGGGATAGATATTTATCCAGAATGGTATAGTCTCCTGTTTGAGCAGTGGGTTAGAATAGAAGACTACCAAGTTCCCTTCCAATCTTATTATTCAATGTTCTAAAAAAAATACCCCAAAGGATGTTGCTCAAACTCAGGAAGCCTCCCAAATCCAGGAAAATAAAGAAAACCACCAGCGCTAACACTTTGGGTCATTATCCCACCATTTTGCCCTTTGCCTATCTTTTCAAAATGTTCTTTTCTTGACTAATATTGGATTGCTTTCTTCTTCTTCTTCTAGTTTCATCGTAATGTATACATTAGGCTACCATAGCTTGTTTTATAAACCACAGTTAAAGCAACTCATGACTTAGTGTCTAAGAGGTTTAACCTGTAGGCTTACTTCCTGGCATAAGAAGAGAACCATATGTTATTTTAACTGCATTCTTTTTAACCCATATCTGCTACCCAGAGATCTCTAGAGTTGCTGAAGTTTGGGTGCAGTACAATTAAAAAAATATAACAAAGCAAATTTGTTCGTTTAGTTTTTTGTAAAAACATTAAGTTTAAAAAAATCACCCACAAACCAAGACAACATGAAATACAACATGAGCAATTAATCAGTGGAACAACTTGCCTCCAGAAGTTGTGGATGCTCCAAAATTGGAAGTTTTTAAGACGTTGTTAAGCTTTTAAGAAGAAATTGGACAATCATTTGTCTGAAACGGTATAGGGTTTCCTTCCGGAGCAGGGGGTTGGACTAGAAGACCTCTAAGGTCCCTTCCAACTCTGTTATCTTACTATATAGAAATCAAGCAGAGTGCAGGTCAGATATTCTATGGGATAGGAGGAGCTGTACTTTATTGGGATAAATCAAATCAAACATCTTTATTATATTGTTACCTGCAATTTTACATAATGAAGCAAATGACCAGTTCAAGGAGGTATCTGCACATTTAGAAAGTGAAGAAAGGGCTACAAATTCAGCCCAGCATGGACAAAACAATTCTAATATATGTAGAAATATTCAACCCATCTGGCATCAGGATTTGTACAGCAGAAATCAAAACACCTACATTGTCAAAGGATAGAGCTTTCACAGACAAGTTGCCACAGGCATTTTCTGCTATTTGTTGATACTCATTAATTCCAGAAGTTCCTGCTCAGATTCAGTGATGGCTGTTAGCTTACATGGGAACAACAGTCTCTGGAGATGTTCTCTCTATTTAGGCACTTCTTTTCTCTCCATAAAGGTAAAGGTAAAGGTTCCCCCGCACATGCGTGCTAGTCGTTTCCGACTCTAGGGGCCGGTGCTCATCTCCGTTTCAAAGCCGAAGAGCCAGCGCTTGTCCGAGGACGTCTCCGTGGTCATGTGGCCAGCATGACTAGACACCAAAGGCGCACGGAACGCTGTTACCTTCCCACTGGAGTGGTCCCTATTTTTCTACTTGCATTTTTACGTGCTTTCGAACTGCTAGGTTGGCAGAAGCTGGGACGAGTAACAGGCGCTCACTCTGTTATGCGGCACTCGGGATTCGACCCGCCAAACTGCCGACCTTCCGATCGACAAGCTCAGCGTCCTAACCCACTGAGCCACCGCATCCCTTTCTCTCCATACTTAGGTACTAAATTTGAAAGTAGCCACCTATGGTTGTAAAAGCTTAAAAAGCAAGACAGGAAGAAAAACAACTTTTTTGAGGTGTGGTGCTGGAGGAGGCTCCTGTACATTTCTTGGACAGCAGAAGTGACTAATAAGCAAGTACCGAAGCACATAACACCAAGCCTGTCACTGGAAAGTAAAATCACAAAACTGTATCCGACTTACAGTATTTTGGCCATGTCATGTGGAGAAATTCACTGGAGAAAGCAATTGTGTTTGAAAGGGATAGCAAGGAAACCAGTCCGTCAAAGAATATGGTAACTGAACACCATCAAAGCTAACACCAGCCAGAGCAGAACAACTCAAAGAAATAGTGCAATAGCAGAAGATGTGGAGAGACCTGGCCCATAGAATTGCCAAGAGTCAGACACAACTGAATGGATAACAGTATCATAATCAAATTTGAAAGCAGCCATTCCCTCACAAACTCAGCATCAGCATCACTTTTTCAGAAGTTAAAGTTGCAGAAATGGCAGTAGAATAAAATTCCTCGGAGTTAATTCTGGGAGTTGAAGTCCACGCGTCATAAAAGAGCCAAGGTTGCCTACCCCTGGCTCTAAGCAAATTCTTTATTCTCATTAAAGTCCAGCTCCTGCTCCTCTTTAGGAGACTACCCATCTTAAAAAGCATGAGAAAATGATTTTGGTTCTAGCCTCCCCTTTTCCATAAATCATTCATCACCCATGATGGGCATTGTGTAGGCTTTTGGCCCTTGGTTAGCATAGAAATTTGTGCTAAGCACCTTTTTTGCATTTGCTAAATCAGCAGGCAGAATCTTTATGTCTTGACAGAAGAGGTGGAGGAACTGTTGCTGAGTCAGAAGAAAGAATAATGCGTAAAACTGCCGCTTACTTGGTATATTACATCCTCAATTCCTCTTGTAAACTTTCCAAATTGCCCTCTTTAAATTAATGAGGTAATATACGTTTCCTAATCTGTTTCTGTCATGCCTTAGGGATGTGGGTCACAGGACTTTTTAACATATTAAGTGGATGGGCAATCACCCAGCTAATAAAGCTGTTGCCCTGATCTTCCCCAATTGCGTTTGTTGTGTAATGATCAGATTTGCTGGAACTTACTACACGTGTGTATACAATTTCTCCCTCTTAGCAAACTGATTTGCTCTCTAAGCTCCCTTGTGGTAAAAACATTTGTAGCATCATTGCACAGTAGCACACCAAATATAACAGGGTTAGAAATGTAATGAAGGAAGAAAGAGTGATAAGAAAAATTAGACCCTACAGAAAATCTCTCCTGTAGATTTAGGGATATTAGATTCTTCTTCTTTTCTTTAACATTAAACAAAGCTATTAATGCTATTTTTCCTCCTCATGAAATGTATAAGGTCCTACAAGCAGGGCATTTTTTTTGTCATAGAACGCTCAGAACAGAGTTCCAGCACCTTTTTTGGATGGAACCTTGTAGGGTAGGCAAGGCGGGCTGTATGACATGTGTGAGTTCTGGCACTTTTTTTTTAAACAAAAAAAGCCCTGCCTACAAGAACTGTTTGCCTTCAAGAAGCTACAAGAACTTTGTCATCTTCCATATTAGTTACAAATATGTAAAGAGCAGAAAAAAGATATCTTTCTTGTAAACTTTTCTTAGAGACACCCATAGAACTAACTCTTTAGAGAAAACAGTTCAAATCTATTTTGAGAGTTTCACCAGAATTGTTAAGAAAGAACATCATTTGTGATGAGATACTGGGAGAGCATGATTTTTTTTTTACTTGTGTTACATGAAAGATTAACAGCAGTAAATTTTCTCCAGTGGGCAAAAGAAAAATTGGAATCCTATCATCTTGATAAATTTCACCTAGAAATAAGGAACATATTTATGCCTATTTTCTGGCCTTTTAAAATATTCAACTAGCTCCGGGAGATGAAGCATCGGAGACGGAGCCTAGAGAGCTGTTGGAGGTCCAGCCGGTCTGAGTCTGATCGATTGCGGTTAAGAACCTTTACGAGGTCTTATCTTGCAGCAAAGGAGGCAGCGAAGTCTAATTACTTCGCTGCCCTCATCACGTCCGCAGATAATTGCCCGGTCGCCCTGTTTGGGGTGACTCGCTCCCTCCTGAATCAGGAGGTGAGGGAGGAGCCCCTGCAGGGTTGTAATGAGGAGTTTAGTCAATATCTGGCAGATAAAATTGCTCAGATTTGGGCCAGTCTGGACTCCGACTGGGCGGAGTCTGACGATGGGAATTGAGCGGTCTTGGGAACATTACTTGGGAAGAATTTGATCCTGTGACTCCGGAAGAAGTGGACAGGATCATGGGGAGGCTGAGTTCCACCACGTGTTTATTGGACCCGTGCCCCTCCTGGCTGGTTTATACAGCTCGGGAGGGAACACGAGGCTGGCTCCAGGTGGTAGTAACTGCTTCTCTGAGAGAGGGTAGCTTCCCTGCCGCCTTGAAGGAGGTGGTGGTGAGGCCCCTCCTCAAGAAGCCTGCCCTGGACCCAGCCATTTTGAACAACTATCATCCGGTCTCCAACCTTCGCTTTTTAGCAAAGGTTGTTGAGAATGTGGTGGCACATCAGCTTCCTCTGTTCCTGGAGGAAGTGGATTATCTGGACCCCTACTAATCGGGCTTTAGGCCTGGGTACAGCACGGAGACGGCATTGGTCGCACTGGTGAATGATCTCTGGCGGGCTTGGGACAGGGGTTGCTCCTCTGTCCTAGTCCTATTAGACCTCTCAGTGGCTTTTGATACCATCGACCATGGTATTCTACTGCGGTGCCTCAGGGGGTTGGGCACTGTTCTACAGTGGTTCTCCTCCTACCTCCTGGGTCGTTCACAGTCAGTGTTGGCAGGGGGGCAGAGGTCAGCCTCAAGGCCTCTCGTTTGTGGAGTCCCTCAGGGGTCGGTCCTCTCGCCCCTTCTGTTCAACATCTATATGAAGCCGCTGGGTGAGTTCATTTGTGGTTTTGGGGTGGGGTATCATCAGTATGCTGATGATACCCAGCTTTTTATTTCCACCCCAGATCAACCCGGTGATGCCCTCGCCGTGATGTCCCGTTGCCTGGAGGCGGTGAGGGTCTGGATGGGGAGGAACAGGCTTCGTCTAAATCCTGACAAGACCGAGTGGCTGTGCATACCGGCATCTCGGGTTGTCCACTCTATTCCATCTTTATCTATAGGGGGTGTGGTGTTACCCCCCATAGATAGGGCTCACAACTTGGGTGTCCTCCTTGACTCACAGCTCAGTTTAGAAGATCATATAGGAGCTGTGACCAGGGGGGCTTTTGCCCAGGTTCGCCTGGTGCACCAGTTGCAGCCCTATTTGGACCGTGATGCCCTACGCACAGTCACTCATGCGCTCGTGACCTCTCGGATAGACTACTGCAATGCTCTCTACATGGGGCTGCCCTTGAATACCACTTGGAGGTTCCAGCTGGTGCAGAATGCGGCCGCGTGAGTTGTGATGGGGGTCTCCCGATACTCCCATGTAACACCTCTACTCCGCAAGCTGCATTGGCTTCCAGTTGTCTTCTGGGTGAGATTCAAGGTGTTGGTGATGACCTATAAAGCTCTAAATGGCATGGGCCCAGATTATTTACGGGAGTACCTTTTGCCGGCATTAACTTCCCATTGTCCTATGCGCTCCCATAGAGAGGGCCTCCTCAGGGTGCCGTCGGTCAGGGAATGTCGACTGGTGGCCCCCAGGGGGAGGACATTCTGTGTGGGTGTGCCAGACCTTTGGAATCATTTACCGGTTGAGCTCCGGATGGCTCCCGACCTTCGCTATTTCCGCCGTGACCTGAAGACTTGGTTATTTGAACTTGCTGGCCTGGACTGACGGATTGGGGTTTTAGATTTTAAATTTTAAATTTTAAATTTTAGAACGTGTTTTATTGTTTAGGGCTACTTGGTTTAATTTATTTTAATTTTTATATATTATGTGTTGTATATAGTGTTTTAATTGCCCTGTACACCACCCCGAGTCCTTCGGGAGAGGGGCGGTATATAAATCCAAATAATAAATAAATAAATAAATAAACTAGTATAAGTGAGAATTAGATCTTATGTTTTTCTACTAGCCTTTTGAACATCAGCAATAAGCGATAAAAAAATTAAAATTCAGATGAATTATCTAAAGTAGTGAACAATAGCTTCCAGAATTCCCCAGCCAGCATAGATTCTAGTTGAAGTTCACAGATCTTAAAGTTGCAGAGTTGAAAAACATTGCTTTAAACGATAAACTTTTGAATAAGAAAGTGATCTTGATCACTGAAGCCACAAAATATACTCCAGAGAGAATCACTGGAAGATTTTGACAGGGAATGTCCATGATAAGGGTTGACAACTGGTTCCTACATGTGATAAAGTGTCACTAGTACTTCTGCAGATCTTCTAAATACAATTTTAAAAATTCAAGAGCAAAATCTCACTAAAATACAAAATCTCATGACATGTTTGGTATTCTTAGATGAAAAAGCACAACATTTGGCCTTATTTTGGAAAAGCTCCTAGTAACATATACTATCACACAATCAAAAATATTCTAATCTAGTAATAGAGAGGATACACTATGATTATACCTTATACCTATAACTTAGGTGAGTTGAAATTGAACTGTTCCATTCCCCTGGCAAATTGTAGCATCAAACTTTACTACTATGCATTTCCTAAGTTATGAGACATTGTGCATACTAGGTGGTTAAGACATTGTACATGACATTGTGGATACTTTTTGTGTGTTAGTTTTTAACTCTACCAAGAATTGGTTGGCATACTTCTATTTTTAATATGAAAAGCTTCCATCTTTTTTTCACAATCATAAGTCAGAAATAAAGTTTAGTAGCTTGAAACAATCAGTAACAGAAACAGCACAACTGCAAACAAAATGAGTCACCAGAAGTATGCAGAAAGGTGTGTGTGTGTGTGTGTGTGTGTGTGTGTGTGTACATGAACAAACCATAGTTTATACATTTTATATACTATACACATAAATAATATTTTAAAGAAGTTTTTTCTGGCTATTTCATTGAGAGTTATCATTTTCTCTGTGGACTCAAATGCTGGACACAATTTGAGGATTTTAGCCAAGTTAATGAAAAAAAATAGATGGATTTTTGTTTTGCTTTTGCTCACTTACAAAAGCTTGTTTGTTTTTCATCTTGATGGGAATGAAAAGCATTGATTATTTGTATAGTGTAGCAGATGTAGCTCTTCACAAGCTCTGGTAAAGGTAATTCTGTACTTGACTGTCCAACTTTATTAACATTTCAGCTAAAAGCCATCTTCTTTTTCAATGGTCTTCTCAGCAGAATAGCTGTCAATACTGCATAACCACTTTTTTTCAGATGAGCAAAAAAAAAAAAGAAACGCTAAGCTGCAGGGTTTCAAAGGACAATCAAAAGGAATATGCACTTCAACACCTTTCAGTTCGATGGGATCACAGATCAAAAATGTCCTGGTATACTAAATTGCCTTAATCTTAGATGAAAGAAGCAATACATTATGCTGGTTCTCCTACAAAGTAATATGCAGTTGCATTGACATGAATCTCTTTCTTTCTTTTTCATATTTTTTAAAGAGTGATTTTTGATAGAACACGGTGTTCTAAAAGGCCCTCAAACTTTTGCAATACTTTATCTTTTCAAGTGCCTTTTGGCTAAATTGGCAGTGTTAAAGAAAAAAAATATGTCACTTTTCTTCGGAATATTTTAATCTATTTCTCTAACATCCATCATCCATCCATGGATGAACATTTATGAACCTGCAGGATTTGTTACAGGATTGGTGTTTGGACAGGGTAGAGTAAATGGAAACTGGGATACTGCTAGAGATTTCCTTCACAGTCTGGGCAAAACTGATTTATATTTCCTTTATTAGGCAAATCTAAGCAATATGTTGTCAGGAGAATTGAATGGTTAATGTTCAGGGCCATTTGATTCTGAAGACCTTGAGTTCTGAAGAGCTGGCTCTGCCAGTTGGCCCACTGAGGATGCAATTCTCTGGAGGTGACTATTGATTAAGAGAAGTCTCCATCTCTCCCCATATACTTTGTGCTTGCTTCCCCCATCTTTTAATTGTAAATTATCATAATTGTTATTATTTATTGTTTTATCATTTTAAAGCTTATGGGTTATTAATGCTTGTAAGTCACCCAGATTCACCTCTAGACAAGAATGGCAGCACAAAAATTTAAAGATACATAATTAGATAGATAGATAGATAGATAGATAGATAGATAGATAGATAGATAGATAGAGGCAGATACATGATAGATAGATAGATAGATAGATAGATAGATAGATAGATAGATAGATAGATAGATAGATAGATAGATAGATAGATAGATAGATAGATAGATAGATAGACAGATATACATATATAGATAGAGATAGATAATAGATGAGAGAGATGATAGATGATGATGATAATGATAGACAGACAGACAGACAGGCAGGCAGACAGACAGACAGATGCTATTATCAGAAGAAATAATTTAAAATCTCTATGGTCAATATTTTCTTCCAAGGCTTTCTCACTAAATAATTATTACAATGATCTGCCACCACTCAGAAACTCCTCCCCCTGTTCCGCAAAGTTTGAGAAAGTTAGGAAGGGATATCCTTTATATCTTCCTATGCAAAGCAAGAAACATATAAATCAGACAAGATTTGTACCACTCCTAGAACACAAGAGATGCTGGGTAACTTGCAGTTTTGCACATGAGACGGTGTTAATGAGAATTTTCTTTACAAAGCCAATGAACCCAAATTTCTCACTATACCCCATGTGCCTGCCTTTGGACTTGAACTGTGTTTGAACACCAATATCTTGTTTAAATTAAAAAAAAACAGCTGGTGAGGAGATAACTCGGCTGTCTTATTACAGTTACAATAGGACATTAAAGGAAACAAACAGAAATAACTCCAAATGCATGCAAAAGCCCTAACTCATATAAATTCTAAGAGCCTTTCATAAGTTCCCCAGGCTTCTCTTCTGGTCTATAGGCCCAGAATAAATTATAAGTGGAGATAAATGTTCCTCCAAGCATGGAGAAAGAGAAGCAAATTATGAAATGGTTCATTTTGTAGCTAATGGATGATTATAACCTAAAGGCAGATGATATAACTAGATCTCCTGGCTTGTATGTTTTTATTCCTATTCACCAATCTCAAAGCAGTTAGCTTTTGTAACTTTGTGTATTTTCCAGAAGGTAAGTACATTCCTTGAAGATATAAAAGGCATGAAAGTGGTCCAAAGAATCTGGGCAGGCAAGATAGAAGAGGCAAAATAGCTGAATTGTATCTCAATGGGTCACCAACAGTCCTGTTATTAGATGAGTCAACATTCATCTGAAAATCTGGAATAGACCTTTAGAATTGTGCACAAACATTTCTGAAGGGCTGAGGTTATTTTGACTTCTCTCTGTCTTTAATCTTTATGAGTTTCTTGCTCCTGGACAGAGTTCCTATAATATGGCACATTTGCTGGACATTTTCACTTTGGTTTACTTTTAATGGAAAAAAAACAGCATCAAATATTTTCAGTATTTTCACTGAATTTTACCAAAGCCAATGCTCAATAAAAGGGCAATCTATTTCTGAGTTTCATACAAATACGATAAATTCATCTTTAGCTCCATTTTTTAATATTGCTGATGCCGAACTGTTCTATGGATTTAAGCAACATTTAAATCAATTTGGTGAGATGGGTGCCATACAAATTGAATGAATAAGGTATCATTTTTAGAATACGGCAAAGTTAAATTTGTAATTGATCTGAACTTAGGGAATGAAGTCCAAAGTAATAATCGCTCTCCCACTTTGGAAAAAGTGCAGAGAAGAGCAACTAAGATGATTAAAGGCCTGGAGACTAAAACATATGAAGAACGGTTGCAGGATTTGGGTTTGACTAGTCTAAAAAAAAGAGGGACTAGCAGGGACATGATTAGCAGTATTGCAGTATTTCAGAGGTTGCCACAAAGAGGAAGGGGTGGGTCAATTTATTTTCCAACCAGAGGACAGGACAAGAAACAATGGATGGGAACTGATCAAGGACAGAAGCAATCTAGAATTAAGGAGAAACTTCCTAACAGCGAGGACAATTAACCAGTGGAATAGCTTGCCTTCAGATGTTGTGGATGCTTCATCACTGGATGTTTTTAAGAAGAGACTGGACAATCACTTGTCTGAAATGGTATAGGATCTCCTGCTGGAGCAGGTGGCTGGACTAGAAAACTTCCAGCTCTATTCAGATTCTAATTCTGATTCAAAGTTACATTTGTAATTGACCTGAACTTAATAGGGAATGAAGTCCAAAGTAATATTAGCTCTCCCACCTCAAAAGAGATTTGATTGGCAAAGAGATTAATGAATTGATAAAACTCATTGTATCTTCCTTTTTAACATTGCAAACAAAGGAAGTTGATTTGTTACACATTTGTCTAAAATGGTCAGCAGGAAATAAACAGCATGTATCCTAATTGGCAAAAGTTTAATTTTATCATCCTCATTCAATTATTGTTTGGGGTCAACAATAGCCAACAATCCTTGCCTCAGTTACGTATGTTTAAAAAGTCTGATATCATGTTCCTGAGTTATAATGATTTATAGTAATCTGTTTTGAATACAAACCTGAACATGGTTTGTAGGAAATGCATAGCTGATGTAACCTAATCTGACAATATGATCTTATTAGAAAATTGTCAAGGAATGGTTTCTTTCAAGAGCAATCTAATTAGCTCCTATTACAGGGTTCTTTTGAACGCAGTATTAATTCAAATCAAGATTCCACACTTGAATGAGAGACAGAGTGTACACTATGGCAAACTTGATAAAGTCAGTGAATGAAATTATATTCTCCTCTCAAAAGCAACTTGATTCATATTTTCTTTCATTTGTACCTCTTAGTTTGCAAAGATAAGGCATCTTGGAATATGGAATATGCCTTAGGAGTTGACAGAGTTAAAAAAATAATAATCAGGCATTGAATTTTGCATCAAACAGTTCAACCATCAGCTGTACATGGGACAATTTGAAGCTCACAATTTGTGCTTTGCTTTTTCTGGAAGAAAGAGAATATCAACATTTACAAAGAACAAGTTGGAAAGAAAAAAGCAAAGGTGTCTTTTAAGTAAGAACTTTGGCATACTATAGGCATAATTTTCATAATTTTCATAGGTAACCTATCTGTATTTGTGTAAGAACCGTGGTGGTAGAGTGGTTAGAATCAGTATTGCAGGTTAATTCTGCTGACTGCCAGCAGTTCGGCAGTTCGAGTCCCACTGGCTCAAGGTTGAATCAGCCTTCCAGCCTTCCGAGGCTGGTAAAATGAGGATCCAGATTGTTGAGGGCAATATGTTGAAAACCCCTTACAGAGGGCTGCAAAGCTCTGTGAAGTGGTATATTTAGTCTAAGTGCTTAAGTGGAGAACTGTCTTCCACTATGGGAAGTCTTAGCCACACGATGGGAATGTCATCAGTGCATCTATTGAATTTATAGGTTAAAATGAGAAGAAATATAATGTAGATAGAAATATAGAAGAATCATCAGATAATGAGGGAATAATCCAAAGGAGCAAAAGAAAATCAATCAGTAACTAATCAAAATATCTTCAACTCTGATCTCTATCATTTGTACGAGTTTTGAAAGTTTCCGGAGTAACACTTCTTCTGCTACTTTTTTTAATGTCCACTGTATCCAAATTCAAACTTTTTAAAAAAATAAAATAAAATAAAATAAAAACGTTGGTAACCCAAAGCTTGCCCTGGCCCTTTTGATCTTGGAAAATATATTTCTACAAATCAGAAACAGCCATTGAAACTTGCATTGTTCTGTTACCAAAATAACTGCAAGAGCTGTACAATGTAAAATTCTCCTCATTTGCAAATGAACACTGCTCCTATTTATTGGAACAGTTAAGGAAGGAAAGTTTGAAGTGTAGAGTCCGCCTGCTGCTTTATCCTTTTTTTAAAAAAAAAATACTTTGTAGTTCAGCAATATCAGAACAGAAAAGAATAGGTGAAAAAGAAGCTGCCATGACTGAGTGCAAGCCACTTTCAATAACTAATGGTTACAGAATTATTCCTTCCACCTGCATATTTTTGACAAAGGACGAAAAAGGGAGAAATATTTTATAACAAGTTAATGAAGGATATTGCCTTCTTTTTTACCCAGTGCCAGTGTAATGTCCCTAACACAATGTAGTCATAAAAGGAGCATAGCGTAGTACTATAAAAACAGAACCGCAAAGTTAAAAAGAACGGAGAGAAATAAGAAAGCCGTCCCAGAAACTTGTAGGTATCTCTCATCCTTCTCTTATTCTATAGCATGAGCATAGCAAATACAATTTACTGGAAATGGTTATAAGGATACGTGAGCTGAAGAATCAAAGGGCAACTTGAAAGACATTTAATTTTTAATGAATTAGGGGTCTTCTTGCCCTAAAAGAAGAGTCAGACAACCTTTTAGTGTTCAATAGTTAGTCCTAATATTATTCTTTATTAAATTTATATGCCGCCCATTACACTATTGAGAACAACCGATGCAAGCAAAGTAAAAGAAGCTCCTTGGATGATAAGCAAAATGTTTTCAAATGACAAAAACCAAGAAAGCTCAGTTGCTTTTGGGGGGGGTGAAGCACTTTTGGGATAACCTTGACCTGGATGGTTGAGAATCTCCATAGACAAAGTGAAAGAAGGAAATTGGCGTCCAATTGTTCTTTTTTGTTGTGATTCAGGGTCAGCCTGTGGGTTCGGCATTTGGGTTGGATGATTCAGAGGAGGAGGAGGGGGTGTTGGAGAGCTTGCTGAGGGTGTTGGAGAACTTGCTGATGATGGCCTTGAGGCTCCGCAGAGCCCTCAGCCAGGCCCCTCCCACCTGGTTACGACGCAGACCCAGCTGTGTGAGCCTGACAGCGTGGATGAAGATGACCCACAGCTGGCCCTGTTCAAGGACGCCCGACGCAGGAGGCAGTCAATCAGGAGTAAACAGAGGAAGGCAATGGGGCAACTCGGAAGGAGGCAGAGAGAAGCCACACCCTGAACTGTATTTAAGGGGGAATGCGTGGGAGGGCTGGTTTGCTGAAGGCAACCGTTTGAATAGCTCCTGTTTCATGGTTTGTGTCTTGTTTTGCTCTATTTGCTTTTGTGTTCATAAATTTGGCAGGCTTCGTTCCAGCCTCTTGCCTTCTTGTAAAAGGGGTTGTCCCTGCCTTATCTGCAGGGCCGGTAGTAGGCTGGTACAGAACATTTTTCTTTTGCTTGCTCATAAAGAGGATTGGGCCACATCCCGTTTTGAGTTTTAGTAGATCTGTGTATTATAATAGGGATGTGCCTCTTTTACTTAGCCATTGTGTTGTTGTTGTTGCTTTGTAGACATAACATGTCAAAATGGCAGAAAACAAGCCAAATTGCCAGTTTTCAACAGAGGCACAACAATCTCAAAGATGTCTGGAGGCTTTAGGAAGCCCTAGGAAGCTGTTTGCCCATTATTACCTGGAGAACTCTAACTTTGAATGGGGCATATTGAGAACCACGTGATTTTCTTCTGCCTCATCTTAGCATGGAGTTTGGTTTTGTCCAAATCTTCTTCGTGTACAGAATAAGGAAGAGGGCTTTGATGCAAGAACTGTTACCTATAGAAGTGGGGAAAGTCAGGAAAACAACTAAATTTGACTAGATTTAGATTAATTAGTACAATTATCTCACATGCACTATGTTTGTTTCCAGTTGTCACATTAAAATACTAAAATTCACCAGCAGCTTACATTTCATGGGGGGGGGGTTGATTCAAATAGTCACAGAGTTGAAGGCTGAATGGGAATTATGAGGGTTGCTTATCCTCTGGTCCATGTAACTGAGAATCTGGAAGCTTGGTTGGACGTTGTGTTTTACTTGTCTTGCAATGGAAAGTCCATGCAAGACAAGTAGTAATACAAGCCAAGTAGTAATACAAGTTGTTCTGCAATTTAGAGTCTATTCACATGCTAGCCACAGATGAATAAACTTATTGCACAGAATATTCAAGGACTGTGTGCGTGTATGTGTGTGTGCTTTCATAAATATACAGGAAATATGGAAAGCAAAAGAAGTAAAAGAAGAACAATGTTTTTGTTTTAAACAGCAGATTTTTGGGGCATTGGTTCATAGGTTCAGATTAGGCAATTTGGAACCTCAAAAGCTGAAGACATTTTTGGTTGATCCTTAAGATTCTAATGGAAGAACCTGAATTATAGTCCAAGTTGCAAGCAGTGCAGCATTAGACTTTCTGCTTGGACAAGGTTTCAATTGTGCAATTTCCTTCCTTCATTACATTACAGCTTAGGCCAGCAGCTTTTTGTCGGGTCCCTGTAATTAGAGTGTCCCAGAATGGGTCACACCTTTTTGAATCATTAATTTCCTTCTGCTGAGTCATTACAATAGTACACATCCATTGCTCCTTTCCTTTGGTCATCTTCCGTTCAGGTTTCATTTTTCAACTTGTTGCTCACATTCTTCGGTGTTGTTGGCAACACCAAGGAGTTATGAGGTATATATTTTCCAGGATGACAGTTCTTCCCTGGTAGCTTTTTTGGAGTGAGTTCAAATTACAGTACTTGTATGGGCAGTTGAGAGATTCAACAATGATTTTTATGGTTGCATAAAAACTAGATACCTACAATAGATGGACCTGGTAGGATCAACCTGAGGTTCATCAAAGTTAAAAGAAAGGGTATTAGGTAAAGTGTTCACAAATGACCTGAAAGTGGTAGCAGGTAAACAGAGGAACTAGCCAGTGACTCTGAAGCTAGAATAATGCATCCCAGTAAATCAGGATTCTTTTTAATCATGAATGGTGGGATAAGTTACAGATGATACATTTGTTATACCAAGATATGTATTTGAGGCAGAAGGCTCAGCTTGTCATGTATAAATTGACATCACCAAGTGCAAGTAATGTGGACTCAGTGAGTGTTGGAACTGGTTGGAACCAGGAAATGATCTTGGTTCTTATAGGGCAAGCAAGGTATGACTTAAATTAGCACGGATTCTTAATTTATGGTTGCTCTGCACCAAATTGTAAAGAGGGAAGAAAATAAAATGATGGCATTTCTAGACTAATTCCCTTTTAATCCACGGGACTACTCTAGTTTCTCCTCAAGGCAGCAGGAAGGTTAATCGACAGGTTTACTCACTTTTGTGTTCATGCAGAACAACAATAAGGAGAGGCTCTTTGAATTAAAATTAATTCTCCACTACCCAAGATTAGCTAGTCATACAACACATTAATCACTACTGAAACCAGATAAATGTGTTGTATGAACACAGTTCTCAAGTCAAATCATTGCTTCATGTGTTATAAGTCTATATTGTTGACATTAGTAGAAGTTCTTCCAGTGTTTCAATCTGAAATAAGTCCAAGGATTAAACCCAGAAGCTTTTGAGTCTAAATTGCTACTGTCAATTGGGCAAAATGCTAACTCACACTGACCTAAGCTATAGAGTTACTTTTTATTTTATCAGTTCTACCCCAAACATTCACATGAAATTGGGACATATATTATTTTAATTGTGGCTTGGCAGAAAGACCAACTTAAAAGGGCAGGTCTATCAAGTCATCACATTCACTTGCTGGTATTTCTGAATCAATTTGATTTTTGCACATATTTTTTTTTATCAGATCCAAGATTCTTTAAAATAAAATTGCTTCCACAGTTCAAACTGGAAATGTAAACAAAAATAGTTCTTCAAATTGATTTAACGGAACCTCTTATACTTTGCATTGCCCTGTTAAAGGCTCATAGGTCTGGTATTTAGAATCAGAATCAGAATCCAGCTGAAAGTAGCTTGGAGGTCTTCTAGTCCAACTAGAAGGGGCTGCCCTTGAAGACCACTCGGAGGCTTCAACTGGTGCAGAATGCGGCCGCGCGAGTTGTAATGGGGGTTTCCCGATACTCCCATGTAACACCTCTACTCCGCGAGCTGCATTGGCTTCCGGTTGCCCTCCGGGTGAAATTCAAGGTGCTGGTTATCACCTATAAAGCCCTACATGGCCTGGGTCCGGGGTATTTGAGGGAACACCTGCTGCCGGCATCAAACGCCCTTCGCCCAGTGCGCTCCCACAGGGAGGGTCTGCTCAGGGTCCCGCCGGTAAGAGATTGCCGGCGGGTGACACCCAGGGATAGGGCCTTCTCAGTGGGGGCGCCTGCCCTCTGAAACCAGCTGCCGGTGGAGCTGAGGACTGCTCCCGACCTCCGATCATTCCGCCGGGGCCTGAAGACCTGGCTCTTTGAGCTCTCGGGCCCAGGCTGAGGAGATATTTATTTTAATTGGGGTTTTTAATAGTACAGGGTTGATTTAATATTTTTAAATTGGGTTTTAACTTTTGTATGGTTGATTTTTAACTCCCTGTAAACCGCCCTGAGTCCTCAGGGAAAGGGCGGTATATAAATGCAATAAAATAAATAAAATAAATAAATAAATAAACTGCCTGGTCAAGCAGGAGACGCTATATCATTTCAGACAAGTGGCTGTCCAGTCTCTTCTTAAAGACCTCCAGTGAGATGAAGCACCCACAACCTCTACCGTAAAAGCAAGCAGTTCCACTGGTTTTTAGTTTTTCAGTTTTTAACCAATTATTTTTAAATTAGTCATTGTTGCTAAACAGTCTTGAGATTCTAGAGCTGTGGAATTAATGCCATATTTTATTTTATTTTATTTTTTTCTGATGGCTAACAATGGGACACAGGATAATACCAGATGACAAGTGCCTGATTAGTTGTGTAGGAGTGGGTGATATCTGCTTCTCATATATCACATAATACATTCAGCAATGTTGTGAAATGACAATGGACAGAAATAATACATTTAACTGCAATTGGGCGTTACTTACATATTTTGTTCAGACATATCAGCAAAGAGAGTCGGCTATCAAAAACATTACTCACATTTAGTTTTTAAAAAAAACATTTCTGAAATGGATTCTCAAAGGAATTAGAATATTTCACAGTATTAAAATGTACATCTGAGAATCATAATGCTCTGGGGAATATTGTTCTACTTGTTACAGTGTTTAGGAAAAAACAGGTAACTTTGACTGAATACAAACACTGTGCAAAAATATTTATTGTCGATTGGCATACTTGAACAAATGTTCTTGGAATAGTGAGAAAAAGACAATTCAACCTTTTTAATCGCTATTGAAGCACTGTATTTTGACAATTATTATTTGTAGTTTACTTAAAATAAAACTCCCTTTTCTTTTTAAACCTAAAAGAAAATGAGATATTTAAAAGTCTTTCGATTTGTCTGTCTTGTATCTGTCTGTCATATATCTATCTCTTTGAGCTGTTTAAAACCACTGATGCTAATAATCTGTACATTCTGTTTCATTCTGTAAAATCCAAATGTTGTAATCCCAATCTGGGACTGCATTTTCCCCACGTACAATGACATGCTTCTGTAATGGAAAATTGCTCAGCAGTGGTGCTGTAATTAAATTACAGGTAGGCAGTCACAGACACATGTATGTGTGTATACATGTGCATATAAGTGTATCTGAACACAAAAGCAAACAGAAAAAAAGCCCTGAAGTCCATCTCTTCCTGAAATAATCAGACAGAGCACTTAATTGTCTCCTGCCTTGGGATTCACTTGTAATTTCTGTATTCTGAAAGAAGTGGAAATGAACAGGAAAAATCCAGTCATTTAGCAACAGAATAGTCTCTCAGAATTCCAGATGTGATCCCAGCCCTTCAAGTTTTTATACCATGTTCTAGGCCAGTGCTTTTCAACCAGTGGTACAGGTACCACCTGTGGTACATTGGCACCTGGCAGGTGGTACGTGACCATCCTAGAGAAGTGGTAGTGGGGAAGGGGAATGAGCTGAACCGGTGGCAGCACCGCACAAGCCTGAGCGAGAGATGGCTGGAGCTGTAGGGCTGTCAGGGCTCAATGGAAGCACCAGGATCAGTGCTTCTTCGGGGCTGTCAGGGCTCAGCGGAAGCGCCAGGCTCAGCACCAGGCTCCAGCTGGAGCTCAGCACTGATCCTGGCATTTCTGCTGAGCCCAGAAGAAGCGCCGATCAGCTGGAATGTGGCAGCATCTCCAGGGTCTTGTGATTTGCATTCAGATGCTTCGCAACTGATTCTTATTTATGACAGTCACAGTGTCCCAGGTTCATGTGAAGTGACCAAACCCTGCTGCAACCACCCAGCAGAGGGGGGGGGATTAAAGCCAAACACCCCCCCACCCCACCCCCACTGCCAATCCTCAACAGAAAGGCTCACAACAATGAAAACTTCAGACAGGAGGAAGAGCGCTGCCAGGTGGGCAGGCAGATGTCTTGCTTGGCTGTGGCTTGGGAGGCACTTTTTTCAGTGCCATTATAACTTCAAATAGTCACTAAGCGAACTGTTGTAAGTCGAGGACTACCTGTACTTCATCACTTCCCCCCCCCCCTTTTTTTTGGTCATCAAGTTTTTGACATCTTGCTAGGCGACTGGTGGTACTCGGATGTTGCCATATCTTAAAAGTGGTACAATGGGTGAAAAGGTTGAAAAGCCCTGTTCTATGCTACTTTGGTCCAGTTCTTCTAAATTCCTTCCTACCTGATATGTAACCAATTGTTCCACTTCCTCCCCTTAGCATTTCTCGGTGCTTTAAGAGAAAGAGAAGATGAATGAGGCACAGTGCTCATGGATCAAGGTACCTAATTTGCTAGTCATGTGACAGATGGCTGGGCAGCTTGACCTTTGATTCTCTTACCTGGTCTCTGCTCACAAATCAATTATCAGGAGGCAGGGGGATCTGAAGTGTAAAGACATAGAGAAACTTTCAGGGAACAGTTATATGATTGTTTTTAAAAGGCTGCTTCACTTTTCAGGTGCTGGGAAAGCAAGGCTGCTAACTGTCACATTGGGTTGAGGTTCATAGTAGCTATGCGAATATATAAAAGCATCAGATCAATGGAATGTTGGATGGGCTGTTTGTGGCAATTGTCTAAAAATTGTTTTAAGATTCAGCAGCTGAGATAATGGAGCAATTTAGCTGTTACTTCATAGAAGACTGATTCAGACTTAAATAAATTTAGTTTATTTTTAATTAGGACTCTGTTCACTTGAAAGATAAATATGCACAATCCAGTAATGACTAATTCCTTCCCCATTGGATATAATAATAAAGCCTGGCTTGGACGAGCAACTGTACATCACCGGATGTGTAGCAATATCACATAAGCTAGACACAATTTCTTCTTCCTTCTCTTGGAGGTTGGTGCCATCAATGTTATTTATTCTTTTGATCTTCCTGAACTTGTTTTCAGTCATTGATGACTTTCCTGGAAAAAAATATATATAGAGAAAATATAGTGTGGTGCATTTTATTCAGCTGAAGGCAGGACAAGAAGCACCGGGTGGAAACTAATCAAGGAGAGAACCAAACCAGAACTAAGGAGAAATTTCTGGACAGTTAAAACAATCAGTGGAACAGCTTGCCTCCAGAGGTGATGGGTGTTCCAACGCTAGAGATTTTTAGGAAGAGATTAGACAACCCCTTGTCTGAAATAGTATAAGATTTCATGCTTGAGCAGAGTTTGGACTAGAAGACCTCCAAGGTCCCTTTCAACTCTGTTATTCTGTTATTCATGCTATTGTATACGTAATTATATATACTTTCATGTCAGTTGCTACTAGATGATCAACTGCCCTCTACTAGGGATGTGCCAAACTAACATGCAGAATGTCACAATAATTATTCTTCAGAATTCACAACTGCTGGCTGCAAAATACATACATACATACATACATTACATACACACACACACACATATGTATGTATGTATGTGTTTGTATGTGTGTGTTCTGTACCAGCCTGCTACCGGCCATGCAGAAAAGGCAGGGACAACCCCTTTACAAACGGCAAGAGGCTGGAATTAAGCCTGCCAAATTAATTAACATAAAACAGAGCAAAACAAGACACCAACCATGAAACAGGAGCTATTCAAACGGTTGCCTTCAGCAAACCAGCCCTCCCACACATTCCCCTTTTATACAGTTCAGGGCGTGGCTTCTCTCTGCCTCCTTCTGAGGTGCCCCATTGCCTTCCTCTGTTTACTCCTGATTGACTGCCTCCTGCGTCGGGCGTCCTTGAACAGGGCCAGCTGTGGGTCATCTTCATCCACGCTGTCAGGCTCACACAGCTGGGTCTCCGTCATGACCAGGTGGGAGGGGCCTGGCTGAGGGCTCTCATCAGCAAGCTCTTCAACACCCCCCTCCTCCTCCTCTGAGTCGTCCGACCCAACTGCCGAACCCACAGGCTGACCCTGAATCACAACAGTGTGTGTATATATGTGTGTGTAGTGTTTTCTGTAGAAAAAAGAAAAGAAGGAAGGAGAAATGCTAAAAGCTCCTTCATGTGAAATAGGCAAGAAGAAGTTTCTGAATGCAGACCTGTGAAATTCATGCTGTCTGGAGACAAACTGACCTAACTAAAAATGACATTAACCCCAAGGAGTTATCAGATTCCAGAAGGAAAAAAAAGAAAAAAGCTGGCAGATAATTTGAAGGAAAGTATCTTCTCCCTTGTCTTTTCTTCAGGTCAATGTCCTCAAAATCCTACTGAAGGACATAAACAGAAGAATCAAGTTGACTGACTGAAAACAGGGGCACCCAAGGGAGGAGGCCAGGAAACAAAAGAAGAAAGACTCCGAGCCAAACACACCTTTAAACTAAATTTATAACTCCCTGTCAAAACAGAGCCGTCAGGAAACTGCTTTCAAGGGGCAAGAGTGGGGATTTGAGCATGCTAAAGGAGAAAGCGAGGCTAAGGTGGGTGTTTTTTTTCCTTCCTTTCTTCTTCTCTCAAAAAATAAGAAGGAAAGAAACGAGCAGTGAAGTTGGTTTTTTGCCACTATCATGGAATGAAGCCAGACTTACTGACTGCAATGGGCCAAGGGGTAATGGCTCATATTTTTTTAACTCCAAAAAGTTAAAACCAAAAGAAAACAGAAAAAGGGAAAGAAAGCTATAACAGAAGCTAAGAAGCCCACCGAAGAAGTCATGGTTCCAATTCCTTTCACTTGCTAATTCACTCTGTGACCTTAGGCTTGCCACTCGTCTTCCATCCTTCTGAAATAGGGAGTAAGAATTAGTGCTGTGCCAAAAGAGCTGTCTTCTTCGATTTCACCCCTGTTGGTGAAAAAAGGAAGGAAGAATTGAAGCTACTTCATCATGAACTATCCTAGAAGGTCCAGAGCAATATGATGCATTTCTTGGACATCCTAAGTGTCACGGTTTATTGGAAGGGGGCTTCTCGGAGGGGAAAGAAAGTGCCATAGAATCCTCATTGAACCATCAGTTCAAAATGTAAGTCACCACTAGACTTAGACCTTCTCTCCAGGATTCCGGTTTAGACAGTCAATCTTTGTGAACTACAGCACACAAAATCCAGATGTAAAGCAGTTCCTCTATATTAAGAATCCCTTGAGGATAAAGAGTAGCATAGCCATTCTTGACCTCATTACAACCAGAGCAAGCTTTATGAGCACCAATTATGAGCACCACAGTGCTAGGCTGCATTAACAAAGGGATAGAATCAAGATCATGTGAAGTGTTAATACCACTTTACAATGCCTTGGTAAGGCCACACTTGAATTACTGCATCCAGTTTTGGTCACCACAATGTAAAAAGCTGTTGAGACTCTAGAAAGAGTACAGAGAAGAGCAACAAAGATGATTAGGGGACTGGAGGCTTATAAACATATAGGGAACGGTTGCTGGAATTGGGTATGACTAGTTTAATGAAGAGGAGGACGAGGAGGGACATGACAGCAGTGTTCCAGTATCTCAGGGGCTGCCACAAAGAGGATGGAGTCAAGCTATTCTCCAAAGCACCTGAAAGCAGGACAAGAAGCAATGGATGGAAACTAATCAAAGAGAGAAGCAATCTAGAATTAAGGAGAAATTTCCTGACAGTTAGAACAATTAACCAGTGGAACAACCTGCCTCCAGAAGCTGTGAATGCTCCAACACTGGAGATTTTTAAGAAGAGACTGGACAGCCATTTGTCTGAAATAGTATAGGGTTTCCTGCCTGAGCAGGGCATTGGACTAGATGACCCCCAAGGTCCCTTCCAAATTTATTATTATTATTATTATTATTATTATTATTATTATTATTATTATTATTATTATTATTATTATTATTATTATTATTATTATTATTATTATTATTATTATTATTATTATTATTATTATTATTTACTTTTATTCATAAAACATGAAACTCAGTCAACTGAACACTCAAATTGACTGCCACTAATGGTTGACATGGGTTGCTGCCAGCATCCTAGGTATCAACCAGGTATCTCCTTAAAGTATAATATGTTCCGAGTAGCACAGTTTTTTTTGTAGCTTTGCTGGAGTTATTGCAGGAAGCTGCAGTTTCTTGATTTATTTTGCAAAGTTTTTGGACATAGTTCCCAGTGCCCCGATGACAATGGGTATCACTGTTACACGTTTCATCCGTAATCGCGCAGTTTCGATGGCCAGGTCGCGGTATTTTGTAATTTTTTCCAGCTCTTTTTCTTCAACTCTGGCATCTCCTGGTACTGCGATATCAATCAACTGTACGCTTTGGTTCTCTACAACTGCGATATCTGGCATGTTGTGTTCCAAACGGTGATCTGTCTGTATTCAGAAGTCCCACAAGATCTTCACCCTCTCATTCTCGACAACTTTTTCCACCCTATGTTCCCATGACTTTTCGGACACAGGCAAGTCGTATTTTTTACATAATGCTCAGTGGATTAATTTAGCAACTCGGTCATGTCTAGCTTTGTAATCAGTTTGCACGATTTTGTTCCACTCACATATTTTATTATTATTATTATTATTATTATTATTATTATTATTATTATTATTATTATTATTAGTAGTAGTAGTAGTAGTAGTAGTAGTAGAGTTTCCAGTAATGTTCTACTGTTTAAGAGTAGAACATTGCTGGAAGCAAGGTCTATTCTCATGTAAAATAATCTGTAGAAGAATTTTCATTGGAAAAATTGAAAGGGAAGACTTTATCCCTTGATGACAGGATGTTATGCCCTACATCTCACTCTTGATTCACAAAATTAAAAGCATAGTGTTAAACTATCAATAGCAAATCATTAAAACACACAAAATATGCTTTAAAGGAAATAGCTGATGAAATCAAATCATGATTCTTTACCTATACTACTATGGTGATGATCAGACTTGCATTAGCAGTTTTGAGGGTTTGATACATCCCTGATTTTTGGAGAAAAATTGGACTAATTTGGTTCTATACATGGTTAACATTACATGTAGAAAATCTTGACTTTTATGGCCACAGTTACTAAAACTGAATTACAGGGTGCATTGCTATAAATCCACCCACATTTTCTGCATTAAGAGACCACTGCTTCAATCCATGAAGTCCTTTCTAAGCCATAAAAATATTTTCTTTTCTATGGACTTTTCATAACATGATCTGAGAAACTGCAGACAAGCTGAGAAGTGAAAGGATGAATAACTGTAAACATGAAAGAGGTAGAAGGTTAGTCATATGGCAGTTTATCAGCAAATTGAAGAAGTATTTCAAGAAATGCAAAGAGACTCCACATTAATTAATAACAATAGCAATAGTACTTTGACATATATACCACTTCATGGTGCTTTACAGCCCTCTCTAAGTGGTTTAATGGGTCAGCCTTTTGCCCCCAACAATCTGGGTCGTTGATTTGCCAACCTTGGAAGGATGGAAGGCTGAGTCAACTTTGAGCTAGTCAGGATCGAACTCCTGGCAGTCAGCAGAATTAGCCTGCAATACTGCATTCTAAATAGGGATGTGGTGGCTCAGTGGGATAGGACGCTGAGCTTGTCAATCAAATGGTTGGCAGTTTGGCGGGTCAAATCCCGAGTGCCACGTAACAGAGTGAGCGCCTGTAACTTGTCCCAGCTTCTGCCAACCTAGCAGTTCGAAAGCACTTAAAAATGCAAGTAGAAAAATAGGGACCACTACAGTGGAAAGGTAACAGCATTCCGTGCGCCTTTGGCATCTAGTCATGCTGGCCACATGACCACGGAGACGTCCTCAGACAAGCGCTGGCTCTTTGGCTTTGAAACGGAGATGAGCACCAGCTCCTACAGTTGGAAACGACTAGCACGCATGTGCAGGGGAACCTTTACCTTTACCTTACTGCATTCTAACCACTGCGCCACCATGGTTTTTTATTAATTCACTATAAATGAAGGAAATTTCTCTTATAGTTATACAGTTCATAATATTTCTATGTAACTTTCTCTGATGTAGGCTTTTAAAATCAAAATGTTTCCAGTTTGAGCTTTTTCTTATGTGGCAGATCTATGCATGCTTTGACTATAATTTGCAAAATGTAGTTTGACATCCATAAGATCAGTGTTGAACTACATACAGATGAACCCAAAAAACTCAAGCCTTGTTTTTTTAAGAAGAGTTATCTGACTTTTAAAACAAGCTTTATCTTATTTAAGGTCCACACAGAATTGGAAATAGAAAAAAGTCAGCCTAGTTTAATAAAAAGGCATGCAGATCTTGTGTTCATCCAAATCAGAAGTATGATTTAGAAATTTGAATCATTTTTTATTGTGCCCAGCACCAGTAAGTAACTGTTTCATCTGGAACATATATCAATGATACTCTATAACTTTCAGTTGAATACAGTAGCTTTTGAATCATTCACAAATATTATATCAATATCTGTATATCATCTATTTCTATATCTATCCTCTACATAGTATATCAGCTATATTTCTATATCAGCTATATTTTCTATATCTCTATATCAACTATATATGTCAGCTATTTCTATATCTATATATCATCTGTATCTATATCTAAGAGAATTTATGATTGTAATTGGGACACAATGAATGCTAGGAGATTAGATTTGATCCTGTTGCCCAATATTGTAATCTTGTTTGAGGACTTCACTAATCCACTCCCATGAAAACTGGCAGTAAAGTTTGTGACTTTGTTTTCTAATAGCAATAGCAATAGCTCTTAGACTTATATACTGCTTTATAGTGTTTTACAGCCTTTTCTAAGCGGTTTGCAGAGTCAGCATATTGCCCCCATCAATCTGGGTCCTCACTTTACCAACCTTGGAAGGATGGAAGGCTGAGTCAACCTTGAGACACTCAGGATCGAACTCCTGGAGTGAGCAGTGAGTTAGCCTCCAGAACTTCATTGTAACCACTGAGCTACTACGGCTCTTATGGAAACTGTATGGAAGAGAGAAATGTGCAGTTATATGCAATTATTTTTAAGAGGCTTATCACCAGGGCTGTGGAAAGCAATGTCTTTCCATCTCAAGTATTGTGCCAATTTGGCCACTTGCATTAATTTCATTCGAGGTAGAATGATCATCTTTCCACCTCTCTGCTGTGAATCAATGAACTCAAGTGGGCCAGCTCAGTTCCACTAGCCACTCTGCATCAGTAAAAAAAGAAAAAAACCTTCCCTGCATGTGGAATGGGTGTTCCAGAGTCTCTTTTATTCTTCTGGATCAAAACAGTACAGCCGCTCCAATCAGATGCTTCTGAAGGGACTTCTGTTTCAATTTGAAGCAACTCTTCAAAGCTTTGTACAAGCCCTTCTCAGCATTACAAGCCATTTGACCTTTTGTGTGGCTGCAAATAGTGCACTTTGTAATTTGGAAAGTGTTTGTGTACATCACCAAATTAAGCTGCCATGGAGGGCTGCCGCTTAGGTGAAATGTCGACCTGTCTTACAAATTGAACATCTAAAAACATGCTCGGAGTTGCCACCAGCCACATTTTGCACCAGACAAGATTTCCAAGTGTTCTTCAAAAGGTAACTTCAGGAAATGTGCCTTGAAATGCAACAGTCTGGCCTGAGGCTAGTCTGGGTCTATGTAGCTGGAGAAAGAAGGAGAAAAAAACAAATCTAAAGGTGGTTTAAGCTGAGGAATAATTCTTCTGTGTGGTATCAGAGTTACTCAGGCAAACCTTTCCAGATTACCATGTACACCTTTCAGCTTTGCAGATAAAAAAATAATAATCTCAAAGGCTATTGTTTGGCTAAAATAAAATATAAAATAGAAATAAAATAATAAAGCTTGAGAATAGACATTGTCTCTGTTCAGACAAAGAGAAATTGTTTTGGAGACTGAAGAGACATAAGCATCAGCACAGTAGAAATAGAATCATTATTTAGTCTGGCATTTGTACTTTTATAACTGTCTGGTTTGGCACAGCAACCAAACGGGACAGGTATAGGCTTCAATGGACAGTTAAGACTGCAGAAAGAACTCTTGCAACCAGCCTGCCTTCCACTGAGGACCCGTATATTGCACGGGTCAGAACGAGGGCTGAGAAAATACATACAGATCCCTCACATCCTGGACACAAACTGTTTCCACTTCTTACCTCAGGATGCCGCTATAGCAGAGGTCCCCAACCTTTTGGGCACCAGGGACCAGTTCAGTGGAGAAAGCCTTTTCCACAGATTGGAGAGTGTGTGGTTTTGTGTGTTGCCGGCATCCCATGGATGGGGCTTTGGTTCTTTGTGCAGACCAGTTGCTGACATGCTGTGGCCCGGTGCTGGTCCATGGACCAGTGGTTGGGGAGCCCTATGCTATAGGGTATTGTATGCCAAACAACACCAAAAGAGTTTTTTCCCCCATGACATCACTTTTCTAAATACTTTTCTAATTTCCATAGCACTGTCTAAGGATATTCACACATGTAGAAGGACTGTATTACTATTATCCTTCTCATCTTTCCTATTACCTTCTCCTACTTATGTGCTGGAGACAAATCCCTTGTGTGTCCAATCATGCTTGGCCAATAAAGTATATTCTGCATTTGCTCATTGGATCACTTCAGTTTTGCTTGTATTTGGCCTGCATTATACTCCAATTCAAGGGACGTGGTGGCTCAGTGGGTTAGGATGCTGAGCTTGTCGATCAGAAGGTCGGCAGTTTGGTGGGTCGAATCCCGAGTGCCGCATAACAGAGTGAGCGCCTGTTACTCGTCCCAGCTTCTGCCAACCTAGCAGTTCGAAAGCACGTAAAAATGCAAGTAGAAAAATAGGGACCACTACGGTGGGAAGGTAACAGCGTTCTGTGCGCCTTTGGCGTCTAGTCATGCCGACCACATGACCATGGAGAGGTCCTTGGACAAGCGCTGGCTCTTCGGCTTTGAAACGGAGATGAGCACCGGCCCCTAGAATCGGAAACGACTAGCACACATGTGCGAGGGAACCTTTACCTTTACCTTATATTCCAATTATCATGAAACTAAATGAAATTTTACAAGTACAGCAGGAAAGGGGAATATATTTTTAACAAATATTTTGATGTTTTGTTTTGCATGGGATAGTCCATATTTGATAGGCTGCCTACCTCAGGAAATTATGTTGATAATGTTTGGCAACTTTGGGCCACAAGAACCAATGCCCAAAGTTCTAGGTCAGTGATGGCGAACCTTTTAGAGACCGAGTGCCCAAACTGCAACCCAAAACCCACTTATGTAACATTGGGTGCTGAGTGGGCATGGCCAATTGGGTGGGTGTGGCCAATTGGGTGGGCATGACCCATTGGGTGGGCGTAGCTGCAGTGGTAATGGCAGACTGGGTGGGACTAAAAAGTTCAATCAATCAATTCCAACTTTGTGAGAACTTATTTTCCCCATGTGAAGTTGAAATTGATTGATTGATTGAACCTTTTTTTTTTTTGCACATGGTGGCGGAGGCCTAAAGAGAAAAGGTTTTATAAAACCCATCTGAAGCCCTAGCACTGAGGTGACAGCGTGTGGGCCCACAAAGAAGGCTCTGCGTGCTACCTGTGGCACCCGTGCCATAGGTTCGCCACCACGATTCTAGGTTATCTATTCATGTTCTTGGCAAGACTAAATTTCTAGTGGGATCAGGGTGAACATAGCTTTCAATATTTTCTATGTAGTTTTTCCTTTCCGTTGTTAAACTTTTCTCTGCACATTGCTGGGAAGTGACTGATCTTCCAAAGGTAACAGAAATTAGGCCAAAGATGACACACAACATTCAGTGTGAAAGTCACCATCCAAATTATATTACCCACAATGGATAATCTCTTTTGCTGTATTTGCATGTACTTCTATATATGCACACAATAACATGTGTCCCACTTTGAGAACATGTTGGTACATTGGAGAAATGACAAGAAAATATATATTTTATGCCAGAGTGCATCATTGTACTAGTCTGCCCACAAAATATCTCCAACTGCTTGTGCAAACATCCAGATTGATTTATTAAAATAATATTTGAAAATGCACATATACTCTTATTTATTCCTTGCACATACATTCTGCCTTTTGTCTTAGAACTCAAAGTAACTCATGTAAGGACGTCCCCCCAATGTATTGTATTACCACAACCATTCCACGATGTAGCTTGACCTGAGAAAAAGTAATTGGGCCACAGTTAAACAAGAAGGTCCATAGTTAATTGAAGAAGCTGGAACCTGTGTTTCCGTAGCTCAAATCAAATTAGAATGGAAACCTAGGCAAGCTGTAGAGAGGTGATTCTTTCTACATTAGTGTTCTTTTGGAGCATTAGAGTGTTTCAAAGGTATCTCCAAAATGTAAATAAAACTAATTTCATGCATAACTCTCTTCGGCCAATGTGCTTCAGTTCAGCAAGATTTTGTTGTGATTCCTTGCCAGTCACTGGATCCAGCAGCTGAGTCTGAGGAATCAGAGGAGGAGGAGGGGCCTGGAGTGACATTAAAGTCAGAGGAAGGCTCTGAGGAGCTCCAAGATTTACAGTCGGATGAGATGCCTGGCCCCTCTCCTTGTGCTCAGGCTGAGACACAGCTGTGCTGGGAGCCTGAGTTGGACAGTGATGAAGAACAGTTGGGACAAATTCAGGATGCATGAAAGTGCAGGCAAGAGAAGCAAGTAGGACAGAGGAATGCAATGGGGTGGCTCCAAAGGCAAAGGAGCAGGCATTAGGAAGCCACGCCTTGGCAGAATTATAAAAGGGAAGGTGTGGTAGGTGCTGTTTACTGAAGGCAACTGTTCGTGTTGAGGATCGAGTTTCTATGGACTGTGTTTGTTTGCTTTGGACATTGACTCAGGTCTGTGAGAATAAAAGGGGTTGGTTTTTTCTTGCGGTTCCTGCCTGTTTCTTGGAAGAGGGGTTTCTCCTTGCGAGCATAACAAGGACTCACGTAGGTTGGGACAGAACAGATTTAAAGGAAAGCTGAGTGTGCACACAGGGACAACAAAGGGAACAACTTCATCATTCTACTTCTTATGTGTCTTTACATATCCAGGAAGCTAACTGAACAGTTTCAGAAGAAAATAGTATGAGCTGATGTTTACGTCTCTCTAGATTTCCCGAGCAACCCCATCACCAAACAATTGATTTGCTAACATGTCTAGGTGAATGGTTCTTTAAAAAGAACAACACTCGCAGATATTTTGCCGAGCAAAACACTAAAGAGAAAGAAGGAAGGCATGCACTGTCAGTTGTTTGCACCACTTTCAGTAAACATCATTGGAGTCAGCACAGTAATTTGCAGCCATGTTTTTTTTTCTGACAAGCAAGCTGAGAGAATGAAGGCAAGCCATGAAAAGGTATATCAATTTATTGTGCATTTTTGAGGGGCCAGGATTGCCATTATTGGCACATGTCACCTTAGAGGCTGATGGGAAGGAAATATCTCAACTAATTAAAATTAAATAAGTCTTAATTTTACTGACAAGGTAGGGGTGAGAGACAACAGTTCATCTTCCATTCTTTGGGGAGGGGGAGACTATTTTCAACCTGCATGAATCATGTAGTCAATGCATCTGCTTTCATGGGTTTAAAATAGTAGAGTGGAGAATTTTGGTACTTTTTAAACTAGTAATTGATAATAGTGTATGGTGTGCTTTCCTCTTTCTTTTCATAGATTAGTTTGAGATACTAAAGGATTTCCTTTAGTATCTCAAACATATTTAGGATTAATGCACATTATAGACATCAGTTAATATCTTTATCAGATGAGAAATGCCTGTAGATTTTGCAAATTAATTTCAGAATCATAGAATCACGGACTCCAGTCCTTACATTTACAACAATTATGTTGTCACCATAGCAACATCTATTATATATATATTAGGAGTGCATGCCTATATTTCATAAAAACAGCATGTCTCTGTGGTACTTTAAAGCTCACTGTTGACAGACTAGCCAGATGTTTGACAGGATATGCACCCCAGGGTCTATCCACTGCCACTCTGAACCAAATTCCTTGCAGCTGAAAAATATAAGCCTCTTTCTCTTATAAAAATACAACCTAAAATTAGGTATATCCATTTGAATTCCATATAAAATCCTGTATTCCTGCATAGTCGCTGTGCAACTATGCATAGCATAGTCAGAAGGAAACTGGTCACAAAGTATTCTCCTTATACAGTTGTGGTCAAATCACTCTGAAGATGCAACCTAATTTTGTTTGGATGCGATAAAAAATACAGTATAGATTGGACTCCCAGCAAAGCTTTGACACTTTGTTGAATGGCCATGAGCAAAAGCAATACCAGAGTTTATATATTTTTGGCCCACTACATTGCAAAGGGAAGACTAAGAAAAAGACAGACAGAGAGGAAATTATAGCATGGCATCATAATAATTTAGACAAACCTGTGTGATCTTAAAATTTATTCGTTCCTACTAGGTCAGTTTTTTAGCCGCACTATCCTTGAGACAATGGTCAGTGAATGGAAACAAAATGGTTTACAAGCAGTCCTGTAGCGACGGGTCAAAGTTATGACGTACTTACAACCTGGATTTGAAGTTCTGATGGTCACCCTCTTCCCATGATCATCTGATCACACTTTGTACAACTGAGTCACATTTAAGGCCACTGATTCCCTGAACAATTCACTTAATAATTATCACACACACACACACACACACACACACACACATACACACACACAAAGTTGTAAAATTGAGTCTGTAACATGGGTGACCCGATTTACAACAATCATGAATTACTATTGTGATGGGCAAGCTCTATTACAGTCCTAACTCACGAACTACCTGTACTAGGCCATAGGCTACTTAGAGCCATTTCAGATTTCTGTGAGCATTTCATTATGTTAAACAGTTCATATGGAAAAGAATATCAGAGTTGGAAGGGACCTTGGAAGTCTTCTAGTCCACCTCTAGCTCAAGCAAGAAACTCTATACCATTTCAGACAATCTCTCTCACATGTCTACATTTACCACCACTATAATAATTTACTGAATACCCACATTTAGTTCTGGGTTGCCACATCACAAAAAGTATATAACAGATGTGCAGGAAATGGCAACCTTATTGATCAGGGATCTCAAATGCCTTCCCTATGAGAAGAGTCTTGAAAGTTTTAAGACTCTTTAACTTAGAAAAATAAAGTATTGAGATGTATAAAATCACTCATGGGATGGAGAATGTTCTTCTTTTCTCTCTCTCTCAAAATCCTAAGCTCATCCACTGAAAATGATTGGAAGGAAATTGAGCACGGATAAAAATTTTTTGGAAAGTAGCATACAAGTGTTCAGAGGAATTGATTTGCAAAAGATATAATGGCTACTAACTTGGATGGAGTGCAAAAGTTGGCTTGAAACTTAACATTAAGAAAACCAAGATCATGGCATCCGGCCCTCTCAATTCCTGGCAAATAGATGGGAAAGAAATGGAGGTAGTGACAGATTTTATTTTCCTGGGCTCCAAGATCAGTGCAGATGGGGACTGTAGCCAAGAAATTAAAAGATGCTTGCTCCTGGGGAGGAAAGCCATGGCAAATCTAGACAGCACACTAAAAAGCAAAGACATCACCCTCTCAACAAAAGTGCATATAGTTCAAGGCCATGGTTTTCCCAGTTGCAATGTATGGCTGTGAAAGTTGGACCACAAGAAAGGCTGAGTGCCAAAGAATTGAGGCCTTTGAACTATGGTGCTGGAGAAGACTCTTGTGAGTCCCTTGGACTGCAAGGCAATCAAACCGGTCAGTCCTAGAGGAGATCAACCCTGACTGCTCTTTAGAAGGTCAGATCCTGAAGTGGAAACTAAAAATACTTTGGCCACCTAATGAGAAAGAAGGACTCACTGGAGAAGAGCCTAATGCTGGGAAAGAATGAGGGCAAGAGAAGAAGGGGACAACAGAGAATGAGGTGGCTAGATGGAGTTACTGAAGCAGTAGGCATGAGCTTAAATGGACTCCAAAAGATGGTAGAGGACAGGAAGGCCTGGAGGAACATTGTCCATGGGGTCGCAATGGGTCAGACATGACTTCGCAACTAACAACAACAACTTGGATGGTTTTAAAGGCTGACTAGAGAATTCATGGAGCTCTCTTAGGGGCAATTAATCTTGAGGATTCAATGTTATCCTGGTGGTGGGAGAAGTTGGGAGAAGGAGATCAAAGGTGGAAAAGAGGTACATCTCCATCTCTTTCTTAAAAGCATCCCATATATTGGACTAAAATGGCCCCTAGAGTGATCCAGCAGGTTTATTCTTATGGAAATTCAGCAGCAGCCTTTCAAAACAAATTCATGAAAAGAATGCAATTCCACAAATTCATTATTTTCTAAATTTATTTTCATAGGATGAGGGACTCATTGGCAATTTGAGTTTCACATCTTCTCTGAATGAATTTTCTTCTGAGAATGAACCTCTAAGATATGATAAAGGCTTTGCACATCGCTGGACCAGAAAACACAGACATAAATCTGAACTGGTGTAAAAAACAGAAGTCATTACCTGAATCAGAAGGGAAGATCAGAGTCCTTCCAAGCATGAATGAATATGGGTGATTGAGGATTCAGACTCCAGAATAAAGTGTAAGCAAAAGAGAAAGATGGGGATATTTTTTGAGGAAATGGCAGGACAGATTTTTGGTACACTATTAATTAAAATGTGGCTGTCAGTTTTCATAAATCGTCTGATATTGTTGACACAAATAAGTGCTAAAATGCACTAAATTACCAAGTTCATTTAAAAAAACAAAAAACAAAAACAAACCTTAGGTCAGGGGTCTTCAAACTTGGCCCTTTTATGACTTGTGGACTTCAACTCCCAGAATTCCTCAGCCAGGTTCAAAGCCTAGAACAACTGGACAAGAATTTCCAAGGAGTTTGGAATACAGTAGCTTGCAATCAAGTCATAAAAGACATAAAGATATGGATCCTGTTCTATGGTAGTATCTTATTGATTTCAGCAAGAAGCTTTTAGACTGAGAACTTCCAGACTGTACATGAACGCTACCAGCAATAATTAGTCTTAATTGATATGCTAAGTTGCTTGACAGTAAAAACCATGAGAAGATCTCTTGATTTTTTTACATGATGCTGTTTTGAAACAATCTGGCTTCTCTTCTCTTTGGCTTTTGAAGTGTATAGTAGCTAGATCCGGGTCTTCAGACTTGGCCCTTTTATGACTTGTGGACTTCAACTCCAAGAATTCCTCAGCCAGCATGCTGAAGTCCACAAGTCATAAAAGGGCCAAGTTTGAAGACCTTTGAGCTACATGGACAAATCTTTGGACTGAAATCATGCTGATGAGCATACAATGAGGTGGTTTTTGTCCCTTGGACTGGATCTACCTGGTACCTCATCTGAATCTTCTATGGATGGATTACACCTGAGAAGGCTTCCTCTCTCCCTCTCTCTCACACACACATATGCACTATGTAATTAAAATGATTGTGCTACATTCCTTATGCTGTATTTTACTCAAGGATATAACTGAATTGTAGATAAGGCTAAGCTAAATGTGTATTCTTTTGTTTGCTTCTAACACTTTTCATCATGTTCCCTTTTGTATCGAATACTCCTTCACTTTCATGTAGGCTTCACACATAGCAGCATTCCAGGCATAGGGCAAACCACTTTGGGCAGAAATTTGAAGTACCACCTTGTAAAATTAGGTCAAATACAGCATGTAACCCTATGGCCATAGGTTGCTTATCCCAGGGACAGCACTAGAGAATTTTAGGAAAAGATATTTGTAGGCCCTAGTTGTGGGTGATTGAGATTGTAGGGTTCAATCACCATGTGATTGGGGCCAATCCCTTTTACAAAAGGAAAGGTGAAGAAAACATTTTGATCCGAACATAAAATTTGTGTTGTTTTTTTTTTGCTCAGGTCCTTTCACAATTCCTATTTTATTATTAATGCAATTAAAAAGAAACAGACTCAATCTATTTTAAAAGTGGAAAAATAATAATTAAAAAAGAGATAGATATTAGTGAAATGGCCCACGTGCTTCCCTACAGCAATTTTTAATAATTTAGTTTCTGAGTACACTTTTTCATAGGGAGGCAAGATGAAGAAGAGGAATGATCCAAATTGCATTAAGGGTATACTGATTAAAATATTGTGATGAACAAGCTCATAAATTTATCTAATTCATCAGATTACCCCAGGGCCATGAACTTTGGTAGTACCCTAAAGGGGCAAAACTAAAAAATGCTCCAGGCAAATTTTATTGATTGTGTGCAATCAAATTAGCGTTGTCTATCAACAACCGCATCAAACTTTCTCCAAGATGGTCTGCCCCAACCTGGTCCTCCAGATCTTTCCCTGATGCACCAGTAATCATTGTAATTGAGTCCTTCCAGCTGGGTGCTTGCTATCCTCTTTTTTCTCTTTCCTTCCTAAACTAAATAGTTTAGCTATATCAATTGCATGTTTTAAAAAAAACCAGACAAGGGAAACAAAACCACCACATTTTGCTGTGTATATATTTTAACTTACGACATTAATTGAATAATTTCAAAGTTCCTGGTATGCAGTCTAATTTCCAGAGAACACCAATTAACAGTGAAGTTCTTTTAAGTTTGTACTATGTTATTCCTGGAAGAATAAAATTCACAATATGCTTAATAAGGCAAACAGTCATATGATTTCTCTATACTTAGCAAGTAGAGTTTCAGAATTTCATCAGTCTCTCAGCTTCTTTCTTCCATACATTCAGCAGTAACCAGTAGTGGGATTCAGCCAGTTTGCACCAGTTTGGCAGAACCGGTAGTTAATTTTTTGTTGTTGCCCAGGCTCAGAATGGACTTCCGGAAGCAGCATCCACACAGAGAACCGGTTGTTCACATATTTGAATCCCACCACTGGCAATAACCCATGTTGCTTCATTGTACAAAACCCCATAATAGACCATAACATTTCACAGAAATAGATTACTAAGATTTAAATTTATTGGGCAGCTCAACCAAATGATGGGAAGGCAGAGGCTGAAACTCAAAGGGAATCTATTTGATTCTGAGGGCCTCTCATGTCATACATCATTTTGTTTAAAATAACAGCTTCTCTACAGTCATGACCTGGGTGACTGAGAATCTCCATAGACATTTAGCTATGCACTTTGGGATGAACAAGCTTCGAATGGTGCAGGAGTAAGAAATTGCAGGTGACCCTGAGGGCACAAATAAACCTCCAAGGAGCCTCAAGGAGTCTCAGAAAGAGTGCTAAGGACCAGATGACTGCAAGGAATATAAATCCTTCCATTTTCCACTGTTTATTCAGAACTGAAGAAGCTTCTTGGATGAGAAGCAAAACATCTTCAAGCAAAACAAAGTCCAGCTTGAGACTCTCAGTAGGCAACTTCTGCACAGCTCAACTGGATATCTTGGTAAATTGTGTTGATATTTCACCCCCAGTGAATTCATGATACACAACTCACTATATTGCACATGGCTGACATTGTGGAGGTTTAAAAAGAAACACGAAAAACGTAACATTTAAAATATTTTTTGTAGAAATGAGCCATGGAAAAGAGTTTTGTTGAAAATAAAGTAGAATCGATGTATCATGTTCCCTTTATTATAGATATACCATAAAGGAATTTAGCAACATTTGTAAAATCCTCTTCTCCCTGAGTTTCTTTCAGAATTTTGGATATATGCTGAGCCACCCAGAATGTCTGAATTCTGACCTCATTATTCAGGTCTCTAGAATTTACATAGGAGAAATGCATTTGATCTCTTTGATTTTTCAAAAAGTTTCTGGAACATCAATATTGTCTGAAATGCTCTAAGACGATACAAGCTGATACAAATATAAATTTGCTTATTTCTTCCCTTTATGGCTATATAGTGCACCCCATTGGTTTCATATTCAGTTGTTTATCAAATACTTTATGCTAGAGACTACTTCTCAGAACAGGGCAGCATTGAACCAATGCATTAATAGAATAATATCTCCCATCTGTGAACTATAAATTTATACGGTTATGTTTGAACACTCACTGAGAAAATGAATGATAAACAGTTTGCAGCTTGCAGAACAGGAGAATGTGAAGACAAATTTCATCTTGTGCTTTAGATGATGTAACAATGAACTGAAGAATGGTATTGCACATGTTTTTGGATTATGTAGGGGACGCGGTGGCTCAGTGGGTTAGTCGGCAGTTTGGCGGGTCGAATCCCGAGTGACGCATAGCAAAGTGAGTGCCTGTTACTCGTCCCAGCTTCTGCCAACCTAGCTGTCGAGCCCCTTGGGCTCGACATGCTCGCCGGGAGGGAGTTCCGGTCGCCGCCCGCAGCCCGCAGCCACAGCCGAAGCCGCGCCCGACAGCTGCTCGGCTCCTAACAGCTGACCTGTTATCTCGGACTGAGGAGTACAGTTTACCGCCAGGTTCTGGCGTGAATTCCTCCAGTTCATCGGGTCATCCCAGGGATTAAGCTCGGGGTATCATCCCTGCACGAACGGTGCGGCTGAACAGGCCAACGCGGCGGTGGAGCAATACCTACGCAGTTATGTCTCGTACCAGCAGGCAGACTGGGCCGACCTACTGGCATTTGCAGAAATCGCCCACAACAACGCTGTGCACAGTAGTACTGGTCTCCCACCGTACACAGTAGTGTCTGGCTACGACTTCCCTCCTGTTCCCGAGTGTGACCAGGGATCGACCTCCCCTTGTCAACCCCAGGAGTGGATGCTACAAGTCAGAAAGGCATGGGCAGCAACCAAGAAGGCTCTGAACAAGCAAGCCAGTGTCGTAAAGGCCCAAGCAGATAAGAAGCGCCAACCGTTCCACACCCCAGGGGTTGGGGACTGGGTGTACTTGTCCACAAAATACTTGAGGTTACAGATACCTAGCAAGAAACTCGGCCCTAAGTATATAGGCCCCTTTCAGGTTACCCACGTCATCAACCCGGTCACGGTGCGCCTCCGGCTGCCTAGATTTCTGGGCAAGGTGCATCCCGTGTTCCACGGCAGCCTGCTAAAACCAGCCCCTGTTCCTGTCGGGGGGGAGCCAGTTGGGCCGGGGCCCGTAGGTGACGGACAATATGAGATACAGGAGGTTCTAGACTCCAGGAGGATGAGAGGGCGACTGCAATACCTAGTGCTTTGGAAGGGGTATCCGATTACTGAGGCATCCTGGGTGGCGGAATCGAACGTTCAAGCCCCTAGACTAGTCAAGGCGTTCCACCAGAGGCACCCTGGTAAACCCTCGGGGGAGGGTCGGGGGAAACTGCTGCTCTCCTTGGTGCTTGTTTGACTTCTACGTCTTGCCTTCCAGGAGGAGCCTTGGTAGGAGGGGCCGACTGTTGAGCCCCTCGGGCTCGACATGCTCACCGGGAGGGAGTTCCGGTCGCCGCCCGCAGCACGCAGCCACAGCCGAAGCCGCGCCCGACAGCTGCTCGGCTCCTAACAGCTGATCTGCGGCCGAGGAAAGCTCCGGCCGCAACATTTCGATCAGCTGCTTGGCGGCTACCGACAATCCCGGGCGTTGCCACCGTGGCCGCGCCTGCTCCCACCGCTGCTCGGCGGCCGGCTCGAGCAGCTGCTCGGCAGCTAACAGGAACCTTGGCCGTCAACGCCCGTGCCGCCCCTGCTCCCACAGCTAATCGGCGGCCGGCTCGAGCAGCTGCGTCAACACCAAGGCCGCGCCTGCTCGCACGGCTGATCGGCGGCCGGCAGCGGGCCTCGTCACGCATGGGGAAGCCGCGCCAGCCGTAACAGCTGTGCGGCGGCCTGTAACGGGTGTGATCCGAAACACCGGGTTGGTGGAGGGGAGCACGTTAGGGATTCCAGGGGGTGAGAGGGGGAGGTATTGTACTTACACCTTCCTACACGCAGTATGGACTTCGGCGCCAGATGCGGAAGCGGGGCGTGGGGCGACAGGATAGAGGGGTGGAGTTTTACGCAGATGCTGGTCTGCGTAGAGGAGGGTGGGGCTGACGGGTGGGGCTGACGGGTGGGGCTATTACCCAATTAGTAAAGACATTTAAAAGAGGCGTTGGGACGAGTGGTTCCCAACGCTGACTTTATTCATGTTTAGAGATCCTGCTATTAAAGGTACTCTTTCCAGTCATCCGTACTTCGTCGTGGTTTTTCCCGTGTGCTTGTTGATCCGGCGAAGACGAGGAGTTGACACTAGCAGTTCGAAAGCACGTAAAAATGCAAGTAGAAAAATAGGGACCACTACAGTGGGAAGGTAACAGCATTCCGTGCGCCTTTGGCGTCTAGTCATGCCGGCCACATGACCACGGAGAAGTCCTCGGACAAGCGCTGGCTCTTCGGCTTTGAAACGGAGATGAGCACCGGCCCCTAGAGTCGGAAACGACTAGCACGCATGTGCAGGGGAACCTTTACCTTTACCTTTACCTTGGATTATGTAGACCTAGAATAATGATTAGTGCTAGACAACCCATCCTTGTATCTAAATCCATGGAAGGGGGCAAGGAGGGAAGTGTTATCACCCACATTAGCATGGCATTAGATTAAAAGGGATGGTCAACCTCTCAGCAGCCAATTAATGGAGCTTTAGGTCGTTTATTAGTTTTACTGGGAATGTAGCAGAGAGAAAAGGATTCCCACCCTTGAAGTCAACCACAGGAAAAAAAACCCAAGAGAGACAGAATTGCATATAACCCTTTCAACAGGGTGAACATACTCATTAAAATGATCTAACAGTGCTACCATGTTCAGTGCCCACTAATGCCATGTCTCTTCTCAGAGCCTGGATATCAGACAGAGAATTCCCTTGAAAGATGTTAGTTTCATTTTCTGCCATTGTATAGATAAGGCGTGGAGAACCTAATCTTGAGTATTTCCGTGAGTAGGATGGTATTTCAGATATTGAGGTGGTCTTGCTTTTGTTAATATTTTTGCTGTGGTTTCTTTTTGAAACCCTGATAAAAAAAATGACTATCACTGTGCTTTTGTCTAATGTAGGCATTGCTCACAAAGTAAATCTTAATCTCCAAGGCTGCTTTTGTTTTTTAAGGTCAGCTGGGGGTATTGGAGCCACTGCATTTCCTACCCTTTATATGAACACTGTGCAGAAATAAATCAAAGCTTTCTGGTTAATAAATATCCATTCAACCTTATCATTGCCCTTTCCACTAGTAGTCATCATAACTGACTCTAAGAGATTGGAAAAGATGCAAGAGATATATTGGTCTATATATTGGATTATTAGCTTTTTCTTTCAGGGGGAAAAACTCTTGACATTTAGAGGAGTTGACTTCCATCAGCCAGCTGGGACCAAACTACAAGTGAGATCTGATTTAATTCAGTATTGTTAAATTATCAAATGCATGAGGAACAATCAGAACTTATTATTACATGAATATTTGCTGCTTGGGATCTATTTTTGAGGGGCCTTCAGTCCAGATGTTATGGGGATGTCCTGTACTATTTCTCATGCCCTGTATGGCTATTGTTAGCATCACTCACCTTGATAAACTATTTCTCAGGAATCTGTTACATACTTTGATTATGTAATGCTTTCCACCAGATTCAGTGTATTTATTTTAGTATTTTCTCCAATTATTTTCATAGTGAACTCCGATTTCTATTTAAAACAAAATTGAGGCTAAGGTGCCTTTCAAATAATAGCAATAAAAGGATAAACATCACCAGCAGATTCTTTAAAAAAAAACAAATACTTTCTTGGGTTTAATGGCTAACTATTCACCTCCATCTTCTTAGTAAATCTCTAGACTTTAGCTTCGGTTGCTAGGTCTTCACCAAGTCAGTAATAGTACTAAAGATTGCTTTAGGATGATTCCAAAGAGATGCTTCAGAAGAGAAGGATGGGAGCAGCACTTCTTTAAAACAACTGCATCCTTAACAAGATTCCTCAGAAAAAGTACACAAAGGCACATAAAGGTCTGGGGGGGGGGGGAAAGAAGCAGTGAACTGCTATTCCAATACCTTTTGAAGCACTTCTGGCAAAGATGTTCAAAGCACCAAACCAGCACAGATTCTAAACAATCACTGAAATGTCAAGAACAAAAGACCTGAGTTTCATCTGCACTATGATTGCATTGTAAAGAAACATTTCTTCACTTATGACAGGGGTGTCAAACTCACTGCGTCACGTGATGTGTCGCGATGTATCGTGACTTTTTCCCCCTTGCTGGAGCTGGGGTAGGCACGGCTTCTGCGTGACACATCCAGCCCACGGGCAGTTTGACACCCATGATTTATGAAGTCCATATCAATTTTTCTGGTTAGAATCTGCTATTGAAATTTCTTCTAAGGAAAGGAAACTTGGTAACATTTTGAGGAGTAATGCTGAATGGTTTGTAAGTACTAAATTTATTTCTGACATAAGTTTAGAATGTCTACAAGTATTTGTTTTTCATTTTATTATATCTCCTGTGAATTATAGTCTCTGGATTTCCATTTCTCAATTAAACTCCAAAGAAAGATAACGTAAAACCAATCCTCTCTTGGATGACTTTTCAGAGATAGAAATGGCTAATGGAATTCCTGACAATGAGTACAATTAATCAATGGAACAGCTTGCCACCTGGAGTTCTGGGTGTTCTATTGCTGTAGATCTTCAAGAAAAGATTGGACAACCATTTGTCCATGATGATATAAGACAGGGATGCCTGGCTGAGGAATTCTGGGACTTGAAGTTCACAAGTCATAAAATGGTCAAGTTTGAAGACCCCCTGATATAAGATCTCCTGCCATGGACAGGGGTGATTGGACTAGAAGACCTCTAAGATATCTTCTGGTCCTATGATTCTATGGGGCATTGGGAAAGCTTGAGAACAATGGAAAGAAAGGGAGGAATGGATGGAAGCAATGGAATAGCAATATCTGCCACATTCAATAATAAAGTGGTCTCTAAAAATGGCCAAGAAAAAAAATATGCAAGCATTTTGACAATGAGATGGAAAAACAGAAGCCTCTCTTGTGCAAGAAAAGAAAATGGAGGAATTGCATAGACAAATTTGGATTGACACAGAGATGAATGATGGATATTGATCAGGAGCGATTCCAGGAAAGATCACATGAAAGGATATAACCAATAGTAGACTAAAATATTTATCTCATGATTTTATTTCTTGCTTTTTTTGTTGCCCGATGTCCTTACATAATTGAAGGCAACCTACACAGGACTTGCTAGCAATATCACCATAACCTGAGACCTGGTTTCATCTGATTTAGCCTTAAACAGCCGTAAACAAACAACTGGTTTAGTTTAAATGGCAGTAGGCAGTTCCAAAATGTGTTTTGCTGTTACTGAGGCCTTAGAGACCTCAATCCCCATTATCTTAAAAACAGCTAAGCTTCGTTTTATTTAAATTTCTTTCCAACAGTGTGATTCACCAAGTAGTTTTATTGCAATTGTTGTCATCAACATGCAGTGATGGCATTGTCTGCTTTAACACATAGATATTTTGGTTCCCTTTCATATATAAACTGTACATTTACAAAGATTAGGAAGTCTGCTGAGACACAGGATTAAAACATTTCAAAGGATTAGCATTTTATTTCAATTTGATGAGATCCTATGATGGCTAGACAGCTATCAGTACTGTATATTTAGTTTTATACCACGTTCTTACGCGCAATATTTGTCTAACTGATTGGTATATTAATACAGAAAAAGAAGGAAAAAGAAGAAAGAGATAACATTATGGAAATGGAGAATAGTCAGAAAAACAGCAGGTAAAGAAAGCTTATTTACAATATCTCTAGGAAAAATGTTTCTGTTGCTCAATGACCCCAAATTTGAAGAAAGACAGACATATTCTAACCCTAACCTTATCACTGGCCATGGAATTAATGGTTGATGGGTTCTGCAAATTTCGAGGTTACATATCTGTGAATTCATCATTTCTTAACTTTCATTAAAGTGCTGACTATAATTCTTACAAATAAATATATCTCAATTTGTCAGGGCAAATGCAACATTCCCTCTTCTATCTCCCCAATTTGGAAACTATGTTGACATGAATCGTCATTAATATAATGCAGATTCTCCTCCTCTTATGACCATAATTGAGCCCATAATTATGATCACAAGTCATTGCTGTCATAAGTCAAGATATCACATGACTGGACCCGATTTCTTTTTGACAATTTTTGTGACAGTCAAGTGAACGTACAATTGTTAAGTGAACCAATTTACCCTAATGGGTGTGTTTTGCTGAAAACTGGAAGTCAATGCTGGAAACCATTAAAAAAAATTCCAAATGACTGTGGGATCCTGCAAATGCCTGTAAAGGTGAGTCAATTGCCAAGCATCAAAAATGGGCTGCAGCCATTGTAACTTCAAAAACAGGTTGTAAGTAGGGTTTTTTTTTTGGGGGGGGGGTTTCCACCATAACTTTGAACAGTCACTAAGTAACTAGTTATAAGTTGAGAACTATCAGGTATTGTGATCCGCATTGTCCCTTTTCCTGAAAGTTTATATTCCTAGGAGTGGTTGATACTTTTCCTGTCTTACTACCACATGAGGTTGAGAATTCTTTTATCCTCTTTTGATAGCAAACTTTCAATTTAGATTATAGTTACAGTGGAAGAATGCTACACATCCTTTTCATATTTCTGCAACTTCTTCCTGATATAAGAAATACCAGTAGGAAGTATTTATAATTGAGGAAATGTATCTTTTCTTGGTATGAAACAATATTTAATCCATATTCTTTTAGCACCCTTTCATTCTTGATCCCATCTCTTATTTTACTACACTTCTTTTAGACCCTTCTGAACAGCTTCAACTTATTTTTATGTTTCTCCAGTCGTACCCAATTGTCACTTCCATATAACAAGCAATAGGCATTTCCAATTACTTTGACCAATTTTCATTTCTGGCAACAGACCACATTCTGCTCGCTACCTTTCAACCTGCATTTATACATTTTAAAATATCTCCATTTTTAGTAAACACCAGTACACAGATTTTGCTACCTACTCTACTTTTATGCCATTTATGTATAACTTGCAATTGTTTGCTCTTTTTTCTTGTCAAATAAAAACATGGATTAAATAGGCTTAGAGATACAGGACTTTAATGCATGATGGCTGAACATATATAAAACTTTCAACTATGATAAAAGTGAGAAACTAGTAGTATAGAAAATATTAGAACACAACTTCACTAGTATTTAAAAATAAAATTCAGCACAAATGATTCTGTGTAAGATATTACATGCCTGATGCCTTATTCGAAGTTATGTATTATGTCGCTTGATCATCAGGGTTGAAACTAGCAAGATCAAAGGATCAAAGTAATAAACATCCATATGTCCAATATTTTCTAAAAATTTAATGCCTAATTCTGGCATGGCTTCTGTCATTAGGGAAAATTCATGATGATCCTTTACTAGTAAAAATGCCAAAGAAACTTTGAAACATGGGAAGAAAAAGTATATTGATATGATTCATGATTTTTCTTTGAGGACATTTGATGCATTTCCAAATTTATCCCAAATTAAAAGGCTTTTTTAAGACATGTTCCACAAATTTTATATCACATTATTACAGATATTCAGACTAGTTTTGCAATGTATTCTGCAACATATTTTTCTACATTATTTTCCTTTCTAATTTTAATCTTAATTATTACCATTTACCATTGGTTCCTTATCTCTAAATCTCTAGAAGCAACTTCCTACAGAACAATCCATAATGCTCATCTTAGTAGGATACAAGATTCCTCATTAGAGTACTAAATGAATTAGTAACCAAATCGTCATTGAGCCAGCTAACTGTATGCATAACTAGAAACCCTGTCATCTTTCACATGGATTAATAATATGGTCCATTGTACTAAAAAGTGACTAGCTTTTTTCCATTCCAAATCCTTTAATTGGTTACTTTTTGTAAATTATTTAATTATCATCTTAGTGAAGGACCAAATAAAAAATTTCTTATTTTGATTAAAGGAAGATAAAATATCAGTAGGGAGCAGAGGACAAGAGATCTCTTTGCTGAACCAAAAATTAACAACAGTAAAAGTTCAACTATTTCTCTCTTTTTCCCCTCCAAATAATATTAATTAATTAGCAGCTGAATTACACAATCTCTTTTGCTACTGGTAATATCGAAAACATACACAAAACTGCAGCAGTCAAGGCAGTATCTGACCCAACAGATCACATAGATATTGTCAAATTGCTAATTGTAAACAAAGAGGAAAAGTACTTACAGTAATCAACATTGTAGTGAAAATCCATTTTCAACAGCAAATCATTGCCAAATTAGTTTTCCAGATGTTGTTAACACCCTAAAAAAGAGAGATTATCACAATATGGATTCACATTTTATTATTCTTAGGTAGAAATTGGAATCCTCAGAGAGCCATAAGAATACAGCTGGCAAAAATCAGAGATAATCACACAATTTATGATATTCATGAGTAATAATCCATTTCTAAGATTACATTTACTTTCAGGTGGACCGTTTTAGTTTTTTAGATATGATGCACCATCTGTGGTCTGTTGATTCTTGATAAGCAGTATGGAATTTCTCTTGGGCTTGGAGTCTTTCCCTATATTGGAACTAACAACCAGGATTGATGAGTTTTTTGGCAATGGAAGTTTGCTTCCTAAGGCACCCATTTCTGGACTATGGCACCAAGTAGAGAAAATATGTTGCAGTTTTTATTTTATATTTATTTTTTTTTTAATTTTAATCCCATTTATATCCCGCCCCTCTCCGAAGACTCAGGGCGGCTTACAAGCTTAGCAGTAGCCTTCATTCTATGTATATGCCTGCTTATTAGGGCTTTCACACACCCCCAAGCGGCATTATTACAAAGTCAGCTTAACTGCCCCCAACAATATGGTTCCTTTTACCCAATTCCTACCTTATTTCCTTCTTCTTCTTCTACAAAGAGGAGGAGGAGGAGGAGGAGAAAGCATGATTAAATCTCTTTCGACTTCCAAAAGTACAATTTTACTGCATTCTTTTTTTAAAAAAAAATCAGTGCTATTCCTGTTGTGTGATTTTAATAATGTTTCTTTCTTTGAGAGCCATGAGACCACATAGCTTCCTTCAGCCCTTCCAGTTTGGTGCAATATGTTCAGAGAGTGATTGATGAATGGAGCAGTTCATACTTTAAAGTATATCAATGGAATGATTAAATTTTATTTTGTAGCTATTGCTTCTGCCCAGATGTCATTTCCTGCTACAGACTGTATCAAAAGCTGTGATTCAGAGGATTGGGAAGCTGAGTCACTGCAAAGCCAGGAATCACAACATTTTATTGCTACCATTTAAAAAATAATAGTTAAAATAAACTAAGCAACAATGACGACAAGTGGAGTGCAAGACTGGATTTTAATTACTAGAACATAGTACGTAGAATAACAGAGTTAGAAGGGACCTTGGGGGAGGTCATCTAGTCCAACTCCCTGCACCAGCAGGAGAGACTGTATCATTTCAGACAAGTGGCTGTCCAGTTTCTTCTTGAGAACCTCTAGGGATGGGGCACCCACAACTTCTGGAGGCAAGCTGTTCCACTGATTATTCTCACTGTTAGGAAATTTATCCCTAGTTCAGGTTGCTTCGCTCCTTCATTACTTTTCATCCATTGTTTATTGTCTTGCCTTCTGGTGCTTTGGAAAATAGATTGACCCCCTCTTTTTTGTGACAGCCCCTCAAATATTGGAACACTGCTAACATATCTCTCCCTACACCTTCTTTGCACTTACCCAAGTCCTGTAACCATTCTTCACATCTTGGTCTCCAGCCCCCTAATCATCTTTGTTGCTCTTTTCTGCACTCTTAAGGCAAGCAGAAAAGGGATCATGCAGATGGCCAGAGAATCTGATCGCACTCTTGAGCGACAGAATGGTGAAGTGTCTAATGGTGGAAACCTCAACATAGAGCCTTGTATACCATCACATGTTCTTACTGCTTTCAATTGGATGGTTGGAACATTTCATAATTGATGGGGAATGATTAAGAGGCAGATGAAAAATCTTTAGGTTCACTTTTTTGTTGAATGTACTACTAGGCCTCCCAAGGAGGCTCAAACTTTCCTTCACTATATTATCATTATTAAAGCACAGAAGCATAACATTTATAACATTTTATTAATCAAGATTAATGGCTCTGTTTTAAGAAGCAAGAGTAGCGTGCAGCTCTAACTGTGTCACAGCAAAGAGGGGGAAAATGAATAAAACAGAGTGCCAATGCATTGTTCTTAACCAATGAATGCTCGTAATTAGCTCAGCACAGAAAATATTGCTGGCAAGGCAATCGTGTTACTTTTCGACACAATTGCGTTTTTACAACAAACTTTGCTACTGCTTTGCTACTGCTACTGATTCAAGGTAGAGTTTTGCAAACTCTGCTCCATGGGACCTTAAGATTCTGGGGAAACCTATTGGGGTTGCTTGATAGACAAAGGGAGTGGAACTTTTCACTCAAACACATTCCATTTTCCAGTATTGCAGGCTAATTCTGTCGACTGCCAGCAGTTCGATCCTCACCCGGTTCAAGGTTGACTCAGCCTTCCATCCTTCTGAGGCAAGTAAAATGAACACCCAGATTGTTAGGGGCAACATGCTGGCTCTTGTAAAACACTTAGAGAGAGCTGTAAAACACTATGAAGTGCTATTTCTAGTGCTATGTAACCCATAATCAGATTTTCGTTTCATTATTCTATACCATTTGGGAGGAAATGGAAGACAGCTGTTAAGAAAATCCTTAAATGGGATGATTTTATTTATTTATTTATTTATTCGGTTTATATACCGCCCTATTCCCAAAGGACTCAGGGCGGTTTACGAGGCAAAATTTAAAAACAATCCAATATAAAATTAAAATAAATTAAAATAAATTAAATTAAGTCTAGCCACAAAAATTAAATCACAATTTAAAAACATTAAACCCCTCAGTCCAGACCAGATAGCTCAAAGAGCCAGGTTTTTAGGTCCCGGCGAAATGAACGAAGGTCGGGGGCAGTCCGGAGTTCCGTTGGCAGTTGATTCCATAGGGCAGGCGCGCCCACAGAGAACGCCCTCCCCCTGCGGATCGCCCGTCGGCAATCCTTGACCGGCGGTACCCTGAGGAGGCCCTTTTGAGACAATGGGAAGTTTTACCCAAAGAAATAAGTGAAACTCACTGAAGTATAGGTAATCCTCAACTTACGTTTATGCAGTTGAGCCCCAAATTTCTATTGCTCCTTTATTACTCCTATTCTAGACAGGAGTTAAGTGAGCAGTGTCCAATTTTATGACCCTTTTGCCACAGTTGTTAAGAGATTCACTAGAGTTATTAAGTGAACCATGCAGTTTTTAAGAGCATTTGGCTTCTCCCATTGACTGCTAGTTGGAAGCTGGCTGGGAAGAGCACAAAGGGTAATCACATAACTGCAAGATACTATGTCATAAATACATGCCAGTTGCCATGCACTGGAATTTTGAACACATAACTGTTGCAGCATCCCCATGGTCACTTTTTTCAGCGCCATTTTAATTTTGAACAGTCACTAAACAAATTGTTGTAAATTAAGGACTACTCATACATGGTTAGATTTGGGTGTTTAGGTGGGCTATTTATTTTTAAGATAACATCTTTAGCTTTTCTAGTTGCGTTTTCCATTGTGTTGTACCACAAAATTAAGATAATTTCAAATATTATTGTCCTGTTGGATCAATTCTAACTTGTCAAATGCATGTGTGAATCAATTCTAAAATGCAAAATCTGAGTATTTGCATGAAGAACACACAGTGAAATATTTCCCTCCAAATATTTCTTTCTCTCCAAGTGTTTCTACCTGTTGTAATGGGTCTAATGGAAAGAAACAATCTCAAGTCAGCTAGGTGTGCACTTAAGTTCTTTAGAGCCATTCTTTCTATTCCACTGACATTGATGAACAATTGATTAAACTCGAATCAACTTGCTGTCTTTTACGCTCTCTCTTAACATTTTGCCTGAAGAATATGAACCATTTTACATGCTTGTAAATCCCTCAAGACTCACTAAGTAAGAATAAACAAAACAAATTAGTGTAGCAATGGGCAAATCTCCAAAGGAATGACTCAGAGACATAATACAACAGAAGTAAGTTATGCATGCAAAGAGAGAGAGAAAGAGAGAAATGGATTAGGCTGATGGCAACTCATTATGTTTTGTCTTGTTTTTATGAAGGGCAGAAATAAGAAATGACTTGCCTCGTGGGATGTTAGGCTGGGAATTCAGAACCCAAAATTTGGCTCCAGGATTCCTTGCATTACACAAAACTATTACGCATTTTAGGTGTCTCCTATGGTCAACATTATTTGGAAGCATGTCTTTTTTAACAGTGATGCATTTCGAGTTGTCCCTTCCTGAACAAATGCATTTCTCCATGCAAATGCTAAGAAGTGAACTTCAAAACTTAGTTTGCCCACTATAGAAGAATGGGTGTTTAAAGTTTCAAATCTTGCAGAAATGTCTAAGATTTCTGCTTATTTGAAAGATCATTCACAGGAAAGATATATTTCAGTTTGGAGGAGATGGATAAATTATATTCAGAACAAATATGGGACTAAAAAGTTCCATTTAGCTTATGAGTAGATTTTAGTGGGATATTGTTATTGGTACGTTGTTTGTAGTTATGTTAAAGGGGAGTTAAAGCACATTATGAATTTGGTTAATTTTATATTATGCATAATTTTTATTTAGAATATGATTATTGTAACTATAATCCTGTATTTAGCTCTGGGAAGTGGGGGGGGGAAGTGGGTGGGTTTGGGGTGGGAGGGATTTGGGGATATATTGTAAAATTTTGTTTTTTGTAAAACTCTTTAATAATTAAAAAAACTTCAAAAGAAGAGTCCAACCTACAGGTAGTCCTCGATTTCCGACCTTTCGTTTAGTGACAGTTACATCAGCACTCCAAAAAATAACTTACAATTGTTCTTTGCATTTACAACCATCACAGCATCAACATTTAAATGCTCGGCAGCCAGCATGTGTTTATGATGGTCGCAGCATCTTGGAGTGATGTGAGTGCTATTGGTGATCTTCCCAGCTAGCTTCTGACAAGCAAAGTCAATGGAGGAAGCCAGATTCACTTAATGACCACTTAACTGCAGGGATTTGCTTAACAACCATAGCAAAAGTCATAAAATTGGGTGTGACATTTAACTTTGTTCAGGAACCAAAATTCTGATTTCAATTATGTTTGCAACTCAAGGACTACCTGTATAAGTGTCTTTTTATACAGGGTAAACTTGGGCAATACAGACTGGATGAGTTACAATTGATATCTTGACTGACTGGGACTCTCCCTTTGGGAAAGTGTCATTCTTCACATTGTCAGAAAAAATACTCCCTCATCTGGAATCCCCTCAGATGTCAAATCAGTTTGCCGTTTCCAAAGAGTATATGGTGCAGGTCACAACCAAAGAGATGTTGCTGCTCTCAGAGATTTTCTGCTTGGATATTTTTATTTTATTTTTTGCTTTTTTCCCCTCCAGTTGATTTTCCAAAGCCATTGTCCCATGATTCCCATGCAGCAGTCTAGGTCAGCTGTCCCCAACCTTTTGGGCACCAGGTTTTTCCATGGACTGGAGGCGGGCATGGTTTTATGTACTGCCTGCATCCCACGGATGGAGTTTTGCTTGCTTGCATGGACCGGGTTTTGGCATTATGCGGCCTGGTGCTGGTCCATGGCCCAGGGATTGGGGACCCCTGGTCTAGGTTTTAGGGGAGAGGGAAGGAGAAGATTGGAGAGGAGGGAAAGAACAGGAGAGGGGAGGAGAGGGGAGAGGAGAAGTGGGGAGAAGAAGGGAGGGAAGGCAAGGCAAGGCGAGGAGAGGCGAGGCGAGGAGAGGAGAGGAGAGGAGAGGAGAGGAGAGGAGAGGGGAAGGGAGGTGAGGTGGGGAGGAGATGAGAGGGGAGGGGAGGGGTGGGGAGGGGAGGGGAGGGGAAGGGAGGAGAGGGGAAGGGAGGGGAGGAGAGGAGAGGAGAGTTCCTGATCTGAAAATCATAGAACTGTGTCTTATTTTTCTTTTAAAATCATATGTTCAACTTTGGATGCCTCTTTGTCTGAGTTACCTTTATGTGAGTTCTTGGTACATTGCATTTCTTGAAAATCTCTACTATTGTTACTGAGATGCTCAGACATTCAGTTCATTCAGTCCCTGTAGCCCAGCTATTTTTTTCTATTTACCAACATTTAAAGAATATTTCTTTATGTTCGAGAGTATCCTTCTAGATCAAGGGCCTCTTTATTTGCAATAATGTTGATGCAACGCAATGCAATGCAATTCAGCCAAAGGCCTCTGCAATATAATCATGAGAGGTGTTGTCATGTTTTTAAGAGAGGAACAAAAGTGCACTCTGCCCAGATAACTTTGATTGCTTTTAAAAGAGTAACCGAAAATAAAATAAAATCAGAGCTGCAAAGCAAAGTCCTAAAGTTCAGCCAACTAAGCCAATGCATTTGAGATGCAGGTATCAGCTCTGATACTGAGCAGCAGAACTGGAAATCTTGAAGACCATCTGATGTCAGCAAAGAGACAACACAAATTAACCGCTACAGCCATTTAGTGCCCATCCAAATGCTTGTATCTCATATATTGAAGTCCTACATTTTTCCCTGACTGTCTCTCTTGATCAACACCTTAATTGTCAATTCTTAAATTAGCCATTCTGTTTTCACTCTGGAAATAAAAGATGCCACAGCTTTAAGACAGACATGTCAAACACAAGGCCTGGGGGACGGATCCGGCCCACGAAGTGATTTCATGTGGCCCGCGAAGCCATCCTGGAAACAGTGAGGGAATGGCCCCCACTGCCTTGGCCCTGGCCCAGAGACCCTCCTTCTGCCAGAGACCCTCAGATCTGTCCCACTCCTGCCCAGGCCCCCATAGGCACCCTTGATGCGAACGATGTAGAGCTGGCCATGCCCACCCAGTAGGCCATATGCACTCTAGCCACACCCACCCAGTAGTCCACACCCACTATGGCCATACCCACCCAGCCCCCTGAGGGCAACTGCAATGCTGATGCGGCCCTCAATGAAATTGAGTTTGACACCCCTGCTTTAAGAAGTCTGGTTACTTATAAGTGGGTTAATTTAAGGACTTTTGACTTCTTAGGTAGATTGTTGGAAATACATAAAGTAACCACTCTAGGCTCAGCCTTTGACTGTATAGAGCAGCGCCCCCAACCTTTTGAGCACCAGGGACCAGTTCCTTGGAGAGAGGTTTTTCCATGGACTGGAGGGGGAGTGGTTTTGCATGTTGCCTGGATCTTGTGGATGGGTCTTCACTTGTTTGCAAGGCCCGGTTTCTGACATGCTGTAGCCCAATGCCAGTCCGTGGAGCAGAGGTTGGGCGATCTCTGATATAGAAGTTAGAACCTAAAAGTTTCATTCTATATTTGTGATGATTCTCCATGCTTTTTTATTTAGCAGTTATCTGTGTGTCAGAAAGCCTTTTTTTTCCATACGAGGACACGTGACTCCAATTTGGAAATATAGAAAGATGCATCTTGCATACACTTGTGATATTCAACCCGAATATCCTTTCAATCTGCTATTTCTGCTGAGACTGGAACTTGATATTAATGGATCAGACCGGCTTGATTTATTGCATGAAGTAATCCAATGACATTTTGCATAATTTGCACCATCTGCATATGGTATTCATCTCATACTATGCTTGTAAAATGTATGTTAAGAAAACTGTGTGTTAAGTTACCAAAAAAAGCCTCTAAGGATTCCAGTGTCTCCGAATTCACTGCTAGCTTCTTGTCCTTCACTTTCTTCTTCACTTTCTCCTTCTTTTCTCTCTCTCCACCCCCTCTTCCTCCTCCTCCTGCCTTTTGACCCCCTCCCTCCACCTATCCCCCCTTCCCCTCCTTCTTCTTCCATGTCTCCCTGCAAAGAAGCTGCTTTCTCAGTTTTGTTGATTACTGTTCATCTATTGAAAATGATGCATTGGAGATGTTGTTTCTTGACTGTTAGATTCAAGGATATCCCATAAAGACTCTTATTTGTTCCACATATTGCATTTATTGTTGCTTTCCTACAAGATTGAAATTTGGAAATGTTTTTCATGATTCAGACATTTGTGGACAGAGGGAATATCAACTAAGCATATAAAATGGTGGGCCAGGTTTCCAGGCTTTGAATTCAAGTAATAGATTTTGAACCTACGAATGATTCCCTGTTTTTTCCTAGATTGACAAAGATAAATGATTTTTCATTTTTCACACATGTTGTATATCTACTTTTTTCACCCGATGATGGGGGAAATGAATGCAGTGTCCAAAGCTGACTGCACTCCATAATGTTTGCTGATATATATCACAATGAATCTTCCAGTGATAGCTCCTTCTCTCTTCTGAGACTCATCTGATGGTCCAAGTCACATTCATTCCAAACTTGCTTCAGAAAGAAACCCATGCTTTTCTAGAGCCTTTGCTTGAAATGTTTTCCTCTGATCATCTGGAGAGAAAACTCTGAATGTGGTGATCTGCTTGTCTCATCGCCAATCTCTGATGCTACCTACCTCAACTAAATCCACCTTCATATCTTCCTCCCAACATTTCTTATTCTGGTTGTAATTTTTTAGCGTTAGTTCCTCTCATGCTAGGTTGTTTACCAGGCAAGAAAGGATCTCCAGTATTTCTTGTTTAGGACAATACATCAGCGTCTTCCCATGTGATGTTTAAACTCTTTAAGTCATCGATGAATGTTCTTCTCCATGTATTTTGAGGGCATCCTCTTGGTTGTTTGGCAAATCAAGGGAGATCCATCACATTGCCATCTTGGGAATTTGATTATTCTCCACACGGAGTATATGACTAGCACTTCTTCATTGGTAACATGGTCAAAATAGTGAATCTTTAGGATTCGATGAGACATCTTTGTTGGAAGATGCCGAGTCTCTTGTTAATACTCGCTGATGCCTTCCAGGTCTCACTGGCATAAACAGTGTTAAAGCAAGCAAACACAATTTAAGTTTCAGTGATAAAGATAATGAGGACCAGATTTTATTCCTCCTCTGGAAAACATTGCTGCTTTTCCAATGCAGCATTTGGCCTCCGATGCTGGTTGTAATAGAACATCTAATAGATCTTAGGAACTCAGAGGAGAGAGCAAGATGGTAGGGAGAAGAGAAAATTAAAAAAAAATATTTTTTTAAAAATTACTTTGCTCTCTCCCACCTTCACTTTCATTCCCTCTAAAGAGAAGGAAATCATATTAAATAGGACACATAGAAAGCTTCTAAAGAATGTACTCCTTTCATGAAGTTTCATTTGAAGCACCCCTTGGAAGCTGTTTTGCATGTTCCTGCTTCCAAAGCACAGTGAAACAGATGCATTGCTTCAGTTCACAGCTTCATCTGGCAGCTCCAATCGTTGCCATATGTACAATAAATGGGCCAAATCTTATCATAGCTACTGGAATTAGCACCTGAAGTTCTGAGGCAGCAAGAAACCCCTCAGCAAGAATCAATATAGATCCTTCTCACCTTGACAAGGTCTCCCAAACCACTGTTGAAAGCACTTCTTCTAGGAGAGCTTGCACCATCTTCACCTCCCATACATTATGCACAATGATTATAATTTATTGATAGTCATGCTTGTTATTATGCTATTAGGTTAATTGCTGTTTCAATTTAGATCTCATCTTTCTACCTTGAAACATCTGAGATATCTAACCAGTCAAAATTAAAATAGAGAAGACAATGCAGCAAAGGAGAATCTAAGATCCAATTAAGCCAGTTTAAAATATTTAGGTGTAAATATTTAGGTGTAAACTTGACACTGGTAAGATGCATTCAGTCTACTGATTTTGAACTGCAGCTGAAGTCACCAGGGGTAGGTAACCTTGGCTCTTTTATGACTCATGGACTTCAACTCCCAGAATTCCTGAGCCAGCATGGCTGGCTCAGGAATTCTGGGAGTTGAAGTCCATGAGTCATAAAAGAGTCAAGGTTGCCTACCCCTGACCTAGCCCATTCTTTTGAAGTTGATGCTTCTTCCTCACGGGCTACTTATTTGCATCCTCATACCTGATGAAGCTTTCTGAAGAACTCTAAAGTTCAACTGTTGGTGCCATTTTAATTATTCCTAGAACAGTCAATATTCCGAAACCTGAACTGCATTTCTGAAACTCCTGATTTGCTTTCTTATGAGTTGCAATTCACTGGATTTCTCTTTTTTAGGGAAAGGAGAAATTTTGAACAAGGATACAAACAGCAGATCAGATTTATACACAGTTATATTAATCCTTCTGATTTTCAGCAAGGTGATACCACCTGCAAGTTTCTGAATTGTTTCGGTGAGGATCTTCCAATGTCCTCCACAGGAAGAAATCAAAAGAAAAAGATTAGCTGAAGCAGAAAGAATATGTTACATTATTCGAAACTCAGAAGACCTTTTTGCACTACAAGAATAGCAACAACAACAATTATTAAGAGCCTTGGTGGAGCAGTGGGCTAATGCCTCCTTAAGTAACACCAGCTGCCTGCAATTAGTGCAGGTTCGCATCCCACCAGGCTCAAGGTTGACTCAGCCTTCCATCCTTCCGAGGTAGGTAAAATGAGGACCCAGATTGTTGGGGGCAATTAAGCTGACTTTGTAATAATGCCGCTTGGGGTGTGTGTGAAAGCCCTAATAAGCAGGCATATACATAGAATGAAGGCTACTGCTAAGCTTGTAAGCCGCCCTGAGTCTTCGGAGAAGGGCGGGATATAAATGGAATTAAAAAAACAAAAAACAAAAATCTAAAATTATTTTTTTTCTTGCCAACCTCATCTCCATCTCCATATCACTTTGGGTCATTTCTTAATATGGCTAGGCTAAGCTCCTTATGTATCTTTTCTTTACAAGCATTTTCTCCCCCAAACCAAAACTCACGGGGGAAGCTGATAATCATATATCTCCTAATTATATTTATTTCATTTTTGCGCTTCTGCTTTCGAGTTAGAATTTCCCAAGGGAGAATACCAATTACAGAAACAATGGCCAACTTTCACCTAACCACAAAGCCTCAAATTTAACTTGCACTGCGTATAAGAGGTGATTGCACTCTAATGTTGATAGGGGACAATCAGTTGCTTAATATGTCTGTATTTTAGCATGCAAAACAACATTCTTATGCAGCCCTGTCATGTCAAATGTTTGGCTTATTTCTGCTATGCTTGCGTCTAGGAGTCTGACAGAGATGGATACAGCAGCAGCAGCAGCAGCAGCAGCAGCAGCAAACCAATGTTGACAGAAGCACAAGGAGGCCACTGCACAAATGCTGCAATTTCATATTTGCAACAGAATATTTGGCACAAATGAAAAAGGGGTCCCTAGTGCTCTCTGAGGCTGGTTTTTTTCTTGCAGACATTTCATTATCTAGTTTGGGTACTGGAACGTCTGCAAGAAAACAACCAAACTCAGAGACAATAAGGGCCCCTCATTTCAATCCTGAGCTACAAATATTCTCTTCTATTGCTACAAATGAATAAGTTAATACAGCATTCCCCAATCTTTCTGGGTCGGTGGCCCAATGCCGGGTGGGGGGAGGGATAGGGGATGCTTTTGTTTGACGGGCAGGTGTGTGCATGCACAACTTCATTTTTGTGAATGGGGCTGCATACGCATCCATGCTTACCCACCACTGGTGCACCCGGGTTCCGAATGGGCCATGACCTGATAATGGGGTCATGGCCCAGGGGTTGAGTTTGGACATTTGACCAAGTAGGACATCTCGCGTGGCTCATGATGCCACTCCCCCTGCCCAATTGCCCTAAAAGCTCCAGGCAGATAAAGCTTTCCTTGAGCAATTAATATCCCTTATTTTCATGGAGCTGGTAAAGTTGGGTAAATGAGTTGTATCTAGTCATTAGCCATTCTGTGTGTATTTGGGTGAATACAATTTTCATATATTATCCTGCAGGGATTTTTTTTTTAAAAAAAAGAATAAAAAAATGAAAATTCATATTTATTATCATAACAGCTTTTCTTAATGTGGTCTTTTATGCACATCTTTCTCTAATATATGTATGCTGCTATGCATTTTTTCCCCAAGATGTGCTTTCTTTATGTCTCTTCCCACATATACACAATTTGCAATGCATTTTCTTTTCAGCTGGCAGCTGTATCATAACAGTCGGGGAAAGTGCATGGCTCGAAGGATAACTATCTTCCAGTTACTTTGGGAACTGTAAATTTGTCAGTTAACCCAAAAATGGAGATTAAACACAGTTCTTTAGCAGTACAAATGTTTAATTGTAACACGCTTTAATTTTTTTTGTGAGTCTATTTCCCCCCCCACTAAAGGAAAAAAATGTAATAAGGAAAATGTAGAAAATCTTGATAGTTGTTGTGTTTATAAATCATATTACATCACATTATACCACAGTATATCATATCGTATCATCTCATGATATTATATCATACCATGCAGGACAAAAATCAGTGGATGGAAATTAATCAAGGAGAGAGCCAGCCTAGAAATAAGGAGAAATTTTGACCGACCGTTCAAACAATCAATCAGTGAAACAGCTTGCCTTCAGAAGCTGTCGGTGCACCATCACTGGTTTTTGAGAAGAGAAGGGACAGCCATTTCTCTGAAACAGTATAAGGCAGAAGTCTTCAAACTTGGCCCTTTTATGACTCATGGACTTCAACTCCCAGAATTCCTCAGCCAAGCACACTGGCTGAGGAATTCTGTGAGTTGAAGTCCATGAGTCATAAAAGGGCCAAGTTTGAAGACCCCTGGTACAAGGTTTCCTGCTTGAGCAGAAGGTTGGATTAGAAGACCTGCAAGGTCCCTTCCAACTATGTTATTCTGTATTATGTCTTCCCCATAAATGAGTAAATTTCTTCCTGATTGTGACTTCTTTCTCTAGCTTATCCCAAGGAGGACAAGCCTAAAATATGGCTTCTTCAACACTTTCTCTTTAGTATGTAGCCACACCCCCTCCCAGGAGGATTCAGTGAGAGGGATCACATTTTTCCCCTACCTAAACTACTTTATACCTTAGAGAACAGTTTTTGAGACCTCTCCTGAAGAATGTTCTTAGATACACAGAGAATAACACTACCAGAGAATCCTCTTCTCTCCTTTATTTTCTATCTCTGCTCAGCACTAAAAAATAGACATATTTTACAATCTTTTGCTGTTGCCTCTATGGTCATGTGACTTCTTTCCCTTACCAATATTGGAGACAATGGACTGGAGAAGTGCAATTATTTCTTGCTGCACCCATCAGATCTTATAAAGCTGCAGGGGAAGACATACATGTTGGCTTTAATTCTTTTTAGAGGAGAAAAGAATTAAATGTTACAATTTATTTCTACTTATTGAGATCAGCAACAAATAGCCTGTGCTAGCATGCAATATTTATGATCAGGTCAATCCATCTTTTAGGAGGAGAGAAAAGACAGATCCATTTAGAGCAGAACTGATTGCAGACAGATTACCTTTCCAGGATATGAGCAAATTAACAACAGCATAAAACTACCATTAATCTCAACCGATTTACCATAGACCTTAACTGTCCTGTTTTGGCAAAGACTTAAAGAGAAGATGCTTACCAACTTAATTAGTCTAATTAACTTATGTTAATAGGCTCAATTAAAATTATTAAGAAGACAAAAAAAGGCTAAATGTCTCTTTGAAACCTAGCATACCAACTATTTCGTGTGTATACATGTATGTGTGTAAATAGAATGAGATTGCGGTAAGTAGGGTTATATCTGCATTACCAAAAGATGATGCCTAAATAATGTCATGTATTAAAGTAATTTAAAGAACAAGACATTGGAAAGTGAACTGCAATCTATGGAAAGAATCATAAATATTTACCAATTGGATATGTACAAGTAAATTAATGACAATTATTAACTACCTGACACAGGCCTTAATTATTAATGTCTTCTGTCCTTAATGTCTTCTTAATCCATGACTTTGGGCAGAAAGGTTTCAGAAGCAAAGAATATTGTAAATTTCCTGAGTTACCCTATGCTAAGATGGGCGGTCAAAAATTTAATAAATAATAAAGAAATGTATCTCTGAGAACAGTTGCATCTTGCAATGAGAATTTCTAACAATTGTTGGTTTCATTCTACTTGAGTTGGCAAAATGTATAGCTGAAATGTACAGGATTATTTCATACAGCTGTTGTGATAACACTGAAAGAGTTCATGGTTGTATCTGATTTTAAGAAAAAGAGATACAGATTAGGCCAGGGGTCTTTAAACTTGGCCCTTTTATGACTTGTGGACTTAAACACCCAGAATTCCTCAGCCAGGCATGCCGGCTGAGGAATTCTGGGAGTTGAAGTCCACAAGTCATAAAAGGACCAAGTTTGAAGACCCCCAGATTAGGCTGTCAATGGCTGGATGGGAACTTGCCAGCATGGGATATGAGACCTTGAGTTCCATTAGAAGAATGTTGGAAGGTACCTAGATATACAGATAGGGAAATTCTGCAACATTTCCAGCCATGTCAAATTGCCCTAATTATAACTGTTTAATGCAGCTATTGGCAAATGTTTCCATTAATATTAATATTTCCATCTGTGAAACTTCCATGCATCATGTCATTAGATACTTCTGTTGAATAATCACATGCTCAGAAGACTGAAGAGTATCCTACAATCAATTGCCCCCAGCTTTTAAGGAGCTGTAACTTAGAAGATCCAAAATGAAGACACCCCCCATAATCTCCACAGAAGATGTCCACTAATTGAACTAGAATACTAGATGGTGTATTGCTTACTTCCTTTGTGTTGTTTACAGTGATCAGAAGAACTGCAAAAAATATCGAATGCATACACATCATTGGTTTAAGGTTATTTTGGAAAGCCCTGTGAATACAGGAATGCATTCAGTGGTAAAAGATGCATGCTTCATTTGTAAAGTTGAGGTGGAATTTACAGCTCCAGGTAACTGGTACTATTCTTCCAACCCTTAGTAAGACAAAAAAAATTGTTGGTAAGGAACATGAGACAAAAGCATAACCTTTCCTCTAATTAGACACAGTAGCACTTATAAAGGCCATCCTGGAGATCTGTGTATACCTCCAGATAGTGTTATCTGGAGGTCCTGGAGGGAAATAAATGATAGGGTCTGCAGTGTGATTTACTTTTCATGGAGTTCGTTCCCCCCCCCTATTTTCTTATTATAACTACATTTTAAAGGGCATCAGAGATGACCTGGTGAGTCTGTCAAATTAAAATGAAGACTCCTGTGGTTTTTTTCCTCTCCACTTCACTGAGCACACATATATGAATTGTAAATATATATATATATATATATATATATATATATATATATATATATATATATATATATATATATATCTCCAGAAATAGCAAGCAGCAAATAACATTCATCATGTTCTAAGTATGGTGGCATCAAAGAAGGTGGCACCACAATCTGTTCCTCACTAATCTTAGCAATAATTAAGATGACTAATCAAAACTTGGATCATCAGGAGAATGCTGGGCTTGAAGCACTGATAAATTGCTATTCTTTGTAAGGGCCATTGGATAGAAAACATAAGGTACTAGAGATAAGGTGAAATTTCTGGAAAAAAAATAAAGTCTTGTTTTATTCTTTCCTCCTACCAACTCTCAACATTCAATTTCTAGTGTTGTCCCCAATTATCTTCTAATATATTATAGCATCTGTTTTTCCTCCTCCCCTGCCACTCACCCAAAACACAGGCTCACACTGCTTCAGGTTGAGGCTAGTTTAAGTCATTATGGTGAATTCACATTGGAGATCTTAACAAGGAAGTGAAAGAATGAAAGGAAGTTTGTGTTATTCCTGTTGCCTTCCATCAAGGCTCTGTATATAGCATGAGCCAGAAAGAAGGCTGAGAAAATATCTACACATCCCCCACATCCTGGACATAAACTGTTTCAACTTCTCTCCTCAGGACACTGCATGCCAAACAGCAAGACAAAAAGACAATTTATTTTCCCCAGGCCATCACTCTGCTGAACACTTGATTCCCATAGCACTGCATTATGCCTAAAGGTATTTATTTACCCATGTGGTAGGGTTCATTTGCTATTATCCTTCTCATCTTCCTTATCTTCTCATCTTTTCTACTACCTTCTCTATTGGTGTCTTATAATTTATCATTTTTTGTAACTTATGGTTAATGACTGGAACTATGATTTATGATTACTTTCTTGTATGTAATCTGAGAACTTATGCACCAGAGACAAATTCCTGGTGTGTCCAATTGTACATGGCCAATAAAGGATTCTATTCTGTTCTGTTGAGTCTCACCCCTTGAGGAATTATTGGAGAAATTATTTTCTCTTCCTAGTAATTGAGTTTATGTTTTATATCAATTAGTCTTCCCAATACAGACTGGGCAATTTTTATGGACCATTTCCATACAACCTGATAATGTAATACTGAGGTCTTGAGTCTGCACAATCGCAACTAGTAGTAGAACTACATGCAATTTTTTCTAAAGGCATTAACAACGAAAGATGGAATATTTCGGTTCCTGAAAAATCAAATGGCCTGAGAAAAGCCATTGTCAAGAAAGCAAAAATCGCACAGATTCACAGTTGGGTAGCTCTATTTGCAAGGAACACTTGGCTGGGTTACACAATTTTGGAAACTGGATATGCTTACTTTTGCCCTCATTTATCAGTGAGTACAGAAAAGCTTGGTCTCTCTATCCACTTTTGATTTTCTTTCTAACTGAGAAAGCAGGAGATGTGCTAATTATTTTATTGACATCACTAAAATGTTCACCTGTTCTTGTTAAGCAATATTTTGGAAAAAAAAACCATTGTACTATTGGGGAGATTTGGAGGATGAAGAAAATCATACTTATGTGAAATTTTTTCATTATGATTTTTTCCACAAAGCTCCGGTCTGAAGACTTGATTCAAAGACTGTTTTATTACATCTCCAAGGAGAACTAATGTTCCAAATCAAATTGGCAGTTTGAGTGAAAGTATTGAATGAAATTGGATACCTCCAAATCAGTACGGTTCATTCATACAACTTTTGTACAGTACACATATTAAAACAAGTTTATCATAATTGAGGTAAAGGCCCATATTTAATTAGTTTGATTCAACTTTTTGGGCATGTCTGAATTATACTGCATAAATTTATTGAACCAGAAGATGTCAGACCTAAACCCAAAAGATGACACAGTGGCATCCAAATAAAGCCCAGTTTTTTATTTGCTAATAAAGATGAGCAAATTAGATTCTGCTAATGGACAGAATCTTGCCTATAACTTTCTAACCAGTAAATGTAAAGGCTTCTTGGTGTTCTCTGAGCTTGGCTGTTTTCTTGCAGATGTTTCATTATCCAAGCTAGGTAATATCTCTCACTTCTGCTGTTACTTAGTTTGGGCAATGAAAAATGTTCAAGAAAACAACCATGCTCAGAGAACACCAAGGACTCCATCTTGTCAACCCTGAGCTTCAAATATTCTCCTTTATCGGCTAATAGATATACCCCTACTAAAGTGTAGCTACCCTAAACATTTTCCTCCTCTCCCTCCCATCCAGTTTAGGATTGCACAATTCTCTTATTTTGGGTCTCTTTCTGGAATGATGTTGCCACCTCGCTGGGAAGCCACAGTGCAATGGCTGAGATGTCTGTCTTCCCACCCCACCCCTTACTTCCTTCTCCAGTTGCACATTCCATCTCAGAAGGCCAAATTCAGAGACCTAATTCAGACTATGTCTGAACTGGATTTCACTCGACTTGTATGCACTTGTTCATGAGAATGGCACGTTCACTTCATTACCTGAATGACAGGACAGATAAAGCTACGGTAGCTCAACACCAATTGCTGCCTAGGGTGAAGAAAAAGGCCATGTCTCTTCAGCCTTATATTGTAAAGAAGGTGACTGCCATGGCCTTGAATCGTCACTTAAACTTGGCGAAGAAGAAATATTCTTATCATACCTGGAACAACTGGATAATTGGGGTGGTGGGGGGGTCAATTTTTACAACCTATAATTCTATTCTCCAATAGAAAGAAATGCTTGTAGAGAATCAACTGGAAAGCTGCTATTGATGCCACTGAGTAACCTGCTAAGGAAATCCGCTCACATGGCCTGATGGTAGAATTGATCCTGAAAGCTAAAACAATCAGAATGCATTATTTTTCTTTTTGATAAAAGTTCCATTGTCTCTGTTGAACAAAACATCATCACAAGTTTCACCCCATGTGAATAAAGTACAAATTTGCAGCTATATATCTTTTATCTGAACATTGTTCAAGAAAGCATTATCTTGGGCTTGAATTTGTCTTTCTTTTTCTCTCCCCCCCCTCTCTCTCTTTGGACTACAGTCAAAGAGGGCTTATCACCCACCCGTCTGGTGATTTTTTTTCTTCTTCCTAAAATGCATCTCATTGACCACTTTGTGACCCAGTACATTGGACTAAGTGGATAACTGGCAGACTTCTTAACTTCTCAGCTCTTTTCCAACCAAGAACCACGCATGCATATTCACACACCACACACACAGACACACACACACACACACACACACACACACACACTTTAAGCCAAGCTTACATGAAGCTGAATTGCACTGATATCAAATGCAAATTGCTTCTAGGCCTGATGAATTTTTACTGTTATCCCTCTGTAGCAAAACCACAATTCAAAGTCTCTGCATTGACCATTTCAGAATGAGTTAATTAATATGCTAAGAGGATTTCTACTAGTGTTGTAGGCCAAAAAAAGGGAGACCAATACCAAAGCATGGGAAACAAGTAGCTTGCATAAATAAACTATTCAGCAGTCAATTTTTTACAACTCAATTGGGCATACAGAACACTTTTAAAAAATCAAGCAGGACCTGGAGTAAGGGACAATCCTTGATGATAATTTCTATTTATGTGACTGTTTCATTAAAAGTAATTGTTCTTATTTGTATCTCATTGTATATTGTGCAGCTCAATGTGTTTAGTCTGAAGCAAGAAAGCTGATGAGTGCTTTAAGCAGAGAATATAGACATATTACTAAGACCTTGCATTTACCTAAAGGTTAGAAGCATCCATTGGAACTAATCCATTGAAGGGAGCTGCCAGCTGTTGCCAATTCTCAAATTCTGAAGTCAAGGAAGAGAGGATACAGAACTAGCTGGATTTTTTTTTTGTCACTGAAATAAAACTGTCATCTGTTCTAAGGATGACTGAAGAGCTTTTGCAGCACCTGCTTCAAATGGAACCATCCAGATATTGCTAAATAAATTAGGAGGTGAGAATGGGAGGGAGAAAAGATTTTATGAAGCAATCTCCTCACAACAAATACAGGCAGGATTACTACTACTACTACTACTACTACTACTACTACTACTACTACTAATAATAATAATAATAATAATAATAATAATAATAATAATAATAATAACAACAACAACAACAACAACCACTTCAACACCATTGGCTTTGACAAATTCGCCATTAGTCAATTGCAAAAGGTGGCCTTACTAGGAACTGCTTCCATCCTGTGATGATATCTATAATACCATCAAACCATCCACATCTGCCTATCCCAGGTCCTTGGTGAGGACTCGATAGGTAGACAAAAATGCCAAATCCAGTCTGAACATCTGACTGACTGTGCAATGATCAATAATAATAATGAAATAATAATATGAATCTATTAGGTGTGGAAAAGCAATGCACAAATCCAAAAATATCAACCGTGGATGTTGGAGACATGGTAATTTATTCAGCCAGCAACAAAGAGATACGGTATCTTGAGACACCCCTAATTTTATTTCAGAAAAGACATATTGACCTACAATCAGCTCATTTTGACCAGAGCAAATACAATTGCTTATGCCAATGAGTTTCCATGATCCACAGGATCATAATACTGTCTGTGGAGATTTTCAGCCATCCAGGTCATGGTTGTTCTGCTGAAAAGCTGAAGAAGCTTCTGGGATGAGAAGTGAAATATCTTCAAGGAAAAATGAAGTCCAGTTGCCTTTTTAAAAAGCACCTTTGGGATAGTGCTGGATTAATAGCTTTAAGTAGCATTTTGTAACCTTGTGCTTCCTGAGTGTTTGGGATTTTAAATAATCTCATAATGCTTTTCCAGTGAGGGGTATTACAGAACTTGTTTTGTTTATATATTTAATTATTAATTAATTTCCCCATGCATTTTAATCTAAACTACACTTAGCTATTTTGTTCTTAAAAATGCACATTTTGATCATTATATGGGCCCAGTTTTGAGAATTGACATGCAACGTGTTGCCCCATTTGGAATGTGACTCAAACAGTAGAAGCCATTTCAACTAAACCAGGGGTGTCAAACTCGCAATATCACGTGACGTGTCGCAACATATCATGACTTTTTCCCCATTTCTGGCAATGCGTCGGGTGCGGTTTTGGCATGATGCATCTGGCCCGCAGGCTGGCAGTTTGACACCCCTGAACTAAACCATCAGCTCAATTTGGAAAATTTGTTAATTTCATTTGACACCACAAATCGAGTCAGGTAGATTTAATTTGGGAAAGCCAATTTGACCTTGAAAGCATTCAAACAGTTTAGGCGGCTTCATCTAAAAGCAAAAAAAATAAAATAAATGCAGCTGAGCATATCCTGTTGGATGAATTCCGTTTTCATAGTTCATTAAGTGTTCAAGAATCAGTGCCCATTGGCTTTCAAAATCCCCTTAGGTTTAAGGGAAAGAATATCTGAGATTTAAGAAAAGAGAAAGAAGAGAAAGAAAAACTGGAGCTAAAAAAATAAGGACCATTGGCTTACTGAATCACCCCTTTGGCTTGTTTCCCACTTCATCGCATGACCTTGCATGCACCCTGTGGTGACTACCCTCTCATTCACAAGCTTCCCAGATTTTCAGTCTTAGAAGCATATGCGAGCAAAGGAAACTACTCTGTTGCAGGCTTGACTAGCTCTTGGTCTCATTTTGGCAGGAATCATATATTTTGCTTAATTAAGATAAGGCTCTTGCTTCTTTGCACATTTCACTAATACAGAATTTATTGATGCAGTCCAACTTGGTGCTTTGCAGTGATAAAATACAGCTGACGCAGAAGCCAAAGGCATCCTCAGTTTGAAATTGGAAAGCTTACTAATGGAGATGGATTTGTTGGCTTTAACCCAACATGGGTGCTCCTCTGAAACCCAAGAAAGAATTATACATGGTTTGTTTCATATATTTATTTTATAGAATTTTTTTTAGAAGCCATCTTTCCTTCAAGGAACACAGGGCAACATGCATACTTCAGTCTTGCGATAGATGATGGCAAGGACTGTGCAGTGCTTTGGTTTTGATCTCCAAGAAGTGTGGTGGAGGCAACAGAAGCAAAGACTGGGTCCTGATTTTACTGACCTCAGAAAGATGGAAGACTGAGTCAACCCTGAGCCCATCAGGATTGAACTCCTGGCTGTGGGCAGAGTCAGCCTGTAATATTGAATTCTGACCACTGTGCCACCATATATATTCCGTTATGGCATTAAGGAACAACCTGAAGAATGCCCATGTCTAGACCATATAGGTTAGCCTAGCCACAAACTAATAGCTTCTACACTTTCCTTCACTGTTGTTGATTAGATTCTATAGATACCATCTACAGAAAGTTTCTTGGTGGTATACAATCAAAAGAAAAAAAATCATTTAAAAAAGTTCAACTAAAAACATCATAAATATTTTGTCCAAACATATGTACTTTGAAGGCCATTTCCTCTCAGCCCTAATAAGGAGGTGATGGAAAACTACTTCTGAACAATCTTGCCAAGAAAACTGCAGGGACTTGTCAAAAATACGTAGACTTGAAATCACACACTTCCAAACCAGCACAATATAGATGAGCTACAATCACCAAACAGCAAAGGGATTTTTTTATTGCTGCACTTTAAAAATTCAGTACAGATATGGGAAGTTCTCCTCTGCAGAAAGACTGTCCACATAACTTAGAAGCACTGAATCCTTGGCCCGTGCCTTCTTATGACTTATGACTTTTTATGGAACCCTTTCTTAAACTATCTCTTGTACCTTCAGATACATTCTGTTATGAATCAGCTCCTGGACCCCTCTCTGGATGTGACTTCAGAGGAGGAGGAGGAGTCAGCAGAGGAAAGCGTGGGACTGAATAATGGTCCAGATCAGGGATTGGAGAGTGCTAGCCTGACAGAGCAGCCTCAGCTGGGTTGATCACATGAGTGACAGGGTGATGTTGAGTGAGGTGAGCCACAGTGCAGTAAGTTGGCCAGGAGGCTTCAGGTGAGGACCAGAAGCAGCTGCTGCCCATTACCTCCCAATTCATATATGGCAGAGAGGAGACAGGCACAATGCTGATCAGCTAGACTATTCATAAGGAGGCAACCTTGCCACTCGTGAAGGGCTGCACCCACATTGCCTACTTAATCCTGCCCTGAGGACTTGAGTGTTGCTGGAGCAAAATGACCAGATTCATGCCTTGTGTGCTCCTCCTCTGTATCCTGATTCATTCAAGTCATGGACTGCTTTTCTAGACTTTGTGTTTGCCCGTTGGACTCGGTTCCCCAGTGACTCTTGCCATGCTGAGCTCAGAATTTGAACCTGCACAACAGGGGTGCTTTCTGAGGACCTATTTGGGTAGTTTGAATAAACACTTACAGGGGGCCTGCTGTATGTGTGCGGGGGAGGTCACATTCTATGATTGATAACTCCTAAAGATTACAAAATAACATATACATTTGTTAAATCTGCATTACTAGCATTTAAAACACGACTCCATTCAGTTAAGACATATATAAAGTATAGAGAAGAGCAACAAAGATGATTAGGGGACTGGAGGCTGAAACATATGAAGAACGGTTACTGGAATTGGGAATGTCTAGCCTAAGGAAGAGAAGGATGAGTGGGTGACATGATAGTAGTGTTCCAATATCTCAGGGGCTGCCCCAAAGAAGAGGGAGTCAAGCTATCCCCAAAGCACCTGAAGGCAAAACAAGAAGCAACGGATGGAAACTAATCAAGAAGAGAAGCAACCTAGAACTAAGGAGAAACTTCCTGACAGTTAGAACAATTAACCAGTGGAACAATTTGCCTCCAGAAGTTGTGAATGCTTCAATGTGGGAAGTTTTTAAGAAGAGACTGGACAACTATTTGTCTGAAATGGTATAAGGTTTCCTGCTTAAGCACGGGGTTGGACTAGAAGACCTCCAAGGTCCCTTCCATTTATTATTATTATTATTATTATTATTATTATTATTATTATTATTATTATTATTATTATTATTATTGAGAAGAGATAGACAATGCTACGTTATTTTTAGTTCCTCTTCTACTACTCTCTCACTATATTTTAAATAATTTAAGCTTTGATTTATTAAGTATATTGGATAAAAGTCTATATCCATGTATTTGTATTACTTTTTAACATCCTTTATAACTTTAGTATATTAGATTAGGTAAAACTTTATCTGAAATCTTACTTTAGAAGTGCATTAATACTACATTATTCTATCTAAGGTTCCAACATTTGAATCTTATAGTTTTTCAGATTTAGTATTATTCTGTTGAAACTTTCTCAAAGACCACGATAAAGACATCATCTGCTTCAGTAATGTGCACTCTCTATTTTCACAGCTAGGAATTATGTGCAGTCTCGTGCAGTTACATCTGGGTGGGTAACTGGATAGGTATCATAGGTGCCTAGCTATAAAATGTGAGAAAAAATGTTTATAAATACTTACGCCACTGACCATGGATACAACAGAAGGAGAAAAACCATGGTCTGCCTCTAAGAGGAGGAACTGATAAATACAACTTTGTTCCTTCCCTATCTTCTCATTGGACAGTCATTTTCGTAGTGCACACACCAAGGATCGTCCTTCTTAGGCTATTTATTAGCCATTTACACCCTTCTGGTTCAATGGTTGCATCATTGGCAGAGATGATTAAAGGAAAGCAATAGGAGCCACGACTCTGATACATAGCAATAGCCACATATAGCCAAGGATTGGACGCAATATGATTAGTAGAAAGGAAAGGTAGAGTGTCTAGTATGACAACTATCGTGCATTCCACCAACAGTGTGGCTAGAAAATATATTAGGAGAACATGTAGCATTTTATCCCGAATTATTTTTATTAGGTATATTACCAGAAAAGACGGATAAACAAAATACATACTTGGTTCTACATATCATAACTGCAGCAAGAATAAGCTATGCACAATGCTGGAAAAATAAACAAGTACCATCAGAAGAAGAGCTAATAAAGAAGATATTGGAATGCGCAGAGATGGACAGATTAACTATGAGACTAAAAGGCAAAGAAGAAACAGAATATCATGAAAGCTGGGATTTATTTTATAAATGGTTGGAAAAAAGAACCAAAGAGTGAAATTTGTATACCGTACGTATTAATGAATCATGAACTCAGTTCGCACGTTGTTTGGAAAATTAACATACTGTATCTGTGTAAAGAATAAAAAAATAAAAATATAATAATAATAAAAAAACCAGTGTGGAATTTTTACATTAAAGAGATCTTTATGACTCCCTAAAACATTTTTACACATCAGGTTTGGACACTTTTACTTCATAAAGCTTTGGGGATCAACTGTCTTCCTTCCTTCCTTCCTTCCTTCCTTCCTTCCTTCCTTCCTTCCTTCCTTCCTTCCTTCCTTCCTTCCTCTGCTAACATGGTATTTGCCTCCCCTTGCCCATATAAGCTGATGAGATAATAAATCTCAAGGTTATCTTTCCCAGTTTCATAGCTATGTTATTTACAGACTCTTGTAAAATCTAATGAATTGTTTTCAATTTATCAACAAAGTGTAGAATTTCATTTGCTATCATTAATATTTGATATTTCAGTTTTTGGGAATGCATAACCAGAAATACAGCAAAGTCAGACTTTATTGTCAATACCAATGTTTCTCAACCTGCATGCCTGGCTGGGGATTTCTGGGAGTTGATTTAAAGTTGCCAAGATTAAAAACAAAACAAAACACTGGCATAGAGAGTATTTGTCTGGTCATAATCTACAACAGCATTAGGGACATGTATGTTTTTTCACATATAATTGAATTCCCAGCATCTCTTTTGGTTAGCTTGACAAAGATGCTGAGAGCTATAGTTCAACAACATCTGGAGTGCTACAGTTGCATACCACAATGTCATGCTAAGATGTAATTGTGATCTGGTTGCAACATCTGCAACCAGACATTCCCATGTGGTTAATTTTTAATCTGGTCTTCATTTTCCACAAACTTGAGTAACTGAGTATAAATCTAGATAAGCAGTTGCAGTGCATCAGTTGACACTGACAAACCAAATTAAGGTCCAGGAAGCTTACCATTGTTTCAGCTCTAAGGTATGAAGTGACATATTCAATAAACCAAAATCTGTCTGAGCTGTTCCTGCCCTAAGGTGCTAACTGAATCAACTACTAAAAGTATTTTAAGTGTATTTTCCCTTTGCTATGGACAACAGTAATACAGAATCACAAGTGACTTTACCTCCAGATATTTGAAAATATTTCAAATATTTCCTCCTACATAACATTCAGTAAAATCCACTAGTTTTAACAATTTGATAAGTATCCCTATAAGTTGGTCTAACCTGGGAAGGAGAATTTGTCTGCTCCTAGTGCATAGTTCATAGTGGATTTATCAGAAAGAATTTATATCGCAGTATAAGGAACATAATTTAGATCTCTTGGCATGTAAATCAAAAAGGATCAAAAGATCAAAACAAATGAAACACAAGTAATGAATAATTAATCATTCATAATTTCATAATCAGGAAATCCCTAAAACATTAGCAAAAATGGGGCAAAAATAGAGTTTGAGCAAGTTGCCTCACAATGTTTATCCCTTCACTGAGCTATTACTACAATATGTAGTGCTGCATGGATGAAGATGTGATGGCTCCTTGTTGTTATGTCCAAAAGATAGACTCAAATTTGTTACTTACAACAGCACAAGAATAATAACAATAAAAATAAAGAAAATAAAACAGCAAAGGTAGTATCCATAGTAATATGTCTCTTGGGTGCAATACCAAAAGTACTATATGAGCACCATCAGGATTAACAAATTCACCCTCAGTCAATTGCAAAAAGCAACTTAATGACTCTAACACCATCAAACTTCCACATCTGCCTATCTCAGGCCCTTGGGAAGGACTCCATAGGTGGATAAAAATGCCAAATCCACTCTGAACATCTGGCTGACTATGCGACGAATCGTAATAATGACCATCTATTCAATAGATGGGACTATTACATGTTGATACAGTAACATGTATCAAAGTAACATGTATCAAGGTGATTGGACTGTATTGATCGCTTGTTAGCAAGTCATGAAAGTGATGTTTCAAAACCTGCTCACTTAAAAAAAAAATCTGGTCCAACAGAAGAAAAGATTCATAAAACTCATCAGATCTTTCTGGCATAGTCACCAGAAGAGAAGTAATTGGAATTCAACAAATACTTTTTTAGAATATCTCTCTCTCTCTCTCTCTCTCTCACACACACACACACACACACACACACACACACACACACACACCCACATACACACATATCACCAACTCTATTTCTCTTGGTGCAAAAAATGAAACCGACTGAGTAAACAGACAAGTTTAATAAGCTATCCTTAACTAGAGCTTTGTGCTCCAAAGAGGAAAAAAAAATATTCCTGCACAGATCATTCTAACCTTCGCTCAATTCCACTTTTTATAGGCTAGGCTCACACAATACTCTAAACCTCAAACCTGACTAGACGGTTTCAGGGTAACATGTTAGGTGGAAACACATCAATCATGATGGTCTTGCTTTACATCACCTGCTAAGACAACTGCTCTCTCAACATGCTGAACCTAGCCTCAGAATCTTTTCTAACCACAATTGCTGAAATATAGAGATAAAAAACTTTAACATACGTTATCAAGTTTAACATAGCTTCAAAGTTAAATAAAGAAAATATCTACCTCCTAAAGAAGGGGTATTACATTATGGCTTTGCCCACATGGGTGACACAATCCTCACTCATTTCTCACATAACACCACCTACATTCTGAGAAAATGTAGGTTGCTCTTAGATGACATATGGAGAAGGAAAACAGTCAAGACGTCTGTGGTGTGTCATCTTCAAGTTTTGCTTTGTTTTTTATAGCTAAGTTTTAGCTTTGCCCTTTTATTTAGACTCAATATTGTGTGTTATTTTTGTGAGGAGCAAACATGTCCACTGAAAACCAGTCCCAAGAGATTGGAGAGACACAGGATAATTTTGCTTTATAGGAAGACTCTTCCAAAGCAAATGGGAATTAGAAGGACTCATACTTGAAAATAATCCCTCCAAAGAGGAAGAGAAAAAAAGACAAATAAGCCAGGTTAACACTTTTATTCATGCTTCTAATTCTTTTTCCTATTTTAAAGGTAAAGGTAAAGGTTCCCCCGCAAGTGTGTGCTAGTCGTTTCCAACTCTAGGGGCCGGTGCTCATCTCTGTTTCAAAGCCTAAGAGCCAGCGCTTGTCCGAGGACGTCTCTGTGGTCATGTGGCCGGTATGACTAGACGCCAAAGGCGCACGGAACGCTGTTACCTTCCCACCGTAGTGGTCCCTATTTTTCTACTTGCATTTTTATGTGCTTTCAAACTGCTAGGTTGGCAGAAGCTGGGATGAGTAACAGGCGCTCACTCTGTTACGCGGCACTCGGGATTCGACCCGCCAAACTGCCGACCTTCTGATCGACAAGCTCAGTGTCCTAACCCACTGAGCCACCGCGTCCCTTTTTCCCATTTTAGTACATCCTAATAACTAGGATTCACATCTACTTGATAGTAAACCCCGTTAAACTCTGTACTTGTTAGCATTTCTTACATTTCACCTAGGATGTTTCTAAACAAGGAAACAGATTATTACTTTGTGTTTGCTTAATTCCTGGTTTACTTATTGTACAAAGGTTGTTTGTGTGTGTTTCTCTGTGTATTACTGTACACACTATAACACTTTCATCAAAGGTTATGAATTATAATTTACTAGTTGACAGATATTTTTTGACTTCTCAGTCTTAGGAGTGAGAGATAATGACATACCCAAGGTCATGAAGCTGGCTTCCAAACTAAGGGAGTACAATTTATTTTCATAAGTTTGTTGTTTTGGGGTTAAAATGAACAGAAATTGTCACATAAGCCAGTCTAAGCTTCTGGAGAACAGGCTGGATATAAACCAGCAAATAAATGAACATGAATAAACAAAATTAAAACCAGCCAAAACATGCAAACAGACTGATTCACCAACACACCAGTGCTCCCTATAATTCTAGAAGGGGAAAAAATATTATTGCCATAAAAAAAAAAGATTTCATACACACTCTTCAATGCGACAAGAAGCATGCATAAAATTCTCCTGGCATTTGATCATCCTAAATTAAACAGAAGTATTCCTTTCCTATTTCACTTAATCTAATGCAGTTTAATTAAAGTATGTGAACCCCACCCTTTCATTTCCAAATTATAAAATGTATTCATTTTATTGTGCCTGATTCCTGGATTTTTATTTAATTAGGGAACTAAGACTAGAAGATCTACAAGGTCCCTTCCAGCCCAGTTTGCAGTACATTATCTACTTGAAGTTCAACCATTGAACATTAATATCCATTGTATTGATAACAATGTCACTGTTTGAAGGGCATCTGCTGGGACATCAATGGGTTCCTTGGGCCAGGGGTCTGTCCCAGCAGGACAGTTCTTATTCCTAAGTCTACCTCCTTCACTGAGGAAACAGTTCTTCCATCTCTTTGGTCCCCAACAACGGGGAAGCAGCCAAGCAAACTAAGAACCTAAATGTTCTGTACCAGCCTGCTACCGGCCTTGCAGAAAGGCAACCCCTGTACAAACGGCAGAGGCTGGAAAGCGTCTAAGGCTGGAAAACGTCTGCCAAGTTTAATACACAAACAAACAACAGAACATGAAACAAGATACCGGAACTTTGATCCTCAAACGGAGCGGTTGCTTTCAGCAACCAGCCCTTCCCCAAACACTCCCTTTATTAGAGTTCAGGGCGTGGCCTCCCTGTGCCTCCTTCCGAGAAGTCCCACAGCCTTTCTCTGCTTGCTCCTGCTTGACTGCCTCCTGCGTCGGGCGTCCTTGAACAGGGCCAGCTGTGGGTCATCATCATCCGCACTGTCGGGCTCGCGCAGCTGAGTCTCCACCAAGTAAGAGGGCCCTGGCTGGGGGCTCTGCGAAGCCTCCAAGCCATCATCAGCAAGTTCGTCTTCAACACCCTCCTCCTCCCCCTCGTCTGAGTCATCCGAGTCATCCGACCCGGCTGCCGGACCCACAGGCTGACCCTGAATCACAACACTAAAAGTTAAAGAGGCAGAAGAATGGAGTAGACTGAATAAGCCATGAACTCTCCTCTTCTGTTTGCTAAATGGAAGGGAAATTCCTTGCTGATAGAAACAAATCCCATCACAACTGAGGTGGCCATGAAAACACAGCCTGGGTTCTTACTAAACCTTAATATGCTTTGGCTGAACCTAGCCAATCAAAGATGAATCCAGAGTGAATCGTGACATAACGTAAGGTACAAATCCAGTCAAACGATGCCTCCTTTAAAACAAGTGTCCTAAATGGAAATCAGTAGCTTTTTAGTCTGCTAAAGCTCCTGCAATTATAAAACCAACAGCTGAAGCATGTTCACAGTATTCAACCATCAAAGAGTCAACAGGACTGTTGAAAAGCATCCCTTGGCGTGCTGGATTTTAGTATGAATTATGACAGCAAAGCTACTCTCACCCAAACAAATGATTAAAGTCTATTTTACAAATGCAAGAGCTTTGATTTCAGCACTTCATCGTGTTTAATCATTTACCAGCTAATTTAGAACATTCAGTAAACTGGAAACCGGTCTTTGGATATTGTTGTTGAACATATTTATCTACATTAGCAAATGTTTGCAGTGCATATTCTTTTTTCGCCCTGCAGCCCTCCCTTGCCAGATGCAATATGTCTCTGTAGTTTGCTAAGACATTAAATTATATAGGCATTCTTATAAAAATGCACCATAAATTGGCTTTGTTTGCATGACGTATTCAGAAAGAAGCTTTAGGTAACAGAATTCACATAGTACCATTTATTCCTCTCCAATGGACCACAATTTCTCCAAGATATCAGATCCACTTTTTATGTTTACACAAAATATATAAACAATACAGTAGTTAAAGACTTTTGGCTCCATTATACAATATGAAAAACCTGATTAACTTTAATCTTGGAGAGTTCTTTTTTGTGCCTTAGTATGTTTTGCTAAGTTGCAAAGGTTGCCCAGGAGATTAGTTTATGGTCTAAAAGATTCTTCAAGAACCAAAAGTAGTTAAATGCAGCTTCCAGACTATGCTATTGGTGCAACTATATCAGACGTGTCAAACTCGCCACGTCACGTGACATCGCACAACGTATCGGAGCTTTTCCCCCATGGCCGGCAATAGGGTGGGTGTGGTTTCCTCATGACACCTCCAGCCTGCGGGCCGGCAGTTTGACCCCATGAACTATTTGATTCAAGAGCTGTGGTGGTGCAGTGGTTAGAATGCAGTACTGCAGGCTACAGCCTGGAGTTTGATCCTGACTGGTTCAAGGTTGACTCAGCCTTCCATTCTTCTGAGGCCAGTAAAATGAGGACCCAGATTGTTGGGGGCAATAAGTTGACTCTGTAAACCACTTACAACAGTGGTTCTCAACCTGTGGACCCCTGGGTGTGTAGCAATGTCATCACTGGTAGTGTGCAAATCATTCATTGTCTAGTGCTTTAAATCTTGAATTAAGTCTTGGGGGTCCATGGCCATGGTCCATGGGCACAAAAGATATTTAAAAGGGGTCCATGGTGAAGAAATGTTGAGGACTACTGGCTTAGAGAATGCTGTAAAACAATATGGAACAGTATGTAAGTGCTACTGCAATTAATTAGCTAAATCAAAGAGAGAAGTAACCTAGAACTAAGGAGAAATTTCCTGACAGTGAGAACAATTAACCAGTGGAACAATCGGCCTCCAGAAGCTGTGAATGCTCCCACACTGGAAGCTTTTAAGAAGAGACTGGAGAGCCATTTGTCTGAAATGGTATAGGGTTTCCTGCCTGAGCAGGAGGTTGGACTAGATGACCTCCAAGATCCCTTCCAATGTATTATTATTATTATTATTATTATTGATCATCGCACAGTCAGCCAGATGTTCAGACTGAATTTAGCATTTTTGTCTACCTATCGAGTCCTTGTCAAGGACCTGGGATAGGCAGATGTGGATGTTTGATGGTATTACAGATATTGTCACAGGATGGAAAGAGTTCCTAGTAAGGCCACCTTTTGCATTTGACTAATGGCAAATTTGTCCATGCCAATGGTGTTCAAGTGATGCTCCAATTGTTTTGGGATTGCACCCAAGGCACCTATTACTATTGGTACTCCCCTTGCTTGCCTTTGCCACAGTCTTTCCATTTCTATTTGCAGGTCTTTGTATTTTGTTATCTTCTCCAGTTCTTTCTTGTCTTTTCTGCTGTCTCCAGGCACTGCCACACCCACTATCTAGACTTTTTTGTCTTTCTTATTGACAATTGTTAAGTCCGGGGTGTTATGGTGCTTGTCTGTTTGAATTCTGAAGTCCCAGCGCAGTTTAACTTTATCATTTTCTATGACTTTCTCTATTTTATGATCCCACCAGTTCTTGCTTACAGGCAAATTATTTATTATTATTATTATTATTATTATTATTATTATTATTATTATTATTATTATTATTATTATTAATATCATCAAATATTTGATTCAAGGGCAATTTGATTTAATATCTGAATTCAGATAGTGTTATCAAAGTGTTGATAATCTCTTCACATTGTTGAAAGAATGAAAATAAGCTATTAGAATGAATGGCAAAGAACTTGACTTCCTAGGAATTAGCAACATCAAGATTTTCTTCAAAATATTAATATTCCAAGTGTGGAATGAATTCCCAATGAAAACTTAATTCTAAACTTCATGTCATTAAGGAATATAACTATTTTTTTAGTCATAGGGAATGTAATCAACACTTTATGCTACATTAGCCTCTCACATACAATGTCCTTCTATATGATATCATCATCCCTAATGCACATATCATCACATTAAAAATAGAAGTTAACAAAGTGAATAGTTTCAAGGTTTTCACTCTTAACAGGAAAGTGCCAATTATCTGTAAGGTAGTTAAAAGAGGTCTTCTGAGGACTTTGTTTCCAACTAAGAGTAGTTATATACAACTACGTCCATTATCTCCTGGAAATAGGTATTTCAGTATTTTCTGACTGATAGATATAAGAGGATCCACAAAAATTGGATCCATGTGGTATCATTATTTATCCATACTTGGAATTAATCAAAATGTATGCAACAATATAGAGACAACTGTTTACTTCCCACTATATCAAGTCAAACTTTTATTTCAGCCATAAAGATGTAAGAAGATAAAACCTATAACCATACGAGCAATAACAATCTAGGCTGTAAAGCATAAGAACTAGCCTGAGTTAGCATCCCTACCACAAAACTATAAAGCATTGTAAGATTAAAATCTATATAAAAAAGAATTGTAATTAGTATTAATATGAAAACTATAAAAGCTGTTCCATGGCAGAACGCAATATAAAATATAAAACAGAGTGATATAAGAGTTCCTAAAAGTAAAACACTAAATGGCTTTTGCTGCTCAATAAATCAAAACAATCTAGGCTATAAGATATAGGGAACCTCCCCTCCCGAAGAATTAGCATAACTAACATAAAACTGTAAAATATTATAACTCTGAACCCATAATACATCATGTAGACCTGTTCAGTGATCAAAACTACAGCTTCTTTATTTAAAGTATGTCTTTTAAAAAAACACACAAAGGAACCTGAAGGTAGGGCCATCAATATGAATGACGATGTTGCTGTTTTCACAGAGACTTCTCCAAGACCCAATTTAAATCTGAATCTCTCCAGATGGTGGGGATGCTACACTGAACTACCATATTGAACAGTTACCTGACCTTTTATCATTTTTAGTTCATTGGATAGAAAAAAAGAAACCTATTTTGGATTTTTTTTATGTCAAAGGAGAAGAGAATTTGAGTGAAGTTCTCATAGCTGTGCACTTCTTATGTACGTGACCAAGAAGTACCCCTTACTGCTCTCTTTCATTGGAGCTCTCCAGGACTCTTTAGCTAGAGATATGAAACAGGAGAAAAAGTGATCAAATTAAGAAAAGAAAAAAAAAAGCTTCCAGTTTTCCCCATGAAGAATCTTTGGCAAAGGGAGGATCCCTAATAATTATACATTATTACACTCGTCTGAAATGGTATAGGGCAGGGGTAGGCAACTTTGGCTCCTTGATGACTCGTGGACTTCAACTCCCAGAATTCCTGAGCCAGCATGGCTCAGCATGGAAACCTCTCCCTTTTCCCTCAGCATAGCTGGCTCAGGAATTCTGGGAGTTGAAGTCCATGAGTCATCAAGGAGCCAAGGTTGCCTACCTCTGGTCTAGGATCACCTGGTTGAGCAGGAGGACTAAAAGACCTCCACGTCCCTTCCAACTCTGTTATTCTGTCTTTCTAGTGTGATTAATGACTTACTTAAAACACGGTGTTAACATGCTGAATCTCCTATTCTTCCCAAAATGTTCTGTCTGTGTAGTAGAAGACTTTTCAAGTCCAGTTAGAATTAATTTTGACACTGGGGCATAGAAAACCAAGATGCTTTTTTTTTTCTTTTTTGCCTCAGATTTGAGATTTTCTTCTGCAGGTGTAGTTGTGTGGGTATATACTCTCTTGGAAAGAAATACTTAACTTATTGGAACTTATACTTCTTTATCTACAACCTTCCAAGATTTTGGTGCTTCAGTTAAAGGGAAAAAAATCGTAAGGAGCTCTTTCCTTTTTGATATGGCATTGTGTCAGCCTTGCAAGATGTGGAGACATAAGCAGTAGAATGTAATAGAGTTATCAGATAGAGAGGAGCTTGATCTTGTAGCAAAAAAGAGTTTTCTATAACTCTTTGTTTTTATCTAGTGGTCATCTGGAATTTGCAGCATTTAGGATTTTAGCTTTTAGGGCTTTAGCTTGAACGAAAAAGAAAAATCTTCTCTACTGCTTTCAACAATGAACTTCAAAATCATCTAAAAATGTTATAAAGAGAATGTAGAAGCAACAGACGTCACAAATGTGCTTTTTCAAAAGGCAACTGGTCCTTGTTTTTCCTTGAAGGCATTTTCCAGAACAGAAGAAGCTTCTTGGATGAGATGTGAAACATCTTCAAGGAAAACAAAGTCCAATTGCCTTTGGAAAAAAGCACCTTTGAACGACCTGGAAGTTTGAGAATCTCCATAGACGAGAGAGTTTTTTGTATAAAAAAATACTCTAGAAACTAAAAATGTCTAATATATTATACCATAATAGTCTTCAATGTGCCTTTGATGTACATCTCTGCTCAAATGGTTATTTTTAGGACTGTGCAGTCCTTGGAAATGATTGGAATAAAATGAGTTGGTTCTTATACAAATGTGAGCACAATAGTCCTTTGCTAGTTATTAAAACAACCTGTCTTCTGGGCAAACATTAAAAAAAGATGCCACTGCTGTAGGAGTTCATTAATTAAATTAATATGATTTCTAAAGGGCCTGAATTTTCCCTTTTTTCTCATAAGGGCTGTGAAAGCATTCCAAAGAAATGGGGCTGCATTACCGAAGAGCAGATATGTGTGATATTGACACTCAAAGAAGGTCTGAAGCACTTCTTCTGAATCATACATGGAGCATTCAAGAACTTTGTTTTTCAGTTGTCATAATTAGCTTATTGTCACTAGGAATAAACCTGTACTTTGTTTATTCTTTTTTTGTTTATTTCCTCAACCAGGAAGCTACTAAATGAGAACTATTTTAACACACTACCAATTTCAAAGTCCTTTCTCATATCACAACTGTGAATAAAGAAAGAGTCATTTGGCTGAGATGGGTAGTTACAGAAATTGAATAAATAAAATAAAACAACTAAAGCTTTTTTTACTTCATTGTCAGCCATATACCAACCTACCAACTGATCTCTGCTTCATCTGGTTTAATCCATTAGGGAAAGCCTAAGTAAAGGCAAAGGTAAAGGTTCCCCCGCACATGCGTGCTAGTCGATTCCGACTCTAGGGGCTGGTGCTCATGTCCGTTTCAAAGCCAAAGAGCCAGCGCTTGTCCAAGGACGTCTCCGTGGTCATATGGCCAGCATGACTAGACACCAAAGGTGCACGGAACGCTGTTACCTTCCCACCGTAGTGGTCCCTATTTTTCTACTTGCATTTTTACGTGCTTTCGAACTGCTAGGTTGGCAGAAGCTGGGACGAGTAACAGGCGCTCACTCTGTTACGCGGCACTCGGAATTCGACCCGCCAAACTGCCGACCTTCTGATCGTCAAGCTCAGCGTCCTAACCCACTGAGCCACCGCATCCCTTAGGGAAAGCCTAACAGGAAGTAAATGAAAATGGGAAAGTGTTCTCAAGATGGTTGTAGAAGAAAATTATACCTCTGGAGTCACTCACAAACATATCAATGTGACATTTTTAGCTGGATGGAAACTGATGGAAACCAACCTGTTTAAGATAAAAATTTTCATCTTCTCTTTTCCCCTTTTTGAAACTGAAGCATGAGTAAAAGTCTGCCAGGGCTGCAGTGAATCAAAGCACACTAGAACATACTGAGAATCCCTTATGAAATTAGACGTTATTAAATATACTAACTTGCTCAATTTATCAACTCTCAGCATAGCTCTGTTTTAAATCTACTTAAAATGGTAAGAGCTTCTTGAGCTACCGTATGCTCATAATTATAATAAATCCTAATAAGCAGGGGATTTTTGTCTCTGCATGTATGTATTTAAGATCCCAGTAATCGTAGGCCTCCCTCTCCCTCTCCTTTGCCCTCTCCCTCCATTTCTTGGATATAACCTGGGAAATTATAAAGTAAAGGTAAAGGTTCCCCCACACATGCGTGCTAGTCATTTCCAACTCTAGGGGCCGGTGCTCATCTCCGTTTCAAAGCCGAAGAGCCAGCGCTTGTCCGAGGATGTCTCCGTGGTCATGTGGCCGGCATGACTAGATGCCAAAGGCGCATGGAACGCTGTTACCTTCCCACCGTAGTGGTCCCTATTTTTCTACTTGCATTTCTACGTGCTTTTGAACTGCTAGGTTGGCAGAAGCTGGGACGAGTAACAGGCACTCACTTTGTTATGCAGCACTCAGGATTCAACCTGCCAAACTGCCCACCTTCTGATCGACAAGCTCAGCATCCTAACCCACTGAGCCACCACGTCCCTTTTTGGGAAATTATAGGGAGTGGCTAAATCTTAAATCTCTTCCTTTGTCTCCAGTCCAGCTCTGGGCTGTGTTGTCTCTTGTCTCTCTCCCCCACACCCTTTTGAAATCTGCTCCCTCCTTCCTGGGAAACTTCTGCTTCACTGTAGTCCATCACTTCCCCTCCCTTCTTCACAGACACAATCCATCACAGGGTGGTAGAACAACTGCACTAAAACAGTACAAAAACAACATAATAAAGAAAAACATTGCTGCACAGACAGAGAAAGAAAACACAGCAGCTAACTTATATATTCTCATAAGACTTTTGTTACCTACCATAACGTGAAAGAGTACAGAGAAGAGCAACAAAAATGATTAGGGGACTGGAGGCTAAAACATGTAAGGAACAGCTGCTGGAATTGGATATGTCTAGTTGAATGAAGAAAAGGATGAGGGGGGACACGATAGCAGTGTTCCAATATCTCAGGAGATGCCACAAACAAGAGGGGGGTAAATCTACTGTATTCTACAAAGCACCTGAAGGCAGGACAAGAAGCAACGGATGGAAACTAACCAAAGAGAGAAGCAACCTAGAACTAAGGAGAAACTTCCTGACAGTGAGAACAATTAATCAGTGGAACAACCTGCCTCCAGAAGCTGTTAATGCTCCAACACTGGAAGTTCTTAAGAAGAGACTGGACAGCCATTTGTCTGCAGTGGTGACCAAGGCTGGTGCAGAAACTGCACAGCTGTGCACAAGATGAGTCTGTGCAATGGTTTTCTTGGTCACAGTTTCATTATTATTATTATTATTATTAAAATGCTTTACAAAAAATGCTCAGCAATTATAATAATTCAGGATCATTTATTATATTATGGGTTACTATTGATAAAATAATCAAATCTCAAATTCATCTTTCAGAATTATGCACATATCAAGAGATGACATGCAAAGTTAGAAGGAAAGTATTTAATACCTTTCTGGGGGAAAAAAACCTTGCATTTTAGATCTCATTCAGTTTGATGGAAGAGAATTTGCTTTACCTTTTTTCTCTGTCCAAAAGACAGAAGAATTTCAAAACTTTCCTGGGCCAAGTGTGGTATTACTTACTTAGTTAATTCATTTATTTTTCAAGCATACATGTCACCGAATTCTAAACAATGAACGACAGTTCACAACAAAATAAAACACACAAAACCACTATGGCACTAGAAGATCAAAAGAACAAACTGCAATAAATAAAACAACAGTGATACATCAGAAAGACATTATTCACAAAATAATAAGGAATGTTATAATAAATATTTAAAAATACTTGAAGAAATTGATTGTAAAAGGAGGCACCGCTGAATTTTTTTAAATACGTGAAGATATTCTGTCCTTCATAGAAGACTTTCTACAGAGATCTCCAGTCACCGACCTCCCACTGAATCATGTTTTGGGTATGAATCCATTAGACAGTTCTCAGTTCTCCATCTGTACGGTGAGGAATAACAGCAATATAACTTGCAGGCTTGGTGTCAAGATTTTTAATAAGGAAATGCTTCTGAAGTATTCCCAACTCTTGGCAGAATGAAGAACTGATAAGATACAGTTCAGTTATAAAGTGGTTGGGCGCAGTTCACCACCTCCTATCCTACTTAATTACCTGGGTCAAGAGGCATTTGTAACATTTGGTTCATTTCAAAGTACCAGAAGTTACTGTGATAAGTCATTAGGCTGAACTGAAGCCCAGGCCGAAGTTTAATTAATTTAAATATTCATGAGAGAAAGCTGGGTGGAAAAGTGTTTCTCTTAATCAGTACAGATGTTGGCATTCTCTCATGCAAAACCTCTCCTTCTGACATTACAACAGAACGAACATAGGGTAGAACTGAGATGAAGTGAACAAAAGAATGGGAGAAATACTAGTTGAGACACCCACACAAAATCCGTAACTAGGAGGGCGCTCTTATTTCTAGTATTTGGAAAGTCGTTGCCTCTGAACCTGCAAATCACAGAGGTAAAAATGATTGACTGCCAATCAAATCTCAAAAGACAGTGAGATGCTGGATTGCCTCCTCTAATGAAAAACTGGGATTTCTGTAAGATAAATAGAGTTGGGAACAATACTAAGGCAAGATTTTTGTAAAGAAACCATGATAGTTGATTATAAGCCAGGACAAGCAAAATTGCTTAGGCCAGGGATGATGGAAATGGTGGTGTGTTTTTTTTTTAGGGACATCAAATGACAGAGTCAGTGAAATGTTTGGAAGAGCTGAGGTAGACTTCAACACTTCAGCAGAACATTCTGGCACTTATTGGAAGGAGGATAGGTTTTATTAAATTATTATTTAAAAGATTAAAAATAATAATTCCTAAATTTTGCAAGCCTATTCTAAACTTAAAATCTTTTGGGCTGCTTTGTCCCTTAAAAAAATCATAGAAATTAAGTCATCAGTTAATCACATTTTATATTTTCTACTGACCAAAATCTCCTTGACAAGTTGAGTGACAATATCAATTGAATAAAAAATAAAATAATAAGATAATAGAAATTCCTGGGATAATAGAAATGATACATAAAGATGTAAAATAACCAAAGTCTTTTCTAAGTATCCATTTTCAACCTCTACTATTGGTGCTTCACTGATCACAAATTAACTTTGGATGGATTACATAGCATAGAGAATATCAGGAAGTTCTAGATTTCTTTTATTGTACCATGCTTTTGCCTTCTTTCTCCTTCATTGTTTTTATTTAGATATGTGACAAAATATCTGGTTTCTGATACTTTCTGTGTCCCAAAGCTGCTTTTCCAAAAGGCAACTGGACTTTCTTCAGTTCTTCAGAAGTTTCTTGGATGAGAAGAAAAATGTTTTCAAGAAAAAAAGAAGAAGAACAAAGTCCAGTTGCCTTTTGGGAAAGCACCTTTGGGATTACCGTGACCTAGATCAGGGGTAGGCAACCTCGGCTCTTTTATGACTCGTGGACTTCAACTCCCAGAATTCCTAAGCCAGCTGTGCTTAAAAGAGCCGAGTGTGCCTAGCTCTGACCTAGATGATTGGGAATCATCATGCTTTCTGTATGTTTTATTTGACGAAGCCCAACTCAGCCCAACTCAACTATACTTGTGGCCCAGTACGATGTGGAAACTGTGCCAGTGAACTGAAAAATGGACATATCAAGGCAAAAGTAAACATGGGGTAAATCTAACAGGGTGGGAAAAAATAAGTAAGAGAGACTGGGAGATAAGAAAAGCAAAGAGCTGCTCTTTGGGAGGAGTTGTCTGTTATGAAAGCCCAAACTCTCCAGTTATTGGGGTAGCACACTTTGCTCTTGTTTTGTTTTAAAGGGATGCAATTAGTGTTGGAAGAAATAAAATTGCTGCTGCTGATGTATCACCCTGGTTACTGGTAATGAAATGTTTATGGACCAATTTGGTATGCTACTAAAAAGTGAATGAATTTTGTTCAGGATGAGGGAACACGAAGTGTGAAGTCTTCCTAAATCACTTTCAAGTAGTTATGCATGGCAAGACACCGCTCACTGCACGTACACACTCAGGTTGATTTAAAATTAGAGAAAGCAGACACTCTCTTTATGCCTTTGTCTCAGTAAAAATAACATGACCAATTCTTTACGTTTCAGCTTGAAGACAGAAAACAACTTGAAATGTTGCGCTGCTATGTACCCGCTGTGCTCTCCAACATTGCATCTTAAGAGATGGTAAATGGCACTGGCTGCCTCTTAAATGCATTACAGCGGGCAATTTTGCCCTGCTCCTTTTTATCTCCTGAGAAATTCACTGAAATTTCAGTTCCCTCTAGAAGGGGGGGTCATTTCCAATGTGATTTTCAGTGATGTGAAAGTATCACCTTGAAAGTTCTACATGGCTTGGATCTGAATCGCCTGAGAGAAGACCTTCTTCTAGAGATGTGCGGTACTTTGGATCCGAGTCCCACCAAAAGGTGCTTTGCATTGCATGAGGGTGGGAATAGAACTCCCATCTGCAATTCTTCAAAGGAACCATCTGATATTTCACCAAAAATGCAGAAGGTAGCTCTGAAGCTCTAAAGCTTCAAACCTTTTTGAAGCTGAACCTGAGCACTGCACAACCTCAACATATTTTTTTTATTAGAAGTGAGGAAAGACCTCAATCCTATAACCCTTCTTTTAATGTAACTTTCTCAAAATATATGTTTGTACATAATTTTGTAGCTCTGAAAATGCCAGATAGCAGTGGACTCTATTTTGTTTTACCCCAACCTCTTTTGTAATAATCTACTTTTTTCAAGGAAAAGAAAGCTATGAATGTGATCACAATAAGAAAAAGCTTATGTTCGTGTTTAACTCTGATCCACAGTTATTTAGGACATCAGGAGTGTCTAACCCAGGGGTGTCAAACTCAATTTCATTGAGGGCCGCATCAGCATTGCAGTTGCCCTCAAGGGGCCGGGTGGGTATGGCCAGGGTGGGCGTGGCCTACTGGGTGGGCGTGGCCAGCTCTACATCGTTGGCATCAAAGGTGCCTATGGGGGCCTGGGCAGGAGTGGGACAGATCTGAGGGTCTCTGGCAGAAGGAGGGTCTCTGGGCCAGGGCCAAGGCAGCGAGGACCATTCCCTCACTGTTTCCAGGATGGCTTCGCGGGCCACATGAAACCACTTCACGGGCCGAATCCGGCCCCCGGGCCTTGTGTTTGACATGTCTGGTCTAACCTCTGGCCTATGGGCTGCAAAAGCCCTGGACAGCTAGTACTGTGGCCCCTCAAGATAATAAAAAAAAATCCTCTTCATTCAGTGGCCCAGGCAAGCCAAAAGGTTGGGCAACCATGATTTAAATTACCCCCCCCCAAATTCAAATTATACACCCTCATTTATTTTAAGTCACATTTATTTCTTCCTCCCCGTCTTCTACTGCTTTATTAGGTCATCAAATCTCTGTTGATAAGAATATGAAAATCCCAAGGCAGAATCATCATAGAGTGAAAGGTCCTTGGTGCTCTCTGAACTTTGTTTTCTTGCAGATGTTTCATTACCCCAAACTACGTAAGATCATCAGTTACCTAGTTTGGGTAATGAAACATTTGCAAGAAAACAAGCAAGCTCAGAGAGCACCAAAGATCCCCCCTCATTTCACCCTGAGCTATAAATATTCTCCTATATTGCTATCATGATAGAGTGATGAAGCTCTCTGTAAGAGAAGGAAGAGCTAAGGCTGGCGAAGATGTTCACAGGCCAGATTTCTATTTATCATCTCTCCAGCTTGGCCCAGCAAGAGCCCCATCAAGATGCAGTAAGGGATTAAAAGGGAAATTAAGCAGAGCAGCTTGATGCAAATCTTACATCTTCCCTCACCCCACACATTTCTCCCTCCCAACCCCTTTAATTTCTTTCTTGAAACTGCTAACCTAAGAAATGGAAAAAAAAGGTGTTTTGGCTTGACAACTCTTCTGTTCTTGTTCTGTTCTCATTGTGTCTTGTTCCTGATTTGATTATCAGCAGGGAGGCAGATATAAGGATGTATAATTTACTGCTTCCAAACTCTTGAGTCCTTTAAAAGTCCCAATTATAAGGAAAAACAAGTTTCAGAGTATTTTGAGAAAAATCAGGACACATTGTTCAGTCTTGCGTAGAGAGGAGGTGCAAAGTAGTTGATTCTACATGGCTAGTGATTGTCTCCTGTAATCAGCAAAGTGGACCCAAATAGATTTGGTTTTCTCTTCCCCCCCCCCCGTAAATTATCACTTTAGAACAAAAGGCTATTCTGAGCTTTGAGATAGGTCTGTGTCAGGGGTCAGCAACCTGAAACAGTGAAAGAGCCACTCAGAACCGGTTCCCTCACAAAAGGAAAAATTGGTAGCCACAAAAAATGTGTACACGAGCGCATACATGCACGCATGCACAGAACAGGGTTTGACTGAAGAGTGGAGCCAAGGCGAGATATGCACCTACCCTGCATATTTGAATTGATTGGTTGAACTTTTTTAGTCCCACTTTTTTTTTTTTGGACTACACATAGCAGAAGACTGGGAGCCGCAGGAGACGGCTGAAAGAGCCGCATGCGGCTCCGGAGCTGCGGGTTGCAGACCTGTGGTCTGTGTAGATGACTCCCAATTTAGCTTCTGAAGTGACAAGCATCTCATCATGAACTAAATCAGTTAAGAGTGACTCCAGGACTGAAAGTGACTCAAACCCAACCATCTGCTACAACCTTTAGAAGAAGAATCACCTATAATCTCTAGATGGAGAGTGATATTTAGTGCGTGGTTTTAAAAGGCCACTTGAAGCTTCAGCTTTGATGAAAGCAACCACCCTACTTAGAACTTCAAAGTTCTAAGAGCTGGACAAGGACAGATGCCCTTTGTAAAATATCCCACACAATTTACAAGCAATTTTTAAAAAGACAATTTCTTTATTTTATTTTTTTTGCCCGTGAGAAAATCTCCGAAAGTTTCTCAAGGGTAGGATTTTTTTTAAAGACGCAACACTAGAACCATTAGAATTAAAAAAAAGCAAAAAACAAAAGCCAAAACCCAAAAGCAAATGTGTTGTGAAACGAGTTCCCTCCTGCTGCCTTTATTTCATTTAATTAGTGTTAATATAAATATTTTAGGGAGCAATTTATTAACATTTATTTTAATTCATTTAATTAATTAATTTGGGGAGGCTACTGGCTGCTGGCAAGAGAAAATATGTTTACATCCCTTGGCTACCTCATAATTAGTTACATGCAAGCGCATTGGGACTCACATGTGAAATGTTTACCAACATTCTCTTCTCCCTTGAAAAATATTTCAAGACTGTTATGCTTTTTTCTTTAAATTAAATGGAAATATATAGGGGAAGAAGTACAGAAGAATCCCCCTGACTTTTACAGTACTTTCTCTGAGACTGATAACTTCCGTTTCTCAAAAAAAAAAAAAAGCTTCAAAACAAGGGCATAGACCAAGGGTGTCAAACTCAATTTCATTGAGGGCCGCATCAGCATTGCGGTTGCCCTCAGGGGGCCATGTGGGTGTGGCCTGGGTGGGTGTGGCCTACTGGGTGGGTGTGGCTAGAGTGCATATGGCCTACTAGGTGGGCGTGGCCAGCTCTACATCGTTCGCATCAAGGGTGCCTATGGGGGCCCGGGCAAGAGTGGGACAGATCTGAGCGTCTCTGGCAGAAGGAGGGTCTCTGGGCCAGGGCCAGGGCCAAGGCAGAGGGTCCGTTCCCTCACTGTTTCCAGGATGGCTTCACGGGCCACACGAAACCACTTCGCAGGCCAGATCTGGCCCCTGGGCCTTGTGTGTGACATGTCTGGCATATACTTACACACACACACACACACACACACACACACACACACACACACACAAATATACATATATTCCTTTACTTCTGGATTCTCTTATTAAAACAACAACTATGGAAGTCAATCAATAAGAATAGAGCTTGGAAAGAACCTTTGAGGTCTTCTAGTCCAACCCTCCACTTAAGCAGGGTCTCTATACCATTTCAGACACGTGGTTGTCTAGTTTATTCTCTAAAAACCTCCAGTGATGGAGCTCCTACAACTTCTGAAGGAAAGCCATTCCACTGGTTAATTGTTCTCACTTTTAGGAAGTTTCTCCTTATTTCCAGGTTGCTTGTCTCCTTGATCAGTTTTCATCCATGGTTTCTTGTGTTGCACTCTGGTGTTTTGGAAAATAAGTTGAGCCCCTCTTCTCTGTGGCAGCCCCTCAAATACTGGAATACTCCTATCATGTCCTTCTCTTCGCTAGGCTACCCATACCCAGTTCTTGCAACCATTCCTCATAGTGCTTATCCTTATTCTTGGAAGACCCTTGTCTACACAGAAACAAGAGTGAGCAAAATTCTGTTTGCTCTATTCAGTTTGCGTATCCTTTCTTGATTGTTTGTGATGTAGTGACCCAAGTGTGCAATTGCCTGGTGACTTTAATCTGTGTGTGTTGTGCAGATCAATGTCACTGTGTCTTGATGCCTAGGCTCCTGGTCTTTTGAGTTTCAGGAGAAAGGCCAAGTCGAGAAACTAGAGGGGTCTCATGATTTCAACTTTCTGCCATCCTCCATCATGCTCTCCTGACGAATATTTTTTTTTTCATTTTGCAACCCAAGAGAAAAATAAAAATAAAAAGCATTGTCAAGTGCCAAAGCAAACTTCTTTTCACCTTTACTTTATTCTGAGGGGAAGCAGCTGAAAGGCTTTTAGAAACTGGAAGGTTGCTAGTTCTTAATATTGTTCTACTCAAAATACATGCAAAGGCATGTGCAAAATGTGGCTGTATAAAATGTGTTCCTATGTAATTGTTATTTGCACATTTTTTTTAAAAAAAAGATGAAGATGTGTATGGGAATGGAAATGAATCAATTTATAAATGAGCACATGCAAAATTGGCATGGACTATAAATATCATGCATACTTGGAAGTGCATTCAGGATGTCAATTTGGCTATTCTTGTGTTGCTAATTCATTTAAAAGGCATGCAATATTGACAGGTTGCAGCCGTAATCTAATCTGTCTTTATCACAGTATCTGATGTGATTCAGATATTTTGATCAATATGATTAAGACTTCATTTTTAAAGCAATGGCCTATAGTCCTTAAAAATGACAATCCAAAGGTTATGTATAACTTACTGATGATGTGAGATCTAGGGCGGTGGGGCAGAAGTCGCAAAGCTCAGAAATCAATCAATCAATCACTCACTCAATCAATCAATCAATCACAAATGACCAGCAAAGGGAACTCATAAATAGCAATCTTTGTAAAAAAAAAATAGTCAGCAAGTCCATGTCTCCACGTTCCCTGTTCCAGCAGTTATACAGAGTCTCATTCAGTCTCTTTTTGAAACAGCAATTCTTTGTGCTAGCTATGTTAGGACCATAATATGACAATCTCCAGTAAAAATGAATTGAAAATGTAGTCTAAAGGTCAGATTGGCCTTGTTGGAAGTGCATCAAGGACATCAAAACAAATAAAACATGGGAACGCTTTGCAACTGCTGATTGAAGTAGATAAAACAGATTTCCTATTAATGCAGGGTAATTAGGAAGAGGCTGAATTGGACTGCAATCTAGGAAGGGAATCAGAGCTACAAGTCTTTGCTTCTAGATAACTATACACTCAGAAGCACTAATGCCAGCACTACCACCAAGTTCTTTAAATATTCATCATTATTTATGAATGATCAAAGTTCTAATCTCCCACTGAGAGGAGGTCCCAAACAATCCCACGAAGGGCAGAAGCTCTGCAGCTTAAGACACAACACTGAGCAGATAAATTATCCTCTATTATTTTCCAGAAGTTTACATTCAGAAAATGTACTTTCAAAAAAGGAGATAAATTCAAGGAAATTCTAGGTGGAATATGGTAGATTTGTTTGGGTACAAGAGAGCCAAACCTGTGCAGTGGTTAGGACTAGGACAGTGATGGTGAATCTTTTAGAGGCCAAGTGCCCAAACTACAACCCAAAACCCACTTATGTATCATCGGGTGCCGGGTGGGCGTGGCCCATTGGGTGGGTGTGGCCCATTGGGTGAGTGTGGCCCATTGGGTGGGCATGGGTGCAGTGGTAATGGCAGACTGGTTGGGACTAAAAAGTTCAATCAATCAATTCCAACTTTGCGAGATCTTTTTTTTCCTGTGAGAAGTTAAAATTGATTGATTGAATTATTTTTTTTTTGCACATGGCGGCGGAAGCCTAAAGCGAAAAGGTTTTATAAAACCCAGCTGAAGGCCTAGGACTGGGGCAATGGCGCACATGCCCACAGAAAGGGCTCTGTGTGCCATAGGTTCATCACCACGGGACTAGGATCTGACACTGGGTTCAAGTCCACTTATAGCTATAAATTCACCAAGTTGGTTAGAACTTTCAATCCAACGTAGTTTACTATTCAAAGGGCTGTCATTGTGGAGATGATACAAGATGGGAATTGTTGTTACTATTTGGGGGAAAATAGGAGTGCGCTCTATGCCAACTTGGTGAGCTATAATTCTAACAAGTAAAATCATAAACATAACTATGCAAACATTCAGGAAATATGTAATATGAGAATATTTTCTGCTTTTTCCAGCTGGGGAAGCATGGGCGGGCAGGGAGACTTCAGAATGATGGGAATATATGGAACAGAAAATAATCTGTACAATGATTTACATGCTGTGTCCGCTACTGTCATCATTGCTGCTCTTTTTAAGCTTTTCTATACTGCCAGTTTTGTAAATTCTTTAATTCTGTTCTGTTTTCTGTTCTTTTTAACTGATTTGTTCAGAACCTTTGTAACTGATTGCTGGGCTGGTTTGAAAGGTAATAAATAAGTCAGTAAGGAGTACCATGAATAATTTCCTGTTTCACAATCTACTACCTTCTGGCTATCATCCTTGAGCCTGCTGGTACAGGAAGACAGAAATTATAGCCTAATGCCAGCTGAGAGAAGGCTAGCAAGAAAGAGTAGCTACGATTTCAAAGTAATGCCAGCTTCGTATTCAACCACAGCAAAAAGCACTGCATGTCTGCTACAAAAGCTATGATTTCCCAATTCAGCAACAAGATCATAGTCAGCAGTCCAATTTTCTTCTTGTAGCTAGGTTAACTAGAGCCACAAATGCTCTGTTTTCTGCAGCCCTCATAATGACTACTTCAATGCAGGAGCAAGGCAGAAAGATCCTAGCTCATCCTGTGTATTACTCAAACATTATTCTCCCATACTAACTGCTAGTGTCCATCCTTTCTCCCTACTCTGTAGCCCATCACATTACACTAATGGAGCTAATCTTAACTGGCATTGTGCGCTTAAGATCCACAGAGGTCCTAAAGGTTTCCTCCAGTCTAACTCTAGGCTTAGTAAGTGGTATACCTGTGAAAATTAGATAAATATGCCACATTATGAAAAAGGGTGAGAATATTTGCTCAAACAGATTTCCATAATTGGATGACTCATCTTTGTTCATTAACTCTTGAATTCCATTTATATCTTGATTTCTATCTATATACTGTGGTGGAGATTGTAGGTAGAATTGGGGGGCACAGTTCTGACTTTTGAGAAGCATGCTATGGGTTGGGTAAGAGGATACCTTACCTGTATTAAGGTATCTCACAGTCAAAAGGAGAAGAAAAAACCCACTAAATGGAATTTTGTTTTAAGTAGTCTAATTGAAATTATGTATATTTTTAAGAAGACATTGGACAGTCATTTGAATGGTATATTTTATGACCTTTCTTGCCAGAGTTGTTAAGTGAATCACTGCAGTTGTTAAGTTAATAACATGGCTGTTAAGTGAATCTCACTTCCCAATTTGATTTTGCTTGTCAGAAGGTCACAAAAGGGGATCACATGATCCCAGGACACTGCAATTGTCATAAATATGAGTCCGTCGCCAATTGAATTTTGATCACAGGGATGCTGCAATGGCTGAAAGTGTGAAAAATGGTCATAAGTGACTTTTTTTCAGTGCCACTGTAACTTTGAGCAGTCACAAAACAAACTGTTGTAAGTCAAGGATTACCTGTACTTTGGAACTTGTATTTTATTTTATTTTTAATTAGGGGGCTGCATGTTTAATACCCAGGAAAGGGAAAGATAAAATATTTAGGCGTCGTGATGGTTCATCCATTCTGGCAGTTCCTGTTCTCTTCCCTAGTCCAAAATAGAACTCCTTGAGGATGGAAAGCCGTTGGACAAGATGACTTTTAAAGCCAATCTCCAAGGATATCATTAGAGAAAGAGAATTGCCTATGACTCTAGTAAGACATCAATAAGAAGCAGCATGTCAGAGCATGCAGTCTTATTGCACTGAGATAACCCAGGAGTAAACACAGTAAACAGTGGTCTATATTAAATGGTAGATTATCTTACACTATCTACAATATCATACACCAGGAACAATATAAATACATGTGTTAATACAGCAGTCTCCAACACACAGCAGTTACAGCAGGGAACAGAAGAGAGAGAGAGAGAGAGCACACGTCTACAGAGCCTTCCCTTTTATACAAAGTTCTTAAAGGGACACAGACCCAGCTGGCTTTTAAAGGGACATAGACCCTGCTGAGACATTCCCATCATTACATCATATACAGTATCTCACATTACATCAGCTGGTTAGCTTTTAAATCTTTACCTTGACAGAGCACAAGGGATCTTAATACTATTTAGAGAAGGAGGTGTCTGAATCCACCCACCCACAACAAGATGCATCCTTGGCCAGATTTCAGAAGCCACCTCAGATCAAAACAGATGCTTTGGGAAATCCAGACAGTTTCTGTCAACTTAAGTACTCAATACTAGGCTAGTTGAACAAAGAGCATGTTCTGATGTAAGGCAGTTGTCTATGTAGAAATGGGAGGGGAGGAGGCAGACAAGAGCTCTTTTTCTTACATTTACACTCATCCAGAATGAATTCAAAAAATACAGACAGGTGCCTCCCAAGAGTTAGAGCACATAGCTCAAATTCACTTAGCAATGCTGTTAAATTTAGAGGAAATAATGCTAACTCTTTTACAGGGTGGCATGGTGATGGGTTGAAGTAGTCAGTGGAGAAACAGGAATCATGCAGAGCAGCTAATCTTGCTTAGCTGAGTGCTATATAACCCTCATATTCTTCAGATAGCACAGCAGGAAGCTGGTAAAACTCCCTTAGTTGTGGAATAAACATAAAGTTGTAGAGAGAAGGGTTTAATCAAGATGAGTTCTCAGGCTGAACGGCCATGGATAGGTTTTCTGATATTCTGATGCTTTGTCAGCAGCTGGGCCTTAATATTTTAAGAAAAAGAACAGATGGAATCAGTATTGAAAGGAAGCCTGAAGCAGTGCATACAGGAAGCTCTCTTGATCAAGGATGAGCTTGACTGTTGAGAGAGAACCTTAAATAGATATCTGTATGATGCTGTTCTCTGGGAATTCTCTCCCCTTTTGGGGAGTTTCAGCTAGACAGGTTCATGTCTCTTTCCAGCACTTTGTCCACATAGGATGGTACTCCTTGCAGCTAACAAGAGGATAGGGGCAGCTTGGAGTTAAAAAGGATGCAGGACCATTGGTTGAAAACCAATTTGGGGGGCAGAGAGACAGACAGAGAGGAGAGAGAGAGAGAGAGAGAGAGAGAGAGAGAGAGAGAGAGAGAGAGAGAGAGAGAGAGAGAGAGAGAGAGAGAGAGAGAGAGAGAGAGAGAGAGAGAGAGAGATGTGAAGATATGAGATATGTTGGGAAGTTTTATTTGTGAACAAATTGTCCATTTGGATGTTATCCAGTGGTTGAAGAAGGGGAGGAGAAGCAACTGGAGACTCAGTCCAGGAATGTGAATCAAGGAGCAAGAAAGAGTGCAAAAAATTAAAATCATCTACAAAGAGATGGTTATTCAAGTAAATATCCCAATATGAGATGGGAGTTAAAATATGTATTGTGCTTTTCAAATGTTCTGCAGAGTCTCTTTTGTATGAACTGGTGGTGCTGAGAAAGTCTCTCTGCTACAGTGGAAAAGATTCATATCTCTTAATTCCATAATTTATTGTTGTTGTGATTCAGTTGCTAAGTCATGTCCGACTCTTCACGACCCCACGGACACACCAAGCTCCCCTGTCCTCCCCTGTCTCTCAGAGTTTGCCCAATTCACACTCGTTGTGTCAATGATAGTATTTGACCATCTCATCCTCTCACCCCCTTCTGCCTTCCATCTTTCCCAACACTGGGGTCTTTTCCAATGAGTCCTCTTTTCTCATTTGGTGGTCATAGTGTTTGAACTTCAGCTTCAGTATCTGTGCATCCAAAGGACAGTCAGTGTTAATTGACTGATTTGATCTCTTTGCAGTGCAAGAGATACTCACCAGTCTTCTCCAACACCACAATTTGAAAGCATATTTATTGTTCTCTAACATAAAAAAAAGGGACGCGGTGGCTCAGTGGGTTAGGACGCTGAGCTTGTCGATCAGAAGGTCGGCAGTTTGGCGGGTCGAATCCCGAGTGCCGTGTAGCAGAGTGAGCGCCTGTTACTTGTCCCAGCTTCTGCCAACCTAGCAGTTCGAAAGCATGTAAAAAATGCAAGTAGAAAAATAGGGACCACTACGGTGGGAAGGTAACAGCGTTCCGTGCGCCTTTGGCGTCTAGTCATGCTGGCCACATGACCACGGAGATGTCCTTGGACAAGCGCTGGCTCTTCGGCCGTGAAACGGAGATGAGCACCGGCCCCTAGAGTTGGAAACGACTAGCACACATGTGCGGGGGAACCTTTACCTTTACCTTTAACATAATTCTAGTACTTGTTAACTTCATTATTTGCATTAGAAAAAACAAGTTGTTCTTCTCTGTTCAGAGCTATTTTTTTTTCTTATAGTCTGTCCCAGGACAGAGGGGGAAATCATTCCTTAGAGACTTGGAGACTTGGTAGAAGATACATTAAAGCAATCTTGATAGGAAGTGGAAAGATCCTACTTGGGAGATTTCTCAAGAAGCCAGTTCCTCAGTTTCAGAATCAAATGTAAAAGGAGCTGCCTTATTATTTCAGAACATTTAAGAAATGTCCAATAGCCAGTTAAATGCATTTAGGACCATTTACTTTCCATGGGTAGTAATTGATAGATTTTTAGAAATGGACCCTGCCAACCACATGATAAAGCTAAAATGAACCTTTCTGTACTGATGCTTAAAGCTGATCATAAATAGCAATTCTGCAAGCTTCCTGGGATGAACAGCAATTGCCCAGAAGCAAAAGAATGGACTCTGCAGGAACAAAATGGGGGAAATTATAAGATTTGATCAAAGTCCCATGTTATGCTGAATAACAGAGAAGGATGGGCTCAAGGCAGTTCCAGGCATAAAGGACAGAATAACGAGAAGGATCAAGATGAACATTGCCAAAGTGGAAAGAAAAAAAAGAGAGGAAATGGCAAGCTATCTTTCCTGACTTGTTAAGAGTGGGTCAATGGGATAATGTGACAAAAACATCTTCTCTTCCAACATTTTCTGTTCCAATATGGGAGCTGAAGCTAAACACTTAGAGGAAGGAATCTGGCTTCAGATCTCCTTCTTCAACTTTTGAAGCAGGCTTTTTCCAAATACAGGAAATCTCAAATTCAAGAAATTGAATTGGAGTAATTTAGATCTAGGATGCTCTGAATATTAGTCCTCATATTGAAAATATCATTAGGACAAATAGTGAAACATCCATACTCAGATCTGAAGTAGGGCAAAGTAATTGCAACAATCTTTCTGACTTCATTTCCAACCTCCTAATGGGAACTAGGAAGATATTTATTACTTGAGGCTTTGTAAGAATAGTTCACCTAAATAAAGTATACCGGTAAGTTAAGTCTGCCTAGTTGTTTTCCAAACCTTTGTCTTAAATCAACTTTTTCTTAATTTAAATCTATTTCTCCTCCTGTTCTCTGAGTGTTTTTTTTTTCACTTCCCTTCTTCTTGACAAAAAGAAAAAAAATCTGTACAGGTCTTCAAACAAGGATTCTATTTAAGTGGAAAACCGCAAGACTTGAAACTAATACTATCAATATCTTCTGGAAAAGCAATGACCCCTTTTTTGCTAGTTCCACTTGAAAAGAAAATTGGTTTGCAGCTGGTGCTGTCTTGGAAAGTTGGCTTCACGTAAATCCTGTCTTTTTCTATTAGTAAAGGTGGAGAAAGTGATACCTTCAAAATTGATGAGTTGGGAAAGGTAAAATTAGAGTGAGGGGGATTTCACAAAGAAGATGAGATATACTAATCTGCTCTGGTTTATCTTCCATTGTCCTTGGATAGTTTGCTGTGGACTGGAGTGCCATTCCTGGAGCAGCCAAGACCTATGCCTGTCTCAACTACGAGACCAAACTGGCCGTCTATCCCACTAAGCCATCATGTGAAGCTAAACCTGACGATTATGACTATCTTGTCAATGAATGTTAAAGTTGGGGGAGAAAATCATGTGCTTTTAAAAACAAACCAAACTGGATGATGAAGAAGTTGCGATATTAATTTGCTAGGATCCAACATTTGGAACAAACCTTCTTCCCATTTCCCCATATTTTTCTTCAATCTCACATTTCCCTGGGTGGGTTTCTGCATCTTCCTAAGTGATAAGATGGGTTGCTTGGTTGTGGCTAGGTGTGCTTTCCAAACCTGGCCATTGCATTTCTGAAACATGTTTTGGTTCTTAGCAGCATGCATATGCATATGCATATACATACACACATCATCATCATTCTAGCCTTTGTCTATCCACTGGAGGATGGAGGCCTCTTCTGCATGTTTCCAACCAAGAACTGATCCTGAGCTTTATTTTGTCAGTTGGGCCCGCAATACTAGCTGATGTCATCAATCCGTCTTGTTTTAGGACGCTTTCGTGGACGCTTTTATCAAGGGGGATCCATTCTTTTTTTTTTTATTGAAAAGTTTTAACATACATTTTATCTTTAACAGTCCCCCCTCCCCCTCCCTTCTCCCTCCCTCCCTACCCCTCTCCCCCTCCCCCCCCCCGACTTCCCAGAGCTAAGTACAAGGTATACAAGGTATAAAAACAAAAAAAAACCGATCATAAACATCCATATGCTAACAACCATAAACTCTAAAATCTATCACTCTCTGGCTCATATAGGATAATACAAACACTATTAATATTAAGTATATATAGAAAAAAAAGAGAAAAAAGAAAAAGAAAAGGAAGACTTATTCAAATGCTACATGAAACTTTTTAGTCCTATATTTGTTCTGGATATACTCAATCCATTTTCTCCATTCCATGATATAATGTTCTTGCGAGTGATCTTTCAAATAAGCCGAGATCTTTGCCATCTCTGCCAGGTCAGAAACCTTTAAAGTCCATTCTTCTATGGTCGGCAGAAGGGGGATCCATTCTATGACTGCCTTGGTCCACCTGCCATGTGACCAGCCCATTTCCATTTCCATTCTTTTATTCTCTTGATGGCATTGTATACTTTTTTTTTGTTCTCCAATCCATGTGCAGGTCTTTCTATCTTGTCTTGTGATGCCGAGCATGTATTTTTCCATGGCTCTTTGTGCCACATGAAGCTTTTACGCACACAGAGAAACAAAGTGTGGTTGAAATAAAGCATGGTTTAGTGTGATATGTCAACTCAACCTATGAATTTGAATCTGATGACTCTAGGGTGATACAGGCCTGGGATACAGGATTTAGATCCAGCACTGTAAAAATGCTAGGGTTTTTTTGCCCCTGTTTGTCATATTTTACAATTTTAAGATTTTTCCATTCCCATATATTTGCTTTAGGTTCTCGATGAAGATAACTTCATGCTTTGTTTATTGAATATATACCTATAATGTACCCATAAAATACACCATGGTAGGCTGGTGCTCTCTAAATTTGGGATTGCTTATTTTAGTAATGCTATTTAAAACCCGTTTTCTTGGAAAAGATGTTTACAAATGAGATCATTTTGAAACTGCTTCATTTGTAAACTATTGAAACCTTTCTTTCCCTGAAAATACATGTGTGTTTAATAGATAAATTAATCAGTAAAAAAACACACCATTCTCTTCATTTTAGGAGTAGTTCTGTTATAATTGTTTTATTCTACTGCCTCTTTGGAAAAAGTGAATAATAATAAATTTCCATGAAAGTTTCAATGGTTTCATCTTACTACATCTTACTAGATGATATTTCTGCCAGTGTTTGACCCCAAATGGTAATCTGGACAAGTCCCTGCAGTTTTCTTGAAAAGATTTCCCAAGTGGTTTGCCATTGTCTTCTTCCTGGGGCTGAGAGACAGTGACAAGCCCAAAGTCCCCCAGCTTTGTGCCTAAGGCAGGAATAGAATTCACAGACTCCTGGATTTTAGCCTGATGCTTTAACCACTACACCAAGTCAGGCTCTTACTGGATGATTTAAACCAGCCATTTTCTCTGCTTGCGATATTTTCTTATTCTATTCTATTTTATTTTATTTTAAAGTTTTTATCGGTCTTTTTTCTACAATTCAGTAATACTAGTTCAACAAATGTGTTGTCTGATTTTTTCATTCACTAATATAGATTTAAATTTATTTATTTATTAATGGGACTTATATCCCGCCCTATCTCCCGAAGGACTCAGGGCGGCTAACAACAATAACATACAATAAATACAGAAATTAAGATAAAATTAAAATTGAAGGTCTCTGTACAATAAATTAAAATTAAAAATTAAAATAAATTAAAGATTAGAGTTAAAAATTGTAGACATAATTAAAATCCCTGTCAGTCCAGGTCAGCCAGGTGGAAAAGGAGTGTTTTGAGGCCGCGGCGAAAGGACTGGAGATCTTGGGCCATCCGAAGCTCAGGGGGGAGCTGGTTCCACAGGGCTGGCGCTCCCACAGAGAAGGCTCTTCCCCTGGGGGTCGCAAGCCGACATTGTCCAGCCATTAATAAAATAAGTCCCCAGTTTGATGGTATTCTGTTTCTTCTTTTTCTTTCAGCCTCAGAGTAAGTCTGTCCCTTTCCACACAAGCCAGTATTTTGTTAATTATTTCTTCCTCTGGTGGCATTTCTTCATTTTTTCCCAATATTGTGCAGATATGATTCTTGCCGCTGTTTTCTTATTCTGACTTTATGCTAGCCCTGTGGAGGATGCCTGGCAAAGCTAATCTCTTCTCTATTTAATTCAGAGCTACTCCAGCTCATATTCTATGGAGTGGATATGCATTTTGTGAAAATCTTGTTTGTTTCAGATTTACATTCTGGCTGCGTGTTAATTTGTCTGCACTAGAAACTAAGGACTATTTACAGTGGTATAACTTACCTCCTTCCAGTGCACAAATTAACCCACTCCAGCGAATCTCAGATGCAGTCTATAGACAATGAACACACTTCATTTAAAATCTCCTCATTTTTTTTCTCACCTAGGGGGGAAAAAAGATAATCAGCAGGTTGCAAAATAAATGAAACCTCATGATGCTCAAAGTACTTTGAGACTCTAAGGCAAATACCCAATGCTGTTGAATGCAAGATCTTACAGATTGTTGAAAAATAGTTGGGGGGGGGGAAACTTTGGAGACAAGCTAATAAATGAATTGTTCCTATTGAAACAACACATCATTAAGAAACTCCAGAAATCAATTCTGGGTACAATTTTGTTCCTTTTGCATATTTCATTAATCACATAGTAGACGCCTGGGAAGGTGATCAATGATTCTGTTATGAGTGCATTTGCTAATGGCTAAGAAGCGGGTCAGAGATGCACTATGGGGGCTTGGCAGTAAAAGCATGGAACTAATAAATGAAGAGAGTTGCAGGCAATGTAAGAAAACTGGAAGTGAAGTAGGATATAGCGTTCCTAAATTACTTGCCTGAGACACATCATGCTGAGCACTCTCTTAGAAGAAGATGCAAGGGCCCCAATCGAAGCTTACATACATTATTTCAGAAGAAGCTCTTGACTTGAATTGTAGCAATGAAACAATGAAACAAAACATAGGTGCCACAATAACAGCATAAGACAGAAGCAGTTGCATTTACGCTCTGAAATCTACAATAGTAGATCCAGGCAAAGGAGACATACTGTCTATTAAACTGGACACAATGCATTTTTCTCAAGAATTCCTTTTCTAATTGCTACCATCATACATATGAAAGTGTATTTTATTTTTCCTCAAATAAAAAATAAAATATGGTGAAAATTTCCATGGGTGTGTATGGAATTGCTTTGAAGAGTGAAAATCAATATATAATTAAATGGTGTTCTTCTCCACCTTAATTTCAATATAGCCAAAGATATATGACAGTATCTAATGATGTGATTGTATGTTCATTTGGCCTACAGCCTCCTTGACTTGCCATACTACTGCAAATCCAAGAGAAATGTTTTTTATTTAGTTATTAATAAATAAAACTGCTTTGGGCAGTTTACATATATATATATCAAAAAATCTTGTGAGAACTCTGCACCGAGGGCTTTTTTGAAGGAAAATTTGTATCAGCAGCTTCTACCCCTTTGCAATAATAACAGAAGTTTTAAAGAAGTATGAGAATTAGAAGACATGGATAACATACTGGAAGACAATAATTCATTCCAGCTGAGCATGATGTGGTGCCTGCCTGCCAGACTAAATCAGATATTAAAGTTGTGAAGCATTTCATATCCATGCTTGTTACGTATATAGCAACTGGAACTGCATGGGATTATAAAGCATACTTCTGTCTTTTCCATAACGGTTAAGCTGTTATTTGGGTTTCAAGGGACTCTCGCCATGGCACCAGTGGAAGCGTGCTCAAAATGCAAATGCTTCTCTTACCCGAAAAATATCCTACATCACGTGAAACAATTAGCAAATCTGACTCCTTCACGCTACCCATCGTTGACTTCTAAATATTTATCAACGGGATAAATCTATTATGTTTTCATTTGTTGACTACAGTGGATCTCTAAATTAGCTGTTCAGCCAAACCACCCAAGTGATAGATCGGTTGATTTTTTTTTAAAAAAAAAAATATCTAAAATAGACCAGTCTATTTTTTGCCATTGCCGGCAATGGGGTGGGCGCGGTTTCGCTATGATGCATCTGGCTCGCAGGCCGGCAGTTTGACACCCCTGATCTATAAGCATTGATATAGTCTCATTTTAATTTTCATTGCTTATTTTATTCTGCTATAATTTTACTTCTGTTTCCTTTATACCTTGCTTTTCTTTGTTTTTATTGTTGCAAGCTGCCTAGAGTGGCCCAGAATAGACAGCAAATAAATTTAATAAATAAATAAGTAAATATTCAAAACCTCCGACAAAAGTAGACAGGAGAGTCTAGAATAAAATAAATTACAGGGAAAGAAGTCAGGGGATGATAGTAAAGAAAGCAGGAACATATTAGAATGTCTTAGGAAAATTCCTTATTTCATGTGGTTGATAAGTTCATATGACAAATGTAAGAAGATCGGGTTAAAAAGATCATCTAGTAAAAACCATAACATCAGAAATAAGTTACATACTTTGCCTTACAATATGACACATTTCTTTCTCCATCCTGCAGATGCCCATGTCAGTTGAACTGAGCCCATAGAAACAGCTGATGGTTAAAGTTTAAATTTTAAAGTCTTAGCACTGTAGATGCTAAAGTCTCAATCAGCTTTCCTCCAGGCGTAATTTAGAACAGAAGCAAAAGAGTATGCTAAATTACGGTTGGTTATATACTCAGCCAGTTTGGCATTTTGCCCAACATATCAAGTTATTTTCAAAGAGCAGCATGGTGGCCGAGAGGTGAAGATACTCACCTCCTACTCGGAAAGTTGAGAGTTCAATCCCAGGGAGATGCCTCGCTATCAGGACCCAAAGAGTAAATATCTGCTGCAAATTTTGCTTAAGCATCAGGAAGGGCATCTAGCCAGTAAATGCTCAGCTCCACTCAGTTGCCCCCAACTCCAACCTGATAAAAAGGGATTAAAAAGGTAAAGGTTCCCCCGCACATGCGTGCTAGTCATTTCTGACTCTAGGGGCCGGTGCTCATCTCCATTTCAAAGCCGAAGAGCCAGCGCTTGTCCGAGGACGTCTCCATGGTCATGTGGCCGGCATGACTAGACGCCAAAGGCACACGGAACACTGTTACCTTCCCACCGTAGTGGTCCCTATTTTTCTACTTGCATTTGTACGTGCTTTCGAACTGCTAGGTTGACAGAAGCTGGGACAAGTAACAGGTGCTCACTCAGTTACGCGGCACTCAGGATTCGACCCACCAAACTGCCGACCTTCTGATCGACAAGCTCAGCGTCCTAACCCACTGAGCCACCATGTCCCTTAAAAAAGGATTACAGGGTCATAAAAAGAAAAAAAAAACATCAAGTCATTCAATCAAGGACCTGGTAGGTAGATGTTGATGTTTGACTGTGTTAAAGGTATCTTTCCAGGAAGTAAGGTGCTTTAAGTATTATGGTTTCTTGCACAATCACCCAGATGTTTAGATAGTATTTGGCCTTTTTGTGCACCTATCAAGTCCTTCACAAGGACCTGAGATAAGCAGCAGTTGATGTTTGATGGTGGCAAAGGTATCATTGCAGGAAATAAGCAGTTCCAACTGAAGCTGCCTTTTGCAATTGACTGGTGGTGATTGTGTCAATGTTAATGATGTTCAAGTGGTGTCCCAGTTGTTTTGGGACTGCACCCAAGATGCCTATTAGTATTGATGCTACCTTTGCTTTCTTTTGCCCTTCTCTTTCTATTTTAGGTCTTTGTTTTTTTTATTTTTTCCAGGTTTTTTTTTCTTCTCTTCTGCTGTCTCCAGGTACTGCCACTATCCAGACTTTTTGTCTTTCTTATTGACAATTGTTAAGTCTGAGGTATTAAGTGACAGGTGCTTGTCTGTTTGAATTCTAAAGTCTCAGAGCAAGTTAGCTTCTTCATTTTCTATGACTTTCTCTATTTTATGGTCCCACCGGTTCTTGCTTGCAGGCTAGTGATATTTCTTGCAGATTATTTATTACATACACAGCAATGTGAAATCACAGCTATCAGTTCTTTAGCTGCTGTTGATCTTCATATGCACTGAGTTCTTCCCAAGAACCTATGATGTCATTTTTTTAAAATTTTAATCCCATTTATATCCCGCCCTTCTCCGAAGACTCAGGGCGGCTTACAAGCTTAGCAGTAGCCTTCATTCTATGTATATGCCTGCTTATTAGGGCTTTTGGGCCCCCCCAAGCGGCATTATTACAAAGTCAGCTTAATTGCCCCCAACAATCTGGGTCCTCATTTTACCTACCTCGGAAGGATGGAAGGCTGAGTCAACCTTGAGCCTGGTGGGACGCGAACCTGCACTAATTGCAGGCAGCTGGTGTTACTTAAGGAGGCATTAGCCCACTGCTCCACCAAGGCTCATAATGTATTGGGGTGGTATATGTGTGAATTCAAGCAGTGTAGCCTTTTGTAATTGACAAATAGAAATTTCATCAATGCATAGATTTTCTAAGTGGTGTCCAAGATTTTTTGGTATGGTACCCAGTGGGCCAATAAGCAATGAGACTATCACTGCTAGTTTATGCTATAATCTTTTATTATTATTTAATTTGTGGGAAAGTAGATTGCACCCAGAATGGTTGTGATGGTCACCCAGTGCTGTCAGTGATATGGGTTAACTCTGAGTGAAACAGAGTTGTTTGATGTATGGAACCTAACAGGATTTTAATGCACGCATTCAACATTTTCATTGGAAAAATGCCACTGTTCCTCAATGTTTTGTTGCTGGGTTTGAGTGCGGAAGTTATCAAAGGCCATGAAAAATGGTTCAGGATTCCTGTGCAGCCGTTGAACTATGATTTGTCCAGTCCTGATGTAGAGAAAGGTGGAAATAAGAGCTGCGTCTTGAAAATGGCATGTAATTTGGGTGAACCTCTGAAAGAATTATACAATGTGCACAATTCAAAATTGGTAGGTTTATTTACTGTTCTTGGATAGATTAATCTCAGTTCTAATTTTGTGACTGGTCTATAGCAAACATATTCCAACTAGAACCAGGTCAGTGACAATGCAGATGTTGCAGAGGGAAACAAAATGTACTTCTTTCCTTAGGAAACAGTGTTGCCTATATTGGCATGGGGTGTGTGTGATGACTCAGCAGTTAAAGACCCTGAACTTGTCAGATAGAGTTGACAGCCTAAGTTCGAGTGCCGTGCAATGGGGGTGAATGCCCTTTCCTGCCCCAGCTCCTGCCCAACTAGCAGTTTGAAAGTATGCAAATGCGAGTAGGTAAAAAGTTAAATAGGTACCACTTGAATGGGAAGGTAACAGCATTCTGTGTGCCTTTGGAGTTTAGCCATGCTGTCCACATGGACCATGGAAGATATCTTCAGACAACCCTGGCTCCCTCAGCTAAGAAATGGAGATCAGCACCATGCCCTAGAGTCAGACACAACTGAACAGGGAATCCTTTTTCTTTTTTTATATGGGCATACTGTATATTAAATTCTTGGAAACGAAAGCTGAATAGCTAAATTCTCAGCATGCTAAGTAAGCTTACTTAGCAATAGTACCAGTGCTTGGAAATGCAAACATATGCATTGGATTCCTGGCAAGATAGACCTGGAACAAGAGAAACAAAACTCTATAGCATTTTTATATATATGCAATCATATCCATCTCATTCTGAACATCACTGACATATGATCCAAAGTTTCTGGCCAGTGAATGCATGATGGTTTCCTTCCAGAGGGATGCTACATGATCCTACTAACAGCTTACAGAGTATAGAAGGTTTAGTTTTCTGGCAGGATTAGCGCAACGTGACTCACAAGGGAACAGACCTTGTTGATTTTCTGCCAAGACCAATTACGGATGGTCACACCAAGGCAAATACACCAGATGGAGTCCTATGTGTATGTAGAGAAAATTCAACCTGCCCATTCACTTCCCATTGTTTTGTTCATGCTGTGGCAGTGTGACCATATTGATGAGAAGCCAGAGAGAGACTGTGTAAAAGGACTTACTCCTGCAGAGGATATTTCTACATTGGAGCAGGAAGGAAACCAGTTGTCTGATATCTCATTTGAACCTGTCTGTCCAGTGCAGTTTAAATGGGGGCTATCTTTTCAGTTTAAATGGGGGCTATCTTACCCCTTATTTGCAAGTAGTGAAGCAGTGATGGATAAGCCTCATTCTTATTTATACAATAATGACTAGGGAGATTCTCAGTCACCCAGATCATGGTTGTCCCAAAGGTGCTTTTTCAAAAGGCAACTCGATTTTGCTTTTTCTTGAAGACATTTTGCTTCTCATCCAAGAAGCTTCTTCAGTTCTGACTTCTACTCTTGAATGAGAAGCAAAATGTCTTCAAGGAAATACAAAGTCCAACTGCCTTTTGAAGAAGCACCTTTGGGGTATCGACTCTCTTCTGATTTTGCCTGTGTAAAAACAATTACAACTGTGGCCTCAATTCACCAACAAACAAGTCTTGCATCTCCCCCCCCCCCAATCTGGTGTTTTTCAGAACATTATCAACAGCTGTTCCACAGCTGAAATGTGTAGAATAGCAAGCTCTGTGCTTCATTGATATGCACATATTATATCAGTAATAATTGACTACCACCTTCACTGCTATTTTATTTAAATTTAAGGGTAGGAAAAGGGTGAGAATTGGCACTTATGCAGTCCTATATATATACTCATCACATTATTCTTTATCATACTAAGCAATTTAATGCAAACAGCAAAAAAAGGCAGGAAGTATATATTAAAGGCAGGAATAAGATTGTGCTAAATGTTTAGATGCAAAATGTTTAAATGTTCTCCAAGTACAAAAGAAACTGTGTTTTGAGCTTAAAATGGTTGACACAGTGGAGTGCCAAAGCAGGCTTATCTGATCTGGAATTTAATTGAGTTCAATCCTATTCAGATTTGAAATGTTTTGCCCACCAGCAATAAAGAAATAGAATTACAACTAGTTATGCCAACAATAATCACTGTGCTGTACCATATTCTGTCTTGGAAAAACATCTTTGCTTCCCCCACTTGTTTGATTGAGAACTCAAATGAATTTGCAGAAAACATTAGATAGATTGTAAGATACTGTGAGGAGTAGAGTTCTGAAATTAATGTTTAAAAAACCAACAAATTTGTATTTGGCAGGGAAAGTGGAAAAAGCAATGACAATTTTTTAACAAGAAAGAAAACAAGAAATGGCTGAATTTGCATATCATAGGAGAAAGTGTTTTTTAAAAAAAATAGGAAATACCTGAAGAAATGTTAATCTTTACTGCAGGGTGTAGTGTGTTGTCAGGAATAAATATTGAAAGAAGCAAATATATATATAAAGAAGCAAAAAGAATAACATCCAAATTGCTCTTACCCAATTTGTTATATGGAGATGAGAGATGAAGTGCTAAAAGAAGTCATATAAAAATAAGTTGACTGCTATAGAAATGGCTTGCTGAAGTGTCATCATAAAACAAGAAGAGGGCCAGGAGTGAATGGGTGCTGTTTGAATATGGAAAAAAAATGCATAAGTGGGTGATCAGAAGGAAATAAATAGGTTCAGATGATTTGCTACAGAGAGAATGGATGAGGACTAAATTGTAAAACAAGTTTAAGAGCAAATGATTTGGGTGAAAAGACCAAATTGGATGGAGATAATGGGATCCTCAAAAAAGGAAAGGTGAGGAGTTCAATAGTATGAACTATTTCACACAGGATGGAAAAATAAATAAAAATTCTAGGTTATGTTGTAAAATCCTGAGGAAGCAGAATAACAGAGCTGGAAGGGATCTTGGAGGTCTTCTAGCCCAACCCCCTGTTCAGGCAGGAAACCCTATACCATTTCAGACCAATGGTTGTCCAATCTCCTCTTAGAAACCTCCAACGTTGGAGCACCCACAACTTCTGGAGGCAAGTTTATCTCCAGAAGCCATCTCCAATGTTTTAAACATGGGAGCAAAATAGAAACAGTGAAGCATCTGGGTTATAGATGACAAAATAGAGATACTAGTAAATTAATGAAATTTGAATAGTCCAGAAACAGCCTGGCAGGACAAGGGCAGGACAAGAAGCAATAGATGGAGGCTCATCAGAGGGACCATGCAACCTGGAACTAACGTGAGAATAATAGACAGCTTGCCTCCCGGAATTGTGGGTGCTCCATGCTGAAGGTTTACAAGAAACATTGGAAAACCATTTATCTGGAATGGTGTAAGGACTCTTGTCTTGGACAGGAAGTTAGACTAGAAGATGCCCCCAAGGTGGTGGTGGGGGCATCTTCTGGAGATAATAATATGATTCTATAATCCACAAAAGTATATGTGACTTTGTCTTCCAGAGTGAACCATAAGACCATTAGTGTTGCCACTATAGGAATTCCTTCTTCACCACTTTTATGATGGAGACACAAGTGAATCTATAAAGCTTTCCCACTCCCCAAATTCAAGGAGAAAACTACTTGTATCTAGTTAGGCAGTTTAGCTTTACCCTAATTTCCCTACAAACTTCTTAGTTATATAGTAGTTTCCTTTAGAAGTTTCCCCCCCTGCATTTCCCTTCCACTGCAGTCATTCTTTTGAATACAATGAAATCCACTCACCTCGTGGAATGAGCTAATTGACAGCTTTAACAATCCCACTTATTACACAATTGGAAAACACTCACGCCATAAACTGCAACTTCATTGTCCCCTGCTAGGCATTCTTGGAGGCCCTGTTAACTCAATTAGCCTAGTATTTCTGCAGCAGGTGTCATTTCATTTTGTTCAAAGCTCTTTCCAAACATTTCCACCGAGATTAAATGTGGGGATGGGGGGGTGTAGTAAATGGTAGAAAAAAATGTGTCTTACTGAGAATCAAGGTAAAATTCAGTAAACTGTATGTCTAACTATATTTGGTAGGATAGTGAAGTACATGTGGAGTTTGCTTCCACAAATATGCTAGCATCACCATTGTCATACTCCCCCTCCCCCCCCCCCTCTCTCTCTCTCTCTCTCTCTCCCTCCTCCCTCTCCTATCTATCTCACTTAACACAACCACACCTGAAGCTCTAATAAACAGAAGAGCAGTGACAGAGACATCCCTTAAATGCCACTGAAGATGTTACCTAGCCTGGTAATGAAACATTTGGAAACCATCTCACAAGCTTGGTGAATGAACCTTCACATACCTCTCTCTCTCTCACTGTCTCTCTCTCTCTGCCTTCCCAAAAATATATCATTTCATTTAAAAAAAAAGAGAGAGAATTTACAAGAGGTCACTAGGTGTATTAGGAATTTCACAGGCCATGCAATGCTGGAGCTCACAAGAGCAGGAATTTTCATGTGCTGCAACTCGCTCCCAGCCTCCAGCACAAGTTGTGGTGGTAAACCCAATAAAACATGGATTGCATTTAAAGTGAATTACATATGAATATTTTGTAGCTGTTGAACTCTATTTCAAGAGTTCCTCTTAGGTAAAAGATTTGAGAAAGGCTGGCTTAGAGAATGCCAGAGGCATGGGAAAAATTGTTTTCCTATTCACAAAAAGGATTTCTGTCTTAAGGTAGACCTACTAAACTTAGCTGCAAACATCCAGACCATCTGTAGATGACAGCAATGAGTCCTTTGGAGTTTTACAGCCCAGATATGATATGCCTACTATAAGGAAAACTGGAAACTGTATTAAATCAGCCTTCAGTTTATCCCACTTCAGCTTATTTTTATATTTCTTTTCAAGTCAGCCTGCTTCCTCTGCCAGCACAAGTGGGACAGGCCAATCCCAGTGGGAAGAGACAGTCCCTCAGGTAGCCTGCCCCATGCCATGGAGGGCTTTAAGGGCGATTACCAACACCTTGACTTTCACCTAGAAGTAGACTGGCAACCAATGCAGTTTATCGACTTATAGTTATGTGGGAGGATAGCAACTCCCTCCAGAAAGAAATACTTTGTGGGATATTAAAAAGTCATAATATTATATTTCCCCAAAGAATCTTAAAGGCAGAAAAGCAAGCCCGATTTTTCTTCATAGTCCCAAGCAAAAGCCTTGGTGGAGCAGTGGGCCTTGGTGGAGCAGTGGGCTAATGCCTCCTTAAGTAACACCAGCTGCCTGCAATTAGTGCAGGTTCGCATCCCACCAGGCTCAAGGTTGACTCAGCCTTCCATCCTTCTGAGGTAGGTAAAATGAGGACCCAGATTGTTGGGGGCAATTAAGCTGACTTTGTAATAATGCCGCTTGGGGGTGTGTGTGAAAGCCCTAATAAGCAGGCATATACATAGAATGAAGGCTACTGCTAAGCTTGTAAGCCACCCTGAGTCTTCGGAGAAGGGCGGGATATAAATGGAATTAAAAATAAATAAAAATAAAATAAAAACTAGGCAGAGCCAGCTTTTAGAAGTGCAGATTTGATAATCCTATTCAGAAAGGAAGCTAGAAGCTGATGATATTAGAAAGACAAAGACCCCTAAAATCTACATCCTCGACCCACACTAAGGACAGGAAACATGACCTTTAGGATATAATAGGATTAATCCACCAATACCAAAAAGGACACACTCAGAAGCTCAGGTCAAAATACATGACATAGGAAATACAAAGCCTCAAACAGGAAGAACTCCAAATACAAAGCCCAAAGGAGGTATTAAAAGCCCACCACTTCCTGCTACATGTGGTCAGCTTTCCCAGAGCCTCATTTCTGTCTGGCTCTGCTCTTCAATAAACTACAACCTTCTTTCTAAAGCAGTCTCCATTTTTTTTATTCCCGGCTTGGTTGGAATTAAACGGCAACCTTTACTATGGCTTAGTTAATGTATGAACCCAGGTATTAGAATAGCAGTTAAACTTCTTCAAAAATTTACCATGTTCAGTTCATCATTCATGGGCAAGTCAGTTGAAAGTAAACTATTAGGGCAGGGCTTTTTTTGTCATAGAACGCCCAGAACGGAGTTCCGGCACCTTTTTTGGGTGGAACCTTGTAGGGTAGGCAAGGCGGGTTGTATGACGTGTGTGAGTTCCAGCACTTTTTTTTTTTTTACAAAAAAAGCACTGGGGATAGGACTAATTGCACACAACCACTTCCCTCACTATGCCCCATAAATGTTTATTCACCTTAGTTGCATTGCATAAATAAATTTCTGAAACTTTATGCCCACAGAAACCTAACCTTTCTTTCTAAAGATATGGATTACGAACTTTGGGAAAATGAGTCTTTTTATTTGCCTAGGAAGTAACAATGAACATTCCAAATGTAGGCTGATTTTTGAACAACTTTCTCAGATGTGAAAAGAAGTACAAACATTAACATATTGAAATAGCAGACTTTGTTCATTGTTATAGAAGAGTCAGCGTTAATGGAACGTGGTGTTTTGAGATAAACACTTTTGTTGGGAAGCACTGCATGCCATTATTCCGTGCCCTATTAATAAATGTTTTGCATTTTTCATACACTTTGGAGATCAAGCGTGTTACATTAATAATAAGACCAAACACTTTGCTTAGAAAGGGACAAATTGTTTGCCCACGACAACATCACAAATGTTTTTCTTCATTGCTCTAGAGCACAAATGGGTTTTTCAACTTTGTTGCTAGCTAGAGGGAAAGATAGCTTGATCCGCATCTAAAGCATATTGTAGGAGTAAACAGTTGAATTTAGCTTCCGCTCCCTATAAATTTGGTTGTGGCTTGGCTGGGATATTTTAAGTTGTAATAATATTGTTTTTGATGTCTTTATACCTTGTCTTTTGCCTTCATTTATAAAACATCTGTATCAATGCATACTAATAAATATTGCTTCTCTTGTAAAGCTGCTGAGAATGTTCATTAGTGGCTGGTAAATAATTGTTCAACCCCCTTTTCAAACCATTAGGTTTTCTCTGGTTTTCCCCCAGGGCCAGGCGTGAGCTTTTTTTTATTAGTTTCTTTATTACGTTCTATTTGAACATATAACTTGAGATTACAAGGTTTGGTTGTACTTATGTTTTATAGTGCTTGCTATTATCAGAATGATGGTTCAGAATGTTAGGAATGCTGGGTGTTGAAATAAGCCATATTCATTTATTAATCAAATTTATATAACCACATCTCACCAAACATGACTCTAAATAGACAATAATATAAAAGGGAGAGGAAAGAGGTTCAGGAAATGCAATTATGCTCTTGATGTGATGTGTGTAAGCATGTTTGTTCCAAGGCATTTCAGTTATTTGTGTCTTCACTATGCTTCTCCCCAATCATAAATATAGTTTAAAAAGACAAATATAAGCAAAAAACAGCTTGAAGGGAATGTAAAAAAAAATAACTTACATCCTTTAGAGTGGATGCTCTTTGAAAATATGAATTAGCAGTCAGAACCCATGAAGAAAATTCTTAAGTGTACAACACATGTAGGGACTTAAACATAGTTTCAACTAGGAAAAAACTGTGATCATCCCGGACCAACTTAAGTCCAAAAAAATGCTAGGGAAATCCTGGAAGTCTGGCACTCTGACAAATTGACCATCAATAGACACATAGAGATAAACAATATTTACATACCTTTCAAAAGAGACAATCAAAAAATAAAAAGAAACCAAAGGCCAAATAGATCCTTCCAACAGAACAGAACAGGACAGAACAGAACAGAACAGAACAGAACAGAACAGAACAGAATAGAATAGAATAGAATAGGAGCTGGAAGGGAACTTGGAGGTCTTCTAGTCCAGCCCCCTGATCAAGATAAGCACGGATTCACATCAGGATTAATACCAGACCAATAATCAGAGCAGTAAACAATGCTACTTTGGAACTACCAACTCAGACAAACAATCCCATAGTAAACAACAGCCTAATCAAGCAACTACCAAGAAGAAAACAACATTCCCACCAACTCTGACAAGGCAAGCCAGGGAACAAACTACACTTCCTTCTAGCACAGAAGATATTACACACGTACAGAAATCCTTATTCACTTTCACATGGTCTTGAAATAGCTCAGAGGCCAAGATAATGCAAGAATAGCAGAACAATAATGAAATGGTAAATGAAACAATGGACTCATTGTAATTATAAAGAGTTTAGTCGAAGAACAATGCTCCCTTCCACCTATGATTTACAGGGTAGTCTCCATCACATATGGAAATGAATATGCTCTCTCTATCTTGACTACCTTATTATCTTCAGTGACATGAGGCTTTCTTGGGTGTTATTAATATTGCTGACTCTCTGTCATACACTACAATAAAGGAAAATCTCAAGTTTTAAATTCACATTAGCTGGGCTCTAAAGATAATTTCCACTTAAGTATTAATTCTTTCTCTTACAAAGGTCCGAACTGACAAACCAGGAGATTTTGCTCAATAGTAAAATATAGAAATTGTAATGGGGATTTCACAGAGGAATAACCAGCTAACTAGGCTAGGCAAATCCTACCCATCCAACTCCATTTTGTGGCCAACTGTATGCATCTTAAAGACTTGTAAAGAGGAGAAAGGAGAAAAAGAAATACTGCATTCTAACCACTTCCTTGGTGGAGTTGTTATAATGCACTCTTGCAGGCTGACTCTGCTCACTGCCAAAAGTTTGATCTTGACCAGCTCAAGTTGACTCAGCCTTCCATCCTTCAGAAGTCAATAAAATGAGGACCCAGAGGCTGTTGTTTCCTTGGGCTGCCAAATCAAACAAGGAAACAAAGAAACAACACAGCAGCACAAGGAAACAGCAGCCAATCACCGGCCATCAGCACACTAATCAACAAATAGGAAGGCACCACATAAATACAATGCATGGAATAGCCCAAAGCACATATTCCAGTAGAGAGAAGTTCCTTGGAAGATGGGCTCCAGCACAAGTCCAAAGGCTTGGAAGAGCAAACCTTTGGTTCCAGTGACCAGCCAAGATTGGATCCTGCAACACGATCCCGTATATTTGCCATTGATTATGGACACATATCACTTTGTGATTGCTGGTATAGCCACACTGGATCTTGTGGACCAACATGTTGTCTACCAGTAATCTAGATAGTTAAAGATTTGACCTGTTATCAACTCTGTGATATGCTTTTATCAGTTTTTTTATAGAAAGGCATGTTTATATGCATTCTAATAAATATGAACCCTGGGGACAGAATATTATTGACTGACACTGAAGATTTCATTGTGTCTCCTTGTTGCAGAAGACTGTAGAAACAGGGATGATGATGATGATGATGATAATAATTCAATTGCAAAAGGTGGCCTTACTAGGAACAGCTTCCATCCTACGATGATATCTGTAATGCCATCAATTCAAACATACACATCTGTCTATCCCAGGTCCTTGGTAAGGACTCGATAGAAGACAAAAATGCCAAATCCAGTCTGAACATCTGGCTGACTGTGCGATGATTAATAATAATAATAATAATAATAATAATAATAATAATAATAATAATAATAATAATAACAACAACAACAACAACAGCAGCAGCAGCAGCAGCAGTAGTAGTAGTAGTAGTATTGTTGGAAGGGACCGTGGAGGTCTTCTAGTCCAACCCCCTGCTCAGGCAGGAAACCCTATACCATTTCAGACACATGGTTGTCTAGTCTCTTCTTAAAAACTTCCCATGTTGGAGCATTCACAACTTCTGGAGGCAGGTTGTTCCACTGATTAATTGTCCTAACTGTCAGGAAATTTCTCCTTAGTTCTAGGATGGTTCTCTCCTTGATTAATTTCCCTCTATTGCTTCTTGTCCTGCCTTCAAATGCTTTGGAGAATAGCTTGACTCCCTCTTCTTTGTGGCAAGCCTTGATATGTTGGAACATTGCTATCATGTCACCCCTAGTCTTTCTCTTCATTAAACTAGACCAGGGGTGTCAAACTGCCAGCCTGCAGGCCAGATGCGTCATGCCGAAACCATGCCCACCCCTTTGCTGGCAAAGGAAAAAAGTCATGATACATCGCAATACTTCACGTGATGTTGCGAGTTTGACACCCCTTAACTAGGCATACCCAATTCCAGCAACCGTTCCTCATATGTTTTAGCTTCCAGTCCCCTAAAACAGGTGATAACCTTAATGCTGAGCAGTTGAGTTTGAGCATGAATCTTTGAACTGGAATAAAACTTTAAGTCTGTGACATTATCTGTGGCATCATATAGAAGACAGCTTGCAATTCTGATTTATGATTCCTCCCACACATCCTATCATTATTTAATGCAACTAAGTATTCTAAAAACTCATTTTTCAGGAGATTTTAAGTTGTGGATGTATTTTTAGAAAACAACATAGGAAGGAAGGCACTCTGAGATGAGTTTTACATGTCCCCTTCTTTTGACCACATCACATGTCCTTTCTCCATAGACTCTAAGGGTAGTTCTGCACAAAACTGTTCATTTAAACAAGCAACTCCCTCTATTTATGCTGAATTTCTAGCAGAAGTAAAACAAAATATAATTTATCACTGAGCATTAAATAAAATTTCTGCTTACCTTTGGTATAGCCCAGGGGTAGGCACGCTTGGCTCTTCTATGACTCATGGACTTCAACTCCCAGAATTCCTGAGCAGGAATTCTGGGAGTTGAAGTCCATGAGTCATAGAAGAGCCAAGCGTGCCTACCCTTGGTATAGCCCATTGCAGTTATGATACATTGAATGTCCTGAGCACAATAGGTTGAGGGCCAAAGACTGTCCTAGATTAGTGTCTACCAGGTTATCTACCAATGACAATAGCATGTAGTGAAGCAATTTACATTGTCATCTGTCTTTCCCAGAACAGAACAGAACAGAACAGAACAGAAGGTTCCGCCTTCACTTTTCTTACCAAATATGAAAAGGGCATCCATCAGACCAGGAAAAGGGGGAAAAGGAATACAGAGTGCTAGATGAAATGGCAGTAAATATTTCAGAAAATTTATGAAGCCATTTTGTGAAAGGGGAATCTGCTAGAAGAGATTTTGCTACAGTACTAATAGCACTTTTTCTAGCAGTAAGCAGCCTTTCCCGAATGCCTGTATTTCATGTTCTAAAAAACAGCATGGGAGGAATTACTGCATGTTAGTTTCGTTCTGTATTTAGTTGAAGCATGATTGGGCTGAAAAACTGCAATTAGTGAACAAATTATTGTTCAGTGACTGATCACTCACTCATCCATCCCTCAAGCTCAAAGTAAATATAATCCTATTCTTCTTCTTTGATAATTCCCCCCCTTTATCCTCTGAAAGGGAATGTTTTGTTATCCATAAAATGGAAGGATAATGGTTATAACATTCCTGAAGATAATGTTCTGGTAGCACTAATAATGTACCTCTGAACCATAAAATATCTTTATCAAACATTCATTTTCTTCCTTTTCCTACTATCTTTGCCAGATCTTTGCATTTTTATTTTTATTTTTTTAAAAAAAAAACATTTTCATGTGAGCTGCTGATTAACTGTAATATTCTGAAGTTTCACAATATAAGGAAATTGCCTGCTTGGGAACCATAAAAAGTTAGTCTTTAAACAACAAGAACGAGAAAATAAGCTTTTTGGGTTTGTTTTAATACAGAGAGATTGAATTGCTCTATAGCTACCAAAAGAAAATCACAATCTTTCTAGGGAAAAGAAAACCAACTCATTCTAGTCTGATCATGTATATCATCTTGAAAGTTTTGTTGAATAACTGAAAATAATATAGCTGTCATGCAATATTTCCATGCCCAGGTTTATTGATAACCAAACATACAAACCTATCTAATATTCAGTTAGCCATTAGTCTACCTGACTGAATATATTCAGAATAAGGTGTTTAGGCTCAAAGTCTCAAATACAGGCATTACATTAGTGCAATATGTAGTCCATAAAAAACCATTCATTTAAGCAACCATTTGCTGTCACAATGGCATTGAAAAAAGCAATTTACAACCAGGCCTTACACTTACGACCATCCCTGAATTCATGTGATCAGAATTCAAACACTTGGCAGCCAGCATGTATTTGTGAGGATTTCAGCCTCCTGGGCTCCTATGACACCATCTGACTTCCAATAAGCAAAGTCAATGGTTGGAAGCCAGGTCTGCTTAACAACTGTACAATTGTCTTGCAGTGATCCGCTTAACCACCAAGGCAAAACAGGTCATAATATTGGGCATGAGTCATTTAACAACCATCTTGCTTAGCAATGTCAATTCTGGTGCTGCTTGTGGTTGTAAGTCAAGGACAACCCTGTAGTGGCTTTAGCAATTTCATTGCCATGACTGCTATACAACTGACACCTTGATGGGAGGATCATCCATGAACATCCAGCTAAGAGAACTGTGGAATAATATCCAGTGTTCATTATTTCCTCTTGATGAGAAAGTAGAGAAGTAAGGATGTCTTCACTGTGCGAAAAGCAGCTAATCAAAGGATGTACAGTGAGCTTATCAATAATGGCAACACTGAGCACACTTTTCCTGCATCATTAAAATGCACTGCTACTTTGACCTATCCATCAAAACGTTAGTGTCAGTCTCATTTCTCTTGTATTTGGGGCAGCTAATAGGATGTTATAAATAAGTAGAAAGCCAGTAGAAAATGTCAATGTCCTGTTTAATATTTCCAACTTTCAGGATAATTTCTGAGGGTTGGAATGGCTTTGAAGGTATCATCCTAGGCTTCTAGAAGCCACATTATTAATGGATTTTGCTAGCAGGATCAAAGATCTCATTCATATTTTCATGATCGATCTCAATTCTGCACCATTGCCTCTTGAAAGAAGCCAGTAAGGATTTCCAAGGTTGAATTCTCTGTATGAAAAAATAATTTAACCAAACAAAGCTTATTAACCTCTGTAGCTCCCAGGATGTAGTTTCCGTGTACTATCCGCTAGACCACTTGTTCTAATTATACCTTGTCACTTAATATTTCTCTCTTCGCTATCTCAGGGAACATATCTTACAGCATATAATGCCCATCCTCATCTTTTGAAACCTTTCAGATATGTTCTGCTCAGAAATCTATCCTCTAGTCATACTCAAGTGGCAAATTTTGGTGGATTATAAGCACCTACAAATTGAGTTAGGTAGGAGCCATGAGAAACCCATATTTACTCGGCCCTTGAATTCTTGCCACACAAAAAGGCAAAACATTTTTTTAGTCTGCAACTTTATTAGGAGGTGGAGAATAAAAGACCAACTGAATGTGTTTTAACAAATAACGAAGAAGGCAAACTCTATCAGCTGCATTTCAGCCATACCTGCCAGTACAAGTACAAAAACTAAATGAAGAAAAGCAGCATAGATTTAGGGAAAACACTCCTGTCCTGAGCAACCAGTCAAGACTGTTGACAAGGGCCTCATAAGATATATGATCTGCTTATCTTTCTCAATAACTCAATAACAACCAACTTGCTTCTTGAAGATAAGTTAGCCTGACTACATGGACCTTCTGAAGCACAAACCTTGTTGGTGGGTTTTCCTTCCTCTATAGACACCAAGGACTTTTATTGTCTGGAAACGACACAATTATGGAACTGTTCCTTTCCTGCTTTTGATCCCGGCTGAAGCTTGTGGGAAAATTCTTAATTACTCTGCAAGTACTGAACAACTTCACATTTTCTTAAATGCTGACTTGATTTTGTATCATTCACAGCAAAGGGCAGTGAGCTGCACCAACTAATACATCTTTTGCACACACATACACCCATCCTTTGGCATATAGCTGGTGTCAAGAGACATTCTTGGATATCAAGATTATGTTGGAGGCAGACCATTTTGGAGTGTGTGAATTTTGACATATTCAAGTTCATTTTGTAGGGAACCTTAGTATGCTAAGGTATGCTTCACTTTACCACGTGAGGTAAAAAAAATAAACAATGGGATGCATGTCTTAAACTCTTTGAGGAAAATTGGTTTATAGGTCTAACAAGGTATTAACTAAATGAATATGATACAGAGCTGATAAGAGGATTGTGAATTAATTGGAGTCTTCAAAAATTGTGTCCAACTCTGTCTTTATCAGTTCTGGAATTAATTTCAGATGGAATTGAACATAAGGCCAATCAAGGGTATAAAATGGTGGGAAATAGTTAAATTTAAGCTGAAAGTGTAAGGAGAGAGCCAAGATTCTGCTCTCTGAGAGAAGTAGGATGACACTTCCCACCCTCCCATTTCATGAACTATTTTGTGGCAGAGTAATCAATCTTCAAGATTTGCCTTTTGGACATGATGACTTGAAGGTAACAAGATACAAAATTACCTCTTAAGATACACTGCCTTAGTCTAATGGTAGAGATGGCCCTCCTTGGATTCTAATTTTTCAGCCATTATAGTTTTGGTGTCCTAACTATAGCATATGAAGTGTGGTACCAGGTAATATTGTCCAGACAATCCAGACAGTCAAAGATGATCAGTCTATCAAACATAGAGTGTGGCATAAATAGAACAGAAAAGCAGAGTTGGAAGGGACCTTGGAGGTCTTCTAGTCCAACCCACTGCTCAGGCAGGAAACCCTATACCATTTCAGACAAATGGTTGTCCAATTTCTTCTTAAACACCTCCAGTGTTCGAGTATTTACAACTTCTGGAGGCAAGTCGTTCCACTGATTAATTGTTCTATCATGAAATTTCTGCTTAGTTCTAGGTTGCTTCTCTTCTTGACTAGTTTCCATCCATTGCTTCTTGTCCTGCCTTCAGGCGTTTTGGAGAATAGGTTGTCACCCACCCCCCCACTCTTCTTCATGGCAGCCCCTGAGATATTGGAACACTGCTATCATGTCACTCCTACTCCTTCTTTTCATTAAACTAGACATAACCAAATCTTAAGATAAAACTTGCACCTATTTAGGTTCAGAGTTTGGCATGTTTGTTTGCAGAAAGTCTAACTATAGCACAAAATAAGTATTAGAAATACTAATGAGAAATATGCATTGATTTGCATCATATTTCAGATCCTTATGATAGGGACTTATAAATCATCCAATGCGCACTGATAGATACAGTTTACATTAACTAATATAAACAATATTGATATACAGCAAATATTTACCCAGGGATATGAAAAGCTGCCATCATTTTACAACCAAGCAGGTGTACTTTCTAAATCATTTAACTAACGTTTGCATGACACGTATATGCTTCATAAAACCGTACTGGCAGTTTCTGTCCCAAATAGTGCTATAAACACAGGATGGATATATGTAAGAGATATCAACACACATATACAGGGACATTTAAGTGGTATATATCCAGTAACACAGTAAATCACGTAATATGCCTGGGCAAGACAAAGTTTTAGCAGATGCATTCAGTCAACTCAATTGTTCAACAGATTAAATTTGATTACAATTAAACTTGGTTTTCTACATATGTGTCTCTTAATGTGATATGTGTATTGAGATTGATTTGTGACTTTAGGTACAACGTATTGTATGAACCCAGAATAAAGATTATTAAATGCTTGTATGTAACTAGAGCTTAATAAAGGCATTTTGCTTCATATTTACAGGAGATATTCATGATAGTCACCATTCTTTGTTATTTTGCAAATGGAACTGACAGAGATGACTATTGTCCTGGCTTGTTTATTCTGGTTCTTGAAATACTGAATAGAGATATAAGACAAGCAGAGAGAATTATGGGAGTAAAGATTAAAGAAAACTTAAAAGTTAAAGGCTTTTGCAGATAACTTGGAGAATACTTATTTTTTTTATTGACAGGTGTATTGATGTGGCTTATTTACTGCCTGAAAACCCGTGGATTCTACATGACATAAAAAAATACAATATAAAACAGTACAAATCAATATTAAAGTCAAATAAAATCCATAATTAATTTCCAAATTTAATAAGAAAATCCATACCTTCCAGGGCCCTCCACAGCTGTAGCTCCACAACTTTGTCAGTAACCTTTCCTCAGAAAGAAAGAAAAACTTGAGACCAGTGGGAGATTGTCCAATTTTGTTAGATCCAGGCCTGGCTTTTTGAAGTGTGAGTATTCCTTTAAGAGCCTCTGGCATCTCTCCATCCTTCAAATGAGTGTTGATTACAACATGGAGTAGTTCTTTTTATCAACCCAGCTGGTATTCAATGCACAAGTAGCTGGACTAAAATTATAGACAACTCTGTTCATTTCCTCAAATCTGCAAGCTTAAAACCTGCCTGTAACAGCACACTATTGCCTTTGTTATCTGCAAAGCTCTTGCCCTATTGGCTTCCAACTTGAGCAGTTTCAGCTGTGAAATTCTTGACCAGGTGATCACAATGAACACTGATTGCCTTTTTCCTCCTTTCACAAAAGGGCCTGGAAGTTTTAAACACTGCAGTTGTCTGATAATTCTGTAGCTATAGAATAGAATAGAACTGGAAGGGACCTTGGAGGTCTTCTAGTCCAGCCCCCTGATCAAGCAGGAGAACCAATACCATTTCAGATAAGTGACTGTCTAGTCTTTTCTTAAAAACCTCCAGTGATGGAGCACCCATGATTTCTGAAGGCAAGCTATTCCACTGGTTAATTGTCCACAATGTTAAGAAGTTTCTCCTTAGTTCCAGGTTGCTTCTCTCTTTGATTAGTTTCCAACCATTGCTTCTTGTCCTGCCCTCTGGTGCTTTGGAGAATAATTTGACCCCCTCTTCTTTGTGGCAGCCCCTCAAATACTGGAATAATGCTATCATGTCATTTTCCTTAGACTAGGCATAACCAATTCCTGCAGCCGTTCTTCATATGTTTTAGTCTCCAAGCCTTTGATCATCTTAGTTGCTCTTCTCTGAACTTTTTCCAAAGATATAATAAAAGCAGAAATGTACCTTATACCTTTATTGACACAAAGAAGACTTGAATTTGGATTTCTATTTCTATCTGGACCCATTCATTTATTTTCTGCTGATATCAGATATCACTTTACCCACTTTATTTTCCAGGGGAACTATGTATACAAAACAACTGTACAGTGTGGGTAATCCACACCTACAACAGTAAGTTTAGTGACTGGTCAAAGTTATCACAGTACTGAAAGAACTGACTTATGACTGTTTTTCATACTTATGACTGTTGCATATGTGGTCATATGACCAAAATTCAGACATTTGGCAACTGATTCATATTTATGACGGTTGCATTCCCCTTTTGCGACCTTCTGACCAGTGAAGTCAATGGGGGAAGCCAGTTTCACTTAACAACCATGTTACTAACTTAACAACTGCAGTGATTCACTTAACAACTGTGGCAAGAAAGTCATAAAATGGGACAAAATTCACCACAATTGAATCCCAAAAATTATGCTGTTAAGTGACAGAAATTTGTCTCACTTAGCAACATAAATGTTGGGCTCAATTGTGGTTGTATGTCGAGGACTACCTGTAGGGACAGCCAGGGAGAGGCCAAGCAGGGGTGATCTTGTTAATACCCTTGTTGCTTTTGTCTTCCAAAGATCAACCAAGTGTCCAAAAGGTTTGCACTTCAGAAGGCTGGATAGCTCCCCAACCAGAAACCTGCTAGACCCTTAAAAGTTGTCTTAGGTCATTTTCAGAGGCTCCTCCTCTGTGCAAAGTTAGTTCTGCAATTAATCCCATTGTCCTGAGGAAACCTGCCCATGGCCACAGACTGATTGAAAACTTTTCCTGAACCAGGTCCCTAAATCACAAGGTATCTATTGCAAGGTAGACACAGATTGAACGCACAGCCTCATGAGTCAGGATCATCTTGAATAACAAGAACGATTGCCTTTTATTCAATCCCAGGAAGGGGAGGAATACCTCCAGTACTACAGAATGGCTGAGTCCACAGTCACAGTCAATAAATAATGTTTGCCATGCAGCATGAAGAATGGTCTAATAACAAAGTCTCCAGCTTGTCTTTGGCTTAACATCGAAAGTAAGCATTTAGATCTGGGTCCTTTCAATAGCTAGGGTGGCTTGGTATATCACAACCACAACAACTTCTCTCCCCATGGATTGGGCTTGTATAAAAGGAAGTGGAAATGACTTTTAGGACACACACACACACACACACACACACACACAGAGCGCTGCCAATGGTTAGATAAAAGATACCTGAGTCTGGACCAAGAATGCAAGGTGAAGAAACATCTCAGATAAATTCTCACAATGGTGGGGAACGCACATTCAGACTTGCAAGATTCAGTTACTGTAGCTTTACAGTAAATCTACATTGTCCTAGGTTTCTTAGACTGATCTACTTTGAAGGGCTGAAAACCTGATAGAAAATATGAAATCTGTCTGGACTGATCTCTATGACCTCCCCACTTCTCATCCATCCAAGTTTCAGTCATGCATGCCAGTTCTGTCCTCATTCTCAACTAAAACATGGAGGAGGCTGGTTTTATTACAAACAGAATTGGCAAACTGGTTTTTTGCTCCTGTGACAAGACTTGGGGGCTATCAACTACCATCCATGGTCCAAACTAGCCCAGTCTTCTAACAACAAATGGTAGGTTTTCCACTCATCTTTTATAGCTGAAATGGTGGATGGTGGGCATGGAAAGGAATGAGAAATTTTGTGGAACACGAATGTTTCATTTGCCAATTCCATGGTTGTAGTAGATCCCACAACTTGAAACCTTGAAATAAATAATTCAATGGTCTCATCTTTCCTCAGTCTTCTGAATAAATGTGGCATGTAAATTTTCTTATCCACTTATTCACTGTGCTTCACAGAGAAGCAGAACATCCAAGCGATTCTCCCTCAGGAGATTGACCTCTTTCGCACTTGAAAGCTGGAAGTCTGATATTTTGAAAAGCAAGAGGATGTTAACATTTCAACGTTTATAACATCTGATCTCACTTGTAAAGAGGATGGAATTTGTTATAGGAGAACAGAAATAATGTATGTAGGAAAGGTCTCATGAGAATTCTTTTGCCAAAGCATCCTGCTGGTTCTTCATGTATCCCTGTCTCCATGTGACAATAAAATGAAAAATGTACATTAACTCTGTGCTTAATTGTGCTAATAAAGAGCTGAGAACAGAAGTTAGTTTCGGGTCTCCTAGGATATAGTGTTCATGTGAGAAGGAGGATTGGCAAATATTAATTTATTTCATTGAATAGATTGCATTTCTCATTATCTAAACTCTGGGCAGTTAAAAATACAGTATTACAACTGAATCTTCATGTCTGATGATAGAAGCCTTTATAAAGGCCAACAGGATTAGGGCTAATCTGATGATGTTTCAAAGACCAGGTGCCACAGCAGAAAAGTTTCTCTTCCTGGGTCCCACCAGAGAGCACTCTTTAATAGATGGAACCCATAACTTGTCTCTTCTACCAAATCTGATGGTATCCAGAGACATGTAGGTACATTTGGGGACAGGCAATCCTTTAGATGCTCCAAATATCAAGTTTGCAAAGAAGAAATTCTTAATGGAATAAGAAAGTTGATACAAAGAAACAGCTTGAAAATGGAAGCAATTATTTGCAGCTAAAATGGCAACATGGATTTCCCCCAACTGTTGGGGGGAAAAAACCCTGACTAGTGGCTATGGAAAAGTGACTAGCGATTCTAAAATGTATAGGAGAGTTTTTGTTCTGCTGAAGGTTCATTAGTTCTTGAGTATTTAGAAGTCCACCCAGCATTTGCAAATGCTGGATCTGGGGGAAACTCACCAAAGAAGAAAATTACCATTAAACGAATGACTAAACATGCCCATGCAATGTCATGGGTTATGTATCACAAGTTAGGTGAAAGATCGAATATTTAATTGTCAGTAGGTCACCCGTTCAATCCAGATCAACTTCCAGTTCATTCAACTAAGAGACATGGTAAAACACTAGTGAATCCTGCAAACTCTTTTCCTAACTCCAGATAGGAATAGTTTTAGTATTTCCCAACATGGAGAAACGCATACATTCTTGCCACTCATGTATACTAAGGTCTTCACTTTTAGAAGCTTTAGGATAAAAGTTATAATGTAGGCTGAACATGCTGATCTTCTATACCTTTATAACAACCTACTGTGCTGGAAAGGTGGATAGAAAACAGTTCCCTGAATAATGTGAAGCTATTAAGGGGTTGATCTTACATAGCTGGAAACTGGAGAACTGAAAGTGCTTTTCGCTGTTTTAAATAAAATAAGAGGGGGGGAAAACGGAATACCATGTGGCACTGCCTCTTTCAATTAAATCTTTAACATATCCTTTGACAAACTGAACTCTGTAAAAACCCCATATACTAACTGAAGACTTCTTTGTGTGTGTGTGTGTGGATGTCTTTTGTTATTCTGCTTCATCAACACACCCTTGAATGGTTTCATTCACATTGCTTTCTTAATTTACTTTTTCTGCCCATTTTGTGCCCAATTTTCTATTTTCATTGAGTAGCTGGGGCAACTAATGGGTTACTTATCACTACTGGGTTTTTCCCCCTCCCCCCATTATTTCAGGTTGCGATACTTTGGCTTGTGTATACTTTTTTTAAAAAAAATGTTTTCAACTGAAAAGCACATTTCTAGCTGCACTGTTATCTTTCTTGGTAACTGCTGTTATGGAAGGAATGTTTTTCGGTGATATTTCAGTTAGGTGTAAAAGACTTGACTAGGGACAAGTGCATCTGTTAATTCTGGTTTTATTTAATTTGTCCTTTGCCTAATCATAAATTCATTTTAGCCAGTTTTGGGATCAATTTAAAAATTTGATCTTTTACCCTTTTGGGGGGGGTATGCACACTTTTTCTTACAATAATGCATTTTGTAAAAACTTTCTACCATTATGAATATTTTTATTCATAATATGGTTGGGGTTAATTTGTGAATAATGCAAAATGCATTACAAAATTTTAAAATGTAAGAATTTTGTTGAGGAAGGTCATTTCCATGGTACAATGGGAACTTCTGAAGGCTCAAATTGGATACATTTATTAAAAACTAAAGAATTATATCATCATCTCTAAGTTACATTTCCCCCTCTGTATAACCTTCCTTATTTTTTTAAAAAAAATGATACTTCACCTAATGTACTTAGCCCTATATCTAGTTTTGCACTTATTTCAGAGGTGTCATGGACAGATATAGGTAGAGATTGCTTAGAAATATAGGTCCAAAGATAATTACATCCCTTTTAGAAGATAAGTGCTATAGACAGAAATTTTTTCACTTGAGTGCCTTGCTAGAATGAAAAGAAGTTTAAGTTGTGAATAGAACTTTAGGTCAACTACAGGGACAATTTTAAATTAGTTTCTGCTATTTTAGCATTCCAATCTTTTGTAAACCACCTTTTCCTGATTCCACTTCAATAGCCAACATGCAATTAAACACACACACACACACAAAAACATATATGGTCCCTTCTAAAATATCCAATATCTGCACACCTTGTTTGAATTTTGTGAGAACTTTCTGCTATTATGAAGATATTTGTGCATAATAATATGGTTGGGTTTGCTTTTTAAATAAAAAAAAATGCATTCTATAACTTTGAAAAGGAAAAAAAATGCTGAGGAAATGCACCTCAGTTTATGGATACGTTTTGAAGGTGCAACTTGGATAAAACCATTAAAAATTGGAGAATAGGAATTTGCATTGTCATCTCTAGGTTACATCCCCCTCGCTATATACCATTCTTATTTGTGTGGGAGTATAAGAAAATGTGTGAAAGCAGGCTAGTGTAAAATGAAATGTATTGCAATAGTGGCGAATATCTGTCACTCGGATGTAGGATGAGGATAAACAAACCTTCACCCTCATGAAATGTATTCTTAACCCAAACCCAACCCAGTACAATTTTAATTTTATGGATTAAATGAACTGAGTAACTATTGGGTTTAGAAACTTATTCTGGCTAAGTGAGTCATTCCTCTAGAATAAAATATATAAGATGCACAACTAAGTTACTCAGATAAGTTATGTCATTGTTTGCATGATGAAGTCATTTTTTAAAAAATGTATATAATAATAGTAATAAATAGCAACATCAGCACACACACAAGCCCACAAATGTGCACACATACATACATATTCAATTTAAACAAAAATAGAAAGGTGACGTGCTATAAATGTAGGCAGTAATCAGTCATTCCAGCAGAGTCAATATATACTTAAACTTAATGCAGTTTTTATCTCATCTCCAACTCCCCCCCCTTTTTTTTTTAAAAAAAAAAGGGATGGTTGTTGAGAAGATGGATGGACTACAGCTCCGGAGTCCTGGATGCAACAGATTTTCTGGATCTTTTCCAGTTAGGATTCAGGGTATGAGGTCAAAACTGCATTGACCATCTTGATGATCTCTGTAGGACCTGGATAAAGGGTGAGGTGATCTTGTTTGATTTATTGGCAGTTTCAGTACCATGAGCCCTGGTATCCCTCTGGGATAGTTGCAGTGGTTGGGAGTGAAAAAATATTGTTTTACCCTTTCTTAGCAATTGGATTCAGTCAGTGATGGTGGGAGGTGAGAGGCTTGGGCCCTTGGGAGCTTCGTAGCAGAGTGTTATAGTATTCTTGCCCTTGCTGTTTAACATGGAAGTCTGGAGACACATCATCTGCCAACATGCCGGTGATATTCAGAATATTTCCAAATGCAGTGGAGGACCTGACTCAAATCCTCAAAGCTATTAAGGATTGAAAAGGGAGAAGGAAGCCTGAACTAAATCCCAAACAAACAGAGTAGCTGTGGATTCATAAGTCCTTTCCAGAGACAGTCCAGTGTTGATGAGCTTGTACTTTCTGAGATTGAGCAGCCTTCAAATCTATAGTTCTCTTGTACTCAGAGCTCCTACTTGAATGGCAAGTAGAGGAGGGTATTTTTTTTAATTTTAATTCCATTTATATCCCGCCCTTCTCCGAAGACTCAGGGCGGCTTACAAGCTTAGCAGTAGCCTTCATTCTATGTATATCCTACAATTAGATCTTGTGAACCAGTTGCAGCCATTTTTGGAAGAGGAACTTCTTGGTCACTCATGCTCTTGTCACTTTTCAATTAGACGGTTGCAGTTTCTACTACATGGGATTGCCCTCGAAGATCCTTCAGATCTTTGACTGATTTAGTGTCTAGCAGCTTGAGAACCAATATAAGTGCCTCATTTTCCCATGTAATATTATTACAGAACCGCCAATCAGCTTTGGCCCTTAATGTCTCAGGTTGCTTTTTCTCTGCTTGCCCAGTGATATCTAATCAAAGGGGCTTGCTGAGTGTCCCAAATATCAGGAAATGCCAACTTCAGGGATTCCATGATGAAGCCTTCTTAGATGGATTCCTGGTTCTGAAATTGCCTTGCACCAAATATTTAAGCACTTCCATTTCTATTATACAGTATTACTTGAAGCTCTTATGCCTGGGATGGAGATAGCTGAGAATTTTGTTGTCCAAATGAGACACATATGGATCTTCTTGTTTTGATTTTTAGATTACTCACTTTTTATGGTTTCATATTGTATTCTAGTTTGCAAGATGCTCAGAGGTTTTCCCCCCTGAATTGGAATGGCTTAAGTGTCATTGTTTTCCAGTGTATTGTAATGTATGTATGTATGTGTGTGTGTGAGTGTATATATATATAATCCCATTTATATCCCGCCCTTCTCCGAAGACTCAGGGTGGCTTACAATCTAAGAAGCACAAATCAATGTGCTTAGCAATAGCCTTCATTCTATGTATATGCCTGCTTATTAGGGTTTTTGCCCCCCCCAAGCGGCATTATTACAAAGTCAGCTTATTGCCCCCAACAATCTGGGTCCTCATTTTACCTACTTCGGAAGGATGGAAGGCTGAGTCAACCTTGAGCCTGGTGGGATGCGAACCTGCACTAATTGCAGGCAGCTGGTGTTACTTAAGGAGGCATTAGCCCACTGCTCCACCAAGGCTCTGTACACACATACATACACACACTGCTCAAAAAAATAAAGGGAACACTTAAACAACACAATGTACCGTATTTAATAGTAGGATGTCTTATCTTGTGTTCCTATATATATATATATATATATATATATATATATATATATTCATCTTTCTTGTAGATTAAATTATTATAGGTATTACCATATGAAACAGCTAAAGAAAACATTCAATCCTTAGTTTAGGTGTGGCATCTCAACCACAAAATAATATGTTTATTTTCCCCCATCATTTTTGTTCTTTTATTGATAAAAACTACACAAAAGCTAACTGATCAGAATAATTAATTAAAAATAAATTGAACAATGTTACACATCCTTCTGTGATTTCCTTATTTTTCTCTTTTAAACCACGTCTTACTTCACATTTCACCGAAACATCCTTTTTTCTTGTCACCCCATCTTAATAATTTTGAACAGGTAGGGTATGCAATGCATTTCTCTATATCCAAAGTCTTCCCTTTCCCTTACATTTAGAAGTTCCACGTTCAGGTGTGAGCTCATATTGCATCATTAATCATCCCCCCTTTTTAAAGAGCCCCAAACATAACAGAAGTGTCAACAATGAATCACAATGAAGATAAGAAAAAAAGTCAAATGTCACCCCGCCTCAAAAATGTACAGCATGTGTTTTAAATGTACATGCACCCCAAGTTTTGTCAGTTATGCATCTTGGTTCTTTTACAGAATTGTCAGTGTCCGTTTGCTTCAATAAATGCCTTTGACACCATATTTGGAATTGGAATTTATAAGACAGATTTTGCATTCTAAAGAAATAAAGAAGTGAGAAAAATTGATTTGGTATGTTCCAACCTGAAAAGGGGGCAAATGTTAAAGGAAACCTCTAAGACTAATAAACAATTATAAACAAATAATACTTCACTCTGTATTTGGTAGACCCCCCCTTCCCAGTCCCCGTATACCCCAAAGTGGCATCTGTGGTTCTCTTCCATCAGAACCGTGCAATGTAGAAAAATCAAATATACAAACACAACTTTTAATCCATCCCTTTATGTTGCTAGAGTGAAATCTAACTTCTTCTTTTTTTTCCATATAAGAACTCAACAATCTTTTTGTTCGTTTTATATTTACACCAAGAAGTTTGTTCAACAATTTAAAACCAAAGGACATTTTGGAATTCACCAAGCTATACTGCCAGGTCACCAGATTGAATTTCCAGTGTTCTGTGAGACATCCGCCATTTTGTTCTCTTTCTGTGGTTTTGGATTGAGAACACTTTTCCCCCCCCACTGGAACAGTTCAAAATGTCTTCTTGCGCCTTTCACCTCTTGAATCAAAGGGTCATTTTTCCCTACAGAGGGGAAAATAAGAACCCTCTCACACATTCTTCTTCATTTTCATCCAGAAGGCATTCCATCAGTTTGGTATTCTCTCAATGTAAATAGCTGGTGCAGCAGAACGTGCGATGGTAGCGATGAAACTGTGATCTCGACTCAGCTCCAAGTTGGTGCCTTCAGCCTGGTCTCGGGAGATAGTGTCATATCCCTTATTTACATGGAGAGGCTTATGAGCTTGGCAGTATCCAATCACTGGTTGGTCATAGCTGTAATAGGGCAAAGTCTTCATATGATGAGGGACCTGGGAAGAGACAGATTAACATAATTTTAGAAGAATGTGTATGTTAAAGCTTAGCACCAAAAAGACAGTGTAGGTTGTGACAAGAGAAGTGTTTCAAAGAGTGCTTTGAATTACTAAGGGAAAATCCTTTATTTACCTAGGTAATAATTCCCTTAGCAATTGTTTTTATAGCTGTTAAAGTCAAACATTGGTTGAATTAGATATTTAGCTTATGGTTTGCTTGTCTACACCTGCATCTGGGAATGTGAACATTGGTTTTACTCTGAAGAATCATATGGATACTACAAGCACATTGCTACTCATATAAACCTAGGAACCAACACTGTTTAATCCACACAAGATAAAAATAGTAACAAAATTGTGTCCCTCAGAGATATTGGGAATATAGGACTGAGATGAAACGAAAACGTTTGGCATGAAACTATTTTATTTAATTTTCAAGGGTTTAGAGATTATTAAATGCTACAAACTATGTCGGATTTCTGTTTTAGCTATCCATCTATACATTCATTTATCTCCCATCTTTTGTCTTTATCTCCTGGATTGATGAAAAAAATGATAAGGCTTCCTGTGTACTTGGCATTTAGTTCACCATTTTTAAATTTTATTTTGCAGTTGAAACACATGGCTATAGCAGTCAATCATTTTCAGAGAGGGAGAGAGAATGATCATGAAAGGAAACTCTTTTTAGTTCCAAACTCCCCTAAGTCATAATGCCTTTCACCAAAATTCCATTTGCAGATTGCAAGAATTAGTAAACTGGAATGTCAACAGAGGTTAAATTTCAAGATGGCAGCCAAAACAATACGACTGAAGCCTCATTGTTTTAAAGAAAGTAGCACAGCTTTGATTGCATAGTTGTGGCTAACATGTTGACTTTTTTGATGTGCCCTGTGGATGTCCCTGCTCTAACTAATATTGCAAGCCAGTGGATGTTGTGTTTAGTTCCTCCCACCCTGAAATAAAACTCAATAATGTAGCCGAAATTAACAAGGTAAGGCACAGAAAATTGTGGTTTTGTTTTTTCCTCCAAATTGGAGATAAAAGCTTCTGAATCATACCATTAAATCTAATTGTATTCTGAACTGCCATTGCCCCATTAAATTGCATTTCCAGTATTTTTTTTCAACTTCTCTTCCAAACCTTTTTTATATATAAATATCCCTTCAAATCGTATGTTTTTCAATGAAAACAAAGTGAAGACTTCCAAAACAGGTGAAGCTGGTTTTAAGAAAGAAAGAGGAATGCTGTCAGGGAAATGAACCTCAGGCTCCAAACAGTATCCTGCCAGAGCAGTGGGTTGGACTAGATGACCTCCAAGTTCCTCCTCTGAACTCACATCTGGAGAGGGTGGGTTGGTAGGTGGGGCAAATCCATGACACAGGATAAAAAAACAAACAACTCTTCCAACAAAACTCCTTAAGTAAACTATTAATCCTCCTTAGTAACTGCACACTGACCCAAATGCCAGGATAAACAGCCAGGTCAATATCATTATTGAGTAATCACAAGTTGTTTATGATTTTAGTTGAAAGACTAAAAATAATTTTGCAAGAATTTATTCATGAAGATCAATGTTGGTTTTTCAGTAAAAGATAAAGGATACTGTTAGAACTGTGTTGGATATTTTGGAATATTTGGAATTACATAATGAAAAACAAGCCACAATGATCTTTTTTAGATGCAGAGAAGGCTTTTGCTAATATGAATTAGATTTTTTTTTGGTTTGAGTTTTGGAAGATACGAATTTTGAGGAGAACTTTAGAAAATGAGTAGGATTGATTTAAACTTCAAGAAAGCAGAAATAACTATTAATGGAGATCTAACAAACAAGAGAGGGGTGTTCATTGTCCCCTTTCTCTTTCTTTTAGTTCTTGAAATATTGAATAGAGGCATAAGGCAACATGAGAAGACTGTGGGCATAAATATTAAAAAGAAATATAAAAGTTAAGAGCTTTTGTAGATGTCTTGGTGCTCGTTTTGGAACATTTAAAGAGAACTGGGTTATCAATGATAAATTTAAAAAATGGTGCATTGGCAGGTTTAAAGATTAATAACCAGAAGATAAAAATGTTAACAATACAAGACCAAAGGGAATTGAGGAATAAAATGGGTTCCATGACTGAGAAGGTGGTTAAATATTTAGGTATTACTATATGAACTATATGTTATTTAAAAACAATTATGTTAACACATGGAATGAAGTTAAAAATGAAATATTAAGAATGGGAGGAAATTATAACTGTCATTGTTGGGGAGAATTGCTATGATTAAGAGGAATGTTTTACCTAGAATGTTATTTTTATTTCAGACAATACCTGTTTTGACAAGTGATGCACCATTTAAACAATGGCAGAAGGATATATCTAAATTTATGTGGCATGGGAAAAGCACAAGTTAAATATAAAATATGACAAGATATAAAGTGAAGGATTGGATCTACTTGATTTGTAAGAGCAAGATTTTCTAAGAAAGAAATCTTGTAGTTTGCTACAAAATACTTATAGATGCTTCCTCAATTAAAGGAGCTAATGAAATGATTATATAAGTAAATATTAATGGCTTATAACCCCCTTTTCTTCTAGAAACATGGTATGATATATTTTTCTATCTTTTTATTTTAATTTACCCTCTGACCATTAGGAATCTTGGGTTTCTCCACCAAATGGGTGTCACATTTCTTCATGAGAACAATTCTTCATAGGTGGTCATTGTTCTGTTTTCCCAGACAGATATTAAATCTAATTTCAGGTGAAGCTCTTAACCTTACAGACTATTACTTAGAGAAGTAACAATCAATAAGTCCATTAGTGTGGAATGAAGAGATATAATTACTGCAGCCTTCAGGGAACTTGTTAAATGCAGTAGTTGTATCAAGAATGATGCTCTTGAAGGATGCTCTTAATCATAAAGATATCATCATCACTACTCTCTATATTTTTATTCTTTGGAAAGAAACAAATCACGTTTGGTAGCAAACTGATCATTCACTGAAACATTAATTGTTGCATCTTTATGGATTAACCCTTGGATGGCAGGACTTCAGTGTTCCTAAACTTAGTTCCATAAAAACTTCTTCAATGAGAATTTTAAATTCTTTATTGGTACTAATCACCCTTTTCTGTCAAACATATGGTAACTCAAGTAGAATCTTAAGAGCCAAATAATGTTGTGGACTTGTAGATGGTTGGTATCCTATGGAGATACTCTTAGAACAGTTCTAGCTAGCAGTAGGGCACTTGTGCAATGTGCAATCTAGTGCACAACACAGGATGTGTTGCTTTTCTGCTTTCAGTGTGTTTGTACAGAATAAGACTGTACTGCTTCTTCATAGAGAAGTGTGGCTCACCATGATCAATTTTCATCATTCTTTGCAAACAGCTAATTGCAATTGACTTGATTTGGACTCCAGTATAGGGGCAGGACATAGAAAAGTGACCTTCAATATAACTTGTCCTCTTCTTACAGATTCTTTTCAGGTTCTGAATCTTGAAGAGATGGATGACATATATATGGAAAGTCAACGGTCATCATTTCTTTGTTATACCCTTGATACTCAGGACCTGGTTACGGGAGATGACAATTGCTTTTTTGAGTGAGGAATATGCTTCCCTTTGCTTAAAGGAGGCAGTTGTATGACTTTTATTGAAAACATTTTCTGTCCAGCAGAATCCAGAAGATCATTAGAAGTTAACCTCTAACCCTCCATTCTTCAATAAGGTGATTTAGAAGATGGTGGCCTTCCAGCATGATGACTGATCTATGCCAGAAGCTAAATGGGAGACTACAAATTGGCACATGAAGCACTGTTTTGCAGTGGTTCTGATCCATCCAGTCAGGATGTACCTCAGAAGGTGCTTGAGGGATTAGTATTTATAACCTAGATGATATCACTCAGGGTTCCATCTGCCTTAATGCAATTTAACATCTACATGAAACTTCTATGGTCATTTTAAGCTTGGAATGGGATCTCATCAGTATACCAGCTCTAGTGCTTTATCATCAGATCCCAAGAAGTTTTGAATATTGCTTAAAAGTGAATTATGAAGAAAAATGAGGAAGAACATTAAATTAAATCAAGACAAGATGGATATGCTGTTAATAAGGAGAATGCTGAACTAAGAGTAAAGCCTATTTGGATGGTTATTGGATCTTTCTAATTCTAGTCCAGCCTTTTAACTAAAGTAATTTTTCCTGTTGTTTTGGAACTGGTACCTGTTTATCACTATTTACATGCATGTTGTGAAAATATCAGTGTTTCTGCTGAGGTGGGATAGAGGGAGAAGACTTGGATTGCTTACTAAAGAAGTCAAATTATATATTTCAGGGAAGGACGCCAAAGCTAAAAACCCTATCCTATATTTAAGTTTTCCTTTCTTAGTGAAAGGTTATTGTCTTTGTGTGTGTATGCATGTGTATGGGTTTTTATTTGATCTGGCATTCTGTTTGCCTATTGCAAAAATAAATCTCTGTTGAAATAAGTGAGATGACATGTATTTATCACCAAACTGTATTCTTATTCATATTATCTGCATTTAGCTTCTTCTAAACAAATTATATACCCACCACTTGTATCACATCTAATAATATCCAGTTAAATATATGGTTCATTTATTTAATGTGGTGGAACAAATATAAGACAATTTGAAAATGTTTTCTCATGTCACTGGTAGAGAAAGGAAAGAAAGAAAGAAAGAAAGAAAGAAAGAAAGAAAGAAAGAAAGAAAGAAAGAAAGAAAGAAAGAAAGAATTCACACACTTATCCAAACATACAGAGCTAGCATTTCAACAAACTATAATAGAGAGCTAAGTCTTTTTAAATTCCTGTTTAATGTCAATTTTGAGGATGAAACATTGTAAATCATCAAAAAATACTGCAGTCACATGCTTATTTACAAAGGAGTAGGTCCTGTTGATCTGAGCAACCTACTTCTGTAGAGCTTGCTACTAAATGGTAGAAACATTACAATTTTGATTCTGTATGTTACAAGAGGGAATGATTCAAATGGGGGAAAAGGTAAATTTATTTGGTAAAGTTGGCAACCTATTCTGTGGCAACCTGTGCACAGTAAACATGTGGCATCAGCACTACTAAATGTTCAAGAACAAAAGCACTAGAAAATAATTAAAATAATTCTTTGTTGTTAAAGATCCCATTTTCCTTAAATCTCCTAAAAAAGCTGTGACATGTATACATTTTTGTAAAAAAAAATGGATTATTTCAAAAGTTTGTAACGTTCTTCAAAAAATTGAATGGATGTTCCTATAGATCAGGAGTGTCAAACTGCCGGCCCATGGGCTGGATGCATCATAGCAAAACCGCACCCACCCCATTGCCGGCAATGGCAAAAAAAGTTGTGATACATCACAACATGTCACGTGACATTGAGAGTTTGACATTTTTCTTCTTCTTTACCTATGCACTATTTCTCTAAAAGAGAGAGTGACAAAAAAGAAAAAGAAAAAAAAGAACTGCCTGTTTTTTTAGACATTATACAAAGATGGGATTGATCAAAGATAATGTCTTCTTGTCTTTTCCAGATAATGGAGTAATCTTAACTTCTATCTCATGTTCCACAAATATTATCATCACAATAGGGCACCTGTTTGTCAGGAAGATTGTTGAGTGCTGTGTCAAAGTCTACCTTGCACTTTCTCAACTACCTTTGTTTAAAAAAACCAAAAACCCTTCAGGTTTACACGGAATGTTGTGAGTACTTGGAGATTTCTTTTGAATTTCTCTTGATCATGATCACTGGTGGGATTCAGCCAGTTCGCACCAGTTCGGTAGAACCGGTAGCTAAATTTTGTTGAGTTCAGAGAAGTGGCTGAACCCACACTGCTTCTGGAAGTCCGTTCTAGGCCTCAGAGTTCTGGAGGCCTCCCAGGCCTAGAACGGCCCACCAGAAGTGCACGGATGTCACTTTCGGAAGTCCATTCTAGGCCCTGCATCCACGCAAAGAACCGGATGTTCAGATATTTGAATCCCACCACTGATCATGATTCTGAGATGACTTTATAACTGCAGATGGATTGCTTTTACTGTTCCATGTCTTTCCATCATACTGATGTTTTGCTAACTATCCATATTTTCTGAAAAAGCATCACGGGAAGAGCCATCTTCTGATAACAGAACTGAAACATATTAATCTGGAGATGTTGTAGATTGCTGCAAATATGTCAAAAATTGAAAGGCAGGATATTCAATATTCCTAGGGACCAACACCTAATTAAAGAATTGCAAGAACGCCACATCTCATCCATGAAAATTTCATCAATATTCTCTTTCCTTTGAAAAATATTTGGAAAGGCAGGTCTCTTTCATCAAACGGAATGTGAATTGACAAAAAAAGAATGCAGGTGAATTTTTCTGCGTGGAATTAAAACAGAACAGCCCCCAAGGCTTCCTTACAAACAAAGATCATTTCTTAATCAAACATCTCTTTGAAATGTTTGAATAGAAGAACTATCAACATCTGAAAATCTGAAAATGTCCCTCCTACCAGCAGCTATAAAGACCAGAAGGGTTACAAGCGAATTCTTCCCTAACAGAAAATGTTTCACCCCAAAGGAGGACAAAAGTGGCAACTGATTATGACGATGACAACAAGAAGAACTGCATAGATCAGAGGTCTTCAAACTTGGCCCTTTTATGACTTGTGGACTTCAACTCCCAGAATTCCTCAGCCAGTGTGCCTGGCTGAGGAATTCTGGGAGTTGAAGTCCACAAGTCATAAAAGGGCCAAGTTTGAAGACCCCTGGCCTAGATAATATGTACCAAAAAACAGCTAATCAGCAGCAGCAGAAGGAAAAGGAGGATCAGTTACGTGCGGCAGGTTGGACGGCTCCTCAAATCCAGCTTCTGATTTCAGTTGCGTTATAAAGTTCTTTTGATGTTTCTTTCCGAATGTTGTCACCATGACCAAAACTCTTTACTCACATGGGCTGATTAAAAATGCAATAAAAATAAGGTGGACAAAATGTTGGTATTTATTTATTTATATCCTGTCTTTTATATCCTGAGCCCTGGTGGTGCAGTGGTTAGAGTGCAGTACTGCAGGCTACTTCTGCTGACGGCTGGCTGACAGCAGTTTAGTAGTTCAAGTCTCACTGGCTCAAGGTTGACTCAGCCTGCCATCCTTCCAAGGTTGGTAAAAGGAGGACCCAGATTGTTCAAGGGCACTATGCTGACTCTGTAAGCCCCTTAGAGAGGGCTGTAAAGCACTGTGAAATGGTATATAAGCCTAAGTGCAGTGCTATTTGTGCTATTGCTACAAATAAGTCAAGGCAATGAACATATCATACACACTTTCCTCTTCCTGTTTTCCTCACCACAACCCTGTGAGGTGGAGTGGGCTGAAAGAGAGTGACTGGCCCAAGGTCATCCGGCTGACTTTCATGGCCAAGGTGAGACTTGAACTCATGGTCTTCTGCTTTGTAGCCTGGTGTCTTAACCGCTGGATCAAACTGGCTCTCATTGCCTACATCAGGGGTCTTCAAACTTGTCCCTTTTATGACTTGGGGACTTCAATTCCCAGAAATATATAATTTCCACCTTCCTTTCCTTTCAGCCTTTTCCTCTGTGCAGTACCCACTGTTGAATAGGGACCACTAGGCTGGTTGAACATAAAAAGATAGTAAGCACAGAGAAGCGCTTCTCTTAACTGAAATACTTTAGTCTGTCACTGTTCAGAAAGACTCACAGAAGTAGCAATGTCCAGCTAGCTCCTTGTAGTTTTTTAAAAAGGAAAAGAACAAAAATATGCATGATTGGGCAAAAGCATTCAAAAATTTATCCTGCTGAAGAGACTCTCTTTTTATCCTGGGTGGATATTGGTCTCATTAACTCTTGAGAGAATTAGACTCTCATGCTGAGACAGTAACTCAACTGTTTCGGCCAGTCAAACAATGACTCACAGACAAAGAAGAGAAGTTGCATTCCTTCAGAAACAAAATGTGTGTGTGTGTGTGTGATCTAATTTCACAAGTAGGAGCACCTCCTCACTCTTTTCTTTGGGTAGTGCAGTTAAGGCAGCGTTTCTTAACATACGCTGTGTGGACTTCAGCTCTCAGAATTCCTTAGCCAGTTTTAGCAGCTATAGGTGAATGAAGTATTAAGGTATCATTTAAAGTGTCATGAACAGTAAACCTATTTCACAAACATTAATCAATTCTTAACAATGAAAAGTGATGCATTGGTTTACAAGAATAAGTCACAACATCTGAAAAATTGTTGACAGTGTCTAGAATCCCTTGTTTTGCTTTTATAATTCATCTAAACAGCTTTTAAATGGTTCTATTAAATGGCTTATGTAAAAATTAAAAGGAGGGACTCAACCAATGTTAGAAAATAAATGATACATTTTTCTCTTGCCTTAATCATATTCCATAGGTGTTTTGTCTATCAGAGATCAGGCAAGCAGAAAATTAATGAAGTTTCCCCAGACTTTCAGGCAAAGAATATTTTTAAACCATTATATTTATTTATTTTTATTTTTCTTGTTAATAATCTCTATCCCCTTCATGGATTACTGCCTTGTCGTGGCGAAGGGGCTTGCGTAATTCAATGAAGCTATGAGCTATGCCGTGCAGGGCCACCCAAGACGGACAGGTCATAGCCGAGAGTTCTGACAAAACGTGATCCACTGGAGAAGGAAATGGCAACCCACTCCAGTATCTTTGCCATGAAAACCCTATGGACAGTACCAAAAGGCAAAACGATATGACGCTGGAAGATGAGCCCCTCAGGTCGGAAGGCGTCCAATATGCTACTGGGGAAGAGCAGAGGGCTAGTACTAGTAGCGCCAGAAAGAATGAAGCGACTGGGCCAAAGCCGAAAGGACGCTCAGCTGTGGATGTGTCTGGTGGTGAAAGGAAAGTCCGATGCTGTAAAGATTTTTTCTCCATAGGAACCTGGAATGTAAGATCCATGAATCAAGGAAAGCTGGACGTGGTCAAACAAGAGATGACAAGACTGAACATCGACATCTTAGGCATCAGCGAACTAAAATGGACAGGAATGGGTGAATTTAATTCAGATGACCATCAGGTATACTACTGCGGGCAAGAATCCCTCAGAAGAAATGGAGTAGCCTTCATAGTCAATAAAAGAGTAGGAAAAGCAATACTGGGATACAATCCTCAAAATGACAGAATGATCTCAGTTCGAATCCAAGGCAAACCATTCAATATCACAGTAGTCCAAGTCTATGCCCCAACCACCAGTGCTGAAGAGGATGAAATTGACCGGTTCTATGAAGCCCTACAGCACCTTATAGAACTAACACCAAAAAATGATGTCCTTATCATCATGGGGGATTGGAATGCTAAAGTAGGAAGCCAAAAGATAACTGGAATAACAGGCAAGTTTGGCCTTGGAGTACAAAATGAAGCAGGGCACAGGCTGATAGAATTTTGTCAAGAGAATACGATGGTCATAGCAAACACTCTTTTCCAACAACCCAAGAGACGGCTCTACACATGGACATCTCCAGACGGTCAACACAGAAATCAGATTGACTATATGCTCTGCAGCCAAAGATGGAGAAGCTCTATACAGTCAGTAAAAACAAGACCAGGAGCTGACTGTGGCTCAGACCACGAGCTTCTCCTTGCAAAGTTTAGGCTTAAACTGAAGAAAGTAGGGAAAAGCACTAGGCCACTCAGGTATGAATTAAATCATATCCCTGTTGAATATACAGTAGAGGTGACAAATAGATTTAAGGAATTAGATCTGATAGACAGAGTGCCTGAAGAACTATGGACAGAGGTTCGCGACATTGTACAACAGGTAGCAACCAAAACCATCCCAAAGAAAAAGAAATGCAAGAAAGCAAAATGGCTGTCTGAGGAAGCTTTGCAAATAGCTGAGGAAAGGAGGGAAGCGAAAGGCAAGGGAGAAAAAGAAAGATACGCCCAACTGAATGCAGAATTCCAGAGAATAGCTAGAAGAGATAAGAATGCCTTCTTAAATGAACAGTGCAAAGAAATAGAAGAAAACAATAGAATAGGGAGGACCAGAGATCTTTTCAAGAAAATTGGAGAGATGAAGGGAACGTTTAATGCAAAAATGGGCATGATAAAGGACCAAAATGGCAGGGACCTAACAGAGGCAGAAGAGATTAAGAAGAGGTGGCAAAATTACACAGAAGAACTATACAAGAATGAGCTTAACGTCCCAGATAAACACAATGAGGTGGTCACTGACCTCGAGCCAGACATCCTAGAATGTGAAGTGAAGTGGGCCTTAGAAAAGCTGAGCAACAACAAAGCTAGTGGAGGTGACAGTATTCCAGCTGAGCTATTCAAAATCTTAAAAGACAATGCAGTAAAAGTGCTACACTCAATTTGCCAGCAAATTTGGAAAACCCAACAGTGGCCACAGGATTGGAAAAGATCAGTTTACATTCCAATTCCAAAGAAAGGCAGTGCCAAAGAATGTTCAAACTATCGCACCATTGCACTCATTTCTCATGCTAGCAAAGTCATGCTTAAAATCCTACAAGCTAGACTTCAGCAGTATGTGGATCGAGAACTACCAGAAGTACAGGCAGGATTTCGAAGAGGCAGAGGAACTAGAGATCAAATTGCCAACATACGCTGGATCATGGAGAAAGCTAGAGAGTTCCAGAAAAACATCTACTTCTGCTTCATTGACTACGCTAAAGCCTTTGATTGTGTGGATCATAACAAACTGTGGCAAGTTCTTAAAGAGATGGGAGTACCAGACCATCTTATTTGTCTCTTGAGAAATCTATATGCGGGTCAAGAAGCAACAGTGAGAACTGGACATGGAACCACTGATTGGTTCAAAATTGGGAAAGGAGTCCGGCAAGGCTGTATACTGTCGCCCTGCCTATTTAACTTATATGCAGAGCACATCATGAGAAAGGCAGGGCTAGATGAATCAAAAGTTGGAATTAAGATTGCCGGAAGAAATATCAACAACCTAAGATACGCAGATGATACCACTCTAATGGCAGAAAGTGAAGAAGAACTAAAGAGCCTCTTGTTGCGGGTGAAGAAGGAGAGTGCAAAACTTGGGTTGAAACTTAACATTAAGAAAACCAAGATCATGGCATCTGGCCCTCTCAATTCCTGGCAAATAGATGGGGAAGAAATGGAGGTAGTGACAGATTTTATTTTCCTGGGCTCCAAGATCACTGCAGATGGGGACTGTAGCCAAGAAATTAAAAGACGCTTGCTCCTGGGGAGGAAAGCCATGGCAAATCTAGACAGCACACTAAAAAGCAGAGACATCACCCTGTCAACAAAAGTGCGTATAGTCAAGGCTATGGTCTTCCCAGTTGCAATGTATGGCAGTGAAAGTTGGACCATAAGAAAGGCTGAGCGCCAAAGAATTGAGGCCTTTGAACTATGGTGCTGGAGAAGACTCCTGCGAGTCCCTTGGACTGCAAGGCGATCAAACCGGTCAGTCCTAGAGGAGATCAATCCTGACTGCTCTTTAGAAGGCCAGATCCTGAAGCTAAAACTCAAATACTTTGGCCACCTAATGAGAAGGAAGGACTCATTGGAGAAGAGCCTAATGCTGGGAAAGATTGAAGGCAATAGAAGAAGGGGACGACAGAGAATGAGGTGGCTGGATGGAGTCACTGAAGCAGTAGGCGTGAGCTTAAATGGACTCCAGAAGATGGTAGAGGACAGGAAGGCCTGGAGGAATGTTGTCCATAGGGTCGCGATGGGTCGGACACGACTTCGCAGCTAACAACAACAACAACAATCTCTATAAAACAAATGGGTTTTTTTATTCCATTGGGCATGTCTCTCCTGTCCTATTTATCAAGAAAGGCATGCACAAGCTCCAGGAGGAAATTAAAGTAAAACATAGCAAGAGAGCTATTTGCAAATTAATTTCCATTTCAACAAAATCTCCTTTGAATTAAGTTTAACTCCTGGTAACTACCTGTCAAGAATTTAGAGCCATTTACAGGGTGGGTGGTATATGTATGTATGTATGTGTGTGTGTGTGTGTGTGTGTGTGTGAAAAGTCATGGTGTAGGCTGTAACTGTGCCGTCAAAACCCTATTCACACACAACACACATAAAATAGAGGTGGGACTTCAATAATGTATTCATTGCAGCCATCTTGACTTTCCTATTTTACATACCTAGGAACATAGAATTGGTTTTTAATTATCTTTTGGTTTGATTCTTATATTAGAGAAAGAAGGGAAATTATGAAACAATTTCCCATTAAGATTAAGGAACCACTGTTCTCCCAAGAAAACTTATTTATTTTTCACATTAAGGTGAGATAATAAAAAAAGTTTTAATCATGTAATATTCTGCTCTGAGTATGAAATATTATTTAATTAATAAGGCATCAGACGGTTTATTATGTTCATGTTACTCTTATTAGCCTGTCATTGTTAAATGCACTTTCAAATCAGTCTCAATCTTCTTCCTCTTCCAGAGCTTCTTTTAAACACAGTCTATCTATAGAAGCAGATATTCCTAAAATTAACATCAGGATTCATTGTTAAAACTATCCCTTGATATGTTAAATCTCCAAATGATAGTTTCATGCAGTTCTACTTTCTATCAATCCATTTTATCTTTGCTCATTCATTCATTCATTCATTCATTCATTCATTCATTCCTCCATTTGTTTATTATTTTCCTAGGCAGAAAGGCACACTTCAAAACAAAATTCTGGACTACAGCTTCTAATCTTTTTTCACTTTCTAATATGGCCTTTCAGAACCACATGGGACCAAGAAACATTTTTGAAAATCAAGTTCTTGCCCAAAGTTGAATTTGCAGCATGCCAACAGAGGTATTTATCGATATAAAGCTTCCAGGATCATCATGTTGCCTTAACCTTGCTTACAATTAATAGTCCTAAAGCAAAATAGTCCTAAAGTAGAAGAATATAGCTGGACAAACCATCTCTGAGGGACTACGGAAAGACCCGAGCCCATATAGCAGGAGGAAAATTAAAATAAATAAATAAATGTAAGTGAGAACATGCAAAGTGCTCTTCAAATATCTATGCTGACAGCACAGAAATTGAAACCCAGTTGTACGTCCCCTGGAATTAACAGGCTGACATCCTAAGCAACTTTCTAATAAATAGGAACTTTCTTTTAATGGCATCCATTGATTTTTGATCTCACAATTCCATCTGGCTCTAGTTCTCTGGCTTTTCTTTTTACGTCTCTAAATGTATGGTTAACACAGATTTTAAAAACGTATCTAAATGCATATTTCAAAGTTTGTCAAGGACTGGAAATAGCCTATTTTTAATTCATTCTTTCTGCCAGTATGGTGCTACCCATATGTTAAGAAAGGAAATTGCCATTAATTTTAAGTTTTAATTAGGATGATATATGCAAGTGAATGAAATAGGAAAGTTACTGGTTGGATAAGAAATAAGTAAAAATTCACTAAGAAAAGTAAGATTCACTTCGAAGGAATTATAAATATGATCAAGCTTCAGTTACCACAATGAAGGAATGCCACAGCATTCTATGCAAGGAAAATAGTGTGATGTGTTGCTTTTTTCATAGCTAAATTTAGCCTCTTCCTAATCTATGGCCTTATTTATTTATCTTGCACATGCCTTCTCTAGTTCCTTGTACAAACCAATTTCCTCAAACTTTCAGGCTGCAAAAAAATCGCCTCCACAAACATTTCTGGCGAGCAGAGGAAGAGGAAGCTAGGTTGAAAGGTATTAGAAGGACATGATACTTTGTCCCTCTGAAAACTGCCTAGTGATGAAGCAGAATATGATTATGCTGCATTTTGGAAAATGAGGTGGGGAGGGGGAGAGAGAATTAAGAAGAAGGCAAATACATTTTAATCTCATCTTTGATCAGACTGGCTGCAATGATTCTAAATGCAAAACAATTTCCTGGTGTTGCTGTTAGCCTTTGCTTGTGATGAATTCCAAGTATAAGTAAAAAAAAAAGAAAAGAAAGGAAATTCTACAGGGAAAGCCAACTTGCCTTGTTGCATGTGAAAAGCACAAAGAACTCTTGTGGGAAAAATATCTGTAGCTCATGTCAATAAGAGACAGCATGCTTGACCGAATCCTAAACCAGCCAGCCATGATCTGAGCAGTCTCAGGCTAGTCTAATATTCTACAAACGTGTGGAGAAGAAGGAAAAAAAGAAGTTCTGAGTCCAAACAAAAATTAATTCCTTCCTTCCTTCCTTCCTTCCTTCCTTCCTTCCTTCCTTCCTTCCTTCCTTCCTTCCTTCCTTCCTTCCTTCTTCTCTCCCTCCCTCCCTCCCTCCCTCCCTTCCTCCCTTTCCATCCATCTCTCCATCCATCCACATTAAATGTAGGGTTCTTGTGTGACCCAAAGGGCAATTTTTGCCTTTCTTTGGGTTCCGTTTACATTTAAGTCACCTCTAGTACTCACTTCACCATCAAAGCTGGCATCAGCTAGAGCATAGGATAGCCCAAAGAAATATGTGATATCAGAAGATGTGAAAATAGCATTTTGTGTTGCTTTTTCATAGCTATACATAGTCTCATAGTACGGCTCATAGAATGGCCAAGAATTGGACACAACTGAATGGATATCATCACCATCACCATCACTATCCCCTCATTATTTACTTACTTAAGAGATACTACCCATCTATGCTTGGAGCTTAATGAAACATTAAAATACTCCCACAACTGAGGTTTATTTTACATTTTGTGCTACATCAATCCCAAAAACAGAACGTTGTCACTGGTTTCCTACTGAGGGTGGCAATTTGTAAATTCTGATCCTGAAATAAGTATCTCATATGCTTATCTTTCCATTTAAACTTTCACACACATTGCACATTTAAGTATCATATATGGCAGAGGTCTCAAGATGGGGCTGATATAGGCAGAGGGGATGCGTGGGATTGTTGTTGATGGCCAGCAGGTATTTGGAGAAATTAATGTCTATAGTCAATCTGGGCTATAGATTTTGCACCTATGTATGTGATAAACAATGGTTCATATGTGCTATAGAAATCTACCATGCAGCTATATGATTGACTGGATATGTTTTGAACCCCAGCTAATTCTGGTTTATACATCGGATCAGGCTAATCATGCCATGGTTTAGCATAATATCCAAACCAGACACTGTATGTCTTTATAATTTTTGAGAACTTTCTCTACAGGAATTCATTCATTCATTCATTCATTCATTCATTCATTCATTCATTCATTCATTCATTCATTCAATATAGCTGTCCATCTCACAAACATGAATCCTGCCCTATCACCATGCATTCTGCTGCTTGCTTTCATTCAGAGGTCAAGTCTTCCTTTAAATGAGCATCTTCATCAACCTATTCTTATTTTCTGTGATATGCATGTCGGAGTTGGAGTTGGCTACACTGTGCCTCATCTCCATATAAATAAGAATTCTGTGCATTGGCCATCTGTATGATGGGTGAGAAGCATAAACCTGCTTTAATGATAATTTCACTGAACATTCATTGCACTGGATGCCTATAATCTCCTTTTCCAATAATTTAGTGTAAGTGCGAGAGAGAGGGAGGGAGGGAGGGAGGGAGCGAGGGAGGGAGGGAGGGAGGGAGGGAGGGAGAGAGAGAGAGAGAGAGAGAGAGAGAGAGAGAGAGAGAGAGATTTTGTTCTATGCACAATAAACTAGTGAACAGTGTCAGTCGGAATTATTTGTGCTTTTCAAAATCAGCACAAATGTTCATAAAACCATCCTCATACAGAGTTTTGCTTGATTTCAATGCTGAGATGCATGATAATCCTGTGAAACAATTTAACCACTAATTGGAATGACCTAGTTTATATAATGTACAAGGATATGGAGAAATAACCTGTGGCCCCCTGCACTGCACTTTGTACAAATCATTAAGATAATTTGATGCCCTCACATTTGCTATTAGTTTTCATGAACTCATCACTAGATCTATTAACTCACCCAGTGTTTCAATTCCTCCTTTTAAAGTACCTAGGAAAATCAAAATCCTGTTCTTTCTGGTTCTTTCAGCCTTCTAACACACTGGATGGGAAACAAATATGAGGGGGGAAAATTGAACACATTTTGTAAAAGGCAAAGGATTTGTATGATGTGAAGAGTGTAAAATTGAGCAGCAGAGTCAACAATCTGATGAAACCTTAGTATTCCTCCCAAGGAAAATTGACACTAATTTTAAATATGAACATAATCTAAAATTGTCATAGGCTGGAAAGAGACAAAACGGTCAATCAATCAGTAAGGCTAGTTTATCTCATTCACTTTCCAAGCAGGGACTGAGTGATGTTTTGTCACCAATCTTCACAAAACCTGAGGGCTTTACTGAAGCCGTGAAGTTCTTGCAGGTCACATCTGTCCTCTGGAACCCATTTTTTTTCTGGTTCTGAGACCCCAGAAATTGAGCTCCTAACTTGGCAGCCTATAGGAGAGGAGAAGGCAGAGCTAGCAGGCAGAGTTAAATGTGTCATCAGTTTAGAGTCCTCAAGAGGACCAAGTCCACCCCCATCCTGAATTCTACTGATCCTTATATAGCTCCAATTTAATCTTGAACTTTAGTTGACTAGATTCTTGTGTATAGGCTTGAATAACTCTTCTTGAATAACTCTTACAATAGGTCCTGCATCTTTACACCTGACATTGATGAGGCTGAGTAACATTCAACACTAAATTAATAAGGGTCAACAGAATTCAAAGGAGTCTGGCCTTGGGTCTCTTGTGGCAATGCAAGGACAGATGACGTGTTCTCCCTCCCCCTCCAGTCAACCACAATCAAGGTGAGATTTTCTTTGATTTTCAAACAATTTTTCACACCTCTTCAGAACGTCCAGCTTCACCATCTGACTAGATCTCATCCCATTCCTGCTTTCCACCAAGTGCAGGTTCTGACTATCAAGATGGAAGAGTTCTCTGCCTAACATTCTAAAAGTAATAGAGTCTTTTTTTCAAAACTGTGATGAATTCTTTTCAGTCCTGGCTGAAAGCTTAAAGCCTGGGATTGAAGAACATAAAATCACATCCTTCATCTCTCTAAAAGTATCAATAGTGCTTCAAATTATCAAGTGTAGATAATGATGCCAAAAAGGCTCTTCCTTTAAGGGAAAGATGATAGTATCTGATAATAGTTATTTTACTCCCTCAAAAGTATGGAAGAGAGATTCCCCCGTATATTTAATGTGCTTTGAGAATAACATAATTATGGGATGTTATTCAAAAGGAAGCTAAAAATCCTCAAAAATAGCTGAATGATGGCTAAATGTTGTTTTTACTTTCTCCAGATAAATAGCTGCATTTCACATTAAAGATGGGGAAATCTAATTTCCAACTTTGCTCTATTGACTCAATTTCTCCTGCTCAATTTCGGTATGAGTTTTCAACTTTGATGGGTTTTGAATAAAGTCACAAAATATGTAATTGAAGATATTTTTCCCAACTTATTTTCTAAGCTATGCCACTTTGGCAAGCATGTTTGCATTCCAGTCACTGCACTGGAAAATTCTGAAAAGTGCAATTGTCAAAGGATTTGTTCCAATTAACATATCGATCCAGAAACTCTTGTTGTCTTCAAATGAGAACTCCCTTTGGATGATGTTCTACAGACCTCTGAAGTGTAAAATTATCTACAGTTACTAAGGAGGAAGAGATGTTCTTATTTTGCTAAATGGAACTTCCTCAGATGCATTCATAGATGTTTCTCCATGGGAGTTTCTCCATGGAAGATGACATAGGGAAGAACTTCAAGTTATGGCTAAATAAGAAATATCACTTAATAAATTCAACCCCTAATGAAGAGTTACATGTCTCATACATAAGATTTTATCTATTGGTTTAAAACATTAAGGTAAAGGTTCCCCTGCACATGAGTGCTAGTCATTTCCGACTCTAGGGGCCGGTGCTCATCTCTGTTTCAAAGCCGAAGAACCAGCGCTTGTCCGAGGACGTCTCTGTGGTCATGTGGCTGGCATGACTAGACGCCAAAGGTGCACGGAACGCTGTTACCTTCCCACCCTAGTGGTCCCTATTTTTCTACTTGCATTTTTACGTGCTTTCGAACTGCTAGGTTGGCAGAAGCTGGGACAAGTAACAGGCGCTCACTCTGCTATGCAGCACTTGGGATTCGACTTGCCAAACTGCCAACCTTCTGATCGACAAGCTCAGCATCCTAACCCACTGAGCCACCGTGTCCCTATCTATTGGTAGAACATTTCAGCTGAGTCTTGCGTTCGTATTTTGAGAACTCAAGCTTGCCAGCTTTCCATTTCAGTCAATTTACCTATATGACTTTCTTTTGACATTTTTATTGTGAATCACAGTAATAAGTTCAGGAATTACACATTTGCTAACTTCTTATCAAGAGGTCAGTTGAACAAATTCCACCCCTACCCCACTTTTATCCCAGAAAGCAGCACGAGAAAAGCAATACCATCCCATTTGTCTGAATGTATACAAACCATGTAGAGAAGAGGCAGATGTTGCAATGTAATGGTGCAACTCTGCTTTTGTCATTTGTCCTGCCCAATTCCAAATCAAGAGACTTGATATTACATTAGAGCTTTGTAGCTATTCCAAGAATTTCTGTAGCTCAGGGATGAACTGTTGAATTCTTGATGCTTTCTGAGCTTGGCTGTTTGCTTGCAGATGTTTCATTAGAACCCCACCCCCTCCAATGGCCAAGTTAAGGTTCTTGAAAGCTGGAAACCCCTGTCTATTTTTAATAGACTGAAGTGTTAAAATCACTATTGTAGTCAAACTGGGATCAGAACAAGTTTGCAGGAAATTTTAACATAGTTTAACTTCTGTGCTTTGCAACCATATATGCTGAGATCACACAAGCTAAATCAAAACTAAGGAATCCATACTGTGGTTTAAGAAAATGTGTGATAATCCATGTCCAAGCTACAACACTGATAATTCAATAGTGGCACAATTGTCATAAACAAGGTTGTTATTGCTATTTCGTCTCTTTGGCTAGCTACCTGTTCTTGCAGTGATATCTCTGACAAATACAATACTAGGTCTGAAAGCATTCAAACTCTCTACTATGTTATTTATGGAAATATCTCACAGGAGGAAAGGCAATTTTGAGATTCTCCCTTCAGATCAAAACAGCATATTCTTTACTTTGCAAGTTTATGTACACAGTGAAATCGTTATTTCAGGTACCACTTGATGGCACTGTTGAACATACTATTCTTTTAATATTTTCTGGCCTGAATAAGTGTGTTGAACCTTCTTAAAATGCCATTTTGTTGCCTCTTCCTTGCCTTTATTCGGCAAGGGGGGAACCTCTTTGTATAAATGACCTTTTATTCCAATGCATCAGCCTGATCCATGAGTTGTTTAAATAGAAGTTAAACTACTTTTGATATATTTTCTACATCATTGTTCTCCAAAGAAATAAAGTTTACAACAATGGTTTAGATTAACCCATTATGTCAATGCTGCTAACATTGAATGTTATTGCTTGACAAGAGATGAAGAAGTAGCCGTTTCATATGTTAAACTTGTGTATTGCTTTAAAAGATTAGTTTAAGGTTGGGAGGAGGGATGAGTAGGAATGCACTTTCAAGGCCATCTCTCTAACTGAAGAAGATAAGGCCTTGGTGGGTCTTCTAACAGAAGGGAAACTGATTCTTTAAATTAATTGGAGAATATGATTAATGACAGATTTAGAAAGGTGGAGAATTGTGTTTTAATACATTGTGCAAGGGGTGGAGATTTCAGATTCCAGCTTCCTTTGAGCAAGCATTTGCCAGTTTATTAGGCTAATAAAGGACTTTTAAGGTAAACAATGCCTCAGAGTCACTTGAAAAGCCCATACATCAGAAACTTGACACATTATAGGTTAAGAGCAGTGCTGAATAGAACTGCTCTGTGTTCTGAGCATCTTGCCCCCCCCCACAATCTGGGTCCTCATTGTACCAACCTTGGAAGGCTGGAAGGCTGACTCAACCTTGATCCAGTCAGGATCGAACTCCTGGCAGTGAGCAGAGTCTGTCTGCAATACTGCATTCTAACCACTGTGTCACCAGGGTTCAATTCATTAGTAATTCTGATTGAGAAGTTATGGAGATGGTTGGCCAATTTTTGAAAGCGCCCCCTGGTGAAGTGGGCTCTCTGTACAGGTAGCCTTTGACTTACAAAAGTTCATTTAGTGACTGTTCAAAGTTACAACGGCACTGAAAAAAGTGACTTATGACCTTTTTTTTACACTTATGACTGTTGCAGCATCCCCCACAGTCATGTAATCAAAATTCAGATGCTTGGCAACTCACTCATATTTCTGATAGCTGCAGTTTCCCGGGGTCACGTGATCCCCTTTTGCCGTCTTCTGTCTTTATCAACTTCAGTGATTCACTTAACAAACTTTGGCAAGAAAGGTTGTAAAATGGAACAAAATTCACTTAACAACCATCTCGCTTAGCAGGTGGTCATAAGCTGAGGATTACCTATATTGCATAGTTATTGCCACTCAACATTTTTTTTTTAAAAAAAACCTGTTTCGTTCAGAAGGGACCAGGATTTCTGAAGTAGCTGGACCTCTCTTTCTCTTTTGTTTTGCTATACGTTTGCTTGGTTCTGATATTACTTCTATTTTTAGGAAGTTATTAAGGGATGCGGTGGCTCAGTGGGTTAGGACGCTGAGCTTGTCGATCAGAAGGTCGGCAGTTTGGCGGGTCGAATCCCGCGTAACAGAGTGAGCGCCTGTTACTCGTCCCAGCTTCTGCCAACCTAGCAGTTCAAAAGCACATAAAAATGCAAGTGGAAAAACAGGGACCACTACGCTGGGAAGGTAACAGCGTTCCGTGCGCCTTTGGTGTCTAGTCATGCCGGCCACATGACCACAGAGACGTCCTCGGACAAACGCTGGCTCTTCGGCTTTGAAACGAAGATGAGCACCGGCCACTAGAGTTGGAAACCACTAGCACACATGTGTGGGGGAACCTTTACCTTTACCTATGTTTTATTATTTAAGAAACACTGCCCTCTGGCTCAGTCCCCTTTTGCTTTGGTAAAATTTTGATGGAAAAGCTCATTTATTCTAACCTGGCTTTAACTATTCCACCGTACAAGCGTATGTATTTATAAGAGATTATTCCTAACTTATTATTATTGTTCTGCTTGCATGAAACGTGACACATTTACAATCCTCAGAATAAAAGAGGGGGAAAGTGTTATGAATCAGTACAGAAATGTGTTTAATAGTGGGTTGTCCATTCCAAATTGTAAGTAAGAGTTAGTGTGATGAGAACACCTGCTGAGCAAAAACCTAGATCCAAATGCCAATATTATCAAAGGATCTTTCTGGTTCATCTTTTAAGCTTCTGATTGCTCAGCCAGCTTACCGAGGGATTATGAATGTGTCCAAAGATCTCACCCCAAATTTTCCACAAATGTTTTGAGTTCTAAACTATCTTTTCCTTCTCTAGTTGATCTGACATATTGAAGATTTTATTTTCCAGTTCATTAATTTCTTTTCCATCCAATTTTTATACGGAGTTTTGTATACAGTGATGGAACATTACAAAAAGTGATAATGATGGCACCATCCCATCATAATATATAAAATGCTTTTCTGCTTCAGGTGAAGACAGAGTTGTCAATAAGCTGAAGGTCAAGCAGTACAGATGTGACAATATGCAGATGTATGGTACAGCGAAAAAGGGCAGAATTTGAAAAGCTATAAAAATGAGCTCTAGCTGCTGCCAAAGAAAAGCAATTAGACAATTTAGTATTTTTATATTTTAAGGAACCTGAGCTGACAATTTCTCCCTTTACAATCTTATTTACAATCTTTTTTTAAAAAAATACAAAGTGTAAAATAAATCCATTGTAAAAGCACTGCAACTCAATCAAATTAAAATACTATACCTTGGAAATCAATCAGCAAATGTTTCCTAGATATTAAGGGGAATAGTGTCCTCATAGGATCTCTTAACACTTTCCTGAAGAAATTGTTCCATATAGCCACTTTTTCATCCAAGCCTCAAACCTGTGCTGTTTAAGGAAGCTGCAGAACTTATTTGTCCTGAACTATTTTGACGTTCATTGGATGGAAAGGAATTTAGCTTTGGCCTTAAAATGTGAGAAGTAAAAGAGTTTCTCAGCCCTGGGAAAGCAGGAAATGATGATTAGGATAATCCTACCTTGATCTTCTCCTTGAAATGAAGGTTTGGGATGGCTTTTAAGATTCTGTTAAGATTTCTTACAGCAATAAAGTACCACTCAAACTCTTGCTGTGCCTGATTTCTGACTGCACTTGAGGGTTTTTTTTTAATTAGTAACACTATCTTAAAATGTACCTTTCTACAAAGTTTTTGATTCTGCGAAGTTGGATGACAACACTTTTTCATACTTTTCTTTTTTTTTATTTTCTACTTTATTTATCTCTGTAAAACTTAACAACCCCCCCAATTTAATAATTAAAACCCCCTTTCTGGAATGAACCAACCAAACATTTGGCGGGGAAGGGTTACTTTAGCTGTGGTGTGTTAATTCTATTGCTTCTTTTTTCATAGTCCACAACTTTTGTTTAGTATAGCCGATCTGGAGAAGCTATACTTTCAGGGTTCTCCCCCCCCCACACACACATAATCTAATTCTATCAAAATAAATGAAGACTAATGTGTGGTCAAGAAATACAATTTAATGAAGTTTTTAAGGTCTACTTATAATGCAGAATACAGAATAACAAAGTTGGAAGGGACCTTTCAGGTCTTCAAGTTCAATCCCTGATCGAGAAGGAGATCCTGTACCATTCCAGAAAAATTGTTGTCCAATCTCTTCTTAAAAACCACCAGTAATGGAACACCCACCACTTCTTGAGGCAAGTTGTTCACTGATCAATTGTTCTCACTGACAGGAAATTTCTCCTTAATTCTATGTTGCTTCTGTCCTTGATAAGCTTCCATCCATTACTCCTTGAATTGCCCTCAGATGCTTTGGAGAGTAGGTCAAAAAAATTTATTTCCAAATAAATCTCTTCAGTGATCTACAGTATATGAATTTTCTGAAAGTGAGGCTGTTCTGGATTTAGAAGCATTGTGTTTTTCATCAATCTTCCAGCTTATTTAGAAGAAATGGCTATATAGTTTGAAACAGCAAACTTATCAACAGTCTGAAAGTGCCCAGCTTCACCTAGACCCATGAAAGGGATATGAACTATTTTTAGTTTAAAATACTCTGGGGAGTCATTTCTACATACCTGCTAACATAGAATTTATGGCAAAAGTGAAATGATTGACATTTCTCTCTCCAGGCAGACTCATTTGAATTGTTGTATTATTAGGTCAAACAACTAGAGGATACTGTAATTAGGTCCATACACCAAGGAAAGCTGCAATGTGATTTTGTTTACTTGTTTCCTTCAACCAAACTTATGAAGAGAATGTAGTCCTTGTAATTTGCAAATTGTGGCTTATGAATAAAGATTAAAGATGAACCCACCTAGTTGTGGTTTATTTAACAAATCGTAGCTTAAGTGGAAAATATGAACTCAAGCTGTAAATTAATTCCCTTAATAATTGTTCACTTTTACCTTCCAAGTTTATCTAGTAAAATACACATGAATCTAATTTACCCATGTATTCATATATTGACAGATATTTATAATCATATGACTGAAAACATTTTAGGAACATTTTCATCAGTGCAAAGAAAACAAGGGGGAAGCATAGATGAAAATGTAAATTGAATTTACTCCCATTTTGGAATGATGTAGAAAAAAATTGTAATAAAATCAGATTTCAAAATAACATAAATCAGAATAACAAAAAGAGAAAAAATAAGGAAAACCCTTTAGGTCTTTAGAACAGGGGTCCCAAACCCACGGTACCGGGCCTCAGCATGCCAGCAACTGGTCCGCAGAAACCAGCAAAGCCCCATCCATGGGATGCAGGCAGCACACAAAACCACGCCCCCTCTGGTCCATGGAAAAACCTCTCTCCACGTAACTGGTCCCTGGTGTCCAAAAGGTTGAGGACTCTACTTTAGAAAGACTTTGTTACAAAATGAGACCTGATAGTCTCTCCCAGCATCTTCAATTATATTTAAAGAACCAACAGTAGAGAATGCATCTTAAATGTAGGTTCTTACAACAACAACATATGATTGTTATTTTAATACATTATTGTTACAGTATATATAATGTATGTTATATGATATAATAGAATGTGATGATATAATGGGTGGAATGCAAACCAAGTAATACTTTAATTATTTGAGACTAATTTAACTCTAGAGAGCTCCAATATTCTGGATGTAGAACACACATTTTGAATTTGTAGGGCTTTAAAAACTAGCTTCTGTGTCTCAGCTTGGGGCCCTGAATGTGTGGAGGGTCCTGTCTCCTGGCTGTGTTAACAACCACCCACTATGACATTTTCCTCAGCTGTTGTATATTTTACTTTTTGTATTGGTGATGGAAATTTTCTCCTAATTTTAAGATAGTTTGCTGCTCAGATAAGTTGCTGTGGGAGCAGCCATACAGATAGATGGATAGATAGATAGATAGATAGATAGATAGATAGATAGATAGATAGATAGATAGATAGATAGATAGATAGATAGATAGATGATATAGATAGATGGATGGATGGATGGATGGATGGATGGATGGATGGATGGATGGATGGATGGATAGATAGATAGATAGATAGATAGATAGATAGATAGATAGATAGATAGATAGATAGATAGATGATAGATAATTTCTAAAGTATTCAGCGGTTATTATGAAAGAAAGACTGCTATGAAAGATGTGGCCTTTCCAAAATATTAATTTATTATCTATCTCACAAAATATTAATTTATTATCTATCTCACAAAATATTAATTTATTATCTATCTCAGTTGGAAACTGACCAAAAAGAGAAGCAACCTGGAATTAAGGAGAAAGTTCCTAACAGTGAGGACAATTAACCAGTGGAACAGCTTGCCTTCAGAAATCGTGGGCGCTCCATCACTGGAGGTTTTTAAGAAGAGACTAGACAGTCTGAGATGTTATAGGTTCCCCTGGACTAGAAGACCTCCAAGGTCCCTTCCAGATTCTATTCTATTCTATTCTATTCTATTCTATTCTATTCTATTCTATTCTATTCTATTCTATTCTATTCTATTCTATTCTATTCTATTCTATTCTATTCTATTCTATTCTATGCTATTCCTTGGCTTGTTTTTGCTCTAATATTGATAGTCAGCACACTTCCAAGTAAATCTCTAGAATGTACACACATATTTAAGAATACTTCTAGGTTTTACATGTGCCTTCAGGCATTTTTAAAAATTAAGAGAATGCTCCAGATGAGTATTTGCTATTATTAGAAATTAAAATTAATAAAGAAAAATCAGGAGGAGGGAAACTGTGAAAACCCCAAGACACACATTTCTGGGTATGTTTAGATTTTAGATTTAGATTTTATTAGATTTATATCTTTATCTTTCTTTATCTTTATTATATTTATATACCACCCTTCTCCCGAGGGACTCAGGGCGGTGAACAGGGCACATAAAAATACAGAATACAAAAATTAAAAAAGAATTAAATAAGAGCCCGAGCTAAAAACAGTACCCTTTTCCCGTATGTTGTCATTCAGGCATGATATTTGGGACACAGTGTTTACTCTAAGCTTAATAAATTTGAGATTCAACGTTGTAACCTTTTTGGATATAAAATTGATGGAAATATTTTTCCAAAATAAAATGATGCAAAATTCTGTCCTTAGCTTACCTTTTTCAAACCTACCTTTGGTAAAAATAATTTCAAAACACTTGAATTGTTGGCTAATTCTCCAATACGATCTTGAACTTATCAACTTTTTATTAATGTTTATTTTTTTCTCCATTTGTAAGTGATTTCCTAAGTATCTTTGTTGGAAAAATAACATTAAAAACTGTTTGCATCATAGCAACAGTTTTATTCTCAGTCACAATAAAAGCAATAATTTATGTCCATTTGTAATAACTGTAGTTCCACAGGCTTCACCGCCCTGAGTCCTTTGGGAGAAGGGCGGTATACAAATAAAATTATTATTATTATTATTATTATTATTATTATTATTATTATTATTATTATTATTATTATTATTATTATTATTATTATTTATAAAGAGCCAAATGGAAAGTTTACAAGACAACAAATTAAAAACATTGGAGAAGAACTGAAGATATATCCTACAAGGAGGATTGAGGAATCAACTCACGTCGAGGACAGATCAGCTTTTGAAACCAATTTTCCATTCTAGTGGAAAAATACTCCTATTTGAGTAGCTGAAATGCCACAGTAACTTCTTTGACATTCAATTATATAATGCATATGGTAAAAGTTACAGAAGGACAGACAAATGGAATATTTCATTGATTGCTTAACAGGCTTCAAGCCATTGTTAGGCTATGAAGACCTTGTGTAAATATGTACGCAGGATCATTTTATATATGTATTTATTTGAATGTATATGCTGCTCAACTGCAAAATAGAAAACAACAACAACAACATGTAAAACAAACCAAAACACTCCTGAACTGAGAGATCCTGCTCACTGTCACCCATATCCTTGTAACCTCCCACTTAGATTACTGTCAAGTGCTCTACATGGGGCTTCCCTTGAAGAACATTTGGAAACTTCAACTGGGGCAAAATGTGGCTGCATGGAGAATAAATGGTGCCAGTTACAAGGTGCATGTAATACCATTACTCTCTGATCTGCATTGCCTGCCAGTGTATTTATGGATGCAATTTATGGTGCTAGTTGTCACCTTTAAAGCCTTACATGGCTTGAGACTGGGTTACCGAAGGGATTGTTTATTTCCAAGAGTTTCTACTTGTCCAATCAGATCCAACAGATTAGGTGTGCTATAGTTCCTGTCAGCCAGAGTGTCAACGGGCAGGAATTAGAAGATGGAATTTCTCTGCTGCAGCCTCCACCTTATGGAATATTTTTCCCTCAGAGATTAGAATGGCCGCAACCTTGTGGCTTTTTCACAAAGCTTTAAAAACTTTGCTGTGTACCACAAATGTGTGAAGGGCCCCATTTCTTGGCTTTACTATTAAATGATTAATCATCAGAGCTGTTGTTTGTTTGTATTTATCTTGTGGATATTTTTTATTGTTTTAATGTCTTTTAAATTGTTTAAGAATTTTAGAATTGTAAGCCACCCGGAGTTAATTGGTTGGCTTAGGCAGCTACAGAAATGGAATAAATAAAAATAAATTAAACCAAGTAGGCAGCCCTGACTGAAATAATCTCACATAAAACAACAACCAAACAAGACTCTAGACAAACGATTATACATCAACCCACTAAAATCCTCTCAGAATTGTATTTAAGGTGGATGGCCAAACAAAACTTTTTTCATTCATCAATGAACCATAAATCTGGGATCAAGACCAGGTTTTCAAAGCTTTCTGGAACCCTATGAGATCGGGCCCTTTCCTTATCTCTGATGAGATGCTGTTCCAGAGGATGGGGGCCATGACAGAGAGGGAATACTTCCTTAACCCCATAAGTTGCCATAGGTGTAAACTAAAGACAGGGAGAGAAGTTGTCACTGAGATGGATCTAGACTTCAATGATACTTATAGTAGAGAGGTGTAAAGTAAGGGACAGGTTATCACAATTAAATAAAACCTGATTTATCTCAATGGGCCTATTCTCAGAGTGGCTGCTATCACACTAAGCCATAATAGAATTTGATTTTGGTTTAATATGTTTTAAGAACTCAGCTGCTGTTGCTTATAAATTATAGTTTATGACTCAGTATGATGTGCAGCTGGACTAATCACTATGTTTGGACCAAATCTATTTATTACTTTAAATGTATGTTTAAATGAATATACAAATTTTGTGAGGAACGGTTTGAGATTTGATAGATTTAGCCCCATTCCAATGTAAAATAGTGTTTATGAGTTAGAATATTTACAAGTTCTTGCTCAAATTACAATTCTTTTTTTTGGGGGGTTGAGTTCTTTGGAATTTTAAATGGATAAGAAAATCTGCAGTTTTCCGAAGTTGATGTTTGTTCTTCAATTTTGCTGGTTATGAACCACATCTAAACTTCAAAAGAATCGAGACTTGATTCCCTTTGACTTCAAAGGATTTGAAAGGCTATAATAAACATTTTAAACACAATGAGATATGTGTTGCCATCTTATGTTTAGCTTCTTATATATTTAGTATGGTAAATATATTAGAACTTATTGCTTATTCTTTTTTACATCTTTTCAATCTGAACCCCATGTGTTCTGAGTTCTGATGTGGAATAGTCCACCAGACTCTGATCTGAAAGGTTTTCTCACAGGGAAGATGAAAGGTATTTTTTCACAAAGCTCATCAAAGCTCATCAGAGGCTGGAACTTTGGAAGACCGCACAGGAACAAATCAGGAGAAAAACAGAATGAAGCCAGACCACACAAAATGTGGAATTAACAGCATTAGGGTAAGATGTACCCATTCTGGAATAAGATAGTTCAATACAATTCTTTCTGTAAAACCTGTATAGAATACTACTGGAACAGCTGAAAAATAAAATAGTTAGTTGTAGAATAAAACATGCTTTCTGTGTTCAAGTTTAGAAAATTTGAAAAATTCTCCAATTCTAAATAGCTAAATGGCTCTTACTTGTTGAATTCCACTTGTGCTTTTTAAACTTTTGGTATTGTAAACAAAAATAATAAATAATGAACCAAACAATTTTGTTGCTCTAAATTACATTTTAGAAATTCAATATTTCCAAGAATGCTTTCTCTAACCTGAATCTGTATGTCCAATGAGATCGCAGAGGAAGGGTTTGCTCTAGATCTTAGTCTGACAAAATGTCATCCACATCATCTATTTGTTTGTGATCCTCTGAGGAAAGGGTCTATCTTTTAAATAGCCCTCCTTATTGTTATTTGGACCATTCCCTCTCCATTTCAAAGCTCTGTTTTCAACAGATTTGAAAACATGGCTCTTCAGAGAAACAACTGGGGATAAATGGAGATTTTCCTTCCCAAATGGGCCATACCAAGCTCTTGATGACAATGTTACTGATTTTTTTGTAATTTAATTTTATTCATCATTGGTAAGCTCCTCAGAATCTTTCAAAATGGAGCAGCATATAAAATTAATCAACTAATCCTAAATTCTACTTTTCCTCCCAGAGCATAGTGAGGCTAACGTGGCAGTGTCCTTATCATTATGATTATAATTATAGCTGACATTACAACGGCAACACTACATAGCTGGTGAGACTGACAGAAAATGACTAGCCCCAAATTATCAATGAGCTCTGAATAGACTGAAACTGGACTTTCTTGGTGCAGTTTTATACCAATACAATTACACTACACTGGTATTCTTCAGCCAATTGAAAAAAAGGATATGGATGTGCAACAGCTTGTATACATGGGATTTTGTTGAAGTAGAGTTTAGCCAATGCTGGATTACTCCTTATGCTCATAGCAAAGGATTGAGGATTTCCTTATTGACATATACAGGGAGAGGATGTAGCTTACCAAGTGTTAATGGTGATCTCCTTTAATTTGTCCATTCTAATGGATTAAATGCAGAACAAATGAGAATCATAATCATCTGAAGTCTCTGTAGCATATTGAAGTGCTCCAATCATTTCACATCTGGCTGTAATCTTCAGTGCAACCTTATAATATAGGTTATCTGTATCTTGCAGCAACCATCTTGGAAGGAAGCCTTAATGTCTCATTTTTCAATGATGTCTTAAAGTTATTTAAGAGTATTAGTACAGGAGGTGATCAAGCTCAACAATGCAGACCATGCTTTCACGCAGAAGGTTCAATCACAGGTAATTTTTAGGTAGGATTGGAGAAACCTTCTGCATGAAAACTTGTGAAATGCTTCCAGTCAATGTTGGCAATATTAGTCTAGATACGTCAACAATTTATTTCATTGGAAGACATACAATACCTTTCTATGTGAAAATGCTTTTGGAAAAGTCCTTCATTAATAATTCCTGAACGCTTTTAACAAGAGAATGGCATAGTTCCCTGGTAGATTGATAATTCAAGAATGTCATGATCTTAGGACCAGTCACTGAATACAAAGAGTAAGGTAAGGTAAGGTAAGGTAAGGTAAGGTAAGGTAAGGTAAGGTAAGGTAGGGTAGAGTAAGACAAGACAAGACAAGACAATGGAAGTTAATGAATAGATTTTTCAATTGAGATATTTGGGGAAAAGTTTTTTTCCAAGAGAAAAGATCTGTATTGGGACCAGGTTTTTAATGTGTTTATATAAATGGCTGAATCCAATGCATTGAAGCTTTGAAAATCTGAAATCCATCACAGATCTTTATGAAAGGGATCACATAAGGAAAAAAATGCCGATATTCTACATAGTGCCCTTATGCAAACCTTTCTAGCCACCATCTCTCTCTTGGTTTTGGTGATCTTTTTAACATACTCATTTTGAATCAGTATAAATCAAAATACAAACCAGACATTCAAATATACTTAAAAAAGAAATCTGTCATCTGTAGCAGTGGAAACTTTCTTCACACATGAAAACCCAGAGATAAGAGTTGGCAGCTAAAATCTGCAAAGCTTACACAGTGTTTAAAGAAAGGATTTTGTCAGATACAATTCAGGTTTGCCAAAGAAAGATACTAATCTCATCCAGTTCCGGGTTGAATATTTCTATAATCAACTCACCCAACAGCCTGCTTTCCTGTATCTTTATCACAGACCATCTGGTCAAATATCATGTTGAGGAAAGCATCACACCACAAAAAAAGTAAATGAGTGAGAAAGAAAATAATGGACCAATTCCAACAAGATCCAATAACAAAATATACATTTGTAACATTTACACTGCACTGATTTATTACCATTAGTTCTTTCCCCATATATTTCAGTGATTTTTTTTTATAATTTTGAATACATATTTGAAATTCAGGCTGCATTATATTTGTATTACTGCAGTTATTTATGTTGGAAATAAATCAAAGTCAGTTCAAGATTACTAAGTAAATGTACTTAACATTTGACTATCTCTACCTTCTTGGAATTGGGTTCCCCAGAAAACAAACATATCTATGGCTGAAAATACAAACTGTAGGTTTCCCCTTTCAAATTGAAACCCTTTCAGTGTTTATTATTTTCACTACCACTTATCTGACCAGATATGTGATGGGAATTTATGAAATATTAGCAAATGTAAGTCCATGGCTAGTAATGCATTATGATAATTATAATTATATAATTATAAGCCTTGGTGGAGCAGTGGGCTAATGCCTCCTTAAGTAACACCAGCTGCCTGCAATTAGCGCAGGTTCGAGTCCCACCAGGCTCAAGGTTGACTCAGCCTTCCATCCTTCCGAGGTAGGTAAAATGAGGACCCAGATTGTTGGGGGCAATAAGCTGACTTTGTAATAATGCCGCTTGGGGGTGTGTGTGAAAGCCCTAATAAGCAGGCATATACATAGAATGAAGGCTACTGCTAAGCTTGTAAGCCGCCCTGAGTCTTCGGAGAAGGGTGGGATATAAATGGAATTAAAATAAATAAATAAATAAGTAAATATGCAATCCTGTTATATTAACAGAGGGATAAATTTAAGATCATGTGAAGTATTAGTACTGCTTTATAAAGTGTTAGTAAGACTACACTTAGAATATTGCATCCAGTTTTGGTCAGCATATTATAAAGCATAGGTAGAGACTCTGGAAAGAGTGCAGAAAAGAGCAACAAAGATGATTAGGGGGCTGGAGGCTAAAGTATATGAAGAACAGCTGCAGGAATTAGGCTTGTCTAGTCTAGTGAAAAGAAGGGATAATATGATAGCAGTGTTGCAATATTTGAGGAGATTCCACAAAGAAGAGGTGGTCAACCTATTCTCCAAAGCACCAGAATGAAGGACAAGAAGCAATAGATGGAAACTAATCAAGGAGAGATGCAACCTAGAACTAAGGAGAAATTTCCTGACAGTGAGAACAATTAACCAGTGGTACAGTTTGCCTTCAGTAGTTATGGGTGCTTCATCACTGGATGTTTTTAAGAAGAGGCTGGACAGCCATTTGTCCGGAATGGTATAGGGTCTCCTGCTTGTGCAGGGTTTGGATTACAGCAGGGGTCCACAACCTGTAGGCCACAGTCCACTATCAGGCCATGGTCTATTGGACACTTGGTCCTGTGAGTGCAAGGTTGGTGTGCATGCATACACATGCACACACAGCTCCACTCTTGTGAAGGTCACCATGAGTTTGCGGCCCCACTCACATAAATGTCACACATTTACCCCTCCTACAAAACCATCCCTTCTTTCTCTTCTCCCCCTACTCTTCTCGGCTGCCAATGCTGAAAGGTTGGGGAACTCTGGATTAGAGGACCTCTAAGGTCTCTTCTGCTTTCACATCCCATTCCACGTGAGTGTTCTGAACCAGCCAACTACCGGCCTTGTAATAAGGCAAACCCCTGTTCAAGCAGTAGAGACTGGAGAGCGTCTGAGGCTGCAAAGCGTCTGCCAAGTTTAATTCACAAGCAAAACAACAGAACAAGAAACCAAAAGCACAGGAACTTGAATCCTCAAGCGGAAGGGTTGCTTTCAGCAACCAGCCCCTCCCCAAACACTCCTTTTATTTAGAGTTCAGGGCGTGGTCTCCCTGTGCCTCCTCCCGAGGAGACCTGCAGCCTTTTTCTGCTTAGTCCTGCTCGACTGCCTCCTGCGTCGGGCGTCCTTGAACAGGGCCAGCTGTGGGTCATCATCCTCCGCACTATCGGGCTCACGCAGCTGAGAAGAGGGCCCCGGCTGAGGGCTCTGCCAAGCCTGCAAGCCATCATCATCCGGTTCGTCTTCCACACCCTCCTCCTCCCCCTCATCTGAGTCATCGAAGCCGGCTGAGCCGGCTGCCGGGCCCACCGGCTGGCCCTGAGTCACAACAGTGAGCAAAGCAAATTTAGAAGAGCTTTAACCCAGGGGATCATTTTCATTCTATCCTGGTGCAATGCAAGGATGCTAAGAAAAAGAAGAATCTCTTTCAAGTCAACTCAGCTTAGGTTACTTCATGGAGTCTTGTCTAAATATCGAAATTGTTTTCCATTGCTTTCTTCAGGAATATTTCGGTTGTGTGTTTTTTTTAAAAAAATTCTCAGTAAACACATTCTGTTCTGTGATTTCCTAATACTCTCTTATCCAAGCATTAAGTGGCCTAACTTTTCAAGATCCAAACTTGGCTACATATCAGGGCTTAGCTGAATGCAAGAATATCTATGTCACATCTAATGACCTTAATCTGTACCTTATTTTTTTTCTTTCATCAGTATTCCCACTGATCTTCCAAAAACCTCTGCTTCAAAACATCATTCTCCGTGCAATTAAATTTGAGACCACGTTTTATACTCTTTAATTTTCACTGTAAAATTCTGAAGAGGACACTTATCTTAAAATGAGATTCTTTCTTATTCATGTTGAACATCCTAAGTATTTTTGTCTCTACCTCCAGGAATCACCTCCCTGCTTTCCAGAGCTTTGCTGCCCTCACCATCCAATCTTCTAAATAATTCCACCTCCTGTAACTATTTTCTTTTGATTTACTTTCCTTCTTCTCCCAACTCCAACAAGAACTGTAAATTCACAGACAACCCTTTTCATTTCACAGGCATGAAGAAATGGATTGGGATTGGATATATAAAAGATGCATTTGTACTTTACTAAGCATATTTTATTCTTTTAATCTTTCTACCTGTTTTTTTTTTAAAAAATTCTACACTATCCAGTAAAAATCTAAAAAACAATAAACAAGATACATTTGTTAGCTGATTGAAAACAATAAGACAGGTAACACCTTACTAATACTTGGATAAGAGGGCACCAGGTTATAGGAAAGATCATTATCATCATGAAAAATAAGGACTTTTCCTATTATTGCCAAGAAAACAACATGAGGCACCAGAAATTAAGTTCTACTTATGAGAGTCTTTGTCTTCAAGTCACAACACAACACTTGCCTAGTTTGCAGCATCACACCAGCCAACTTTCTTTGCATCCTGTTCTGAGTGAATGAACAGTTGAGTTCTCAAACTTTTATTCTATTACCTTCTGTCCTCAGCTCATTAATTCCTTACTCAACAAATCAAAAACAAAATCCTGCCTCAAAGGAGTTAGTTGCCTTAACAATAGCCAACAACTGTATTTCTCTTTTCTTGATTACTGCAGCTTTTATTATCCATACAACATGCCTATTGTGTTGCGGGTTCTGGACCGCATGGACCGCGTGGAAAATGGCAGGCAGATGAGTGCAGCATGTCAACCCTTTATTGTAGTCAGACTGAACTGGACAATAGGGCTGACTGACCCCCTTATATACCTGGCCAGGTACACCCAAGGCCAATCCCTTTATCTGAATTTCCCACCGTCCGCGGGCCAACCAATCCTGTCGCAGTACAGCACCACCTGGTGGTGTCAGTGGCCGCCGCTATCATGATCACCCATCTATATACATAACAATGCCTCCATGTAACTCCCTAATAAAATGAAAAAAGTAAATAAATAAAAAGAAGAATAAGATACATCAGAAAAAATCATTAACTGGAGGTCCAGAATGAATTGCAATGCAAAGTTGATTCATCCTCAAGGCTGATTCTCAAAGTTGACAAGAAAGAGCTGCCTATCAATTATGCAATAAAGGTAAAAGGTAAAGGTAAAGGTTCCCCCGCACATGCGTGCTAGTCGTTTCCGACTCTAGGGGCCGGTGCTCATCTCCGTTTCATAGCCGAAGAGCCAGCGCTTGTCCGAGGACGACTCCGTGGTCATGTGGCCGGCATGACTAGACGCCAAAGGCGCACGGAACGCTGTTACCTTCCCACCATAGTGGTCCCTATTTTTCTACTTGCATTTTTACGTGCTTTCGAACTGCTAGGTGGGCAGAAGCTGGGACGAGTAACAGGCGCTCACTCTGTTATGCGGCACTCGGGATTCGACCCGCCAAACTGCCGACCTTCTGATCGACAAGCTCAGCGTCCTAACCCACTGAGCCACCGCGTCCCTAATTATGCAATAGAGAAGAGATATTGGAGAGAGAGGAAGCCCTCTCTGTCAATGGGAAAATAAATTCTGTATGTACAATCTATAAAAGAAATGAAAGAGGGACGAATGCTGCACTGTTTTTACTTCCCAAGCTGCCACAACATTAAAAAAAATGATCTAGGGAAGAACATGGGAAACACAAAAGTGAGGCGGGAGAAATATAGTTATATTATTGGAAAAGAGCATTGAAACTCACATGCCAAGCCAGGAACTTACTTGGCAGTACCAATGAAAGCTGATTCATTTAAACAGAAAAGGACCATTTGGGGTAAGCTCGTAATGCATCAAAGAGGTTCTTACTGATTACACAAATGTGAGCCTCAGTTCTCATGGTTTGATCCTCATGAAGCCATACTTTAGTGATGGAAGCTGCTGGAGGATGTTTGTAACTGATCTCACAGCAAAACACTGTGCTTGTCTTTGTAGATAAAACCTCAATTCTTCTTCCAAATTCATTTTTAAAAAATGGCACAAAAGAGGATGCATTTTTAATGACTGTTCTTGAAGGGGAATTTTTTTTTCTATATTTCAGATCCAGGATTGGTTTTTCTCAAAGTGGGAAAACAAACAAAAAATGATTAACCTTCACTCTGAAGCAGTTGGCTATCTGGTAGTGTGAATTCTAATGTAGCCCCTCCAGACATTGGTTGGACCTACTCCAGGTATTTGACACCATGTAACTTCCTTTTGCTTCTTCTTTTTTTACTTGTCCTCTTGCTGTCTAATCTTGGGTGCTTCTGGATGTCATTTGTCTCTGGTAACTGTTAATGGTTTTATAAATACTGCAGTAGCATGCCAAGATGACAATTGCGAGGTACATATTCAGGGTGATGCTTTCTGCTAATCCAAATGTCCAAGCAGAAATCCCACAGGAGGGAACAGCAAATGCTGTGAAGAACTAATTACAGCATTCTAAGCCCTTAGGAATAACAAGGTTACTTCTCTGATATGAATTCCTGTCTTTGGTTGCTTCTGCGTCTGTAGTCACTACTGCTTTTGAAGACCAAGATACAATACTTTTTTTTTTCATAGTTGAAAGATATAACAACAGGAATGACTAAGCGGTATTGCACTCAAAGGGATTATGGAAATAAGTACCCATGAGAATACTTGAAGAAAATTTCAAAAATGCATTTTATTTGAACAGAGCATTTTAGACTCTTGTGTGCCCAGCTTATATTAGTCTCTTCTATGTAAACTTCACTAGACATGCCATGGTCAATCGGGTTTTGCATATATATATATATATATATATATATATATATATATATATATATATATATATATATATATATATATATATGTGTGTGTGTGTGTGTGTGTGTGTGTGTGTGTGTGTGTGTGTGTGTGTATATACACAAAAGGTAAAGGTAAAGGTTCCCCCACACATGCGTGCTACTCGTTTCCGACTCTAGGGGCCGGTGCTCATCTCTGTTTCAAAGCCGAAGAGCCAGTGCTTGTCCGAGGACGTCTCCGTGGTCATATATAAATCTAATAAATAAGTAATAAATAAATAAATATGGCCGGCATGACTACATGCCAAAGGCACACGGAACGCTGTTACCTTCCCACCGTAGTGGTCCCTATTTTTCTACTTGCATTTTTACGTGCTTTCGAACTGCTAGGTTGGCAGAAGCTGGGATGAGTAACAGGCGCTCACTCTGTTATTCAGCACTCGGGATTCGACCCACCAAACTGCTGACCTTCTGATCAACAAGCTCAGCATCCTTACCCACTGAGCCACCACATCCCATATATATACATACATATATATATATATATATATATATATATATATATATATATATATATATATATATTGCGTAAATTTTTGGATTGCTAACAAAGAATTAAAGGGAGACTGATATAGCCATTTCAAACTTATTTGTTCTCATCAGTCAGCCACACCCTTCTGAGATTCGAACCTGGGCTGATTGCATATATATATATATATATATATATATATATATATATATATATATATATATATATATATATATATATATATATATAGAGAGAGAGAGAGAGAGAGAGAGAGAGAAAATCTACGAATACACACACACACACACAAACACACACATACATATACACATATACATATACGTAACCTTATAATGCCTAGGACCTTGGGACCTCAGAAATTACCTTCCTGCATATACTGTAGATCTGATGAGAAAATTCAGTCATCTTCTAAGACTTGATTACATTCTGAGAATGAATAAAAGTGAACTGATACAAACAAGAAACTTTTTGTGACACTCAAGATTCTGGAACAACTTCCCTGGTCAGATATGTTTTCACTCATCACTATTCTTTTGGCACTTCAGACAGTTGTGTTCAACAAGATCTTTTCTACTTAAAACTTCCCATCTGTGTTGCTTTAGAATGTGTTCCTATCACCGTTGATGTTAGTTTATTATCTTGTTATTGTTTGCTCTTTTTCAATGCACTTTATACAATTTCGTTTTTCTTGGAAGCTTCTTGAGTTGGCTGTTCCAAGAAACTCAAGATGTAGGTATTATACACAAGCCTGTCTCAAGAGTAATCAGATTTGATTACTGTAACAATAAGGAAATAAGATAATACTATGTCAAAAGTTCTTTTGAAGGGATTGGGGCATCAAGAGGGCACCTTTATGGCCTTTCCCTACTCCGACTCCCCAAGCTGAAGCAACTTCAGGAGACATTGAATTGTTGGTATAAAGATGTTTGATTAGAGCCTGCTTTGTGGACCTTCCTTCTTTTAACTCCAGTGGCCTCAAATAAGCCTGCAAACATCCTGTTTCTTATCTTCTGCTGTGTCGTTTTTCTTTTGCTTCTCCTTAGCTTCCTTTGGAATTGCTGTTTTCTGTTCATTACATACTCCTTGCTCTCTCTGAAATTATTACAAGTACCCTCAGTTCTCCAGTAATTTAATTTTCATTCAGGTTAATGAAAAGCAAAAAAAAACGTTCTTAGTATTTTTAAAGGAGAAGATGATTTCAGGGAATTCCATTAGGGATAAAGTGGCCAGAATCGCGGTGTTCAACATTTCCCTGCACAATAATGTTCCCCCGAATTTGCAGCATCTGTGGCTTCCCAGGCTTCCATTCAATGCCGTGGGAATTTATTAGGATGGAAATATCTGTCCTTCAATGTTCCTAGCCCTTATTTGGAAGAGCCCAAGATTATAGTTCGATTCACCTTGAATAATAGGTTAATGTTTATGTTTCGTGCAATGCAGTTTAGCTTCTCTAATGATAAATGGATCAGTTGTCCATTTCAGCTCACCCACATAGCAATAGCAATAACACTTAGACTTATATACCACTTCACAGTGCCTCATAACCCTCTCTAAGCAGTTTACAGAGCAAGCATATTGCCCTCCAACAATCTGGGTCCTCTTTTTACCTACCTCAGAAGGATGGATGGCTGAGTCAACCTTGAGCTGGTCAGAATCGAACTCCTGGCAGTGAGCAGTGAGTTAGCCTGCAATACTGCATTCTAACCACTGTGCAACCACGGTTCTGCGTTCACCACAAGGATGCAACACATATAAAACATGACTAGATGAACCGATTCTACTTTATTGTATGTCTACATTAACATAATCTTGAAAGTCTGAAAGTAAAAATTTCTGATAAGTGACATTTTAAACTGCTTGATTCCTTAGGATAGGTCTTTCCTAAATTTCTTCCTCTGATCATTAACTAACTGCAGCCTCCCTCCTCTTTTCCCTGCTCATTCCATAAGCACCAGCTCTTCTCCCCAACCTCAAAATCATCCTCACATATCATTACAAATGTTCTGGTTCTATTTTGGTTTGGTTCAACACACTGAGGAAATGCCATGATATGCACCACACATTGAAAGGATTTGCAGAAGTGCAGCCGTCTGCCTCTTGAAGGGACTTTGCTTTGATATGGTGCCTTTTTGCTCATCCTCCTTATGCATAAATCCCAACCAAATGAAGCAGCCTTTCACTATTGAGAATCGGGCAACCCCTTTGCATTGCAATTTTGCTTCAAAAGGATGCTCTTCCTAAGCCTTTGATGAAAGTGAAAATCAGCATAGCCCTGACATTCTTGCATACCTCATGAAGGCTACCAGCTTCCTCCACCGCTAGCTAAGGCGGCTGATAAATGAATATTGATTTTCTCTCTCTGAGAGGCACAGCAAATTTGAGTTTGGGAAATGGTTCTTTTATCAGCCTTGGCTTGGTGAAGTGTCAGAATGAATAAAATAAAATAAAATAAAATAAAATAAAATAAAATAAAATAAAATAAAATAAAATAAAATAAAATAAAATAAAATAAAATAAAATAAAATAAAATAAAATAAAATAAAATAATAAAATAAAATAAAATAAAATAAAATAAAATAAAATAAAATAAAATAAAATAAAAAATAAAATAAAATAAAATAAAATAAAATAACAACCTGAAATGTAACTTATATCAACAGGAGCTTGGGCTGAAACCAATTGTCCAGATTAGAAGCTGGAGTGCCAGGGGAAAGAGAAAATGATTAGGCAGGCAATCACGAAGCCCAGCTGTTCCTTAGAACATGTTCCAGTCTAGCCTTAACTAAGCGGCATCTTGGCAAAATACAAGGGGGATTTGCTACTTAAGATATGATAAAAATAAGCTGTGCAAAAATAGGTTGATGATTGGGACCTGCAAGAAAACAATAAACTAAATTTATTTCCTTGGGGAAGTCTGTGTGTGGGGGAAACAACCCAACATGGGCATAGGTGAGGAAGTTCATACTGTTGTTGGCCCATATTTATCACTAGGAGACCTCAAAAGTAGTCAGTCAAAAGAGAGCTGCAATGGTTCTTGGCAACATGTACCCTTGTTTTGTGCTGTCTGATTTTGAGTTGTTAATACTGGAATGCCATGCATTTGAACTTAGTCTGAATTTAGCTTTCAATTTGGGGTTACGTTGGCAGCAGTGGCATATGGATAGATTGGGAGAAGGGAAGATGTTCGGTTGATGTCGACTATCCCAGTTCATTAAAAACACAAACATATTATTACTCAAGCAGATGTGAGTTATTCCTTAATCTCAGCATGGTTTCATCTGATTTCTCTCCTTCATTCTCTCTATTTATAACTTTCTCTCTCTCTTATAGTCGCAGTTGGGGAAGATTGTGGTAAAATGGGAGTGAAGATTGGCAATCAGGTTCATCCAGTGGTGGGATTCAGTCAGTTTGCACCACTTCAGCAGAACCGGTAGCTAATTTTTTGTTGCCCAGGCCCATAATGGACTTCTGGAAGCGGCATCCAGACAGAGAACTAACTGGTTGTTCACATACTGTATTTGAATCCCACCACTAGGTTCATTTCACATAAGATCCCATCTTGGGAATTGGGAAATGGGAATGTTTTATTCTTTCTGCATAGAGTTGCAGAGATTCAGAACTGGCTTAGCCTATACCTGGTCAAATTTAGTTTGATCCGACTTACAGTATGGTTCAGAGAAACCAGACTTCATTTTCCTTCTCACTTTTGGATGTGTGTGTGTGTGTGTGTGTGTGTGTGTGTGTGTGTGTGAGAGAGAGAGAGAGAGAGAGAGAGGGGGGGGGGAGAGATGAATTCAAAATTGCTTCTTTTTAGCAGAATCCACAAATTTTGCCAGAATGCTACAGGATTACAACACAATAAGTAGTTGCAGGATCTTTCAAGCTATTTTTCTAAATGTCTCTACATACATATTGTTTCTTAAGGATGCATGTTGCAACACCTTGATTTCCACTCTATAAACAGGTGAATATCCACCTTCTTATCTTTGTTCATTCTAATACTGTGTTTGTTGGCACATGGTGTAACTACTTCATTGGCAGAGAAGGTGATGTTCTCCTCATCCCAAAAGCAGGTAGAACTCATCCTGCCTGGGAGGGGTTAGCTATCAAAGTTGGCAAAGCACATATGGCAAAAAAAAGATGTGCAATCTGAAGACTCATTCAAGTGAACCAACCCTTCTGTTCTAGATAGGAATAAGAGAAACATTTTCCTAAATGGAAGAATCACAGCACAGAAAAGAGTTCATGTTTTCCTTTCCTTTCCTTTCTTTTTCATCTAATTAACACAGCACACACTGGATTATGTGACTGTAGGATTAGAAAGATTTTTGTCTGTTAGGCTGCTGTCTGTTCCTGTTGCATTCTGAAATTGTTAGTGCAAACATCTCTCCCCTTTATTTGCCCTTGATGCTAACCTAGACAGATTCTGTCTGAAATTTGCAGTGAAACGCAGCTTGGCTCTCCAAACACTGTTGGGATCCTAGCGTGCGTGTGCACACACACACACACACACATACTGATTGTACTGAAACACAATCAGTAATTAATGCAATTCTAACCATCTGTTAAAATAAAACTTCAAATTAATGTTGCTCCGGTGGCTGACATTTCCAGATTCCTTGGTGCTTCCCTGTGAGAGTTTGTATTTTTCCAATTTACACATCATTGTTTTGGCATGTTTGGTTGGACTTTTAGGAAGACAATCAGTCTCACAGCAGGATCTATCTGTTTGCGTAAAATGAAGAGACATTTCTCCAGCTCCTCCAATGAATGGAGAGCCATTGATTGAATGGGAAGAATTATCATTTCAGAACACTGAGGCCAGAATATTTAAAGAGGGGAAAAAAATTAAAACTACTATCCCTCCCTATCCCTTAGTAAGATTAGTGGGGGGGAAAAACAATTGATTTGTTAAACAATCAGTTTAACAAATGGAGGCAGACCTTTCCACAGTAGAATCAAACAACTGTTCAGGTGGCCAATCTTTAAAAGGTGCAAGAAATCAGGAACCAGGGGTGTGCAAATGAGTGCAAGTTGATTCCATGCTATTCTTCTACAACAATCTTATAACTGTATTTTTTTTTTAAAAAAAAACCTAAACATAAAACACAGGATCTAATTCCAGAGTAAAACAGACAAAAGAAATTATAGTAATAAAATACATCTGTGGTAAATACGAAGAATCAACCAATGTTCAGATAAATACATCCCCTTTGCAGGTTAGCCCAATCTGTTTGATATAAAGGGTTCTTAGCTAACTATACTTAGCAGTTCTGCTCACAATGCACGCATTAGACCCCCCAAGAGGAAACAGGACAATATGTGATTCAAATCCCAGCGGGCTGTTCTTTCAAGTAGGAATGTAAAATATCTAAACCTAAGGGGGACATATAGCTGGCAGCCAAACAAAACATGAGTGATATATTCATTGACTGGGGCACCACATATACCCTTGCTGAATCTTCTTGCATCAGCTCAGGATGTTCAAACTGTCCCAAGAGTTGATGATACAGTTTTACAGAGGAATTATTGAGTCTGTCATCTGTACTTCTATAACTGTCTGGTTTGGTACAGAAACCGATCAGGACAGGTAAAGACTCCAATGGATAATTAAGACTGCAGAAAAAAACAATTGCACCCAGCCTGCCTTGCGTAGAAGACCTGTACTGTATATTGGGCAGGTCAGAAAGAGGGATGAGAAAATATCTGCAGACCCCTTACATCCTGGACACAAACTATTTCAACTCCTTCGCTCAGGATGCCAAGACAACTAGATACAGAGACAGTTTTTTCCCTTGTGCTATCCCCTAATTCTCACAGTTGACAACATACGGTGACCACTAAGTTTTGTCTAATATGTATGTATGTATGTATGTATGTATGTATGTATGTATGACACGGTGGCTCAGTGGGTTAGGACGCTGAGTTTGTCGATCAGATGGTCAGCAGTTTGGCGGGTCGAAACCTGAGTGCCGTGTAACAGAGTGAGCGCCTGTTACTTGTCCCAGCTTCTGTCAACCTAGCAGAAAAATAGGGACCACTACGGTGGGAAGGTAACAGCGTTCCGTGCACCTTTGGCGTCTAGTCATGCCAGCCACATGACCATAGAGATGTCCTTGGACAAGCGCTGGCTCTTCGGCTTTGAAATGGAGATGAGCACCGGCCCCTAGAGTTGGAAACGACTAGCACCCATGTGCGGGGGAACGTTTACCTTTACCTTTATGTATGTATGTAGAAAGTGGCTGTAATATTTATCCTTTTTATTGCCTCTTATTTCCCCCTTCTACTGGTTCAGTATACATTGAATCAGTGGGATTCAAATATGTGAACAACCGATTCTCTGTGTGGATGCCACTTCCGGAAGTCCATTCTGGGCCTGGGCAACAAAAGATTAGCTACCAGTTCTGCCAAAGTGGTGTGAACTGGCTGAATCCCACCACTGCATTGAATACTTCTGTATTAGAGACAAATTCCTTGTGTGTCTATTTTATTGGGCAAATAAATCTCTTCTCTTCCCTCCCCTCCCCTACCTTATCGTTATGGCAGGTGGTAGAATTAGCATGGAATTGTGAGAGACTTTCTTAAGATGCTGTTGTTTGTTGGAAAGGCAGAAAGAATAGAGGGGAGAAATCTGGAGTACTGAATGAAAAGGCAACTGCTGTTTTGGGAGTAAAATTATCTCTGATTTGCAGTGATGCTCCACAAGTTTAGGCTGATGTTATTGTCTAGCTTCATTGGGAGATGCAAGAGAAAATGGCTGGAATTCCACGACATTCAGAAGATAGCTGACTATATTAATTATACATAAATTTACAGACGAAAAGAAATCCTCAAAAAGAACACATTCCTGCCATAACCTATGATATCATCCCAACTTGAGGGTGAAAACATAAGTCCTATGTTCCCTGTTTTACATGCTCCTTTGAATTTATGATATAAATTAATAATTCCTTCCTCACTGGCAATTCCTTCAGCTTGCTCCATCAAAATTGGCTGGCCCTCACTTACTTTCTGGAGACCAGAGATATTTCCCCCCCATTATGTCTGGCTTTTACATTGCTGGATAAATCCATGTTTTGATTTTTCATATCGGCTTCTATTTATTGTACAGATGCCATGGTTTTAATTGAAATTGCCTCTTGAATGCTAAGATGCTGTGAGTAATGTAGAGATATCAGAAATGTTGAAATGGAGCTTTTTTATATACAGCATCTGGAGAGTACTGCATTGGAAAAGTCTGGAATATACAGATATTATGTCAACGCTGCTAACATCGGATGTTTTTGCATTGACAACAGATGGAAATGTAGCCATCTTTTCCCTTTCGCTTTTAGAGTTAGATGATGCTGGGAAGCAGCGATGTGAATGAGAGTCCAGCTAGACATAGCAACACTAAAACTTAGTGTGAGAATCAAGGTTATTGAGCCCAGAGCTGATAAAGAATTGGCGGGGTGGAGAGGAAGCCCGCTTTAAGCTAATGGGGGAATGTGATTTATGACTGTTAATTGAAGGAGGGAATTATGTTTTGATACTATGTGCCCAGGAGAGGGGAATTCAGTTTTTGACTTTGATTATGTAAGTGCTGATATTATGCTGCTTGAATAAAAGATCCTTTAAGGTAAACAATGCCTCAAAGTTCTTTTGAAGAGTTTCATCTATCGGAACCATGACATACTACTAATCACAAAAAGTAGCCCATTATTATTTTTTTCTTTCAGTTGCAATATTTTAAGAGTTCGTACTTTATATTATATGTTTAAAGCATATAAATATATATTTGCACAACAGATGCACACACACTATATATGCAGGAATACACACATGTTCTCTTACATACAGAAAGACAGAGATTTTAGCAGAAATAAATGACAATTTCTATCCAATTTGATAAGAGACAAAAAGGGGGAGGGAAAGTGAGAAAGGAAGGAGGTAAGAATAAATATTATGTAGAAAAAATGGGAGGCAAATATTTACAATAATAAAAGATAGAACGTGTGAGCAACTATATGTTCAGCCGTATAAAAATATAAACAGAAGTATTTGCAGCGATACATGTAATCAGCCTAAAATCCAAGGTGGGTGTGTAATTTAACTGTAAATAATCAAATCAACATACTTTCATAATTATATCAACTATAAATGTTTCTCCTCTTTGAGAAAATACAGTTTAAAAATACAAACCATAAACATGATTAAAGCATGCCAGTTAAAAAAAATCGGAGACTCTTCGAGTGCTGATTAAATTTGAGAATGTAAATTAGGAAGATTATGTTTTCATGGAACTAATATTTGAGTAAGTATAAGTGTCCATATGTAGTACATAGTAAGTGTCCACATTTCCCCACACTCTGTCTTTGGCCATTGAAGATGTCAAGACCTTAGAAGTAAGTTAATACTATTAAAAATGGTGGGAATCTCTTTTCGTTCCAAGCATCCATTTTAATGTATGTATCTATTTACTTTGAAGTGAGTACTGAAATATAGAATGGCCCTCAACTTACAACCACAATGGAGCCTAAAATGTCAGCTGCTAAACATGACAGCTGTTAAATGACTTTTGCCCCACATCTGTTAAGTGAATCACTGCAATTGTTAAGTTAGTAAAACAGTTGTTAAGTGAATCTGGCTTTCCCATTGACTTTGCTTATCAGAAGGTCACCAAAGATGATCACGTGACCCCAGGACACTGCAGCCGTCATAAATATGAGTCAGTTTTAAATGTCCAAATTTTGATCATGTGACCATCGGGATGCTGCAATGGTTGTAAATGTGACAAATGGTCACTTTTTGTAACTTCAAATGGTCACTAAACAAACTGTTGTAAGCTGAGGAGTATCTGAAGGTGGAGAAACAGCCTGTATGCCCAAGCCCATCACACCATTTAAAAATGAGTCCGAAGGGAGCTGATCAAAATGTGATTTCATTCCTGTAAAATCAGGAATCTTGAAGGATTCAGGAAGCTCGGATATTTCCAAGTAGAGAAGGAACTTGGACAAAGAATGCTGCATAGGACAGGCAAGAAATTTGTTTGTGAAAGGTAGGATGTTCACACATAGTCTCAGATTGCAAGCGCTCTCTACCCACACCAGTGTGTTACATCTTTGAAAACTTTCTCTTTGAAAAGATCTCTAAAGCATGTTTTCTTCCATCACGTTAAAGAGCACCATTCCACAAAAGCTCTGTCCAGCTCTGTCCAGCAAAAGTGGTCAAAGTTATGGACACTGAGTCAAAAGACTGGAACTAGCTATTTGTTCATCTTCCTAGAACTTATGAAAGACAGACAGGTATTTGATTAAGTTTTTCCAAAACTTTTAAAAGAGCAATTGAATGAAATAGATTTTAAATGCTAGTACTTTCAGATTTCCACCCCTACCATCCCACCCCCCAAATAATCCTTTTAAAAATGGTCAAAATGCAATATTTTAGGAAAGTAACTAATTTAGCAGGAATTAATTACAGAAGGCAGGTGATTGTGATTCCTGCTTATAAAACAAGAAAATTAATAAAACCCTGAAAACTGCAAGCAGCTTAATTTGCTGAGTATAGTCAGCAAATTATATGTTAGGCAGTTTTATGCAAATTGGTTGACACAACAAAACTGCAGAGTGGATGAATTGGTGGGCTTTGAAGCTAAAAGGGCAATTTTTGATATCTGTTTGATCTTACAGCTTCCTATTAAAAAATAACACAAGCATATCCAAGGGAAGACCTGAACTTGTCTCTTTCAATTGTTGACTAATTACCATGAAATTACAGGATCTTCCATGGATAGACTTTTACTTCTAGGTTTAACTTAAATTATATAAAAATTGCAAGACAATGAATTTTATGAGTTTTACCTAGAAAAGACAGCTTGCAGTTACATTCCAGAACTGGAAGGTTTTAGATAGGACATACGTTGACTTCTGTGATATTTAATGAGTATATCATCTTTCTTGTTGGAATTCTTACAGGCTTGTTATTTTCTATTCCCCAATACCTAGTTTTGTTAGTACATCACTTTTTCATACAGATGACAACACAACACATGGACAGACTTACAACATCTCACAACGTATGGAGAAACTCAACCATCATTTCAATTAGGAAACTGTAAACATCCTGGACCAAGCTAAATCTAGAAATGCTAGGGAATTCCTGGAAGCCTGGAATTCATAGAAATCAGCCATCGGCAGACACACAGAAATAAACCATATTTACATACCATTTTATTTATTTATTTATTTTTTAAAATTCCATTTATATCCCGCCCTTCTCCGAAGACTCAGGGCGGCTTACAAGCTTAGCAGTAGCCTTCATTCTATGTATATGCCTGCTTATTAGGGCTTTCACACACACACCCCAAGCGGCATTATTACAAAGTCAGCTTAATTGCCCCCAACAATCTGGGTCCTCATTTTACCTACCTCGGAAGGATGGAAGGCTGAGTCAACCTTGAGCCTGGTGGGACTCGAACCTGCACTAATTGCAGGCAGCTGGTGTTACTTAAGGAGGCATTAGCCCACTGCTCCACCAAGGCTCTCCTAAATATAAAGAAACAATAAAAAGCTAAGAATAAAACAAAAAGAATACGTCCTCTCTAGCAGCCAACAACCAGATAAGGAGGGATTAATACCAGACAAGCATCGGGCAGAAAATAATGTCCTAATCCAGGAACTACCAAGGAGAAATCCAAACCCCTATCAAAACTGGCAGGGAAGGCTACAGTATATACACAGGAAGCAAATCCCACACTTATTGGCACTGATTATGTTACCTAAACAAACAAATCAGCTCAGAGAGCATGGTTATATAAATGAGTTGCCAATTCTTTTTCTAATTTCAGATGATCTAAAACAATATTACAATTCCTTGCAAAAAACAAACCTGTCGCAATTCATTATCCCACCTCCCACAATAAGCCATTTTTTTTGCAAGGCATGATAAAGTAATAAGTGATAACTATATAACTTCATCTCTTAAACACGATTACATCAGGGCTGGTATTGTTTTTCAATCCAGTGACATAGAAAGGACACATAAAATATTTGGCTGAAAGTGTCTCAAGAAGTGTAGCCTCTGCTATTTATGAAGACGTGGTGGCCCACATGCTAAAAGATTTCAAGGCCATGTTTGCAGCACAATTTCTATACGGCACTCAAATTGGAATCTCTAAGGCTTATATTAGGATCCTATTATATCGACTCAAGGCCATTAAGTCAAAATGTCTTTTGTCAATCCTGACTGTGTGTACTGTAAGTGTTGAAAATGAAGCTTTTTGTTTACAAATGTGTTAGTGTCAATAGAGACCGGGAATGGAGTCTTCTCTTTAATTGCTAGCTAAAAATTTTCACAACCCTCTTCTTTTATAATGTTACTTTAAGTCATATTTATTGAAAGCGGTGTTGGAAAATTCTGCCTCTGTGGCTGTTTCTTGGAATTTATTGTTTCTCTTGCTAAAAAGGGGCTAACAAGGTAATCAGAAAGTGAATACTCTTGAAGCACTATTTTTCAACCTCAACAGCTTTAACATGTTCAATTCCCAACTAACACACTGGCTGGGGAATTCTGGGAGTTGAAGTCCACAGATTTTAAAGTTGCTGAGGTTGAGAATCAGTGTCTTAAAGGATACCAGAGGCTTTATGAAAATTTAGTACACATTTAATATAATATAAACTGTACAAAACTGATCATTTATATGCTAGCTAGCTAATACCTGAAAATTCATTGTATGCATCATCTTTGCCCTTTGTGGTGGTAAAAACTGCAACAGGAGAACATTACTGCATATCCACTTTATAATTAATTTTTATTCTACTAATTAAGAATTATTTATGAAGGTCTCAATCTATTGCTTTGTATATCCAGACTAATCTACTTCTAGATATAACTCATCAGGTAATCAGTATTTTCTTGACTGATTATTGACTGGTAGTTTTACAAAAGATTGACAAAACAACCTATTTTATTTATTTACGGTATTTATCAGTCACCAACTATGAGAATGTAAGCTAGTGATGAAATAAATCAGACTACTAATACTTAGTAACAATTCTATAGGAGTAAGAGTTAGCAGAACATGTGTTCTGACTATCTTCCTTCTCACTTAACAAAATAAATTCATGGACGAGGAAATGGATAAATAAAAAGATATACAGTATATCAACAATAAAGGCAACAATATCACCAATTTGACCACCTACAGACATGAAAACTTCAAAATTCAGCCAGTGTTGTAAGGTTTGAAAAGCTACCTTCAAACCTTTCCTTCCTTCCTTCCTTCCTTCCTTCCTTCCTTCCTTCCTTCCTTCCTTCCTTCCTTCCTTCCTTCCTTCCTTCCTTCCTTCCTGCCTTCCCTCCCTCCCTCCCTCCCTCCCTCCCTCCCTTTGATTCTGGAAGACTGCCTCTATAGACAAGCCTTTTCAGAAGTGGTTTGCCATTGCCATGTGTGTCAGTATGTGTACACACACACACACACACACACACACACACACACACACAGAGAGAGAGAGAGAGAGAGAGAGAGAGAGAGAGAGAGAGAGAGCGCTACCTCACTTATATTCTGATTATATAAATAACTAAGATACTTTGAATTGCCGCTCTTGTTTTTGTTCTGGCTAATGATCTTCATCACCAAATTTCAAGAAGTACAAATGGTAAGTTTTGGTTTGTGTATTGAAAATGTAAAATCAGATATGTTCACATTCAAATACAAACTAAATTAATTTCTTCCCCATTCTTATGTGTCACATGTATATCCCAGTGAACTTCACAACAGTATAGTCTTTACCAGATTTTTTTTAAAGTAATGGAAATGGAATTATTGAAGAATTTTGTTATGTGAGATGTAAACAATGAGATGTCAACATTGAGGCTATCCTTGTGCTTTTCCTTCAGAGTATATAATAGGAGCACATTCCACTTATTATGGATCATCTCCTATGGACCTTAGCTGAGGAATCTTTCACAAGAAAATCAAAGGAGAATGTAATCTGTGCTTAGATGAACATTAACAGAACAATATCCCACTGTTTTATAGGAAAAATCACTGCCTACTTAAAAGTTTACTAATGGTTTTAAGATTCCAAACGTGTCATGCAAAGTTTCTATATCATCTAAAAAATGTATTCAAAAGCTAGAAATTGGCATTTTTTTTTCTGGAGTGCTGTTAAGCATAACTATTTAAAATCAGGGCTTGCCAGATAACGCCCATCCACACCCTTTTAAGCAAACCACTAGAATCTAGATTTTTATTTATAAGTGTGACTCCGACAACCACAGAGGCTACAAACACTCTTAAAACATGAACATGCTGGAAAGTGCAACTCACTTCTTTATTTGAAGGTGGGCTCACCTTGTGAAAAAAAAAGAGGCAAAGTTAAGTTAAATGTAGAAAGCAAATCAAGAAGCTAGAAAGTGTGGAATGGGAACAACCTTACCCAATGTATGCCATGTTTCAAATCCTACCCTTGATGATCCACAAAGATTTGCCCAGCTCTGATTTAAAACATTTGAACTGCTCCTCTTAATAGGCACCGGGTTTAAGAGGATGTAGTCTCAGATGTTGAGTAGTTCTGATAGTCAATTATTCTTGTTCGTTCATAGATGCAAACAATGTTCTTAGATGATTGCATAAGTAATTTGGGAGACTGTGGGCAAATATATTGACCTAACTCAGATGATGTAACAAACATCAGTTAGGTGCCTCTGCCTCTGAATAAAAACTAAGGAAAAATGAAGGAGGAGAAGAAAAAAGAGAGCCCTGTCTACATTATTATTATTATTATTATTATTATTATTATTATTATTATTATTATTATTATTATTTATTAATTGAATTTCTATACCACCCTTCTCCCGAAGGACTCAGGGCGGTGTACAGGGCAATAAAAGCATAAAGTGTCAGCGCAGCAAACGAACCTGGCTGAAGCCATTTTTCTTCATTTTCAGTTCCCACAGAGTTGGAAAGGGGGGGGGGGAAGAGCATTTCTTAATTTAGACAAAACAATAAATTGTTCTGTGGGAACCAAGGTCGTTGCTGCTTGAGTTTTGGCGGGCTGAAGCTTTTGTTAGAAAGCCCGCCAAAGTAGTTTATTGGAGAATGTGATTCGTGACATATTGCTGGGGTGGGAAAATTAACTTTGGAACGTTGTAAGCTTTCGGGGAAAACTTCAGTCTTCATTTCACTTTTGAATGTGCCGACATTTTGTAGCCAAATAAATATGTTCTCTAAGGAAATCTCTTGCCTTGGAATTCTTTATTTTCTGGTCTCATCTATTGGAACCATGACAGAAAGATGGTTATGGAGGAGACAAATTCTGCTATAATTCTCCTCCCACACAAACACATTTTAATTTGCTTTGGTGACAGCTGTTTTCCATGTTAGTGCTGCATTCTGGAGTTTCATTATTTTCTCTGTTGTTTGTGTGACCGAGGGCTAAGTCACCCTTGCCAGAGACAAGCTGTTTTTTCCCCTCAGTTCAGCTTGAAGAGCACCCAAGCCTGGCAGACTGAGATGTTCTGACTTTTCAGAAGGACAGTGCTGAACTATTCCTAAGAAGGAAAGCAACAGCCTGAGGGGAAATTGGGCACCTCAGAAATCTGGACAAGCTGTTAACTAGTGAGCTGATTTTATGCCATTCTTGAGAAATTATACAGGCAGAACAATGCTTCTCCCCTCCAAGACATGTCCGGAATATCTCTGGAGACCTATAACTTTTTCCTACTCTGAGATACTGCAGGAATGAAAGACGCAAAATGGAGACTGCAAAGAGAGGATCACCTTCTGCTGTGACAGAGTCCTTTGTCTTCCCAACATCAGCTCAGCTACCATGGTAATTAGTCACCTGCATGTCTTTTGAAATGGTAAAAGTTAAACATCATCCTGTTGTGGATTCTGGTGGCACTGAATCTGAAAGCTTCAATGCTGTAAGCCTCTGGCAGGATAATTGCTACCCAGAACAAAGCATTGCTGAGTAGCTTTTATTTTTTTTCTGGAGAGAAGAAATAAAAATCTATTCTATAGTGTGGTTGGATAGACTTTTTTTCCTCTAAAGTTACGCCAGAATGTTCCCCATTTCAACTCCCCCAAAATGTTTTAGCATTCATTCATTTCTACTGATTTTCTGATAGAGGAATGAAATAAGTTTTCATTTTGTTTTTATTGTTCACCTGATTCATCATCATGAGATGGCCAAAATTAACAATCCTTATTGTCAAAGCTGTTAATTTTGGTCCTTCTAATTGTTGTTGTTGTTATTAGTTGCGAAGTCGTGTCCAACCCAACACGACTCCATGGACGATGTTCCTCCAGGCCTTCCTGTCCTCTACCATCTTCTGGAGTCCATTTAAGCTCACGGCTACTGCTTCAGTGACTCCATCCAGCCACCTCATTCTCTGTCATCCCTTTCTTCTATTGCCCTCAACCTTTCCCAGAATTAGGCTCTTCTCCAGTGAGTCCTTCCTTCTCATTAGGTGGCCAAAGTATTTGCTTTAGGATCTGGCCTTCTAAAGAGCAGTCAGGGTTGATCTCCTCTAGGACTGACCAGTTTGAACACCTTACAATCCAAGGGACTCGCAGGAGTCTTCTCCAGCAACATAGTTCAAAGGCCTCAATTCTTTGGCACTCAGCTTTTCTTGTGGTCCAACTTTCACAGCCATACATTGCAACTGGGAAAACCATGGCCTTGACTATATGCACTTTGGTTAGCAGGGTGATATCTCTGTTTTGGTCCTTCTAATACTGCTTACTATTTGTATTTCCCAGTATGGTACACGTTTTGCTATTTTTTTTAAGTGACTAAATTACAACTGTTTGGATCACAAACTACATGACAAATATACCATAGCATATAATAATATTATGAACATATAATAATAGTGTTGTAAGGTACCTTGGAGGTCTTCCAGTCAACCTTCTGCTCAAGCAGGAAACTCTATGTCAGGCATGTCTAACTGCTGGCCCGCAGGCCAGATACGTCACACTGAAACCACGCCCACTCCATTGCCGGCAATGGGGAAAAAGTTTTGATACGTCACCTGACATTTTTATTTATTTATTTATTTTAATTCCATTTATATCCCGCCCTTCTCCGAAGACTCAGGGCGGCTTACAAGCTTAGCAGTAGCCTTCATTCTATGTATATGCCTGCTTATTAGGGCTTTCACACACACCCCAAGCGGCATTATTGCAAAGTCAGCTTAATTGCCCCCAACAATCTGGGTCCTCATTTTACCTACCTCGGAAGGATGGAAGGCTGAGTCAACCTTGAGCCTGACATCACGTGATGTCGCAAGTTTGACATGCCTGCTCTATACTATTTCAGACAAATGGCTGTCCAAAGTCTTCTTAAAAAGCTCCAGTGATGGAGCACCCACTACTTCTGAAGGCAAAAGAGCCTTGGTGGAGCAGTGGGCTAATGCCTCCTTAAGTAAGACCATCTGCCTGCAATTAGTGCAGGTTCGAGTCCCACCAGGCTCAAGGTTGACTCAGCCTTCCATCCTTCCGAGGTAGGTAAAATGAGGACCCAGATTGTTGGGGGCAATTAAGCTGACTTTGTAATAATGCTGCTTGGGGGGGCGAAAGCCCTAATAAGCACATACATAGAATGAAAGCTATTGCTAAGCACATTGATTGTGCTTAGATTGTAAGCCGCCCTGAGTCTTCGGAGAAGGGCGGGATATAAATGGGATTAATTTTTTTTTTGTTCCAGTGATTAATCGTTTACACTGTCAGAAAAATTCTCCTTAATTGTAGATTGTTCTTCCACCCATTACTTTTTGTCTTACCCTTCTATGTTCTACATACAGTGCTGAGCTAAAACCAAACTGACCATAAAGTGATATACAAATCAAGCCAACATGTTTGTGTTCCAAGATAGTTCAGAAAGTTTATATTACAAGAAGAGAAAAAGTTGTGATTCTTAACTATAAAAAGATAATGATCCTGTCAATTAGAGTTTTGATTCCTGATAATTACCTCCAAGTAGTTCCCTTGGCTATATTATAGAAGTTTTTTATTACCACTTTCTTTGGATTTTTTTAAAAAATCCAAAGCTTTGCCAACAGTACTGGAACTCTTAAAGGTCAGGTATAATTAAAAATAATTGATAAATGGGATTTCATTTTCTCTGTACCTAAGTCATTTTTTAAAAAAATATCACACAATATTATTTTAAACTTATAGTAAAAATAAAGGAAAGAGCCAGTTTGGCTTAATGGTTAAGGCACCAAGCTAGAAACCAGGAGACTGTGAGTTCTAGTTCCACCTTAGGTATGAAGCCAAATTGGGTGACTTTCTGCTAGTCACTCCCTCTCAGCCAAACCCACTCAGAGTGTTGTTATGGGGAAAACAGAAAAACCCAAAGGAAAACTATGTTCTGCTCTCATCTCTTTAGCTTTCCAGATTATTTTCTATTAGAGGGATGCTTTGGATTCAATTCAGAATGGGAGCTTCAGACTACGCAGGTGTCTGAACATGGCACCAGTAGCTCATGATTTATCAAAACATCCATATCTGTTTCTAGGTTAGATCCTTTCCTTATCTCATCCTGGATAAAGATGTGGCTGTTTTAAAGAGTAGCAGACATGCATTGCATTGGCATACAGACATGTTCCTAAACACAATTTCCGAATGGAATTCAAAGCATTGTACAATATTTCCCTCTTTTTCATCCTAAAAGATTGAATGTATAAAGATCAAGGACTTCATGAAATATCCATAGAAGACCTTGGCTTAAAAACCCAAGAAGCTCAGCTGTTAAGAGCAGCCACAAAAACCAATCAATCAATCTGAGATGAGTGTTGCTAATTAGATGCCTTGGCTGGTCATAATCATATTTATAAATCATAGTACCAAAGCTATTTCTTTTTTTTTTCAAAGTAGCTATTCTAACAAACCAGTTTGAGAGGCACACTGATATACATAGTTCATTCTCTAAAACCTGCACCGATTTCTTCCAACACCTTGGAAGCTGTTAATTAAGTTGAGTAAGAACACAAATAAACACTTGAAATAGAACAAAGCCGAAATAGAAGCAACCGGATCTCAAGATTTATTTTTTAACCCTTTAATATCTTAATATCCAGATTCATTTGCACTTATCCTACAGACTCCATATCTTGGACAGCTGCAAATTACTACACAAATTAAGAATGAAAGTAACACAGATTTAGAAGCTGACTTACGCTGATTTGTGTAGCTCCATCTTTGGATGTAGTCAGTAAGTTTTGTTTGGCTCTTACTAAAAAGTTGATGACAGTTTTGGACTCAGATGTTAAGACTTAGACCAATTTTCTGCACAGGAAGCCAGGATGAAATCCTTCTTTATAAGTGATGCCACCAGCATTCTAATTAGAGCAAGGAAGGCAATGTGCTTAAAGTCACCTCTTTGGCTGCCTGCCAAGCTTTGTGCTCTGCACAAATTTGGTTTTTAAAATTATTTGAATTGAAATAAACTTAATCAGAACACTGCATGTTGAAAAGCAAAGCACCATTATCTCTATCTTCTTCATCAGTCTTCTTAGAAATTATGAATGGCCTCAGCTTAGCATTTTAGTCTGTTTGAGTGTCACCTGGCACCAAAAAAAAAAAAACATGACCAAAGTAATTCTAATACCCCAAAGGTATTTATTAGAAGGCACCTGAAAGCATCAGAAGGCAGAACAAGAAGCAATAGATGGAAATTAATCAAGGAGAGAACCCACCTAGAACTAAGGAGAGATTTCCTGACAGTTAGAACAATTAATCAGTGGAATAGCCTGCCTCCAGAAATTGTGGGTACTCCATCAATGGAAGTTTTTAAGAGGAAATTGGACAACCATTTGCCTGAAATAGGGTTTCCAGCTTGAGAAGGAGATTGGACTAGAAAACCTCCAAGGTCTCTTCCAACACTGTTATTCTGTTAAAGGCCATAGGGCGTGATCTTGGGTGCTAGAAGTAAGGTCATTAGATCACCTTCTGGTTAAGATGGAATTTTTGAAACAAGACACCCACTATATTAGTCTGCCAGTGAGAATCATTTTGTGAAAGCATCTATTATACATAAAAGTATACATGAGGCAGGGAGCACAAGTTATGAAATGAAAAGATTTTGAATCTATGGGAATTATTAATAATGATAATTTGTTTAGTCTATAAGCTGCCTCAATGAATCTAAATTCTTAATCCTGTGGTCATTCTTTTTCTCCTTTTTTATACCTTCCCCCTCATATAAGATAAGAACCAAAGTGACAGCACAGTGAAAGAAGCTTAAAAGCTGACTGAGAATAACCTCTGAGAAAGAGACATAATTTATTTATTTATTTATTTATTTATTTATTTATTTATTTATTTATTTATTTATTTATTTATTTATTTATTTATTTATTTGATTTGTATACCGCCCTTCTCCCTAAGGACTCAGGGCGGTGAACAGTGACATAAATAACAGAATGCACAAATACAGATATTGAAAACAAATTAAACCCTAATTTTGCCCATGTGCATAGGGGGAATCAAGCCAAAGACTACACCAGCTGACAGCAAACAGTGAATGATAAAATGCAAGCAACTGCCAAGCCACCAGCCTTACTTAAATCAGCCACAGCAACAGCCAATAAACATGAAGAAAATAACAGCTATGGTGATGCCTGACGGAGGGCTGCTGGCACAAGATAAGGCAAAGGATTTATCAGAGAACTCCATCCGTAAAGACAGCCATCTATTGAGCATTATGCAATACCTCTAGCTTTAAGGTAAAGGTAAAAATTCCCCCACACACGTGTGCTAGTCGTTTCCAACTCTAGGGGCCGGTGCTCATCTCCGTTTCAAAGCCGAAGAGCCAGCGCTTGTCCGAGGACATCTCCGTGGTCATGTGGCCGGCATGACTAGACACCAAAGGCGCACGGAACACTGTTACCTTCCCACTGTAGTGGTCCCTATTTTTCTACTTGCATTTTTACATGCAAGTAGAAACTGCTAGGTTGGCAGAAGCTGGGACGAGTAACAGGCACTCACTCTGTTACGCGGCACTCAGGATTCGACCCGCCAAACTGCCGACCTTCTGATCAACAAGCTCAGCGTCCTAACCCACTGAGCCACCGTGTCTCCTACCTCTAACTTTATCTGACCAATATTGTTGTAGCTCATCCTCAATATTGGTGAGTATGAAGATGTAAGTATCTGCAGCTTAAAAAAATATAATCAATATAGCTGAGATTAACTTCTCTATTATTGCAGAGATGATCCAACAGGTCAAATCTTTAATGCTTCCTCCCAGAGCAGTCATTGGCACACTTTCCCTCTATATTTCCTTCTTTTACAACATCAACATACATATGTAAATGGCAGGGTTTTGCTGATTGTGTGAGCCTTATGCTTCCCAGTCATTTCGTTGCTGATTTTACTTCCTTTTTGGTTTTCAATTTTTAGAAATTCATGCACTCACTCTGCCGGTTAATTAAAACTTGAGGAGCTTGGGGTGGAATTTAGATTTTAAATACCTCTCACAGGACAATGTGCTTAGGAAGTTAAAAGAAAGTGAGAAAAACTAGTAGGTAAAATAATATGTAAAGCTGATCTTAGATGAGAATTCGTAAGGAGCTTGGTTGAAAAGTTGTTTTTCCTTCACCAACTTTTCTCCATCTGCTGAGAATTGCACTGCATGATTGAAGAGTTGGACAAAGCTTACATCAAAAGAAGTGCATTAACCAACTTTCCTGTATTGAGACACATATACATGCACAAACAGGATTAAGCAGACACACCTATTCTCAAGAAAATTCCTTAGGAAATCTCACTAAAATCCAATGTGCCAGATTTTCTATATTCTGAGGGTTTTCTATAAGCTAAGGATAATATCCAAAAGAAGTAAACTAGGTACAGTTTAAAAGATTCCCAATCCGATATGGAAAATCACACGAATCACTTATTCACTGACAATAAATTAACTGTTTTACTTTGGGAAGGAGCTGGGTACCCTATTTAAAACAAAAGGGGAAAAAACTTGTTTGAACTTTTTTTTCTTATTATTTTATTCTGTGTCTCAGTCAAATACCATTGGAGAAATCACAGGTTGCCCAAGTCTATATATAGCAACGGTTAAGTTAGATAATGGTCAGGTGCAAAAGATCAAGTGAAGTTCTAATTAAAGTGATTTATTACTACTCATGCTGATGCACAGAAATTTTTAAAATGTTTTAATTTTTAACTGTGTAGTTAATTTATTTTGGGGCTGTTATTTAATTCTTTTTTAATTTTTGTATTGTTGTTTTTACTGTTGTTAGCCACCCTGAGTCCTTCGGGAGATAGGGCGGCATATAAGTCCCAAAAATAAAATAAAATAAATAAATAAATAAATAAATAAATAAATAAATAAATAAATAAATAAATAAATAAATAATACTCAACTGTTAGCACCTTTGGGTGCTAAATAAAGGTCAACAGAATGCAAGAGAGGTTTGATATAGTCCATTTGTGGCTATGTAAAGATTCTGGGATAATTCCTCTTTTGATCCATCCCCAGTTTTGCCACTGTTTCTTCTCCAACAGCCTAGATAACACTGTTGTCTAGAAATTCAACAAATTGTGATCTCAACACGTCTGGGCAATACTAGGGTAGGGAAAAATAATAAGATGATGGTTGAAAGCTTTGTATTTACCAAATGCCATTGGTTATTAATTCCTGATAAGAACTATTTGGGGAATATTTACTGACTCTCTGAAAATATTCAGATGATTTCAGTGATCAGCTTTTATCAAAATTTGAGGGCGATAATTGGGAAAACAATTTGCTTTGACCGAGTCTCAGGATAAAAAAGATCAACCTAGATAAAGGGATAATCTATCTATTTAACGAAGCAGTAGCAGTCTGCAACTAGTATTCATATGGTGGTTATTTGATAAAGTAGAGACAATGGCTTTTCAATGAATAATTTACCAACAGTTACCACTTCCAGTATAATTAGGTAATTAATTATATTTTCTAATCTATTAAGCTTTGATTGCTTATCAGAGCATTCAAATGCAACATTTTCCTCTTGTCACTTCCAATTAATTTTGCACTTAAAAAGAGACAATGAGAGAGAAGGAAAAAAAGAAACAAGAAAGCTTAATAATCATGCATTCTTCTCTCCCATAGGGATAGTACATATATTTAAGAGACTGTGTGATAATTGGAAAGCTGAATGCCTCCTTATGGTAGAACCAACAAAGGATGGATCCTGTGAGTTGGTAGAAGAACATCTGTTTTGCATGCAGATGGCTCCAGAAGCAATCCCTGGCTTCTCCAGTTAAAACTAGGATGGGTTACCCAAGGGCATTGCATTCCATATAGGTCTGCCATTTGCTTCAGCCTATCTATGTTCAAGAAATCCAAAATCATTAGCTTAGAAAAACCTAACAAACCTGGGCAGCATATATATATATATATATATATATATATATATATATATATATATATATATATATATATATATATAATGACGGATGGGATTCCGTCGAAACGTTGCTCTTACACCTTCAATTCTACGTGGGGAAAAAACCCGAATGACCAAAGATCCACATACAAACACCCGCGAAAACCTCAGAAAACACACACACACACACACACACACACACACACACATATATATATATACACATATATATATATGACGCAGTGGCTCAGTGGCAGGTCGAATCCCGAGTGCCGCGTAACAGAGTGAGTGCCTGTTACTCCTCCCAGCTTCTGCCAGTTTGAAAGCACGTAAAAATGCAAGTAGAAAAATAGGGACCACTATGGTGGGAAGGTAACAGCGTTCCGTGTGCCTTTGGCATCTAGTCATGCCGGCCACATGACCACGGAGATGTCCTTTGGCTTTGAAATGGAGATGAGCACCAGCCCCTAGAGTTGGAAATTACTAGCACGCATGTGCGGGGGAAACCTTTACCTTTACCTTTACTATATATATATATATATATATATATATATATATATATATATATATATATATGGATGCGGTGGCTCAGTGGGTTAGGACGCTGAGCTTGTTGATCAGAAGGTCAGCAGTTTGGCGGGTCGAATCCCGAGTGCTGCATAGCAGAGTGAGCGCCTGCTACTCGTCCCAGCTTCTGACAACCTAGCAGTTCGAAAGCACGTAAAAATGCAAGTAGAAAAATAGGGACCATTACAGTGGGAAGGTAACAGCGTTAAGTGTGCCTTTGGCGTCTAGTCATGCCGGCCACATGACCACGGAGACGTCCTCGGATGAGCGCTGGCTCTTCGGCTTTGAAACGGAGATGAGCGCCGGCCCCTAGAGTTGGAAACGACTAGCACACACGTGCGGGGGAACCTTTACCTTTACGATAGATAGATAGATAGATAGATAGATAGATAGATAGATAGATAGATAGATAGATAGATAGATAGATAGATAGATGATAGATAGATGATAGATAGATATAGATATAGATATAGATATAGATATAGATATAGATATAGATATAGATATAGATATAGATATAGATATAGATATAGATATAGATATAGATATAGATATAGATATAGATATAGATATAGATATAGATATAGATATAGATATAATATAGATATAGATATAGATATAATATAGATATAGATATAGATATTTGTTTTCTGAGGTTTTCGCGGGTGTTTGTATGTGGGTCTTTGGTCATTCGGGTTTTCCCCACGTAGAATTGAAGGTGTAAGAGCAACGTTTCGACGGAATCCCATCCGTCATCCTCAGGCTGGTGGCTTTAGAAGAAGGATGGGATTCCGTTGAAACGTTGCTCTTACACCTTCAATTCTACGTGGGAAAAAACCCAAATGAACAAAGATCCATATATATATATATATATATATATATATATATATATATATATATATATATATATATATATATATATATATATATATATATATATATATATATATATACATACATACATACATACTATATATATATACTGCTCAAACAAATAAAGGGAACACAAGATAAGACATCCTACTATTAAATACAGTACATTGTGTTGTTTAAGTGTTCCCTTTATTTTTTTTGAGCAGTATATGTGTCTGTGTGTGTGTGTATCTCAGTGGTGTTTCTGGGGGTCAGACAGTGTAAATAAAAAAAAGAAAACAAAGAAACACAATTTATCAAATAAAGTATACTGAAATGACAGAAACAAACTCTATTGGCATAGCCCAACAGAAGCAAAACCCAAGTCTTCAAGGCTTACTTAAAGGATAGCAGGCTATTTGAATTTCCAGGAGGATACCAAGCTAGAGTCAGGTGTCACAAAAAAGATCCATCCACTCTCTAAGTAAGTTGGTATTCATTAAAAGATGGAATGTAAAGTGAACTCACTATGCTGGGTCTTTCTGAATGGGAAGAAACAGTACGAGAAAAGGAGTTTTGAAATAACCAGGGATATTGTGTGATATTCAATTCTCAGAATACCCCACCAAAGTGGTGTGTGTGTGTGTGTGTGTGCTTAGATTTCTAGAATATGGACCACATATTTAGGGGGCACTAAAACTGGAGAAAGTAGAATTAAGAATGTATAATTCAGGTAAACTCATAATAGAGTTTCAAGCATCCCTACTTAGGGTTGATGTAATATGGAAAAGAAATAACCTTGAGGGGCAGAGGAAGGGCTGCAACCAAGACAACAGTCAGATAAAAGAAATTTATACCCAGAGCGGAAATGGAATTTGAGAAAGTGTCTCAGATTTGTCCTCCCTTTTTTTTTCCAGGATAAAGGGAAGGAAGAAACACAAGAATCTGTTACTTTAACCCTATTGTAAAAGTAGGGTTAGCAGTCATAACTTTAGTTTCTAATCACCTCGAAGAGCTGACATTTATTTTGTTAGGGTGGCAATTGTGACAGATCCTGAAACCTCTGCATGAGTTGAAAATTTGGATCATGCAAGTTGTTATTACAATGAGAACTGAAGTAATTTCTCCCCATTTGGTAGCAGTAGTTGGGATCAGTAAGTAGTAGTGATTTGGTACGTTAGATGATTCCATGCCTGCACGGGTACGTATATCTTTTAAATGCGCCTTTGTGAATATTCCTCAGATTAATTTTAGAATGTATTCTCTGGAAATCAGCACATGTACTATCAGCAATATTATTTCAACAGCAGAGGAATTAGAGTAGTAATTAACATGGTGGAGTTACATCAGTTTAATGGCATACCTTGTCAAGATTTTACCTGCACTTTACAGAAGGGAAAAATTCCTCAACAAGGGTAGCTAAAATAAAATTAATTTCATTAATAGCAAAAATATGGATCATGCATGAGACATTTGTGAAAAGATAGGGTCAGAGGGAGGTGGAGAAGAGTATTTACCTGATGTAAAATCAGGCACAATTACATTACAGGGATTTAAAAATAACGCCAAAAAGACACACAATGGGGTTTTAGTTATTCCTCTCTATATTTTATCTGTTGTTCTTTCAGATGATAAATTAATCATAAGAAAAAGAAAAGGATTCCCCTCCATTATCTTAATACCTATTTGAATGACCAAATAATATAAAGGGATGATTTGCACCCCACTCTCCACTACCTTAATTCTTATTTTTAAAGACGAATGAAGATCAATTCTCTTTCTGTGTTGAGTACACTGAAATGAAGAATGCATTGACATCCTTCAGTGCTATGGTAACCACAGCCAGAACAATATATTGGGAAGACATCTCTTCTAGCAGTTGCTAAGGGATTTTAAAATAAATACATAAAAAATAAAATCTAGCCTGCACTGACAAGGATCTCAACTTTTTGTATGCTTTCCTCCCAAACACCATAATCAGTAAATTGCAAGAAACTCATCTTAGTTTATCTAACCTCTGGAGAATATACCGTAGTACTGCATCACCTCTACTATGTTCCTAGAATCTTGTTCTTTTGATGCAAAAGGTTATTCTACCATTTCCTCTGAGCACACACTCATTTCTCTGATTGACAGGCAGCTTTTCTCTGGCTAACAATGTCTATCCTGGTAGAATTACAGAGGCGATAGAGTGAGATTAGTTTTCCCTGCGGTCTTTGTCCCGATTCATTTTCTTATGTTTGCTCTCTCTAATGGCATTCTTTTATAAAATAAGATGTCAAAAGGAGAAAGGGAGCCAAAGATGGGCCTTGCTTGAAACCAGGTTTAACTCTGAACTCAACAAGCATTAATGGGCAATATTTTTTTTAATGTTCTTAAAAACAAGGAAAGTAAATTCTTTCTTGCTTCCTTATTCTCATGTGTTCATCAAACTTTATTTCTTGAACTTGGGGGTTTGAGTTGTGGTTGGTTTTAAATTTGTACTAAGATTTCCACATATTTTGAAGAAAACATTTCCAAGAATTATATTGGGGGCTGGAATTTTAATGTCCATTTGTTTTTGTTTTTTGTTTTTTTAAAAATAATAATTAATTTTAACATGAATTTTGAACATTATTTTTCTCAAGTTGCTCGGGGCTTTGAAATCAAAGGGGAAACTATTTTGATATGCACACTTATCAACCTATTGAGTCCTCCCCAAAGACCTTGGATAGGCAGAAGTTGTGGTTTGAAAGTGATAAAGGTATTGTTGCAGGATGTATTATGGTTCAATATTATTATTATTAAAAACACTGTACAAATGCCTGTGCATCATTGGAACGATACTGAATATTGCTCAACGGAGAGTGCCAAAATAGTTGGTTTTCAGATTACTAAAGTCCAATTCAGTCATACAATCAATTCCATATCTAAAGCCTTCTGAATTAAACTAATCCATAGACCATGATTTATAAAGTGCAAAGGCTAAGTTCACATAAAATACTAACCAAAAGAGCTCTTCATGATGCATGAATCTTGTCCAAGCCATCACATGCATTGCTTGAAGGCTTCCTCAGTCCTTTACATCTTTGTGTTTTATTTGTAACATATATTTACCATGGAGTTGCTGTAACATGATTTAAAGCTGCTTTAGGAACTGCATAAAGGGAGGATGGCCCGTGAGCTATCACTTATGTAGTCATATTGCCATATGGTAACAATCCTCCTTACTGAAGCCTGTTACTCTTCAGGAACTGTCTGTACAGATTTGTAAAAAAAAAATAATCTTAGCATTAGATTGCTAATATTTTCCTTATTTGGAATTGTATTTCTGCTCTAATTTCAATTCTTTTGTTGAGAGAAACAGAGACAGACAGAGAGGATATATATTTGGCCAATATTTGGGTCGGCAAGGTGTTCAAAACACTCAAGACATATCTCCCCTGCCTCTTCCCTCCCCGATGCAGCTGACCAAGTGAGAAAGAGCCTGTGGCCTAGAGGTTAAAACAACTGCCTAATGTGCAATCAGCCCAGGTTTGAATCTCAGAAGGGTGTGGCTGACTGATGAGAACAAATAAGTTTGAAATAGCTATATCAGTCTCCCTTTAATTCTTTGTTAGCAACCCAAAAGATTTATGCAAATATATATGTGTGTGTGTGTGTGTGTGTGTGTGTGCCCCCTCAGAAGGTTCCCCTGGATCCCTGCATGGGACATATCATTTTGAAAGTAGTGCTGTCCCATGGCTAAACAATCAAGATATTTGGCCATAGATTTACTCACCCGTAACTGCTCATAAATAATTTAAGTCTAATTCATAATTTTATTTATCACTCATACTGTTTTTTTTTTAAAATAATACATTATTCTGGTGTTTTATACTTTGATACACAATTTATATGCTGTTTTTTTAATTTTTATGTGCTAATGTTGTATTCTGTCATGCCACATAAAATAATAACATTAATAAGTGAATAGCTACATATTGTATGCTGTGTTAGGAGCTAATGCACAGAATTTTCTGTGCACATATCGAGTGAAGTGAGACAGTGAGTTTAAAAATATGGTTTCCTTAAAAAACAATTCTAGGGTGTTTGGGTTTAGAGTTTGATGCATGTAGATATAGCATCACTACATAAATCAGATTACCGGTACCTTTATTCCTTGTAAAGTCAACACCTGGTTGCCAAATTTATAGCTGCTGTAAAAATGTTTGATATATAATGTGTTTGTGTGCTCTGTATATTCAATTAAACCAACTGATTATCACTGCTTAGACAAATATATAGATGAGAACCTTTATTCGTATCAAAGATTTTATATATAGTTTTGCAAATAAATATGAAAGTGCATGAAGAAATTATATTTTTTTGCAAAAACAGTTTATTGTATATTAAATAAGAATCTTCAGGGTTTTTTTAAAGTACAGTTTGATATAGAAATGGGATAATATTAGCCTAAGGCCAAAATAACCTTTAGGTGGGCAGAGAAATTGTATGGATAATTGTTGTGAATCTAGGAAAGAATACATTTTTCAACAATTTTGTAAGGACAGGATGATGATGACATTGACGATGACGATATGAGGATATATTACATTTTTATACCACTTGATTCCCAGCAACTCTGTGTCAGATTTGGAGTCAGAAAAGACCAACAATGAGCCGCCAGATGCACAAGCGATCAGACCACAAGAGATCAGCTCCAAAGTCAAGGGACAGGACTGCTGTATGTAATGACAGAGGAGGCCAGCAACCAACAGAGACAACTGCTGTCGCTTTCAAAGATGAAGGTGCTAAATTATTGCCTCCTCCCAACTCAAGAATTTGGTGTGTGTAATGGAATGTGCACCTGTAGGAGCAGAGGGGGAGACATACAGCTTTCCTAGAAAGAGGCTCAGATATGGAGGATAAAGAAACTGCACAGTCCTGAAATGGATGTGGGAGAAGGGAAGAGGTTCAGGGTAACCACAACTTAGAATCTCTCATGATATATCTAGTAGATTAGAAGGTTATACCTTCAGTCTGGCAAGATTCTGTCCATTAAGGTGTAAGCAAATGAAAGACTGGATCTTGTTGTTTTGTCTCTGAGTTGGGACCTGACAATGGGCTTCTAGGAGAGTAGAGCAAAGGCACACTATGAGATTACTTGAAAGGAAGGAGTTTTGCTCCTCTAAATGAGAAAGTCCAGAGCTGCTTCTGTTAAAACAGAGCAGCAAACTCAAGTCCCTTTATTGATGACAACCGGCCATTAACTCCCACTCCACACACCTTGACTTGTGAACCTCACAATCTTGACTTTGAAACTGGGTCAGCTGATGAACTGTCTACAAGCTATGGCCTTCAGATTTTACCTGACCACTCTTCTTTTCACCACTCTGATTTCTGAACTCTGTAAGCCAAACTTGCTGAACTTTGGGGGAAGTATCCTGCAAGTCTGTGTGTTTGCAAACCTCATTTAGTAAGGTGTGCAAACTACCTCTTTGTGTACGACTGTGTGCTTGGCTTGGGACAGGACACTCTTAAAAGAAGAAAACAGGACAAAAAAAAAAGAGCAAAGGTGGCAAAGATAACAAACCCAGATGGGCATAAAGAGAAAGAAGACAACTGTCAGGTGTGAAGAATCAGGACTGCACTTAGTTATTATGCTGATTTATTGCTCTTGCCTATACATAAGAATCTAGTCAACTAACAGTCAGCACCAAATTGGCACTAGATAAGAGTCAAAGGAATTCAAGATGGGCTGGACTTAGACTATTTGTGGGAATGTAACTACTGATTCCTCTCTTAATTTTGCCCTCAGCCTCTGTCTGTCCATCTTCTACCTACAGCAGACATGTCAAACACAAGGCCCGGGGGCCAGATCCGGCCCGTGAAGTGGTTTCATGTGGCCCATGAAGCCATCCTGGAAACAGTGAGGGAACGGCCCCCACTGCCTTGGCCCTGGCCCAGAGACCCTCCTTCTGCCAGAGACCCTCAGATCTGTCCCACTCCTGCCCAGGCCCCCATAGGCACCCTTGATGCGAACGATGTAGAGCTGGCCATGCCCAACCAGCAGGCCATACACACTATAGCCACACCCACCCAGTAGGCCACGCCTACCCAGGCCATACCCACCCGGCCCCCTGAGGGCAACCACAATGCTGATGTGGCCCTCAATGAAATTGAGTTTGACACCCCTGACCTACAGCAACAGAGCTTCAATCATTCTTGCCAAAGGCCTGGATAAAGACCCAATGAAAGAGCCTCATGTTATACACTGAGTGAAGGTTTTCAGGACCCTTTGAAACACCAGTAGGATTTCCCCTTAGTAGGAACATTAGCACTGTTTTACAACAGGCCCCACTGGAGGAGTTGCCTAATAACACCTTCTAAAATATTTTAAGGAAAGCATGAGAAACTCAGGATAGGGTAGACTCCTGGACAGGTGATTGTATAATGAAACTGTTGGACATCAAAACACACTCTCTGATCCCCTGGCAACTAAATAAGTGCAAAAATACTATGTAGTACTTTGCTCGTGAGAAAATTGTTTTTTCCTTTTGTTAAAATAATGTTTCTTTCATTAGATTAAATGGGAATTTGTAAGCTAAAAAATGGAGAGAGGTAGGTTTCTTTGATCTCCTGTTGTTCTCACTAGAAGAAACAAAGTTATGAATGACCATATGTGGAACTGAGATGTCAGACCAATACGTCCATCATTCCCCCCCAGTAAACAAGGCTCATCTACAATGCAGTTGTCAGTGGTACAGAGGGGTTCCAGAATTCAATCTTTCTTTCACAAACTAATTTCCCAGCAGAGAGATATCCTGGATATTAAACTTGATTGCATTTGATTTCCACAACAGTTCCCTCAAATTTTTTCTCTCTGCACTCAGATATTTTCAAGCCAATTTGAATTCCTCCAGGGAATTGAACTTGCTTGCAAATGTTTCTTGGAAATATAATATATAACAATGCTCAGAGCAATATATCAATGCAAGAATGAAAAAAAGGACAATGATGGATTATGACTGGATTCTTGCTCAGACTCTTGAAAGCAGAAGCACATAATATGATGCACCACAGCTGTTGAGATGCCCAAGAAATTTTCCAAATTAATACAAAACCTTAATTTTTAATGTGACAGATGGGAAAAATAATTAAGTACACGACTGGAGAGTAGCCATGTTTAATAGTTTTGCTTTTAAATAATGTAAATGATCATTCCCAGAGTGAGCCCATTTTTCAAAAACCAGCATACCAATATGCTAATGTACCGAAACATACTTTTGTTTATAACTGGAGTGGTTCAAACTGGATTAGGAAGTAGCATGTTTAATGCAAATTAGATTCTTTGATAAACAACAGTTTTTATCATACCTGTCTCTGCTCTTAAATCTGCACATGTGTACATTTCCTTTCCACTTGGGAAGAGCTAGTGAAACTGAACTCTAATCCCCACCAAATTGGATCGTGTTTATTTAACCTCTCTGACAAGTAAACATAGACAAGGTATTCTAAAGAGCTGAGGATATAATGTTAATTTGAATCTCCTATTGCACCACCTTTCACCATGTCACCTGTCAATGTATTTTTCCTTCAATTGTCCTTTGTCAGTTGAAGTCAGGAAGTGTGGGGCAAGGGGACCAACCAAAACACTGAAAGCCTGGGAGCATATGATGCAACATCAATAGCTCCTGTAGCCCTCTTACAACAAGAACAAAGAAAACAAACGAACAAGTGGATGTGTCTACTTATAGATACATTATAATCTACTTAAGTTTATAATGATATAATCCATCTGCAATATATGGGAAATGTATACATCAGATATGGAATAATCCAGCTGTCATTATTCCGATTAAAAAGACACATCAAAGAGCACTGCATGATTATTTATTCTAAAAAAGTCTATAATGAGCAGAACCGAGCATCGGTACTCATGGATGGATGCCAGAATCTGAATTCTCCTCCTCTTGACACATCATATCCTACAGAATCTCCCTCCCTTAATTACATGTCATGAATCACATTCACCAATTAGTCCAACACATGAAGTTTCATTTCCCTTGAAGTGTGCTACTTCTTATCTTCTTAAAACATCTTGATTGAATCTCTCCTGTGCTTTAGTGATTCAAAGCCAAACAGTTAAAGCAAAAGGCTGCCTCTTATATTGTCAGTGCAAAAACAAGTCAATGTTTACAGCATCTACACCAGCAGCCTTTGTTAATTATCTAAATTGGGCTAAGTTGAACAACCTCTTTCTCCATATCATCTACCTACCAACTGGCATTGGAGCTATAGAATAAAAAAGCTGGTTTCAGAAGAAGTGTAACAGAGAGAGCCTGGTTGTCACAGCTCATATCAGCAGTGACAAAAAGGACAACTCTTGTGAATGAAATATTCACCTGACTGCAATGGTAAATCAACTTGATAAGTAAAGTGACTAAATTCTATCTAGAGCATTGTTTTAGCAATGGGAAGAAATCTATATATTGGTTTGCAAACTAATGAATTCCAATAGGATGATGATGAGGTGTTGGCAAAGAAATTAATTTTATTGTGAAGCTCAAGGTCTTTTCCCTTGCTGTATGTTTGACTGTGGTTTTCCCCCCCTGGAACATTTAGCTGTAACTGTTAAGGACTCCAGGGTTTATCTCTGAAGAAACAATTTGAAGGAATTATATGTTGCATATTCCATTCTTCAGTATTAGCATGGCATGGTACCAATCTCTGCATCTCTCCAAGAGACCCAAGTATTGCTGCCACTTAAAGGGAAAAAAAATGTGCCTATGTGAAAGATTTGAGATTCCTAAGGGGAAATCTATTTTATTAGACAGACTGGGGATTGATTGAATTAGAAAATGCCCAAATGGGATAATCTTTCTTGCAAGGTGGGAGTAGTCAACAGCATTTTACATTGTTTGTGACAATAAGCCATTTTCTTCGTATTCATAGTTTCTTGACAATATGGAAAATCTCTTTATTGTTTTCTCAGAAACATGGACTTGCAAATAGATTTAAGGATTACAGATTTTCTTTTTTTTTAAAAAAGAGCCATCATGGTCTTCCTGTAGGGTGGGAACACGGGGGAGAATTAGATTCAATTCTTCACTAAGCTATGAAGCTCAAAAGATTATTATGATTCACTCGTTATCTCAAAATTTCACCAATGTGAAAGGGATAAAAATGGAGACCAACCATTTATATCACTCTGAGTTCTTTCCAAGGTACAGATTTGATCAAAAATAATAATGAACAAGCAAGCTAGCATTGTATGAAAACTCCAGTAGGAACCTGACCTATATCACATATAGTTTTCTAACTTTCTTGCAGCTATATCTTGGACCCAGGGCATCTTCTGAAGTTTCATTGGGAATAGTCCATGTATGGTAGATTATGACTCTTGATGCCAATTAATTAGGTAACAGGGATGAGAAAAGGAGTGGAATTGCATTTTAATGTAGTATTTCAATGAGTTACAGTGCCGAAACAAACTGATCCAGAAATGCCATCTCAATAGACAAGATAATAGCTGCAGCATGTCAGGTGTAGGGAATCAGGAGTCAAGACGCTTCAAATGAATACAGGTTTATTGCATGCTAACACTGAACTACTAACAATTAAGGCAGACTGATGACACTCTTGACTCCTCCCTTGAGCTCAGAGTGAGTATTGTCAGTGTTTGGAAAAAGATTTGTAGATTTTCCATTTTTGGGGAAAAGCAATTTTAACTCTGGAAAAAAAGTCTCAATATGTTTCTTTTTTCTATAACATAGATTTTATCATATTTTGTAGCATTAGGCAATCATTATTTTACCCCAAAGATAATGGAGATAATGGGTCTCGCAGGGAGATATGCAGAAAACAAATATAATAAACAAAGAAAGAAAGAAAGAAAGAAAGAAAGTAGATTGAGAAATTTTTTTGACATTTCGTTAATAGGGGATGTGTAATCAATAGAAAGATAAGGCATCTCAGCCTCAGGCAATGAATCATATACATCACAATATCCTTAACTTCAGAAGTCTGAATTTTAAAAGTTAGCAGAATCTGATCCAAACAAAGTCACTATAGTGTGATACCTTCCAGTCTACTCTGTCCATCAAGTAATTTGAAAAGAAGTTATCTTTGATGGTGGTATTATAAATTTCAGGGATTCAACAGAATCAAATAGAATGTTCTGTTCTTGGGTAGATGGTGACAAAGGCTGTTTCCAATTCAAATTCAGGTCTGAAGTCAGTCTGAAATATATATAATAATGCATTAAAAAAGCCGTGGTGACACAGTAGTTAGAATGCAGTATTTCAGGATGACTCTGCCCACAGCCAGGAATTCAATCCTGACCAGCTCAAGGTTGACTCAGCCTTCCATCTTTCCCAGGTTGGTAAACTAAGGGTCCAGATTGTTTGGGGTGGGGCAATATGCTGACTGCGTAAACCCCTTAGAGAGGGCTGTAAGGCATTATGGAGCAGTATATATAAATGTTATTGCTATTGCTAAGCACTGTAACAAATCTCTTCAATTCCCTTCTCTTTAAAACAGCAATGTTTTGATAAATATAGGGTGCAGCATGATAAGACCCATTATCAAGCAGAGCCTGACTCATCTGGTAAAGTGAGGATGTAAAGGTCTTACTACAGCTATTCCTAAGAAGTTTCATTTATCATCTCTCCAGGACTCTAAGCTCTAAAATTGGTCATTTAAATGATACAAGAAGAAAGTTTTTCATCTCCTCTATCATTGTTAGTTGGAAGATTTCCAACCCAGCTGAATAAGCAGATTCCAAATTTCTAATCCATCATTTGTAATTATTATAACATGCTGCCTAAGTTTAAAAAGATAGGAAAGGCTTTATCCAGAATTTGTGTATCAAAATTGTAGGTAACAAAGCCTTGGTTCCCCCCCCCCCTGTTCCTAATTATTTTACTACTCAGAATATCAACATCAAAAACTCTGGGCAGCTATACAATGGAAAACTGGGGTCAACGTTTCTGAGTTTGTTGGTATGTATTTTACTTGTTGATTGTAGTGGTTCATTCTGAGCATTCAGAAAATCAAAAAGAGAACTGTTTATAGCAGTTATGTCAATCACAGATTAGTTGTCTATTCTGGAGGTCAACTAAGCATTCAGCAGAATAATAGCTGAAGCCAAAGAAAATAATTTGAATCTGTCTTGCTTTGTGGTGTCATTTAGATCTTGCTAACTTTCATAGCAATAAAAATTAGATGCACATGTACTTTTAAAGCAAATAATTTCTCTTATGGCCAAACAATTCTCTTGTCCCTAAAAATCACTAAACAAATGATGCCTGCTAATATTTAATAAAGTGCTACAGTTGATGTGGAATCTCTGTCTGTCCTATCTATCTATCTATCTATCTATCTATCTATCTATCTATCTATCTATGAGCAAGCGAGTGACTGAGAACATTCTTACTGCCACAATTCTGACATTAGAACAATAGGAATGATAAAGGGAGTGTAATTAGCATAATTATTTTCATCTCCAATTTTGTGGACCAAAAGTTCACCTTCAGCCAAAATTTCCATGGAAACTAGGAATGAACATTTATGAATAGATTTTTAGTAGAAGTATCTTATGCTCATCCTTGGGTAATATATTTGCAAACCCAAGTAGACAATAACTAATGTTTGCTGACTTAAAATAAGGCTACCATATTCTCATGAAATAAGCTCATTTCGAAAACAAAACTCAGTTTAGATTAAAATAAAGTTTTGATAATAGCAATTTCAATTCATCTTTGGATTCTAAGTTGCTTGTGGAAAATTGTACATTGAATTGAATTCCTAATCAATTAGCAGATGGCAAGCAGATGTCCACAAGATCCAGAGATGCGTATAAATCCAACTTAATTGAAATGAAATTCATAATTTATTGCAATGAATTCATTTTGTATAGATCAAAGAACACCCTCAAGTCAATTAGTGGGAAAAATGGCTTTAAATAAATAAGGCTCTGATTCTATATTCATAAATGGATTTTTAAGAAAAAAGTTTAAAAAGTGTATTGCTTTCTTTTGAAAAATATGTATTATCTATATATATCTATAAAAAAATATCTATCTATCTATCTATCATCTATCTATCTATCTATCTATCTATCTATCTATCTATCTATCTATCTATCTATCTATCTATCTCATTACAAAGACAAATCTCAATGCAAATTTCACATTAATGAATAACAATCGGAATGTACACATCCTTATGTTTCCTCGCCTCCACCCCTACCCCACAGAAATAAGCAAAATGGATATACCATCACAAATTAATTTACAATAGACAGAAAGCAAGTCTTGATATATTGTTCAGTTCAGAAGAATGAGAGGGAATCACAAATAGTTCTAAACTATTAAACTTCTATAGACAAAACATACTAAGAAAATAATTTCAGGGAATACATTTTTAAAAATTTATTGTGCATTTTCTCTTGAAACAAGAAACAGTTGTGATTGTTCTGAGCCAGGTACGTTACCAATAAGGGATTTTGTTCAGGAATTCCAGATAGTCATTTTTAAGAAGGAGAGGGGGAAGGGGAGAGATAAAAAGGGAGGGAGGGAGGGAGAGAGAGAGAGAGAGAGAGATTGACTCCTGATGACTGCTTGAACAAGTCCCTGCAATCTTCTTGGCAATATTGTTTTTGGAAGTGGCTTGCCATTGCCTCATCCCTGAGCCCAGGTATGATATAACCTCTATACTTTTTCATGGGGAAGCAGCTTTGCCAAGATGGGATATAAATCAATCAGCTCAAAAATAGGCATGGTTTGCACTAGTTCTAATTGTATAAAATGTGTTTTTCACCATAGCTACCACTTGTAAATCTAGTGTTAGCTAAGGATGAAGGAGCATTCCCAGTCCTTTGCAAAAGTGGGACTCCATCTTAAATAAACCAGTCTCTGCATCCAGTTTTATACTGACAAATAGTGCCTTGATCTTGTGTGCATTTAATTTTCTTCTGTTTTCTCTGATCCAGCAATATCACTGCTGAATTTTAGCAACAAAATTGGAGACCTCTTCAAAAACCAAAAGGAGGGGAAGTCAAAAGCTTTCTTGTTTTTCTGGATCTTCTGTGTTACTAGAAGCCCAAAGTCACCAATATTAAGGTACAGATTTGCAAATAACAATGCAAATATCTTGAGGGTCATATCGCATAAATATATGACAAGCATAGATTTTCTAGGATACATTTTTATTTTACCAGAGTTTCTTTAAAAAAAAAGAATGAAAGAATTAAGACAGACAAAACTAATGTAATTACCTGAACTGGAAGAGAGCCAATCTAAGGCTCTTCAAGAAAAAAAAAAGAAAGCTTTCTTCCCTCCGCCCCTCAAATCAAGTCATTTTTGCTGATTGTATAGCAGAAAAGGGTGGGTGGGTGGGTGGAGAAATAGGGATAACATGATGTTCAGTTCTTATTTCTTTAACAGCACAAAGAATGCTAGTTGGCAGAACATAACAGAAGTGAATTTTTCTTTCCCCCTTTTCATTGCAGAAGGTTTAGAAACATGTATAACGTAGAACATAAAATAGTAGAGTTGGAAAGGACTTTGGAGGTCTTCCCATCCAACCCCTTGGAGCAGGAGACCCTATACCATTTCAGACAAATGGTTGTCTAGTCTCTTTTTGAAAGCCTCCAGTGATGGAACACCACAATTACTGAAGGCAAGTTATTCCATTGGCTGATTGCTCTCACTATTAGGAATTATCTCCATAGTTCTAGGTTGCTTCTCTCCTTTGGTTAGTTTCCATTGGTTGTTTCTTGTCTTGCCTTTTGGTCCTTTGGAAACTGTCTTTCTGGCAGTCCCTCAAATATTGGAACAGGTATAAAGGTAAAGGTTCCCCTGCACATGTGTGCTAGTCGTTTCCAACTCTAGGAGCCGGTGCTCATCTCCGTTTTAAGCTGAAGAGTCAGTGTTTGTCCGAGGACGTCTCCGTGGTCATATGGTCAGCATGACTAGATGCCAAAGGTGCATGGAACACTGTTACCTTCCCACCATAGTGGTCCCTATTTTTCTACTTGCATTTTTATGTGCTTTCGAACTGCTAGGTTGGCAGAAGCTGGGACGAGTAACAGGTGCTCACTCTGTTCCGCGGCACTTGGGATTCGACCTGCCAAACTGCCAACCTTCTGATCGACAAGCTCAACATCCTAACCCACTGAGCCACCGCGTCCCTATAAAGAAATATAGCACCTTGAATAAACATTAGTGCACAAGATTTGTATTTGCTTAGAAGAATATGGATGATAATTCTTTGGAAGTGAATGGAAGAATGAATCAGATAGAAAAACCAAATGAATTTCTACAATACTTTCCAAGGGTGTGAGAACGAATGTTTGGAGAAGCCTCTCCCTATATCCTCTATACTCCAACCATGCTTTTCTGCACTTTATTTATATCTTCAGATTTTTTTTAAAAAAAAATACCAACTCACTGTTTCTAAATCAGGTTAAGCTTGTAGCGTTGTTTCATATTTAAAATGGCAGAAAATTGCACATCTGATTTTTAGTCCTCAGAGTCAAAGAGAACTTCTAAGGACGCTACAAGAATTCTGGTTTTAATTTTTAATTCAGGTCTTTGACTGTAATAAAAGATTGATTGAACATTATATGTAGGAGAAGGAGTGACAGAGCCTTGGGGAAGAACCAAAAGAGGAATCAGTTTAGAGTCTCCACATAGCCACGAAGTCCAATCTCTTATCTAATACCAAGATTCTGAGAACCGTTGAGTAGATTCCTGTACATAGGCATGAGCAATAAATTAGTTTAACTGCAACTTCATGTATAGTCCTGATCTTTTGCATTTATGAAATTATATGGTGCCCTGGAGGTCCTCTCTCCTTGGGGAGTCACATTCCCCATCCATTCTACAGTGCAACAGATACCAAATGATGCAGATGGGCTTGAATTGGGCTACCAGATCTGAGCTTTGAAACTCTGCATGACCACTAAACAGAAACAAGGAGAATTTTTTTTTTTTTTGGCCAACCATGCTTATGCAAATTTTTGCAATTAAGATCTGACAGCCCTAGGAATATCTGAAAGCTACCTTGGCTTGATTTATGGTGGTAGGGAAAGTTATTGATGTATGATTCAAAGTGGGACTGTGAAAAGATTTCATGAAAAATATCCAAAAACCTAGGGAAAGGAGTCCCATATTTACCTATTTGCCAATCTAATTACATGTCTTGTTATAATTAATTAAACTGTATTCCTTTTGCTATGTGTCTTGATTGCAACGGGGAAGGAAAGCAAACACCCCTTTTTTCCCCCTAAGCCTGCAAATAAATGGTTTTGAACAACTCACAGCCATGTCAGCTACTTTTACATGAAGCTTTGACAATCATTATCAGAGACAAAAATATATATGTGTCACTTTGTGTGTGTTTTGCATTGGGGAAAGGGAAGATATTTTACCAAAGAATAATTACAACTTGTGTCAAATCAGCACAAGTATTTCAATTTGTGGGTAATATAATTAGATGTGGGATGTTTCAATCACAACATGTCATGGAAAACAAATTCACCAGATAGTTTTCATCCATACAAGTCAACATGAAATCTTATAATTAGAAAAAGCACAGTGTACCGAACTACCTCTGAACATGCAAGACACCAACCAGAATATTTTGTGCATTGATTTAGCACGCATATTCAAATTCTTGACTTACTATCACCTGGGGCAAAGATGACCAATTTTCTTGGGACTGGGGATATTCTTTCCATTGATTTTCCTCTATTCTCTGAATATGATCAGGCTAAAAAGACAGAATTCATAAACTAAAGGACACTGAATATAAGTCAGCACCCTTTGTCAAAGCAGCAGGACATTGATAGTACAGGGCACATGGATGCTTAAAAGCTATCTATGCACCTGCAATATCTATCAGAATGGTAAAGTTTTACAGCAATAGCACTTAGACTTACATACCACTTTATAGTACTTAACAGCCCTCTGTAAGCAGCTAACAGAGTCGCCATATTGCCCCCAATAAACTGGGTCCTCATTTTAACAATATTGGAAGAATGGAAGACTGAGTCAACTTTGAACCGGTCAGGATCGATCTCCTGGCAGTGAGCAGAGTGAGGCTACAATACTGCATTCTAATCATTGCATCACCACAGCTCATAGCAAAGAGATATGGATATGCCATTATGTCATGTTGTCTTGTACAGGGTTTCATATGATTTCAACCACCCCTTGGGCAGATTTCTTTATTTTTAGAGAATGTGTGTTGTATGTCTTTTTGTTTACAATGAACACTAGGAGGCAGAGAAGTCCATTTGGAACATACCAGAAATCAGCAACCAAATAATACTCTATAGGGTTCAAAGACTCTAGTAAAAAGTGAGCTAGCAGACCTATGAGCTCTAGATGATCAATACAGTGTATTAGTTTTAGGAGGGATTCGGCTCTCGGGATCAGAGGTTGCAGGAAGGGATATATAGAGTCAGGATGGTAGGAGAGTCAGTTTGGTGTAGTTGTTAAGGTGCTGGCCTAGAAACCAGAAGACCATGAGTTCTAGTCCTTCCTTAGGCATGAAAGTCGCCTTGGTCCAGTCTCACTCAGCCCCACTCATCTCACAGGGTTGCTATTATGGAGAAAATCAGAGGAGGAAGGAGTTTTAGATATGTTTGCTGTCTTTGAGTTATTTATAAAATAAATGGCATGTACAAGCCACCTTCCTTTAAGTTCCCAAAGCAGAGAAATATGTCTGCTGGATCCCATATAGGAGGAAACCAGTCACAGAGTCCCTGCTTCCTAAAAAGCTGAAAAAAAAAATTTGGTCTAGGTCTAATGTTTTAAAGAAGGGACGCAGTGGCTCAGTGGGTTAGGACACTAAGCTTGTCGATCAGAAGGTCGGCAGTTTGGCGGGTCGAATCGCGAGTGCCGCGTAGCAGAGTGAGCGCCTGTTACTCATCCCAGCCAACCTAGCAGTTCAAAAGCACGTAAAAATGCAAGTAGAAAAATAGGGACCACTACAGTGGGAAGGTAACAGCGTTCCATGCACATTTGGTGTCTAGTCATGCCGGCCACATGATCATGGAGACATCCTCAGACAAGAGCTGGCTCTTCAGCTTTGAAATGGAGATGAGCACTGACCCCTAGAGTTGGAAATGACTAGCACACATATGCAGGGGAACCTTTACCTTTACCTTAATGTTTTAAACATGCTGTTCAAAAGGTCCAGGTCTAATGTTCTACTTTTGAGGTTACTTACAGGGCAGACATGCCAAACTTCCTTTAAACGTTGTACCTTCTCATATGATTCAAAACCCTCTGGCATGTTGTTTTACTACAATTTTTTTGGAAGGACTGCTGATTGTGCTTGTTATGCTATTTTCCTGGAAGGGCAGAAATATTGTTATGTCAACCTGTTCCTTTCATATTCCAGCCATTTTATCATTAGTACTATTAGACTGTTATTGTGCAATCCTGCTGACAATAGGACAACAACTCATACCAAAGTCATTTATCTTTACTCTGTGTGTATTTTATTATTTGGGGTAGAGTCAATCTTTTATTGTAAGAAAGACTTGCTGTAACATTCATTCATTCATTCATTCATTTATGGGGGTGCAAATTTGGGGGGTTGTTTTGGGGAAAAATTAAAATCAACCAATTGGGAGATTGTTTTGAGATAGCTTTGAAGGTATATTTTAAAAAGAAAATCATTTTCCTAAGTTTAAGGCATCAACTTTGCTTCAAAAATTCAGGTTAACACCTCCTCCCAGACTCTGGACTGAACATACTATTAGTTGGCCATGCCAGTTCCGCCATTCAAAATCAAAGAAACCCTCTCCACTGTGTGCCTAAAAAATCCAAATCCCAGCAGGAAGCTTAAGAGAAAGGCAGCTGCATTCTCTTCCACCAATTATTCCATTGTCTCTACAAAGCCAGGACTAATTTTTTAAATGATGGGTTGGCAGCCATAGGTCCATAGAGAACCCATCCAGGTATTTCCTTAAAAGGTAAAGGTACCCCCGCACATGCGTGCTAGTCATTTCCGACTCTAGGGGCCGGTGCTCATCTCTATTTCAAAGCCAAAGAGCCAGCACTTGTCCAAGGACGTCTCCGTGGTCATGTGGCCTAGACTAGATGCCAAAGGCGCACGGAACACTGTTACCTTCCCACCGTAGTGGTCCCTATTTTTCTACTTCCCTTTTTACGTGCTTTCGAACTGCTAGGTTGGCAGAAGCTGGGACGAGTAACAGGCGCTCACTCTGTTACGCGGCACTTGGGATTCGACCCGCCAAACTGCCGACCTTCTGATCAACAAGCTCAGTGTCCTAACCCACTGAGCCACCGCGTCCCTTGGTATTTCCTTAAAAATGCATTAAAAACCCTTAGATATTTAGTTTTTCTCTAACAACTTGCAAGATTCTGTGCAAAACCTAGAGTTTTTCCCAGTTGAATTTGGAGAGGAGGCCAAACCTGATCATTGCCATGGTTGACATTGCTGAGATCTTTTACTGAGTTAATTAGTGATTATAATATCAATTACAGCCAGCTGGATCTTCCAAGAGATTAATACATCAACCAGATGAGACAACCGCTCAGGATAGTATTTGTAAGCTATATTACTCGTGCTAAGGAAAACAAAGAATAAAAATAAGTGGGTCACATTGTTTGTTATCTATTTCAGTTTTGTATCCAGTTTTGGTGCTAAATCCAAACTGCAATTTAAAAAAAAGCTTGCACAGAGGTTACACACACAAACACAGGTGTAATTCCCTAGCTGACTGACCTCTCTGCTAGATCTGATGAGATGGGCAGATATAATCGTGGAAAAGAAGTCCTAAATCAACACCTTGAGTTGGACCCAGAAGTAAACTGACAATAAATGCAACTTTTGGAGCATGGATAGAACATGTACTGTCTAGAGGCAAATATAAACTGCCTGCACCAGTGCATTCCATGCCAGATTCTCTTCAAGGGCAGCTCCATGTAGGGCAAATTACAGTAGTCTAATTGAGAGGTGACTAGAGCTGCTCACTAGATTAGTGAGCGTGAGTAGAGCCTCCCAATCTAGAAATGGGCACATTACACAAAGCTATACAAAGGCCTCTTAGTCACAACTGCCATTTACTCTTTGGGTATGAAGCATGAGTACAGGGGGACCCCTAGATTGTACACCGGATCTGTCTGGTGTCTTGGTGCAACCCCATCTAACACCAAAATGGCATAATCCTAGAAGCGACAAGCCCCCGAACCCAGAACCACTAAGTCTTGCCAGAGTTCAGTTGAAGCCCATTGTTCCCTATTCAGATCCTCATATCCTCCAGGCACCAAGACAAGACAGTCATGGCAGATCAGCATCACTTAAAGTTACAGTGTTGTTAGTTGCGAAGTCATGTCCGACCCATCGCGACCCCATGGACAATGTTCCTCCAGGCCTTCCTGTCCTCTACCATCTTCTGGAGTCCATTTAAGCTCACGCCTACTGCTTCAGTGACTCCATCCAGCCACCTCATTCTCTGTCGTCCCCTTCTTCTCTTGCCCTCAACCTTTCCCAGCATTAGGCTCTTCTCCAGTGAATCCTTCCTTCTCATTAGGTGGCGAAAGTATTTGAGTTTTAGCTTCAGGATCTGGCCTTCTAAAGAGCAGTCAGGGTTGATCTCCTCTAGGACTGACCGGTTTGATCGCCTTGCAGTCCAAGGGACTCGCAGGTGCACTTTAAATGCATTTTTATGCTCTATTGCAAACTTTAGAAAAGGATACAAACCTAAGAATGATTTTCTTCCCATCTGGGTAAGCAGTCCAGAGAAAAATGTGAATTAGGGTGAATTCCTTGAAGATGCAAACTACACAAAATTTACCTGTGTTGCTAAAAGATATCCCATTAATAGCTACATTCCTTGTTTATGTCACATGAGTGCTGCATGTTCTTATTCAATTTATTCAGGCTTCCTTTCACCCAATATATATTTAACAGTGTCTGGTTCACAGTATTAAGAGGTTATCTCTAAGCTGTGTCTGATTATCATTACAGGAATAACATTATCAGAGACCTTATTACAGCACTAGGGATCGTGGATGGAAGGGTAACCTTTGTGATTACCATAGTCCAGTCAATAGGATTTACCAGCTAGATTCACCAGCTTGATTTGAAGGGAAGGTTGCAGTTTCCTTTATCCTATAAAGCATGTTAAGGATAACAATTTTACATAAGAGGTATGATTATCTATAATGGAAATCTTCAATGTGAACATGAACATGGAAAACATTCTATGTTAGCCATAAACTTGGTAGTAAAGGAAGACCTTTGAATGTATTACTGTACACATGCAAGCTCCCCATGGAACACAATCTGCTATTCTCATGGAAATCAAGTTCTCAATATGACATTTTGGAAAGAAAAGATTTTACTTATGGAGAATTGGTCATGATGTCTTTGTAGGCTTGAACAGTGACAGTGATGCTTGATATCTTGATGTTGAGACCTTGGAAAAAGTTCAGAGAAGAACAACTAAGATGATCTAAGGCCTGGAGACTAAAACATATGAAGAACGGCTGCAGGACTTGGGTTTGGCTAGTCTAAAGAAAAGAAGAAATAGGGGTGGCATGATAGCAGTATTCCACTATTTGAGAGGCTGCCACAAAGAAGAGAGGGTCAGGTTATTCTCCAAAGCACCAGAGGGCAGGACAAGAAACAATATTTGGAAAATGATCAAAGAGAGAAGCAACCTGGAATTAAGGAGAAAGTTTCTGACAGTGAAGACAATTAACCAGTGGAACAGCTTGCCTTCAGAAATCGTGGGTGCTCCATCATTGGTGGTTTTTAAGAAGAGACTGGACAGTCACTTGTCTGAGATGGTTTAGGTTCTCCTGCTTGAGTGGGGGGCTGGACTAGAAGAGTTCTAAGGTCCCTTACAGTTCCATTCCATTCCATTCTGTTCCATTCCGTTCCATTCTATCTTTACAAAGCAGCACACAAGAAGTTAAAACTGTCAGTTAAACCTAACAAGAGCCCTCTCTTCCCATCTGCCTCCAGTCTTGAACCACAAGTAAATGCCATAAATACTAAGCATGGAATTTATGGTTTTCAGGTGTCTTGAGAAAAATGCTATCAACAACCAAGCATCCTTAGATTTATATCTTGCTATGATTTAATTATTTGGCAAGAAGCATTGCGTGTCATGTCAATGCATTTGTCCTTTTCTGTCAATGAAGCAAGCACCAGTTTTTTTGCTTGATGGAAGAAGCCCCATAATGGACTGAGAAGAAATAAGAATGAAAAGCTGTGACTGTGATTATTGTAATTTTCAGTGTTATGATGAAATGATTATCCTTTTAAGCCTGCACGGACTCTGCAGAATGAGCCTGAATAATCACATACATTTGGTTTTTCATATACACTTATAAAGCTGTTATGCTAGTATTGCCCCTGCAGCAGTTTTCTGTATCATATGTCCTTCTAAATGTCAGCAAGTGAGTCAGAAAACAAAAGGACAAAATAAGCAGAAATAATATGCTTTGTTTCCTGACAGAACTTTGGGCATGGTGCAGATTTGCTTTTGGGGATGTGGCACGCCAAAACACAATTCATTTCAGCATGAACAGGAATTCTCTATCTCAAACTATATTGGCTGAAAAAGTACATGTATGTATATTTACATACCTACATTTTGGGAAAATTGAAGGCAAAGATATATTTAGGAGAAATTACCTGTAATGTTCTCTCTTGATGTCGTGGTTAATATAGTGCACTGGGAGAAGAAACGTCCTAGTCTAGCTCTACTTTCAAGCCATGAAACTCTTGGGTTGAAATTGAACCAGTTCTATACATTGCCTCGAGACCCCAGATAAATAAGAATTAAAAAATAGGAATAAAAATAAAAAGTACAGTGGTACCTCAGTACTCAGTATTAATTGTTTCTGGGAGATGCAATGGTTATTAAAAAGGATGAGTCCCAAACAAACCACATGACTTACCACATGACCCTTTGTTTTGGCCAGGAAGAACTTTCCATCTGTCTCTTTTCCTATGTCAGTAACCTTTCCAGCATGGCTGACTTCTTGTCCATTCCCCATAGCTATCCCCTCTTCCTATAGCAGTATGTTGAGTACTAAACAAAGGCCGAGTACTGGGACATGTCAACATGCATAAAGAACCAAATTTGACAGTTTTGAAGCAGTCGAGTACCCAGGTACCACTGTATGTATTTTTAATGTGTGTAAGTGTATGTACAGTATATATGTATATATGTGTGTATATACATATATATATATGTAAATTATTCAAATTGCTAATAAAGAATTTAGGGAGGCTGATATGGACATTTCAAACTTCTTATGTTCTCATCAGTCAGTCATACCCTTTATCTGAGATTCGAACCTGGGCTGATTATATATTAGGCAGTTGTTTTAACTCCTGAGCCACAACCATATATATATACACACTTGCATACACTTGCATATCATTATCCATTTACAGATGAAAGTCCTATTGAATTCAATGGACACTAGGGCTTGTTCTTAGGTATGTGGGCGAAAGTTTGTCATCTCCCAAGAATCTGAGTCTTAATGATCCATGTCTGAAAGACCTTTTAATCTTCATTGCATCCACAAGTGTTATAGAGGTCATCTTTTGCCTATACTGAAGTAGACACTTCAATCTTGCAAAGGTTGTGGTCTTCAGCAGTTGGAACCACCTGCTCCTTTGTACTTCAAAATAAAGACATAAAGCCAGCAAAACTTATCTCAGTTGTTTAGGGTATCTGGGCTCAGAGATTTCTTTGAGCTGATTTCCAGCCTTCTTAATATTTCCTGGTGGGTTTTGCAAAGACCAATTGTGTCTGAGAGCACCAGAATGAAGTGTTCAAATATGAAAACAGAAAGAATTGTTTTCTTTCCCTGACAAGAGTATCTAACAAAGATACTTCTTTATTAACCTCTCTCACACTGGGTTTTCCTTAGTCTCTGCATGAAGCTTCAAGCTTCCTTTAAAACATTTCCTTTGTCCTAGCTGTAGCTTTAAACGACTTTTCAGATTTATGATCTTAGCTTAAGAAACTACAGGGAAACATGGACTTCCTAGTATTTTAATCCCAAACTGTTACAATTGGCTGACAATTTAATATATCCCTTCTTTTGCCCACTGTGGTCACAATAATATTGGTTTATGGAAGCTTCACTTCCTGGGGTTTTTAATGATGAATCAAGGCATGCGCTTTGGTAATAAATAACCTTAACTGGATACAAATGTAGCAATTTTCATAATGCAGTTGTAAAAAGAACATCCCATTCAATAATACCAACTTTTTTGAGAGTATCACAGAGGCAGACTTTTTTTTTACTACTGATGCTGAATGTTACCATGAGAATAATGTAATAATGTTTTCAGAGGAAACAAGAATGACTCCATCAATCAATGTAGGAGATACCCAGGCTGAGCCCAAGGGAGGGGAAAAATACATCATCAGTATCGAGTCCCTTCATGCCCACAAGAGATCTAACTCCAGTCCACCTTAAATTCCATTTATCCCAATTTGCTTTGACCATTAGTAGTTCAGATTCTTGTAGGTTCTTCATTTCCCACAATTCCTCAATCTCTATTTCTTTCTTGTTAGCCACCCTGTCTCCAGCTACTGCAATGTCAATTATTCATATTTATTTATTTATTTGTAAAAATAGTCGCATCCGCATTATTAGGCTAAATGTTTATTGGCTTGTGTTTGCAAGTCTCCAAGCCTTTTGACCTGTCCATTCTCAATGCCTTTTTAATTTTTTTGCTATTGTTGTTGTTGTAAATTATAATGACATGAGTAGTTACTATACAATCATTGTTATCATTGTAATTAAGTTGAAGGTTGAAAGTGAAGCCCTTTTATGGATTCTCTGAACACACCATGATTCATAGAGCTGTCTCTCTCTGCAGGAAATATGCATAAATTCAGAAATATAACTATAGGGGTTAGGCAATTCTTATCAATGAACACGAGTTGGAGCTATGGTTTTCTAATTAATTGGTACCAAGAGTTATAGGAAATGCAATGGAACAGTTTGAGTAATGGCCATCAAAGAGTTGGCAAAGATAGAAGGTAGCATCAGACAAGCATTATTGTCTCCAAGTTCAGAACATACTCTGATTTCTACTACATGCTCTGATTTCTACTTCCTAGGAAACAAGAGCAAAAAAATAATAAAAGATTGCTGTCAAGCTTCTGTAGACTTTTTAAAGATACCGTGGAAAACCTTACCATAAAAGCCTTTGTTTTATTGAAGTATGTTTATATTCAGAGACTCAAAAAAATATTTTAGGTCAAAAGAGAACACAGATCCCTTAATATGTTTGGAAGTCCCTCTGGAGCAGGGGTGGGAAACCATAGCCCGTTTATGACTTGTGGACTTCCATTCCCATAATTCCTGAGCCAGACATGCTGGCTCAGGAATTCTGGGAGTTGAAATCCACAAGTCATAAAAAGACCTGCAGTTTCCCACCCCTGCTCTAGAGAATTGGGGCATCATTCACACATCTCACTCTAGAGCTGTGCAGATCTCTTTGCCAAAAGAGATGGCCAACACCCTACCTGCAAATCCAGTCCTTTGAAAGCTTGCATATGGGGGGGGGGGGTAGGAAGATGTGGACTCAAGCTGTGCACTTCTCTACAAGTTCACCAATTGTCATGCAGAGCCAAGTCCCAAAATATAATGGACTGGCTCCCTTTCAGACAGAGGCAGTTGTGAGCATTATTTTTGAGCTCCTCCTAACAACATTGATTTTATTTCACTGTATATACCATCGCTTCTGAAGAGATGTAGCTTTTGAATAGCAATCTGTCTCACTCTTTGTCCCCTTCCTCCACAATGTACTAAACTTATTGTTTAGTATTATAAGGCTTTAAATGGGGAAGTATGGGATATGACTAAAGGAGAGATGAAAGGATGACAGTTGGATTAAATGCCTTCTCTTGCCAACAACTTGACAGAAAAATAGTCATCACTACTATAGAGATACCAATATCTTCCACATCTCCCACAGAGAATCTGGGACTGAGAAACCAGTAACTAATAGGATCGCGGTGATTAGTACCATGGTTCTCAGATACCACTAGGAAAATGCCTGTGTATTTTTGCCCATTCCGTAAGATGATAGTAATAATTTATGGAGGATGTTTGTTAATTAGCAAAATAGTTTACTGAATTATTGGGCTCCTATTGCTACTGGCCACGCTAGATGGGCATACCTGGCCCAAGTGCAAAGACTGTAGGAGAAGAACAGGCTGAACTGGAAGGCAAGGTTAAATGTGTCATCAGTTTGGAGTCATTGCATTGCCACAAGAGACCCAAGTTCACCACCACCACCCCATGAATTCCTTATCTAGCATCAACTTAGCATTGACCATTAGTTGTCTAGATTCTTGTTAAAGGTAGCACTAATAAACTCTTCTGTGCTTTGAACTCAAATAATGCTCCTGGCTATTTGTGCCTGATGGAGACAAGACAGTGAAATCCAATCATGTCCAATCCTTTATTTGCTCACACGTAATAGACAGAGTCTTGCTAAATTAAAGCTATAACTTCCTAAGCTGCTAGATATATCCTGAGAAATTCTAGGATGTAATTACTCTGGATCTCTTCCCTCCTCCTCCTCCATCCAGGTAAGAACTGTGTGGACTTTGATCCAGGTCTCTTCCTGGGAAAGCTCTATATTGGCAAAATCCTCTCTACTGCTGTTGCAGGTGCATATTCCATAACAATTCTTCAATAATATTTGCCAGGTGGCTAGTTCCTCACCTTTATTTCACAGTGATTGAATTGTAACTGCCTTGAATATGTAATTGTCTTGAAATGAATTGGAATCTTCCTTGAGCTTGTCTTTGGAAACCCATACACACACACACACACACACACACACACACACACACACACACACACTCACACTCACACAGAGTCTCTCTCTAAAGTAGAAAAGCTAAAAGCAGTACTAGTGTTAGAATGATCAAAATGAGGTTTACCCTCTTCATATTAGAAGAAAAATGACATATGGGTGATTGACATGGAAGTGTTAAAATGGGATTGAGATACAAGGATAACCAAGGTTCCCTGTCCTCTACAGATAACTAATGCTATTCCAGGTTGAACAGAACATCATCTGATTTACAGGAGACAGAAGGCAAATTCATTGTTGGCACCTCTACCATTTCACATTGCATCAATCAGAATCTTAATCCTTTGACTTAATTTGTAACCCTACTTCTTCGAGCCCTCAATAACTGAAATTTCTAGGAACATGCACTCTGCTTTCAGTGTCTCATTGGCAGAGATCTTTCTAATCTAGGCAAAGACATGGGAAGCTCACTAGCAATGACAAAAAACCACACTGTATTCACCAAGATATTGAGTTCATCCTTCTCAGTCCCTTCCTTGTTCAGGAACAAGGACTGAGAACAAAAACAGTATCATTGGAGCCTTAGCAGTCCAAACCAGATAGCACTCAAAATCAAATATCTAACCAAGGTTATACAGGTTTGAGAAGGCTAATTCCAGCAGATGCTTTCTCTGCAGGCTTCTCTTTGTCACTTGGAACCTGCTGTCTCCTCACTTGTCTTCTCCAACCTCCCCAACCATCCTTTCTTCAGAGCAGCCTGCACGCTTAAACAGGCACTGAATATGCAGACACCTGTTAGCCTTCCTAAGTAGTCCAGACAGGAAGCATGCCCATGAACTAATACTACTATATTGTACACTTATATTACTATATTGTAAGGTTACATTACAGAGACTTGCAAGTCTGAAAGCACATTTCTCCCCCATTGCCTTTACAGCCTAAGAAACTTGGAAGGCTCCCTTCTGAAATGTTTACCAAGCTGACCTTCATTCTGTGAGCTAAGCCAAGGGTCCCCAACCCCTGGTCAATGGACCAGTACAACATGCCAGCAACCGGTCCGCATAAACAAGCAAAGCCCCATCTGCAGGATGCAGGCAGCACACAAAACCACACACCCTCCAGTCCACGGAAAAGCTCCATGGAACTGGTCCCTGGTGCCCAAAAGGTTGGGGAGCTCTGAGCTAAGTTTTCACTCATCCAACTGTTCTCCCATTTCTTCCACCTGTTTCCCAAGGACATTCCCACATCACATCAATTGATTTATAATCTTCCTTCCTTCCCTCCCTCCATTGCAGGTGGTTCACATAGCTTTTCAGTTGTTTTTGGACGGAGAAATTGTGTATATTTGAAGGGGAATCATTCTATAAAATATTACTGGTACAGTGTAGGTAAAATACATTTTTCATTTGTTTGTCTACTTCATTGCAGCCTGCTATTTATGAGCCTCTACAACGCTATAATACGAGTACCAGTTCACAACTTTGTGGAGAAACAATGGTGGCCTTCCTGAAAAGCAAAATAAAATAACATCTTATTAATCCCAGAGAATATTTAGAGAAAATCCTCTGAAGTGGCCATGTTTTTCCGGAGGAGAAATTAATTAGGGTTTAGAGGTGAAAGAAAGGTAGGAGTATGAAGTGAATAAGACTGTGTTTTCAGGGGAAAATGGTCTTAAATCTTTTTTCCCCTCATTATATAAAGTTTGCAATACAGTCAGAATACAGAGTTCTTGTTTTCTCTCTCTCACTCTCCAATTTTAATAGTTTCCTGCTTTCATTGATGTTTTTTTAAAAAAAAATCCCACGAGGCAGAATTTAAGGAGAAGATAGAATTATCAAGCAGATATCAGTATTTATTGTTCAAGTTTTAAACCAATCGTTAATGCCAGTCTATTTCCTGAACTTCTGCCATTTTAGAATATTCCATTGGGATTGATTTTGCTGCTGGGACTTTTTTGTGGCTCATTTGAGCAAGAAGCAAGAGTGTCTTCTGCTGAAAGCAAGAGAAATGACCAGATGATATTCACAAAGAAGCAACACCATATATTCCTTTTGTGCTTCCTAAGGATGGTTGCTTACTTGCAGATGTTTTATTACCCAACTAAGTAACCTCATCAGTGCTAGTGAGTGTGGGGTTTGCTTTCTGTTTATATGCAGTAGGTTGGTGGGGTTATGGTTTTCTCCTTGGTGTTTCTTTGGTAGTCTTCATGTATATAAACAGGGACTTAAGAGGTAGAGGGGACGCGGTGGCTCAGTGGGTTAGGACGCTGAGCTTGTTGATCAGAAGGTCGGCAGTTTGGCGGGTCGAATCCCGAGTGCCGCGTAACAGAGTGAGCGCCTGTTACTTGTCCCAGCTTCTGCCAATCTAGCAGTTCGAAAGCACGTAAAAATGAAAGTAGAAAAATAGGGACCACTACGGTGGGAAGGTAACAGCATTCCATGCGCCTCTAGTCATGCCGGCCACATGACCACGGAGACGTCCTCGGACAAGCGCTGGCTCTTCGGCTTTGAAACGGAGATGAGCACCGGCCCCTAGAGTCCGAAACGACTAGCACGCATGTGCAGGGGAACCTTTACCTTTACCTTTAAGAGGTAGAGAAGGGTTTTGTGAGAGATTGTGCAAGATCTGAGCAAAGATTAACACCAAGATTAACACTAGACCAACAACCAAGATGCAAACAACACCCGAAGCAAGCTCAGAATAAACAACCCAGTCAAGGAACCACCAAGACTACTCCCTCCCACGCTGTCAGGCCAGAACCATTAGTATATAAAATAAGAACAAACCCTTCTCCCTTACTAATACTGATGATGTTACCTAGTTTGATAATGAAAAATAACCAAGCTCGGAGAGCACCAAGGACCCCACAGGATGAATTGTCTCTTCAAGGCTCGTCACACTTCTGGGTTTTCTGTGCTGCCATTCAATCCATGAGAAGTAACCAGGGAAAAGTCCATCCAGGAGGTTTCCCAACAGCAATTCTACTATTATTGCTAAGAGGGATTTTTGCATTTGAGAAATATTGGGAGAATCTACTTTCCTGGGAGCACTTGACAAAAATGACCCATGCAATGCATCTACAAATTTGAGGGGGGCATTGTAAAACATGGAGAATATCAGAATTTTTTCTATTGATGGTCCAAGTAGATGGAGCTATTGATCTGCTCAAATGCTGCCTTGCAGCACAGAGCCTTAAGTATTAAGAATTGCAAGAGCAATAGCACTTAGACTTATATATCACTTCACAGTGCTCTACAGACCTCTCTAAGTGGTTTACAGAGCCAGCATATTGCCCCCAACAACCTGGGTCCTCATTTTACCAGCCTCGGAAGCATGGATGAGTCAACCTTGAGCCAGTGAGAATCGAACTGTTGGCAGTGAGCAGTGAGATAGTCTGCAATACTGCATTCTAACCACTGTGCCATTCTAACCACGGCTCTTATACCATACCTCTTATTCTTGCCTGCTGCTAAGCACCATCAGTTCTATGCCCTTTTCTCCCCTCTGGCAGCTCCTCAGGAATTATGGGTGACAAATGCAGTGTGCATCCACTCAAGGACAGTTGCTGCATGAAGCACATGTGTAATTAAAGCCAAGAATGAATCGTTACGAGCTTGAACTTCAGCTGCACGTTAATTAATTGGAAACTCTTTTTCCCCCCACTAACTGCATGTAATGAAGTCACAGCATGTTCTAATGTACGACTGCCAGTTTTTAATGCTTTACGTTCATTAAAAGATGCAAATCTTTGACATATATTCATGACAGATTTGCTAGATTTATTTCAGCCTAAACAGCTACACTGGTCATTAAGGAAACAATTATTTGGGAGTGAGAAAGTCAGAAAACTGTATTCAAGCATGGCATTTTTGCTCCTGCTGCTGTTTAAAGTAGACACATTCAACCAGTTACCCTTCAGATGCTTCTGAGTTCAATTCCCCAATATTCTAACTGTTAATGGCAGCTAGTGGGACTTGTAGTCCAAAGCATCTCAGAGAGCATTAGGTTTCTCATGAAAATGTAGTGAGAAGCAAGATTCAGAAGTTTTCTCTTAGAGAATGGACGCTTAAAGTGTCAAATTTAGCAGAAATGGCTAAAATTTCTGCTTATTTGAAGGATTATTCACAAGAAAGATACATTTCGGTCTGGAGAAGATGGATAGATTACTGTATATTCAGAATAAATATGGGACTAAAAAGTTCCATTTAGCCTATGAGTAAATTTTAGATTGTTATTATTATTAATAGTTTATTATAGTGGAATTTTTATTAGTTTTAAGTATATGGTATTATTATTATTTTTACTATTAGTATTGTTTAATAACTTGGATATTGTATTGTTTAATAATTTGGATATTAATTTGTTTATGTTTTTTATTATTATGTATACTTTTATTTTGCTTTTATTTATGTTAAAGGGGAGTTAAAGTGCATTATGAACTTGGTTATTTATATAGTTGGTTAATGTTAGTTAGATTATGATTATTATATTTGTAACCCTGTACTCAGCTCTGGGAAGTGGGGGAGGGAGAGGGGGGGTTTAAGGTGGGTTGGTCTTGGGGATTTTATTGTAATTTTTATAAAACTTTTCAATAAAAATAAAAAAAGAAGTTCTCTCTTAGAAATAATTGGCTCAACTGGTAAAATGCACTATTTAGGATCCAAGGGTGCTTTTTCAAAAGGCAACTGGACTTTGCTTTTTCTTGAAGATGTTTTGTTTCTCATCCAAGAATCTTCTTCACATCTGAAGAAGCTTATTGGATGAGAAGCAAAATGTCTTCTAGAAAAAAACAAAGTCCAGTTGCCTTTTGAAAAAAAGCACCTTTGGGACAAGACTTGGATGACAGAGAATCTCCATAGGCTCCATCAGGCATTGGACAGAATAACCCAACATTGTTGGCTTTGTCTGTCAGCAATTCTTCAGGATAGAAGACTAAAATTGGCCCATGACCTTGACTACCTGACTTAGTAGTTTCCAACTATAGATACAACATTTCGGCAGGATTTCCATTGAAATGATAGCACTTTTCCATCCTACCATCTTATTTAGGCATTCAAACATCCTACACTTGAAAGGAAAAAAAAAAGACAAATCATATTCCAGCCTATTATTCTCCTTTCTATATTCTGACCAGAAAGGTTTCACGTGAAACTGAAGACATATTTGTCTGCTTGCAATCACAGTACACTCTGAAAGAGGGAATTTTTTTAAAAAAATAAATAAATTCAAAAAGCCTACATTGTGTGCATTAAAAAAAGAGAAAGAATTGCAAGATGGTACAAAGGCTGCCTGTTTTGTCCTCTTTGTTTGTCTATGGAGATTCTCAGTCATCCTGGTCATGGTTGTCCCAAAGGTGCTTTTTTCAAGAGACAACTGGACTTTCTTGTTTTTCTTTAAAGACGTGTCCTGTTTGTTGTTGTTACAGATGTTGGCCACTTAGGGAGACAATGCCCCCAGTATAATTTTGAAACCTTGGCCAGAGATACCCTACCCTTGGTGGAGCAGTGGGCTAATGCCTCCTTAAGTAACACCAGCTGCCTGCAATCAGTGCAGGTTCGCATCCCACCAGGCTCAAGGTTGACTCAGCCTTCCATCCTTCCGAGGTAGGTAAAATGAGGACCCAGATTGTTGGGGGCAATTAAGCTGACTTTGTAATAATGCCGCTTGGGGGGTGTATGAAAGCCCTAATAAGCAGGCATATACATAGAATGAAGGCTACTGCTAAGCTTGTAAGCCGCCCTGAGTCTTCGGAGAAGGGCGGGATATAAATGGAATTAAAATAAAATAAAAATAAATAAATACCCTCAGCCACAACAGCTAAATGCAAGTAAAGCATCAGGTATCAGGACACTCAAACAGATGTAGTCAGTGTCTCACTTCAAGGGAATGGGACAGGTTGTTCACCAAAGCACCAGAGGGAAGGACGAGAAACAATGGTTGGAAACTGATCAAAGAGAGAAGCAACCTGGAATTAAGGAGAAACTTCCTGATAGTGAGGACTATTAACCAGTGGAACAGCTTACCCCCAGAAATTGTGGGTGCTCTATTGCTGGAAGTTTTTTTTTTAAGAGATTGGACAATCACCTGTCTGAGATGGTATATAGGTTCTCCTAGTTGAGCAGGGGGCTGGACTAGAATACCTCCAAGGTCTATTCTATTCTATTCTATTCTATTCTATTCTATTCTATTCTATTCTATTCTATTCTATTCTATTCTATTCTATTCTATTCTATTCTATTCTATTCTATTCTATTCTATTCTATTCTATTCTATTCCAGACAAGATGTTTCTGTTTCTGTTTCTATTCTATTCTATTCTATTCTATTCTATTCTATTCTATTCTATTCTATTCTATTCTATTCTATTCTATTCTATTCTATTCTATTCTATTCTATTCTATTCTATTCTATTCATGTTTTTATCATTGTCAATAGATCTTACAAGCCATCTAATTTCCACCTAATGTAAACTTTGGATGGCTAAAGGTAGTCCTTGATTTACAAACATTCATTTAGTGACCATGAAGTTACAACAACCCTGGAAAAAGTGACTGTTTTTCACACTTACAACTGTAACAGCATCCCCATGGTCACGTGATCAAAATTCAGACACTCAGTAACTACTGTAAGTTGCATTTATGATGGTTGCAGTATCCTGGGGTCATGTAACTTGCCTTTTGTGACTTTCTGGCAAGCAAAGTCAATGGGGAAGCCCGAGTCTCCTTACAACCATGTTACTAACTTAACAACTACCGTGATTCCCTTAACAACTGTGGCAAGAAGGGTTGCAAAATGGGGCAAAACAAATGCTTTGCTCAGCAGTAGAAATTTTGGGCTCAGCTGTGGTCATAAGACAAGGACTACCTGTGTTCGTACAGCATGAATTTGTGAACTGTTCTTTAAAAACAGGAAAGCTGAACCTGACTCCCCTAAAGAAAATATCATGGAAGTGACAATAAATGATGAGTAGCACATCTCTGAGGATTATTGCACAGGAGGAAATAACTCAAAGCAACCAGGTTCTTCCCCCTAGATACATGACAAAACCATATTTCTTCTTCCACAATGGGAAATGTCATTTTCTTTCTCAATGGGAAATGTTACAGGCAGCTATGTATAATGCAGGGGTGATGAATTGCTGCCTGTGTGTGGCTCATAGGTATACCTTTTGCAGCTACGGTATTTCAACCTTTCAGCCCTTTGAGGAGATTTGAATTTATTAGCCACCCAATTCCAACGGACTCTTATTTATCTATTTGTCACTTTCATACAGCCGCCCATCTTCCAACTCTGGAAGGCGTAGACCACAGTTAAAGACGACACGTTCAAATTAGTATGAATGTTATTAATATGAAAAATGCAAGGCACAATAAAAGAGGGTGAAGGTGGAAGAGCCCCCTGATGACATAACCAGGTCTTGAGGGACATCTGGAAAATAAAAAGGGATGAAGCCAACCTCAGTTTGAGGAGAAGGATTTTGGTGGGGGAGGTTGTTCCCTAAAGTGGGGAGGGGGCACAGGAGAAAAGATCTGTTGCCAAAGGCCCTCCAAATGAAGCACTCTAGCAGACGGGACTTGCAGTATGCCCTCTCTGCTGAATCTGATAGGAGAGACAGTCCTTCAAATAACTGGTCCCATTCCACGTAGAGCTTTAAAGGTCAAAAACAGTACCTTGATTTGGACCTGGAAATAGACTGGTAACCAATACAGTTTGTGGAGCAGAGATGTCATGTGCCCATGCTGCTGCATTCTGCACCAGCTGAAGCTTCTGCATACTCTTCAAGGGCAACTCCATTGCAGTAGTCCAACTGGGAGGTGAATATACGGCATGAGTGACCATGAGTACAGCTCCTCAGTCTGAGAATGGGTACAACTGTTACACAATACAAGATTGAGCAAAGGCTCCCCTAGCCACTACTACCACCTGATCCTTAAGAAGGAGTCATCATTCCAAGAGAATCCCTGATTGCACACAAGGTCTGTTTGGGGCAGAACCATCCAGAACCAAAGATGGCATAGTCCTATAAAACAGAGGGCCCCAAACTCCGAAGCAACTCAGTCTTGCCAGGGTTCAGTTGATGCCATCCATTTCCCATCTGGACCTTCACAGCCTGAAGCAACATTTCTTCTCCCTCACCTTTGCAATCCAAGAAATTGTGGAAGTTCCCTTCTAAGACATTTGCCATTCTCTCATAGCTTCTGAAGGCTAAGCTGCCTCTTGTCTGCATCTTACCTAGTCTATTGCTGCTGCTGCTACACCTGTCTTTCAAGGACATTCTCAGAGATTGTTACATTATCTTCCAGGGCAATCTCACCTAGAGTAGCTTAAATTAATTCCCTCAGGTATTTGGTGGTAATCATGATGGATAGCTGGATGGAAGCAACAGGCAAGCAACTGGTGAGATTGGTGTGCAAACTTTTATTCTTATTCTTGTACTGCTACCTCAATGTCAAAGGAGTCACTAATATTGGTTCATGCTACAGGCATGCCTTTTCCAACTACATGCTAGAACTCCTATTTTTTTCCTTTCAACTTTGAATTATGTAACTATTTTAGAAAAGCCTTGCATTGGCACAATTTTGTTTTATAATTTGCTGTGAACGTTTGGCTCACTCCAGAAAAAAAAATGCTCAAATGACTGGTTTTCTTTTTGCTGTAACAAAAGAAAAAAGCACATAGTCACAATCCTCAGATCTGTACAGCAACTGAAAGCATTTCCTGCTTTGTGAAGAGATCAAGTTTACTTGAATATTAAAGGAAAGCTAAAGGTCTCAGTTAAAGAAATCATCCATCTGGAACATAATCCTAAGATTAAGATTTTCTGATGTTATACTGTGATATCAAAAGCCAGAGTTCACTCACCCCTTAATAGATCAGTTAATCACCCAAAGCACTTAAAGAGATCCCTGAGATCAACAATAAAAGAAGGGGGGGCAGAATAAAAATATGATATGCCATGGGAGTTAATGGATTGTGGTCCAACAGATGGGATGGGGGGGTGTGATTTGGAAGCATTATGCATGGTGTTTGGAAACAATAAATGACTAAAAGAGTGTGCAGTAGAAGAAGCCTGTTTGTGTGACTGCTAGATCTCTGCAAAATGTTTACAAGAGACACTCATGCCCTGTAACGGCATGTGGGAAACACTGAGTGAAGAAGGGAATTGTCAGATAAGAGACAAAATAGCTGGATAATAGGTGGGGCAAAATGCTCAGAGGGGACCCTGCTTAGTTTCATGGGTTGTAAAGGAGACGGGCTGGGGAATTGTATTTTCATATTTGCAAGATTCGGTCAATGTAGCTTTATAATAAAGTGGAATTACCTAGCTCATCATGATGCCTATCCTAACCAAATGGGCAGGCTTCCATACAAGAGATCCTTTTGAAACATGAAAGCAATTCTGCTGTTTTCAAACAGCTGCTTTGGAAGTGGCTGTGCAGCCATACATGTGCAAGGAGATAGCTGAAAACCATTTGCAAAACCGTTGCCTGAGCTTTGCAAAGGCTGCCGATGCATTATCACTTCAAGATGAAGCATTTATATGTGTGTGTGTGTGTGTATGCTAAATGCTTGTTAACTATTTAGATTACCTTGCTAGGCCCCAAACATGGGACAAATCTTTTATTTTCTATTTCAGCCTAACCAAAGGCCATCGACAGGCAGTAGTCACAACAGTGACAGCTCATATTTGTGTAAATTTTTTAGATTGCTAATATATATGAGACACGGGCAGTTTGGTGGGTCGAATCCCGAGTGCCGCGTAGCAGAGTGAGCGCCTGTTACTCGTCCCAGCTTCTGTCAACCTAGCAGTTCAAAAGCACGTAAAAATGCAAGTAGAAAAATAGGGACCACTACGGTGGGAAGGTAACAGCGTTCCGTGCGCCTTTGGCGTCTAGTCATGCCGGCCACATGACCACGGAGACGTCCTCGGACAAGCGCTGGCTCTTCGGCTTTGAAACGGAGATCTTATCTGTAATTTGTTCTGCTTCGTGATTCCACTAAGCAACCTATCTCACACTTTCCATTAAAGTAATTCTGCACCTTTCTGTAGCAGTCCCTAAAATAATTCTTTTTGTTTGGTTCCAATTGGCCTCCACATCCTATTTCCTTGTGCCCATTTTCCAGGCGTGCTGCTGTGATAATAAACTATCATATCATATTTGTTCATTCAGGGTTCATACTTTTATGTTTCATTGTTCTACTTTCATTTTGGTTTCTTTCATTTCACTTTTTTTATTTCCATATATATTTTCCCCAAATCCATTCATTACATTATGGAATAATTGCCTGTCCCAAAATGAGAAGTACTCATTATTCCATCCTTCATTAATTTTCTCAGTCTTTCGTCACAATCAAATCAATGCTTTTAGATTTATCTTAATTATTTTGCCATGTGTGTGTATTCATTCATACAATCAGGCTTAAAAACCACATATCTGAAATGAATAGATCTTTTTTTCCCCTTCGTGGATATTCAGCAATCACAGTTCTCATTCATTCCTTGGTCTCCAAATGGACCAAACTTTTTTTTCCCCCTATACTCTCTCATTTCAGTTTAGCATGTCATCTTATGGGTTACTGTTACGCTCTATGCTGCATTGACTCAGAACATTATACGGTTTTTCTAAAGACTCATTTCTTGACTGTCTGTCCATCATTTATTGGAACAGAACATGCAACCTTTGCCAGTCTCTGGAGGGCTATTTTTATACACCTGCTTGAATTGTTTCTAAAAATAATAGAAGTGGGACGAAAACAAATAAAACAAACAACTAAATACATACAACAAATAGATGACATCAGTTCATACTCTCTGACTGACATTTTAGCCTTTTTGTTAATATTAAAACTTAAAATAAAATTATTTTATTTTATTTAACAATAATAAAACCACAAAAATAAAATTATTTAAAATGATAAAACCTACATCTTTACTTTCTGTACTCTGACTCCATAATACCTCACCACTTCATTCAGATGTATTACCTATTTGTAGTGCCTCTCATTTTCCTTCCTTCCTTCTTTACTTCCTTCCTTCCTTCCTTCCTTCCTTCCTTCCTTCCTTCCTTCCTTCCTTCCTTCCTTCCTTCTTTCTTTCTTTCTTTCTTTCTTTCTTTCTTTCTTTCTTTCTTTCTTTCTTTCTTTCTTTCTTTCTTTCTCTCTCTCTCTCTCTCTCTCTCTCTCTCTCTCTCTCTCTCTCTCTCTCTCTCTCTCTCTCTCTCTCTTTCTTTCTTTCTTTCTTTTTATTGCAAGCACTATCTTTCATTTGAAATAGTTATCACCAAGTAACCTCATAGTTTGACCTGCAGTGTCTATAATGTCTTTGGTCAATCAAAAGTTCCATATGATTCTTTTAGAAAGTCAGAAATACTAAAATGTATATTATTTCCCTTAGCTGAAGATATTTTACATACAGAATTCCCTACCTTTTGGCATGGATAATATCAATCAGGCACATTTGGACCAATATACTACAAACACAGTCCAAAGCCAGTTTTACACCAATCTCACTCAAACTATTCTATACAAGCTAGGATCTCTAATCTAAAATCTACCTTGAAAGCTTATTTATTGTTCCCTTCATGTAATTTTCTGAAAGTAATGCATTATACTGACCCACAATCAGGAACATTACTTTTCAATTTTACACAATGGAATAGATTGAAGAATTTATCCAGTTCATTTCTGCTTGGAAACCATTTCTGGACTTTATGCTCAAAACAGGAAAAAAAGCCTTCAATTTTAGATTTTGATGATTAGATTAACTTTGTTGTTACAGAAATGGACTACTAGAAATGTAATGCAAAAAATTGAAGTTGTAAACCTTTTTTTACTCTGCTACATTGAAAAAAATCAGAAGTCACTGGTTTTCCCCCTTCTTTGCACTCTTTCGCTTTTTTCTGATTTTTGTTTTTAGTTATACTTTATATTATAAAAAACTTTAATAAAGAATATTTAAAAAATGATTACCAGGGAAACCATCATTTCGAAACCTTAGGATTTATGTATATTTCAGATGTTAGGTCTAAGTACAGACAAACTAAAAGCCAAGCATGTGTTCCATGTTGGTTGAATAATGACCTCCATAGTTTGGCTTTAAACTTGGTTTAATTGGAAAATATTGCTGTCCATCAGCTTGCCTTCAGAAACAACACTGACTGCAGAATATCTATTGCTATGAGGGTAGATGGGGGAAATCCGTGTGATTATAATTTGCATAATACTTTCTGATGTTGGAAATAATATGGCAGATTCAACCCCAAGTTAATTTATTGATGTTGGAGTATCCCATATGTTTATTTTGGAGTAGATGTTTGTGGTGATATTATACCACTGAATATTTTTCGCGATCAGGAGCTGCGATGGTGCAGTGGTTAGAATGCAGTATTGCAGGTTGACTCTGCTCACTGTCAGGAGTTTGATCCTGACAGGGCTCCATGTTGATTCAGCCCTCCATCCTTCTGAGGTCGGTAAAATGAGGAAACAGATTGTTGGGGTCAAGATGCTGACTCTGTAAACCTATCAGAGATTGCTGTAAGGCACAATGAAGTGGTATATAAGTGCTATTGCTAAGTGCTGTCGCTATAAGCCTGAGTAGATTAGAAATAGTCCTGTACAACGCTGTATAAAGGGAAGGGGGGAGGACAGAGAAAAGAGAAAGAATTTGCTTGATTGGGATTCGTGATGTGATTGGAAAGAGGGGGAGGGGATGACAATGATTTATAACATGGTATTAAAGTGTCATAGTGTAACTGTCATTCTCAGCATTTCCGCAGCAAGAACAAGTTGCAGTCAAAGCGTCAACAGCTAGAAGCTGCCTTCTGGAAGTATAATGTGATCTGACATATTTTGTTCTTCTTCACATTAGTGCAATTCGGAAATGAAATTTCCCATGACATTGGGGCTGTAATTCAAAAAGGAAATTTGTCAGTTGTATATCCATTGCAAGGAGGTGGCCAAATGTAAGAGAAAGGAACTAAAAGCTGACAAGAGTACAAAGGAGGTTGCAACCAAGTAAGAACTTTTTTCCTTTGTTCTTGGAGAGTGGACATTTATCTCTCAGCCCAGCCTTTCTTCAGTCAGGTGCCTTCAAGAACTCTTGGGCTGAAGTTTCATAATTTTCATTTGGTGAGGATATTAAGAAACTATATTATGATGATTTTATTGTGAATTTATTTTAATTTAATCATTTATCTCCTACATTGTATTGTCCAATTTCTTTCTTTCTTTCTTTCTTTCTTTCTTTCTTTCTTTCTTTCTTTCTTTCTTTCTTTCTTTCTTTCTTTCTTTCTTTCTTTCTTTTTTTCTTTCTTTCTTCCTCCCTTCCTTCCTTCCTTCCTTCCTTCCTTCCTTCCTTCCTTCCTTCCTCTCTCCCTCCCTCTCCCTTCCTTCCTCCCACTTACTTTCTTTCTTTCTTTCTTTCTTTCTTTCTTTCTTTCTTTCTTTCTTTCTTTCTTTCTTTTTTCTATTTGTTATTGCTTTATTTAAACTAAATTTGTATGTCAGTGATATACATAACCTCTGTAGGTAAAGGTAAAGGTAAATAAATAATAAATGAATGAAGAAGCTATGTAAAAATAATTAGAAATGCATATTTTCAGAGAAAGCAGCTTTAGACACATATATTCCCCATAAAACAATATTCCCAACACAATGCTATTGGATTCCAAATGGTTGATCCTGCACCCTCTAAAACAATAGGGCCAGCAGGCCAGATGTGCAGATGACAAGTTTGTACCAATCTGCTCTTTTCAATTTCTTATGGTTTAGCAACTTTTCTCCAATAACACACAGTGGGTATGAATATATTGAGACCAATTCTTGAGGGTCCTACATTTTGATTAAACTTTCTGTGACTTCTTTAGAGGGCCCATTTCCTGCCCAATCTGAGCAATATATTTATGATTAGTTTCTCAAGTGTTCTGTCCCTGTAAAGAACATTCTCTTTTTCTACCTATTTATTGGGGAAAAAGGAAAATATGTTTAAGATTTCTGTGGTGGCATTTTGGGCTTACAAATGGAAACAGTAGATACTGCTACTATTGTTCTTGTCTGGTTTGAACATTAATCTTATTCTCTGGGGTCCTTGGTGCTCTCCAAGCTTGGTTGTTTTCTTGCAGACATTTCATTACCAAAGTAGGTAACATCGTCAGTGCTAATCTTACTATAAAACCTTCCTAATCTAAAAAAAGCCTCCTGAGACTTGTTTGCGCATGTGATATTTAACTGAAACAAAGGAAGCCAAGGAGAGAGTGACTCACTCAGTAGAAGATGGCACAATGAAAGGCAGACATTCACATTTATGCCTTGGTAATTTTGTGAATAAATAAAGGACCATTTATCTATCACACATGAGTATTTTACTGTTTCCCCCCCTTCTTTGAAACAATTGCAAAAGCAAATGATCTTTCATGAAATCAAATGAGAAATGATAAAAGGAAATGCTGGAAACTTTTCTGTCTATTACTGGATCGGATCTTTTATTTCTTGGTGGGATAAAAACATTTATGAAGTTTTTCTCAAGTTTTCTGTAGGGATGATAGGATGGGCATTAATCCTTGATCTAATCAGTGAAAAATCAAGGGCAACATCATTCATGATGATATTTTCCTTTAGTTCTGGAAAATAATAAGAGTCACTTTCTATTTTTACTTAGGACTATGCTAGTATTTTTCCAAGAGGTCTAAGTTATTATGCAACCCGGACCCAGTTTTTCTCTTTGATTAAAAAAAAGTTACTTTTTCCCCCCCAGAGCTGACTAAAATAGCATATCCTATATTTTTTTCTTGTTCAATAATCATAGACTGTGAAAGTATACATCTTTATAAACCAGTACCTTTTCTGATAGTACAGTCAAAACTGAAATAAATGGATTGGTCATGTTAATCTCAGCAGGGAAGAAATGATGGCAATTTAAAACTGGTGTTAAAAACCCCAATACTGTTTCTTATATAGAGAGTGAGGAGTGATCATTAGATGTAGAAATTGGGGAAAATACATAGTGCGGAGGGAATTATGGATTCAGTTGTAGCTATTTAAGGATGCCCATTTTTGTCTTCTTTTCCTTTCAACTTTTCCTTTTCTTGTGCACCATTTTACATATACTGTACTTCTTAAAACATTTTTTTTTTTGCATTTCCTATGGACGTTATTTTTTTCCCTAATATAGAAATTTTGCAAGAAACTTCTGATCAGAGGACTGAATCCCTCCTCCTTTTGCAGGTAGATGTTGATGGTGAACAATAATACGTCTGTTTGTGCACTGATTTAGAGAATTAAGACAAAGCAAGCTCATATAATGTGGTCCAATTTTTCCCTTGCCTAAATGTAACCAATGAATTGTATACTAGAGCCTGGCTATTTTTCAATGCTTGCTGTCATGAGGCTCAAGTTGCATTTCAGGTTATGATTACCCGTTTTATATATCACTTGGTGATTACAGTAGAAATCTAATCAGTTCAGGATGGAACAGCCATATATAGTCTGGACCCTTCCTAGTTTGAGAAATGAAATGGCATCAAAGCAAATCTTGGTTTGCTGGATCTGATGCTTCCAATCACTCTAGATCACCTGTTCCTTACAAAATCCTGAGCCACTGTCTCCCTTCTTCCCAATGGAAGAATCTAGCTGCCCAGGTACTCCTGGACTAGCACTAAATAATCTCGTTGTATACTGAGCATTCTACTGCTGGATTTTGCAAGGAACTTGCATACATCAAAAGAAAATTGATTTGATTTGTGCTTCTTAGATTGTAAGCCGCCCTGAGTCTTCGGAGAAGAGCGGGATATAAATGGGATTTTTTTAAAAAATGGTATAGGATTGGACTAGAAGACCTTTAAGATCCCTCCCAACTCTGTTATTCTGTCCTGTTACGATAAAGATAGAGCTTCTGAAAGCCATATCAGTTGATCTTCCAAAGCATTTTGGCCCACAAGAAACTTAATCATGCTGGTTTAAACTAGATGAATAGAGATAGATTGTACCAAGTAGGACTTTACAAAGAAAGGGGAAGGAGGAAATGAATGAAAATATTAACACTGGTTCCCCCCTGCCCAGCTTGGTTTTAGGCAATCTTTTCCTTTGCCAATCAGAAGAATATTTGTGATTGGCTGGTATTCCTAAAACAATCCCACAGACATGTTTTCAATCTCTCTGTCTGTCTGTCTGTCTGTCTGTCTGTCTGTCTCTCTCTCTCTCTCTCTCTCTCTCTCTCTGTGTGTGTGTGTGTGTGTGTGTGTGTGTGTGTGTGTGTGTGTGTGTATGGGGATAATGGTAAGCAATGAATTCTTACTTCCATCTTCTATTTGTTCCACCCTCAAACTTTTCATCATAGTATTAAAGTTTGCAAAGGACCCTTTTCATATTCCATGAATCATAGGAATCAGTAGAATTTCTCTTCAGATGCTAAAGGTCAGAAGCTGAAAAAAAGAAGAAAGGAAATTGGAAGAATGGGGACAAGAGTCATATGTGTGTGCTCTTTTTAATTTTCCTTTAGGGATGTGGATCTCCAGAATTGCCTTGCCTATTTACCATTCTCATAACCATAGTAGGCTTCTGCAAATATTATTTTTCTGTCTGAAAACATTGTTCTAACTTACATGTGATTATAGTCTCAAAAATGCAATACTACCATTAGCACAAGAACACAGTACTAATATTGAATGAAAAGCCCATTTAACAAAACCGTTTGTGAGTTAATAAGGTGTTTCCAGCACAGAAAAGTTATTATTGCACAAATGAAATAAAGGCCAAGTACATATTGCCTTAATTAATGCATTTGTTTTACTTAATTAAGTAGGCCTTAATAATCTCATTAAGGTTATTAATGAGAATAGTAATCCATTCAAGTAATCCATTTGAATTATCAATGGCATTCAGCAAATTTGAGGAGAAATTTTTGGTTACTTTGACTTTCACAAAGATTAAAACAAAAGGTTCAGCTGAGTACCATCCATCAAATCAGAAGCTGACAGCATGGCAGGCAGAGATGCGACAGCATTTATTACAACTATTTTGACAGAGTCAAAATGAATGAAATAGCATTTTTCATTAAACCTTGCAATACAACAAAAAGGTAAGTGTCACATAAGAATATCAAAATCTTGTGCAAGATTTCATGAAATATGGGCATTTTTGGAATGCTGTATTGAAGATCTGGTGATCTCATCAGAAATCAGGCAACAGAGTAAGTTATTGTGCAAGTACGTGTGATAGCTACCACAATGGGGAAAGATTGCCAGGCATGCATCAGATTGCCCAACTGTCCAGCTCTACAGTTGCAATTATATTGGATTTCTTTAGTACAAGCAGCATTCCATTCAAGACATAAAAAAAATCATTCAGCAGCTATAGTAACAGTAGCATGGCAAATAACAATTGTACCATTTCTAATGGAGATAAAAAAGACAGGACAGCTAAGGGCGGTTTCCACAAATTCAAAAAAGATTAACTTGACAGAGAGGATCAAGATCATGGATTTAACCTCTGTACAAAGGACAGAATTGAAAGGACATACAGTATATATTGGGACAGCAATCTACAGGTAGACCTTGACGTACGACCACAGTTGAGTGAAAAATTTCTGTTGCTAAGTGAGACATTTGTTAAATGAGTTTTGCCCCAATTTATGACCTTTCTTGCCACAGTTGTTCAGTGAATCACTGCAGTTGTTAGGTTAGTAACATGGCTGTTAACTGAATTGACCACATGACCCTGGGACACCACGACGGTCATAAATACAAATCAGTTGCCAAGTGTCTGAATTTTGATCATGTGACCATGGGGATGCTGCAACGGTCATAAGTATAAAAAAATGGCCGTAAGTCATATTTTCCAGTGCTGTTGTAACTCTGAATGGTCACTAAATGAACTGTTGTAAGTCGAGGACTACCTGTACATCCTAATTTCACATATGTGGAGCCATACATCAGTGCAAAAACAATAGGACTCTCCAAAACTACAACAATTCCAATAACTGTCATTGGAAGAGGCCAAAAAAAACTAAGCATGCCAAGAAATATGGCATATGCCAAGGGCAGGCAGTTATGTGCTAGAACTGCCTGCCCCACACATCTGCTTCATAAGCTGCATTGGTTGCTAGTTTGATTTTGGGTTCAATTCAAAATGCTGGTTATGACTATTGAAGCACTGCATGACATGGGACCAGCTTATCTGAAGGACCATCTCTTCCCAATTGCATCTACCCATCCCATCAAGTCTTGCAGAAGAGATATGTTTGTCATGGGTCCAGTTTGCTAAAGTGTTCTATTTGATGGGACCCAAGACATAAGCCCTTTCTGCTGTGGCCCCTGCCCTCTGGAACATCATTGTCCCCAAGGTGAGGTTAGTTGCTCCCTACAAGCAGTGGTGGGATTCAAATATGTGAACAATCAGTTCTCTATGTGGATGCCGCTTCCGGAAGTCCATTCTGGGCCTGGGCAACAACAAAAAAATTAGCTACTGGTTCTGCCGAACTGATGTGAATTGGCTGAATCCCACCACTGCCTACAAGCCATCCAATAAGCCCTTAAAACATGTCTTTTCCCCAGAAATCTTAACTATCTTGTGAGAACAGGAAGTCTTCAGGATGGTTGTATTGTGTTTAGGATGTTGTTCTACAGTCTTAGTTTTATTTATGTTTTTTTTAAACAGTTGAATGTATTTGTTTTTACATGTCTAATTTTGCAGTATCTTGCCCAGAACCATGTTAAAAATAAATAAAAGAAGCGGGTGTATGCACATCTTTGCATCTTTTTGTGCATCCAAGTGTGTGTGTTTGTGTGTATGAAGTGCTGTACGTAACTTTCTAAGTGGAATAGTGAAATTTAATAGCCTTTACTCAATTACATTTTAACTGTTTAATTGTTATGAACTTATATATATTTTTGTAATTTAATTGGAGGTAACCGTTTTTACAGTCCTTATTGACCTACATAACTTCATAGATGCTAGACAACAATTGTATGATATATATTAGACTGTTAAGAACCTTAGAGCAAAACTGTATTAGAATTTACCTGAAATAATATATATTTCCACACAGATTGGATTCTATTGTATTAACCATGATTAATGTTCCAATAACTGAAAAACCAAGGGATGTATGATTTGCTGCATATTACAGAATATTGCAGAATAACTTTCATAACATTATTACAAACAAATTGAAATAAAATAAATGTTGGCAACATGCTTTATTATTTGACTAGAATGTTATTCATCTTGACCAGTGACAACCAAAGAATGTGCCAATGAAACACAGAGAGTATGATATTTCTCTTTCATGGTGTCTGAATATTTCAAGTTACAGCTCCTCGCAGTGACAAAATACTGATGTTGGACCTTTCCAGGATTCATAAAAAGAACCCCAGATTTTTCAAGGAACAATGATCTTCTTCATATGGTAGAGATTGAGAAACACGTTTTACTAAACCACTAGACTTTAAACGAGGCACCATGTTAGAACTTCAGTGGCTAACAGCTCCTAGGATGATGCTGTAAGATTTGAAGGACAGTTGTAAATGTATAACTTCATGACCATTCAGAAAGACTCCATGCTTATTGAAAGGAATGTTTTGCAAGTCTCACAAGGATACTTATTTCACCAAGTTCCAGACACAAATCATCCACTAACGTTAAGGTTCAAAATCCAAGCGTAAAGACCGAAGGAAATTATTTTGATAATTGCTTTTTCTATTTTTTAAAAAAGCCTGGAGCTGACAGCTCACCACTCTCACAAATATAACTGCCTAATCCAACTCTTTTAGAATTTTGTGGGGTAAAGTTTAAAACATGCCTGATCTTGCAAGGAAAGGTATGCATGCATTTAGGCTGTGGTGGGACTCAGCCAGTTCACACCGGTTCAGCAGAACCGGTGGCTAAATCTTTTGTGGATTTTGGCGAACCGGCTGATGCCCTAGCCCTTTTTTTCACAAGGCCCAGGACGGACCACTGGAAGTGCGTGAATGCCACTTCCTGAAATCTGTTCTGGGCCTCAGAGGCCCAGACCCAGAACAGAGAGCCAGTTGTTCACGTATGCAGAGAGCCAGTTGTTCAGATATTTGAATCCCACCACGGCATTTAGGCCAAACTGGAGAGCCATGAGTTCAAGTCCACCTTAGCCAAGAAAGCCATCTGGATGACATTGGGCCAATTGCTCTCTCAGCCGAACACACCTCACAGGGTTGTTGTCTTGGGGAAAACAGAATGAGGATGGTGTGTTGGATACGTTCACTACCTTGAATTATTTCTAAAACTAACAAAGGTGGGGTACAAAGGAAGGAAGGAAGGAAGGAAGGAAGGAAGGAAGGAAGGAAGGAAGGAAGGGAGGGAGGGAGGGAGGGAGGGAGGGAGGGAGGGAGGAAGGAAGAAAGAAAGGAAGGAAGGAAGGAAGGAAAATTTAACAATATATTCCACTCCTGACAGGGGAAACCATGAAAGAGATACAATGTTAACAGAAAACAAACAAATAAATAAATGCAAGTTAAAAACTTGCAATGAAAGAATTGAAAGCAGTTAAGGGCCAAAAGCATGGCTGAGAAGAATAGATTGCTTGTGTAAGTAGGAATGGGAATGACCTGGGATCACAAGAGGAAGAGAAACAAAACTGCCTATCCTGGTTTAGTGGAATGTCTACAGACAGGCAAAGTCTGCCCCCCCCCATTTAGTTTCTCTACTCGATTCTGTCCAAACATAACTATGGGGATCAATCCTTGGGATGACCAAATGAGAAAAGACCTATTCCCTCTCCCTTTCCTCTCTGTGATTTAAATATGGGAAAGATTTATATGCAGATGAGCAGAAAATACTCTAATTTAAATAAAACAATATTTAAACAGCCAGAGACACTCATACACAAATATTATGAAATGGGAGTGAGAATGCATAAACTTTTCTTCACCCAGCCTAAATTTAAAAAGCAATCTAGCAACTGCCAGGCAATACTAAAACTTGAAAGTGATTAAATAAATAGAAGTATAAATTATACCGCAAGGTTAATCAACACAGATGCCATTTGAAAGTTTTTTTTCTCTCTCTCTCTGTGTCTCTCTCTCTCACACAAACACACACATTTACTAGTGAGAGAAAAAAGGGCTTGTTAGCCAGAGATCTTTTCTCCATGCAGTCCACTGATAGTTCCTCTTAACTGATGACACTCACAGCACACTAACACATAGAAAGCAGAGTGAATGGCTTTTTGAGATGATATTTCTGTCTTTTACTCCAGGAGGGTTTAAAACTGCACTGCATGGATCCATTTTCTGGAAAAAAAATGCATTTAGCCGTTCAGCTGTAGGGAATGGGTCATGGTTTGCTCCCTTTTTTTCTTGCTTTTTCCTCCTTGAAAGATTATGTTTAATCTAGGCATTGCCCGTATGGAAATGTTGGATTTATTTCTCATACAGCTTAAAAGCAATAGCTTAGATTCAGACAACATTCGTCACTGCTTTCTAGCACCACCAGGAAACAATTCTAATAGCAGTTGCAAAAAATAAAATTTCATTTCATTTCATTTCATTTCATTTATTGGATTTTTATACCGCCCTTCTCTCGAAGGACTCAGGGCGGTGAACAGGGCATATAAATAGCGATACAAAAGTTAAAAAAAGATTAAATAAATTGCCCAATTAAAACAGTCAAATATAAAAACCCATAAAAACCCAGACATTCCCCCATCAGGCCAGGCCAGCTTGTTCAAATAAATGGGTCTTTAACCCGCGCCGGAAGGAGCGGAGATCTGGTGCCATCCGGAGCTCAACCGGCAGCTGATTCCACAAAGCCGGAGCGCCCACAGAGAAGGCCCTCCCCCTGGGGGCCGCCAGCCGACATTCTCTGACCAGAGGCACCCTGAGGAGGCCCTCTCTGTGGGAACGCACAGGGCGGAGGGGAGTCGACGCCGGCAGCAGGTGGTCCCCGAGGTATTCCGGACCCATGCCATGTAAGGACTTAAAAACCATCACCAAAACCTTGAACCTCACCCTGACCTTCTTATCCTGTTTTCTCTCCAAATCCAAGAGTGAAAACAAAACAATTCCTTTCCTTCTATTGAAACCTAAAGGAGTCGCTGTCCAATATTTCTGTCATGTTCTCCCATTCTAAATTTAATTATTAGTTCATCAGATTTATACAGCCATCCATCCCACAAAAGTAGCACTTAATGGCATAGAAGCAACCAAGCAAAACAATTAAAAACAATTAAACCTGTTACACACATACAGACACACAAAACTAAAACTGCAAGACAATGGACCTGCATCCTATACCTAGTACAACCATTTTATGGGCTCCCCATCTCTCGGGGACGAAAGTCTGCTGAAACATTTAGGTTTTCAGGGATTTCCTAATTGCCAGTAGCTTTAGAGCAGATCATACCTTAAGGTGTGTGTGGGGGGGATGATGTTCCAAAGAGTGGGTGCCATGGAACTGGATCACATTAGATGGAACTCTTTAGTACTGGGTACCACAACATGTTCCTCCTGTCAGAAAGTAGTGGTCCTTCAAATAAACTGGTTCCATGTCAGGTAGGACTTGAAAGGTCAAAACTGGGACCTTGACTTGAACCTGGACTCAGAATTCAGATATTTCTTTTGGGGACTCATTCCTTCTTGAAAAATGTAAGAGCGTTTTTGCAGATTGCTCTGTGAATATTCTCTTTGTAGGTGTGTGGGTGTAAATAAAGTCTTTCTCTATAATGCTACAGATCAGTCCTAGATGTAAGGGCATTGGGAAGCATTTAAAGCCATGGCCAGATGCCAACTTAGTAGCATCTGCTGCCACGAGAAGGCAGGGGAGAAAGAAAGTAAGTTGTGTTACTATGATTGTTAACAGTGAGCCCAGCCTCAACAAACTAAATAAAGACTACCTTGACTTGAGCTTGGCTCCCGTCACTAAGTGACACATCCATGCAGTTTTCTTGGCAACAATATAGAAGCAAACAATACAGTCTGCTATTTCCTTCTTCTGAGATGTTCTTTCAAATTCTCCTTCTAGTCTACAGTCCTGGTTTTGTATCAAAGAACTGACAAGGTCAAATCTTTCTTTCTTATTTTTTTCTGAGATCAGCCAAAGGTAGCTAGGTACTGCATCTCATTGCAACTCAAAGCAGTGAACTGTCTCTCTCTTCTACTGTATGTGTATGTGTATGTGACTGTGTGTATGTATACACAGACACACACACACACACACAGCACTTTCCATTCTCTCTTGCACTGATTGATTCCATTTCAGCCCACCTGATAACTCCCAAGTTTTTTTTTATCCTGTATTTCCATTCAATTCCCACCATAGAATGTACATAACTTTTGCAGACACTCTTTGTTTAGCTATCTTACTAATCATGGACCTGAAGCAAAAATCCAATTATAGACTGACCATGGTATTATTAGATTCCTATTAGCAAAGATAAAAGCCATTCCTAGCCTTCTGCTTTTGTTGTCTTGCAACCTACTGCAAAAAGACATAGAAAATCTCCCACAAGATTTTAATTCTTCTGGGAACAGAATTTGGTAATCTTAGAAGTTAAAGTACCCACATTTGTTTTAGGCAATCTATACAATTAAATGCTAGGGATTTTCCCCCCTCCTTTCTTCTTTTTAAAAAGCAGCACAACCATTAGCACCCTGACATATTTCCATACCAACGGCTGTTGTTTGCTTACTACATAGAAGGAATACCTCTAAAAAAAAGATGTGTTTTGAAGATAATGATCCAACTAAATGCTTAAATGAGAGATATAAATGCCTGAACTTGCTGAGAACCTTTCTCTTATGCTTGGCTTGTCTAAAGGATAGGTATGGTCTAGGCACAAGGGAGACTTAATCCTGAATTATCTAAAATGTTAAATCATGGCAACTGGACCCACATTTGGTCCAATTGCCATGATTTAATCTTTTAGATACTTTTGGCCTGGATGACTGAGTCTTCATTTGACATATTAATTCTGAATTGACCCCAGTGGTTGCAATACAATTAATCCTCAACTTATATCCACCACTGGGACCAGAATTTCCATTGCTAAAGCAAGGCAGTTGTTAAGTGAATTGCACCCCATTTTATGACCATTTTTGCCATGGTTGTTAAGGGAATCTTTGCTTTGCAAAAACTGGCTGGGAAGGCGGCAAATGATGATCCCATGATCCTGGGATCTTGAAACCATCGTAAGTACATGTCAGATGCAAAGCACCCAAATTTTGATCACATAGCCTTGAAGACCCTGTGATGGTCAGAAGTTCAAGGACCGCTTGTAGGCCACTTTTTTCCCCCCACTGCGGCTATAATTTCAAACAATTGCTAAATGAATGGTTGCAATTTGAGGATTAGCTGTATTATTATTATTTTTTAAGTTATGGAACTTAAAACTCAGTAGGGTCTTTACTATTTTTGCAGATTTCAAGGTTTAAAAAGGTAAAGGTTCCCCCGCACATGCGTGCTAGTCGTTTCCGACTCTAGGGGCCGGTGCTCATCTCCGTTTCAAAGCCGAAGAGCCAGCGCTTGTCCGAGGACGTCTCCGTGGTCATGTGGCCGGCATGACTAGACGCCAAAGGCGCACGGAACGCTGTTACCTTCCCACCGTAGTGGTCCCTATTTTCCTACTCACATTTTTACGTGCTTTCGAACTGCTAGGTTGGCAGAAGGTTTACCAGTACATAAAACTAGGTCAGAGCCTTATGAAAATATAACTCAAGAATGGACAGAAACTCTTCATTGCAGACGGATGACGGGGAGAGCAAGGGAATCTGACCAAAGGAACATTGTGGCATTGGATAGGATAGGTCACCCTTGCTGTACATCTGTCATATCATGCACATATATATATGAAGGCAGAGTTTGTGACACAGTGCTTTCTTTGACCCTGCTTTTGTCACTATGAAAAAGTAGCAAGATCTTGTACAAATTGCTGCTCCTTCGGTTTCAATTATCACTACAGCGTGTGAAGAAATACAAAGGACTATAAAAAGGGTTTGTAACGGCTTTGACATAATTCAGCAGTGTTATAAAACAACAGTCCAGACATTGTTAGGACTTATTTATACATTTCCAATAAAATTTTATTCTGTAACTGAACAGGTCAAGGGTACTATGATTAAGGGGCATTTGTAATGTGGATTCAAACTAGCAATAAGTAACAAGGGGAATTTCAGTGGAAAACTAACAACAACTTTACTGCAAATTTCATAATTAAAGAAAATTGTTATAAAATGACTCAACTTCACTAGCAATCAGCCAGATTTGCAAACATATGTGATTTTAAATGATGATAATCCCAGTTAATAGAAGTCTCTCTCTCTATATATATATCTTCTATCCATCCATCCATCCATCCATCCATCCATCTATCTATCTATCTATCTATGTATCTATCTATCTATCTATCTATCTAATTTTTCTCATTTATCCATCCATCCATCCATTTTGCCTTTTTTCTAAGAATTCAAGGTATTTACACAGGAATTTCCATTTCCACTACATTATCAAGCTCTCAGTTGCCCATATACTGAGCTGATCATAGCCTCTATTGAATTAAGTGAGATACTAAAATGGCCAGGTGTTACAAAAGCTTAATGTCAACCATTGATTTTAGTTCTGAACCTTGGAAAACCCCTTGGTGAGGATATAATATTTCCAAAAGTATTGAAGAAGAATGATTCCTGGTGGATTCTTATTCTGATTAGAGTTTTCTCAAAAATAGATAAAAGATATTGTACCTTCCCCTTAGAAACCATATATTATATATCAGTCTTCAAAAAGGGCCATAGGAAGGAACTTACAAATTACCTTCCAATTACATTGCTAAATATTCCTTCTAAGGTTTATGCCTGACATATTTTGAATAAATTATAAAATTGGAAGGAAGAAGCAAAACTTTTCCACCAAGAACAGGCAGGATTTTGAAAAGGACAAATTATAGCACATTCTGAAGGCTCTTATTCAGAAATATACCAATGGACAGACTAAAAAAATTCTATGTCACATTCATTGATCTCACCTCTGCTTTTGATTCATTTGACAGATCCCAATTATGGGAGAAACTTCTCAAATTAAGAATTAAATTACCCACTGATATTACAGCCAGAGTAAGAATGCACTCCCAAGGGTGTCTGTCAGATCCCATTTCATTGGAGAGAGGAGTCAGACTGGGCTGTTTACTTGTCCCATTTTTATTTAACTTTTACAATAATGATACCACAATGTCAGGAAGTCACAAAGCTTCTTCTCCCTCTTATTTAGTACTCTTATTTTTTTTTAAAAAAATAATGGTAATATATGTTGGGACATGTTCCTAATTTCCTATAGCAAGGTTGGGCTTAGAAGACTATTAACCAAGTTACTTATTACTGTGAATGAGAAAAACAAGTTATATAACTAAGGTAGAAACACCAATAAAGATGAATAGACAATTAGTGCCAACATATACAGCAAAGTTTACATTATGCTTTGTGCTTACAACAACACACATATTTACTTACCTACAGCTACACTCTCCACAAATTGGGGGTCACTATCATTCCTGGGTCTAAGGCAATTTGCTGAAGCCAACTTGGCATGGTCAACTCACCATGGCCTACTCTCTGCATCCAACTTGCCACAGGACAACACACTATGAGCAGTTCACCATAGGACAATTCAATGATGGATTAGTTCTTTTTATTATTCATCAAAGCATTATGATTTCCTTTGATACAAGAGATAAAATAATTTTGATGAAAATGTGGTCAACAAAACTAAAAGGAACCAAGTGAATTCTGCAGCGAGTTTTCCCATGGTAAATTGGCCACAGCGAGGTGTTTTGTGGGAGTTGGCTGTAATGAGTTGGCCATGGTGAGTTGTCCCATTCTGACTACTTGGAGGAGGGAGCAAATATCTGCATCCCAACCAGCACCTCAATGTCATCCATCAAAGTCCTCCCTGATTAAAGTTCATAAGTCCTATTCATTTCCCTAATCTATTATCTATGGGTTTTTTTTTTCCAGAGAATGATTTATTGCCTACCCTTCTGTAATTATGGATGGCAGGTATGAAGGAACCCCTGTAGTTCTTAGGCAAGGACTTTGTGATTCCAGTGAACCTACAATGTGTTTGTTCTTAATGTGTAAATTCTATGCAGAACTGCCTTCTCAATTAATTCATCCTCTAATAGAAAGACTGCCCGTGCTCCAATCACTGTTACTGATTTTTTTAAAAAAATTACATGACAGATGTTCTGAAATCTCTGTTTAAATTGCTACATTTTATATCTTGGCTATAAAATTACATCACTTCCATTTTTAAAAAAAGATAGAAGTACACTATGCTGTTGATATTATTACTGTATATTTTTGAATTGTATTGAGGTACTTAAGTTGTACTGGTCTTGGACCATAATAGCAAGGGGATAATATTCCTTTCCTCAACCAATTCCTCAGGAACAAAAAAGGTGGAAGTTTCTGGAACAGATGACAGGTGTAAGCAGCACACATTTCAGACCCTCTGAGACCATTTGTAGTGTATGGCAGGCAAGAGGGTTGCTTACAATGTGGCAGGCCTTGTAAAAGCTACAAGATGCAAGCTCTCCATCCATTGTCCACTTCTGCTCCTGCTGTCACTCCCCCAGTTTTCTCTACTCCCCAGAACACTGCTGGAAATGTAGTTTCAATTCTCAATCCAACCCCACCCCTGCCTGGACAAAGATCACAGCTGCATTGCTGCAGTAGCACAACACCACCAAATCTTCAGCTGAGTGGCAGCATCTCCAACCCAATGCCAGCTGCCAGAGAACACCTGCCACTGTTCTACTGCCAATTCACTCCATAATCTAGACAGCCATGCAGCCCAAACCTGGCCTATAACAAATGCTGGCCAGTAAGCAGATCATCTTCCTGCCACCCCCCCCCCAAAAAAAAAACAGACCCTGATCTCCACAAGTCTCATAGTCAACAACAAACTTCACTGCCCCCGATTAATTACCCAAAGGAAATTAGGCAGTTTCCAATCTAAAACACGTTAGGCTTGGAACCATTACAAGGGCGATTACCAAGAAGAGCATTATCAAATTTTCTCCATGCTGCATTTTCAGGTTATTCTTGCTTGAGGAGAAAAATGGCATAAGGACTTGGCTCAAGTTCTGCGATGTTGAACTTATCATTTTTTGCCTGCCAAAATTAAAAGAAAAAGCCACTTTTATCTTTCTCAAAAATATAATTTCTTGTGAGGAGCAAGGGCCCTGCAATTCTGAAAAGCTAAAATTTGAACACTTGCCTTCTGTCACATTCTAATTTGTCCATGCTTTTTGCTCTGGGACAGGACCATCATGTATCTAGGAGGCCCATCTATTTGTATTGGCAAATATAGAATAAGGATATTTCAGAAAATATATTTTAAATTTGGTGTGTTTTTCTCTCTCTCTCTCTCTCTGTGTGTGTGTGTGTGTGTGTGTGTGTGTGTGTGTGCGCTCTCTCACAGATGTGTTCAGTTCCCTCTCTTCTTCCTATCAACCTCAAAATTCTTCTGTTCCATTTCCACACCTTGCAATTTTTTAAATAGAAAATATTTATATATTAGTCTATTTAAAGCAGAGGATTCAGATATTAATTTTTTAAAAAAAATGTGTACAGCTTTGGAAATGGATCCCCCCTCGTATAATACATTTATACAGTATATAGTTGCCTTCAGTACAAAGTCTCTTGGCTTTTTTTTTTAAAAAAAAAGGAAAAATCACATTATCAAATTTGGCAAAGTTGATCAGCCAAGAATCATTTGCATTTGCATTGCTTCAGGAAATATGAATTAGGCATGTTTGCATTTAATACAGTCCAAACTAATTTCTCTCCCATTTCTTCTATTTAGAGTGAAGGAAAAGAAAAAGCTAGACATAAATTCCATAGTGTTCTTAAACAATGAAAATTAGTTTTGCTGAAGAAGAGAAAATAGTCTAAATGGATTCTCAACAGTAGGATGGCTTTTATGCTAACTATAACTTAGAGTGAATGGAAATGCTTGCGGAGAGAGAAGCATAAAAGTGACTTTGATGCACTAGACAATGAAAAGCTTTATTTATATTCTTGCAATATGAATGGGCGATTTCATGTGGCTTTGACCACAGATTACTTCTCAGCTGGGGGAGACGTGAAGAGGGTAACTGAGCTGTCCCTGAACAAATTATATTCTTTGAGAATACAACACAACTCTCACCTTCCACGCTTTTAAGCACTCCACCTCTCCACTGAAACCTATGGTGATCTCCATCAAAATTATTTCTCAGCTGCCCTGGCATCCATCAATAAGAGTGAAGTGAGCTATCTCTGTGCTATTGTGTTATTCTGGAAAGTCATTGAGATGAGTGGGTGTCTAGTGAGGGGAGGAGGGACAGAAGATGAATATATCAATAAGGATGACAAGTGGGACCTGCTCTACAACAAAATTGTTGTTTTATTGATTATATTCCACCCCAGGATCTATGCGATGGAGTGAATAAGACAGATTTTAATAAATATAGTAGAAACGGTGCATTACATTCAAGACTATAGCAGCAGCTGTTCTCCACCCAACTAGTTCTCCATTCCTCCCCACCAACCAACCAAATGTCATAGTGATCCCTGGATATACTAAAGCCATGGTCACTGAGCATCTTCATTTAGTATAGATTGGTGATTAGTTAATTAATACAACTCTTTTAGAAGCCTTGAAAGCCCGGTTTGAGGTTGCAGATCAACCCAGTGAGCAACAGACAAGGAAGAGATTTAATCATTCATGAAGTGCTTCGAATCAAAGTCGGTATTGTAGAGGAACTGACACTATTCTTCTGGAATTCCCATCAGAAGTTATTCTGTAGCCTCTTGCTGGAAAAGTGAAATGAAAATAAAGCATAGTAATAATTTTGGAGCATGTTAGTCCTTAGAACACAATACCAGCAGAAGTTTACACATGGCTCAAATTCAATGGAGAAGATGCTATCAAGTATAAACCTCATTTTAATTTCATATATAATCTTTTGAATTCGCTAATCTCATCGTCAGTATTGAGTTAACCTTTTCTCACGCTGCTCTTCACATTTACAAACAAAATCTCTTGCTTTGAATTGCTGCTTATGTGAACCACTCATTTGATCAGACATGAATTGAGGATAATTATTAAAGTATCGCTACAGGATTTTGCATCTGTAGCATTGCAAAAAATAAATAAATAACCCAACCCAACCCAACAATGATGAGACAAATTGCATTTTTTCTCTCTTTCTTTGGAAAACTAATTAACTTGTGATCTTTACCCCCCCCCCCCAATAAAATCAAACAAGATGAATACTAGCACTTCAGTAACCGTCATGTTAAACATAAATTGTTTGATACCATTTCTCTGCACAGATAAATGTGGTGGGGAAAAATGGAAGCTAAATAAAAACAAAATTGTCAGAATTAAGCATCTCTAATTCCTACATTAATCTAGCCATGTGGAAACTAGCTTCTAAAAGCTTCTCTTGCATTACTTGAACAATATTTAAATTAATCTGAGACTGAATGGGTCTTGGTGTTTAAAATAATTTTTGTTCCTGAAAAAATGTGCTGAAATTGGACTGGGGGTCATTTATTTATTTATTTATTTATTTATTTATTTATTTATTTATTTATTTATTTATTTATTTATTTATTTATTTAATGGGGCTTATATCCCGCCCTATCTCCCGAAGGACTCAGGGCGGCTAACAACAACAAAATTAAAGGTCTTTGTACAATAAATTAAAATTAAAAATTAAAATAAATTAAAGATTAGAGTTAAAAATTGTAAACATAATTAAAATCCCTGTCAGTCCAGGTCAGCCAGGTGGAAAAGGAGTGTTTTGAGGCCACGGCGAAAGGACTGGAGATCTGGGGCCATCCGAAGCTCATGGGGGAGCTGGTTCCACAGGGCTGGCGCTCCCACAGGGAAGGCTCTCCCCCTGGGGGTCGCCAGCCGACATTGTCTAGCTGGTGGTACCCTGAGGAGGCCTTCTCTGTGTGAGCGCACTGGGCGATGGGAATTCGTTCCCGGCAGCAGATGGTCCTGCAAGTATCCCGGTCCTAAGCCATGTAGGGCTTTAAAGGTAAGTACCAGCATCTTAAATCTCACCCGGAGGGCAACCGGTAACCAATGCAGCTCACGCAGGAGGGGTGTAATATGGGAGTATCGGGGTGCTCCCATCACTACCCGTGCAGCCACACTCTGCACCAGCTGAAGCCTCCGGGTGGTCTTCAAGGGCAGCCCCATGTAGAGAGCATTGCTGGGAGTAAACTAATTCCCAAAATAATTTTGAGAAAGAGAAGACAAAAACTGTGGTAAGTTACCTAGAGTTGCTTGATAGCATGATGGGCAGCATAAAATAGCTGTCAGGCCCCAAGAATCAAGAAGAACACATGGGGTTACTTCTGCGTACTTTTCTTTATTGTTCTTAGACAGAATCTTGCCAGATGAAAGCAACTATTTGCATAACTATAGATATACTCTGGGAAATATTATAGAGGAACCAAAGTTTGGTCTTTCTGCAGGCCAAATTTTCATAGCTCTGCTTTCTCTTTGCCTTCTGGAATTCAGCCCCTCCCTCCTGGGAATCCAGACTACATCCCACCACAAAATTAACTCATCTTGTGGCAGTCAGGAAGTCTGTGTATTCCTATTATCTTCACAGAGGTGTTAAAATTCTTTTTTCTTCTTAAAGTGATCTGCCCAAGCATACTGTGTTGTTCACAGTGAACCCACTGCCACTTTGGACAGCAGAATCAGAGCACTCCTATTTGTAATAAATCTAATGGGCTAGCATGAGGGCTGCTCTCTCTCTCTCTCTCTCTCTCTCTCTCTCTCTCTCTCTCTCTCTCTCTCTCTCTCTCTCTCTCTCTCTCTCTCTCTCTCTCTCTCTCTCTCCTTATTTCATGGAAAGATAATGACCACTAATGATGGGACAAAGTTCAACAGATGCTCAGAATATGCTCTAGTTCCTTATTCATTTTACACATAGTTAAAATAAATGCTTAGAAGAAACAACAAATTAAATGCAATAAAAAGGAAAAAGTTTGACCAAAAGCATATTAGGCTTGATTCTTTCTCATGAGATTTATTACAATCAATTAGCTCAGTTGAATGAATTGATGATGAAGTTCCTGGTCATCTCAGTGAGCTTTGCTTTAAAGACCTTCATAAAGGATTGAGATTCTTTTTTTTTTAAAGCGAAAGTTATTGCTGCCAATTAACGATACAAGATAAGGAAGATCTGCTCTCAACAAGAGCAAAAATAGGTTGGGTCAGGACCAGAAAATAGAAAGCTTTACTAAGAGGAAGATCTACCAATTCTCAAAAGAAAATACAACCACTAACAAATTGTCAGAGAAATGGTACAAGAAGATACAAACTCAATAACTGTTGAAATGAATGAATAGTCTAGTGACATGGGAGTAAAGTTCTTCTTGTGAGTAGAAACTTCATTATGCATTTCTCTCTTGCTTGCCCTTGTTCTCTTTGCACTCATACATGTGGTTCCTATAGTATATATAACTTTGGATTCCAACCTCGTTGAGATTCTACCACTAAATACTTGGAATGAGAATTTTGAGGAAGTTGAGCAGAACTACCACTTCACACCCAGAAAAAATAATTTATGAAAGGTACTGCCAGATAACAGTTTGATTGCTATTAGTTGTATCGACTTTGTGGAGCCTTTAGTAAAGATCATCACCTTCAGATGTAACAAATAGACTTCCTGGAAAACTTCCTTGTAGTGAGATGGGTAGCTAAATAAATTAATAAACAAATAAATGAACAAACAACTAAATAAATAAACTCATGTAATTGGTGAGCATTTTGTTATGCACTGTACAGATTATTTTTTGAGAAGTAAAAGAAATCTTTTTTATGATGAAATGTCTATTTTTAGGAGGAGGACGAGGAGGAAGAAGATGTGATGAACTAAGAAGGCCACACAGTATTTCAGATTTGAAAGCAAAAATGATTTTAGGAAACCTAGTTTTCTTGTCTGTTTTCAAGACTGTGCAGTTGCATTGTAATTCCAGGAAAACATTCATTTGGCTTAAGAGCTATAGACAGATGCTATGTGAGCACTGCCTTTTCATTTTTTTAACCTTCAAATCCAAAGTACTGCATACTCCTAGCAAATAAACTAATTTATTCCATCTAGGCAAAGAGGTTTAAAATCTTATCTCTAAAATGCCGGGTTTGAGCTTCTGAATATTCAGCCATGCTGTGGTGCTGAATTAAAGCTTTTTTTCTTTTTCTTTTTTTCTTTCTTTCTTTCTTTCTTTCTTTCTTTCTTTCTTTCTTTCTCCTCCTCCTCCTCCTCCTCCTCCTCCTCCTCCTCCTCCTCCTCCTCCTCCTCCTCCTCCTCCTCCTCCTCCTCCTCCTCCTCCTCCTCCTCCTCCTCCTCCTCCTCCTCCTTCTTCTTCTTCTTCTTCTTCTTCTTCTTCTTCTTCTTCTTCTTCTTCTTCTTCTTCTTCTTCTTCTTCTTCTTCTTCTTCTATCACTACATGACCAGCGGATAAAACATGATTCCTTCAGGGGCTGTACATTTTGAATCTGGATGGAATGGATGGATGAAAATCAGATCTCACCCTGCTTGTAATAAAATCATTCTGAAACATACATTTCTCCCAAATGCAGCAGAAGTTGAGACATAAAAATAAAATTTACACATTTCTCAAAGGGTTTCTGGTTTGATTTAGGATTCAGAATATGGTCCTGAATGCTTTCCATTTCTTCACTGAATAGCACACGAACTGCCTCTGAACCTGAGTTTTCAGTCAGTGAAATAGTAATAGCAATGGTATAGTCATAACTCTAGAGGGAGAATAGTAAAGATATTGATTCACTGCAAACTGGATAGGATCTACTCATTTCTTGCCCCCAAAAGTAAAGGGGAGATTCAATATTTAACTCTAATTCTTACTTCTTTGACCTTATTTCCTTATATACTCTATATCACATATACTAATGATCTTTTTTTTCTGAATTACTTTCTGGGGGGAGGGAAAAGTGTTTGTTTGGATTTGATAAGATGAGAAAAAAATAGGAAAAGAGTAAAAGAAAAGAGGAAATAATAATTCCAATAAAGGAAAAACAATCCAATAAGATAGAAAGGTTTTTAAGTAGGCAAACCGAAATGATTTGCAGACTTAGTCTATGTACAGTATGTAAGAACATTGTGGTCTTTGATGTAAACGATGTAAAGTTACAACAAAGGTGACAATGAAAGAGAGCCGCTCTCAATCCCAAAGGTATTTCTGAGTTTTCCACCAAAAAAAGAAACCAAAGCTATCAGATGTTTTAGCGTGAGGCAATGACTGAAAGACAGCAGGCACGTTTCTTGAACCTTTATTTGGGGGGAGCACCGGGCTGGACACAGCCGGGGCTCCCTGCTATTTATACACAACTTTGACAGGTAATCAACCAATAACATTGCGGAGTTCTCCCGCCGCGTGGCTTCGGCCAATCAGGTGGCGAGTTTTGACAGCCGGGAGCTGTCAACAATCGCCGCGCCTCTATTCCAGCTGGCGGCAGCATTTTGACAGCTCGGAGCTACTGTGCGTGCGCAACCGCAGGCGGCCTTGACAGCTGTCATTTGACTGCGCCTGCGCGGCCGCCTTTTGACAGCTGTCACAGTCAGCTGGCCGCCGTGCATGCGTGTTGGTGAGTGGCAGCCCTTTTGACAGGTCGACTGTCAATGGCTGCTGCGCTTTTCCCTCACAGCGTTTATGTTGGTTTACAACTTGTTTAATACACAACATCAGGGTTTGGTGAGGTGCAGTGTCCAGGAGAGGTATGAAGAACCTTTTAATTACCTTGATGTATGAAGCCCACTTTTCCCAAAGTTTCATTGTATTGTTTTCCTTGTTCATATGGGTTTATTTTGGCATATAGATTTTTAGGGGAAGTGAAGTTCACTAAAGCAAGGTCCATTGGGAAACAGGTTAGGTGCCCCTGATCTGCAAACTGAACCGGGAAACTCAACCAGATCTTAAAGGATCAACATAACATGAGTACAGGAACACAACAAGTAAACAATCAAAAGTCTATGGAGATTCTCATTCATCCAGGTGATAGTTATCTGCTTTTTTCCCCCACAAGGCAACTTTCTTGTTTTTTCTTTGAAGACATTTGCTTCTCATCCAAGATGCTTCTTCAGCTCTGATAAACAATAATCCAATAATCATGACGGAATGTGAGCTAGTCAAGATCTGCATATTCCATTTTTACTAGAAATAGGGAAAAAAATAGTGATGTGTCAGCCAGCTGCGCTAAAACAACAACAACCAAAAAAAAAAAAAACAGCTGGGGTGAGGCACAGTGGTTAGAATGCAGTATTGCAGGCTAACTCTGCCCACTGCCAGCAGTTCGATTCTCACCAGCTCAAGGTTGACTTAGCCTTCCATCCTTTCAAACTTGGTAAAATGAGGACCCATATTGTTGGGGGCAATAGGCTGACTCTGTAAATGTCTTAGAGAGGGCTGTAAGGCACTATGAAGCAGTATATAAGTCTAAGTGCTATTGCTATTGTTTCCCTTCCTAACGTGATATGAATAGTGTTCATTTCTTAATAGCTCCATATATAATGGCAAGAGGTTTCCCTTCAACTGACTTCTTGCATATGTTAATCAATCAATCAGAATAGAGCTGGACGGCATCTTGGAGGTCTTCTAGTCCAACCTCTGCTCAAGCAGGAGACCCTACACCATTTCAGATAGGTAGCTGTCCAATCTTTTCTTAAAAACCTGCAACTTCTGGAGGCAAGCTGTTCCACTGGTTAATTGTTCTGACGGTTAGGAAGTTTCTCCTTAATTCCAGGTTGCTTCTCTCCTTGATTAGTTTCCATCCATTGTTTCTTGTCCTGCCTTCTGGTGCTTTGGAAAATAAATTGACCTCCTCTGCTTTGTGGCAGCCCCTCATATACTGTCAGCAGTCACTCTTACTGGAGAAAGAAGGATTTCTTCCATATGCTGAGGCAGGGACAGTCTTTAAACACAGTACTGCATGACAAATATACAGGTTTTGCAATGATTATACAGCAGGATTGTATTACGGATTCCTTTTTAATATTTTCTTACTAGTAGCAAGAGCAAAGAGGCTAATCATTATCTTTACAAATTTTGCTTTCTGGCTTTTTATTTCCTCCTCTCAAGCAGTGTCCTATGGAATGAATGCTGCAAAACCAATATGATCCCTGGTCAGTTTTGTTCTAATCCATTGTGGATATGGTTATAAAGTTTCTTTGTCTTCTTCTGAGTTTTGCTTTTGTTTTTGTTAACTTTCCCATTGTAATTGGCAGGTCTGATATTCCTTGGAGTAGCAATTAGGCTTGACCCTGCTGGTTGGCTTTCTGAGTCTTGTCAGCCTTCCCAGGTAGACCAGACAGAAAACACAACCAGGTGAGCTAACTCTACTTTATTGTAAACCTGCCTTAAAGAGAATTTTTGCAAGTTTGAAAGTACAATTCTTCTCCCGTTCTTCTCAGGAATTCCTCTCCAACCTGCTTTTAATCAAAGCATGACAAGTGCAGTGAGTTTCTGATAGCATTTTTCATACTCACCGAGAGAAACCGAAGGATAGATCAGTAGTATCAGCAATGGACATGGCATTTGTATTTGGCACAGATTATCTCTTTTCACCTGTTTATGTAAGCAGCATTCTTCCTGGCTGAGGTTGTGCTGATGCTCAAGCCTTGCAATCCATTGTTGTAATTAATGACCTGCTGGAGACCTGTGGCAGAGTTGATAAAATCTCTTGGCTTGTTTAGCTTTAGCTGAAGGAATAAACTGGAATATAAAGAACAATGTCTTTGCTCTACTCCTCTCCTGCGTATACTTACTAAACCTAAAGGCTTTTACAGATGATCTTAACCTCAATATGTTTATTCTTACCATTCCTTGCATAATGCAAAATCAAGCCTTGCCTGAGTGTTGCATAACTTGTTCTCCACACATATCCAACTTTTGTCAGCTTAAGAATTGTACTATATGTTGGGTGGCCTACTGAGAATTGATAACTTCATGGCCAATTCTAAAGCTGGTTGTTCTACTTGTTATCATTAGTTTGGTCTTCTTTATATTTCATTTTACTTCTTTAAATTTAAATTTTGGTTTGTTCACTTTGCTCCTTAACTTTTATTACTAGAATTTGCAGATGTTTTGTGTTTTTGGCTATCAGAGTAGTGTGATCAGAACAGTACTAGTTATTAATGTTTCTTCCTTGGTACTATAAACATGGAATAATATGTTTTTTTTGGTAACTGAGAAAGTTTGCATAACATCTATCCCAATGTCTTAAATTGTTTAGCTGTAGCAATGATTAGGGGCAAATTTCCAAAACTGAGATTTCTTCTTCATGCGTGCTAGTCGTTTCCGACTCTAGGGGCTGGTGCTCATCTCCGTTTCAAAGCCGAAGAGCCAGCGCTTGTCCGAGGACGTCTCCATGGTCATGTGGCCGGCATGACTAGACACCAGAGGCGCACGGAACGCTGTTACCTTCCCACCATAGTGGTCCCTATTTTTCTACTTGCATTTTTTACGTGCTCTCGAACTGCTAGGTTGGCAGAAGCTGGGACAAGTAACAGGCGCTCACTCTGTTACGCGGCACTCGGGATTCGACCCGCCAAACTGCCGACCATCTGATCGACAAGCTCAGCGTCCTAACCCACTGAGCCACCGCGTCCCATACAGACACACACACACACACACACACACACACACACACACACTCAAACTTTTCAATTTCCTCTTCTTACTAATATTTCTCAGAGATTTTATGTTTCTGAAAAGAACAGAAACATGATTTTCAAATAGTCTCCCTTAGCAAACATTTTCTGATTCATTCGGGTGTCATCAATTATTTTAGACTGCCAGAGACACATGACAGAGACAGAGACAAAATTTCCATATGCTATAAAGAGTTCCAGTATACATTCTAGGATTATGATTGTCAGCAGCTGCCAGAGGTAGAATCACAGATCTTGGATCTGTTGTTGTGGCTGCATGGGGCAAAATATGAGATCTGTACTTTCAAGGTTCCTGCTGATACTAAAATGTTTACAACTTCTGAACAGTTTCTGTCCTGGAAGGTTGATACTGAATTATGCAACCAACTCACTGGGGAAGGGCTATAAAAGGCTTCTTGTTTGAGGTTTTAAAATCTCTGATTTACAGAGAATGCTGCATCTTTATTCCTGGATGAATCATTGAGTTTTCTATATGTTTTATGACATACTGGCCAGTCCTGGCCAGAATTTACATTACTTGCTTATTACTATCATTTTTCTGTCCTAATATATTGATAATGTTTAAAGACTGACACCCAATAAGAACTTTATATAACATTTGGATTACTCCATAGATTGATGATTCCTTAGAACACAGTTGTAGAAGACAATTCTCTTTGAATAAGACTGATTGTATATTATAACAAGGATTACCTTCTTCTCATTATGCTTGACAAATCCTAAAATGGAGAAAGCATGTTGAAAAAGGGAGCTGGTGGGGCATTATTACATGCAGCAGAAATGTAAAGCTTTAAGAAAGGAGAGATGAGAATGAAATATTCACTGATCCATCCAACTGCTAATCTCCCAGCTTCAACATCACCAGAGATTTGCCTTTGTCATGAATTTGGTTATTGCCCTAGGCCATGTATATTCCTCAGCCTGCTCACTGCAGGAATGTCTCTGGGTTGTTTCAAGGATAGCAAAAGGTATCTGAAGAGAACTTTGTACAAAAAGTTTGCTTTCAGCTCTGCTCTTCCTGTAGCCCACAGCAATTTGCACATGATTCTCGGATGGCTTTCTAACGAGGATCTAATGTGCTAACCTTCAGGAGTAAAACTTTGACATGCACGTATTAGCTTTTCACTGGGTATTTTAAACTATTTAAAATTTCCATTACTGGCTGTATACACAGGTTCCCCAGATTTAGAAGTCTATTGTGCATATGAGCTTTTTGTTAACATTACTATACTGTCACATGATATCCGATAATGATCCTCAATATGTTGGCTGTGTTGCTTGAGAACTCTTTCGTTGTTGCTTCTGTTTTCTTCCCTTCTTTTATTATCTCTCTTCCACAGTGTTTGGATCTTTAGAGATTCTGTCCTTACAATGATTAATGAGCAGACCAAAGAGACGTTTTCTCGGTTCATCTCACTTATTGCCCCAGCCCCAGCCCTTCTAGAGGTCTATGGGAATCACAATATCACCTGCCTGTTGTGCAGCTACAGAAGTCAAAACCTCTCCACTGCCAACAGCTTGGGGACACAGGATTTCGCTTCAGGATGGAAACCATACTTGGTAAGAGCACTTGAGCTTTGTAGACCACTGTTATTGGATCATTAATCCCTTTGGAAAATCAATGAATATAATATATATAAGCAAGAAAAGTTATGATGATGTAATAAAGTATACTAGTCACTCTACCATCTCATTGTTGTTGTTTCCCTAGCAAAATGAAACAGCCTAACATTTTTCGTCCCTATTTATCAGGTGTTTCCTCTCATTGAATCATTTTTGCTTCTGTGTTATTGCTTATACAGGCTTGCAGACTCATTGATGTAATTATTCTCCCAGCAGGGACCAATTGGGTTATGCACCAACCACCTATTTCTCCTTCTAACAGAAATGAGAAAAGCTGGTTGGTAGCAATAAAATGGCAGAGCATAAGGTTGTGAGATCTGAAATAACATTAATATATTACATTTGAGTAATCAAAAGCACATCTCTATCAACCAGAATGGGTTTATATCAGACTTTCCAAGAGAGCAAATTCTATGAAGAGCTATTGTGCTTAGATGATCAAGGCCTTACAGCAAATAAGTTACTATAGAAAGCTACAGAATTATGCAAAAAGAATTTCTGATTTCTAACTCCTTTAACTGGACATTAATGGCTCCTTGCAGACCTAAATAGAAGGATCCATAGCATCTTGAATGAATGTTATGGAGGTATGAATGATCCATTCATGATTTTTTTTTCTGCACCATACAGTATTTATTTACTCAACTGTTTTCCTTATTCACTTGTCCAAACAAAACAGCACAAGATGGATTCATTTTTAAATTCTTCATAAATAAAACTTTTTAAAAGTTCCACTAAATTTGTGTACATTTCCCAGATCCAGTGTCTTTAAATGGGCTTATCCCTGTTGTAAAATATTTTAATGATTTTAAGGCAAACATGTCTAATACAGAGTGTTATACAAGTAAATTTCAAGATAGTACATATGTTTTTAGATGTTGCTGTGGATTTTTGAGTTTTGGAAGGTGAATACTTGGGTGAATACTTGGAATTCTGTTCAACGTTTCCATGGCAGATTCTATTTTGGTAACCTCATAAACCTATAGAAATCTGTGCTGGATTTATTTAGCATCTCCATTTCCAACTAGTTAAAAAGAGGTAAGAAAGCATTTTCTCTTAGGATTTGAGAGGAAAAGGTGAGGGCTCGCCCTACCCATATTACTGGTTCCTAGACTTGCTGAGGATTGGGATAAACATTTTTAAATCGTAGCATTTTCTACACTAGAAAGCATACTTCTATTTGTGTGTGGCTCTCTTCTTTTGCAGTCAACACTCTTCTCCATTTCTTTTCATTTCCAGTGCAGTGATGGTCATTATGATGATGATAGTAATTACTTTAGAGTGGAGACAGCCAACAATATTATATGATAAATGAAAGAGCCTACAGAAAAATATTCTCCCAACTCCATTGTGCACTGAGCTGCATGAGTGATCTCTATACTGTGTGAAATCAGACAAGTGGCAATCATTTCCAATAAGAAAGCTATTTCTTGTTGCCCATATGTATCACTATTTTCTGAGGAAAAGAAATGAGGAGGGACACAAACAAAAGTGTATAGGGGGAAAAATATCAAAAGGATAAAAAAGGTGGGGGAAGGCGGTAGGATGTCTAGATACCAAGAATATTCCTTTGCTTTCCTTTTTGTTTGAAGGATTCCCTTATAGTGGACAATTTAATGAAGCTCTGTTTGGAAGTTCTAAACTCCATCGTTAATCTGCCTCCTCTCCCTTGGGTTGCATTTCTGGAATTCTGCAAAACTAAATTTAGCAACCGTTTTTATTTAAAGAGGTGGAATCCCTTCTGCTGTTGGAAGTAATTTCTGAAGTCATAAAAATAACTCTAGAGCTGCAGCAAAGTGGAAGGAAGAAATGACTAAGAATTAGTGAGCCTAACTTTGGAGTCCTTGCTGCTCTCTGAGCTTGGTTGGTGTATGGCAGACATGTCAAACACAAGGCCCGGGGGCCGGATGCGGCCCGTGAAGTGGTTTCATGCGGCCCGCGAAAGCCATCCTGGAAACAGTGAGGGAACGGCCCCCACTGCCTTGGCCCTGGCCCAGAGACCCTCCTCCTGCCAGAGACCCTCAGATCTGCCCCACTCCTGCCCAGGCCCCCATAGGCACCCTTGATACCAACAATGTAGAGCTGGCCACACCTACCCAGTAGGCCATACGCACTCTAGCCACACCCACCCAGTAGGCCACGCCCATCCAGGCCATACCCACCCAGCCCCCTGAGGGCAACCGCAATGCTGATGCGGCCCTCAATGAAATTGAGTTTGACACCCCTGGTGTATGGACTTAAGTGAAGTAGCAGTTTCCTTGCAAGGAGGGAGCACATTCCAAAGAGATGGAGAGCCTGGAGCTGGATCAGAGCAAGAGGAAGAGATTTAGGATAGTTCCTCCCTACTAGAATATCCCAGAGTATAATTGTTAGAGTTAGACTGATATAGGTTTATTCTGGCAAGATTCTGTTTATATGGTTTGAGCAAATAAAGATTTGAGCTTTGGCTGGATTGTTCTATGCCTTTCTTGGGCTGGCCCGGACAGTTGTTTTACTGAGGATGTATTTTTCTCCTTCTTAGTTCCTTCCTTTTTTCCCCCCTCTTGATTGTATGCCTGCTGTAAATCCCTGCTTATCTAAAAGCTTGTAAAAATGTGTTCTGGTCTTTTTCACTTAATATAACCCAAAGGTGCTTTTTCAGGAGGCAACTGGACTTTCTTGTTTTTCTTTAAAGATGGTTCGCTTCTCATCCAAGAAGCTTCTTCAGCTCTGACTGAGCTGAGCTGAAGAAGCTTCTGGGATGAAAAGCAAAATGTCTTCAAAGAAAAACGAGAAAGTCCAGCTGCCTCTTGACCTGGATGACTGAGAAAATCCCATAAGTCATTTGTATTTGACAGGGGGGAAAAAAGATTGAATGCCCGCAAATTGTAACTACATGATAGTTATATTTAAAAAACTAAAACTTTTTAAAAACTTTTTATTACAAAGAACCCCAATAAGTTGTCTCAAGTTGTGAATGTGGAATCTCATTTTTAAGAGCAAATTGTCCCTATCTGAAGTGCGGATGGTCGTGTGAATATACAGTTCAGGAGTTAGATGTATTTATGAAGTGACAAAATCAGGGGCCATTTCAGGCAAGAGGTTTGCTCATTAAAGAAAACAAAATGTCATGAACTTCCCCTGCTATTTTGTAAGTTTGTGTAAAACAGAATCAGGTATGTAATTGGTTAGGTTGTTTTTACTCATTTCCTGGCAAATGTGTTTTTCTTTGATCAATTGCCTTGACTGCTGTACTTATTCAAAAAGAAAGAGAGTGAGATGATTAGCCTAATTATGGAAACAACAGTTGAGATGATAGACAAGCCAACAGAATTTATGACCCATCCAATGATCATCACTCTGCCTGCTACCTGTGGCTTCCAGACATTTGGACTCTTCTTTTTTTGAAATCCCAGGTAAAAAAATATCTAAATTAACTGTCAGATCTATGGACACATATTCATCCTCAGAGTTTCTGGTAAGGAGGATAATAAATTGTGAGAAGATTTCACCCAGTCCCTGTATCTATGTCAGTTTGCTATTTGAAACTGCAATCTGAAGGGCTTATAATTAGACTGAGTTACATTTAAGTATGTCAGCTTGTCATTTAAAGCAGCAGGCTGGCACACCTGTCTGGAAGTTGATCTTTTCATAAGCCTGTGCCCAACTCTGCCATTTCTACTCCACATTAGCATCTCCTTAAAGTATCGAAGGGACGCGGTGGCTCAGTGGGTTAGGACACTGAGCTTGTCGATCAGAAGGTCGGCAGTTTGGCGGGTCGAATCCCGAGTGCTGTGTAACAGAGTGAGTGCCTGTTACTCGTCCCAGCTTCTGCCAACCTAGCAGTTCGAAAGCATGTAAAAATGCAAGTAGAAAAATAGGGACCACTATGGTGGGAAGGTAACAGCGTTCTGTGTGCCTTTGGCGTCTAGTCATGCCGGCCACATGACAATCCTTGGACAAGTGCTGGCTCTTCGGCTTTGAAACGGAGATGAGCACTGGCCCCTAGAGTTGGAAACGACTAGCACACATGTGTGGGGGAACCTTTACCTTTACCTTTTTAAGGTATTGAATACCACAAAAAATATTGCAAGAAAATTAGCATCCCGTTACTGAGGCACTAATTTTCCGGGGCAAAACCTGAACTTACAGCAGGCAGCAATGGACTTAAAGTATTTGTTGTATATGGGATGCAGGCCCTAGAAGAAAATTTTGGAGAAATAGGCAAGAGATGATGGGTGGAGAATAAGAAATCAACTTCCCAGCACTGAAATATAATCCTAGGGAAAGAAAATGAACATAGGTGCTTGTAGGATGCAATGGAACATCACACAGAAAGTTTTGAATTTAAGATTCTAGATACTCAACAATGTTTTCTTTTTCTTTCTATGTTGTTCCCAAAGCTGGGACTAAACTTTGTGGGGTTTTTTTTATTAAAGAGTTTTACAAAAAAATTTTTTACAAAACATCCCCAAAACCCATCCACCTGAAACCCCCTCCTCCCCCCCCCCCACTTCCCAGAGCTGAACACAGGGTCATAAATATAATAATCATATTCTAACTAAAATTATCCATTATATCCATTAATTATCCATTACAAACTGCTAAGTTTGTAAGCCGCCCTGAGTCTTTGGAGAAGGGCGGGATATAAATGGAAAATATAAAAAAATATATAAAATTAACCAAATTCATAATGTGCTTTAACTCTAACATCGATACATTCAGATTATTAAAAACATAATAATAATAACTTAACAAAAAATAATCAATACTAATACTGAAGTTAATAAAAATCTAAAATCTACTCATAAGCTAAATGGAACTTTTTAGTCCCATATTTATTCTGAATATAATCTATCCATCTCCTCCAAACTGAAATATATCTTTCTTGCGAATGATCCTTCAAATAAGCAGAAATCTTAGACATTTCTGCAAGATTCGATACCTTAAGTACCCATTCTTCTATAGAAGGCAAACTATCCTTCTTCCAATATTGTCCCACTTTGTGTTGAAGCCAACTGATCACCAAACCCAAGATGTGGAAAAAAACCTTTTATTTTGGTACCAAAGAAATAAAAGTGACCTCAGCTTTGAAAGCTACCAAGGCGTCATTTACCGTTTTACAGCAGTTTTTATAATCAGAGGTGATTTTCATACATCTCCTCTGCCCACCCAACACATTCCTTCCCCCCCACAAATAATACATGCATAACATATAATATTGATTGGTTACCTGGATTGCAGCCTCCTAAAGCTTTCTCGCTTGCTATGCAAAATAGCTAACTGTCATGCCACCTTTGGTAATGGGAATATTGCAAAGCTTCTAGTTTCCTGTGCTAGCTATGTGGTTTGGGGTTTGTTTTTGTTTTTTATAACTGAGCTATTCATGTACCCAACATCCTGGCTGAACCTGTGAATCTGTCTTGCTTCATTGTCCCTGCACCCCTCATCTCCCGCACCTAACATGTCAAGTGTTAGCAAGCTTAGCCCTCAGTGAGTAGTAAGGAAAAAAGCTGTTAAAGAAAAAGTTGTTTAGGATTAAATGTTTCTTCTCAGAATTCATCTTCACTCCCATGTCCATCACAACCACACCTGGGTCCTATCTCCACACATGAGCTTCTCCTGATCCCCAGGGCTTCATCTGCATATACATTCTTTCATCTGACCCTTCATCTAATCAAAATATATTCTACTCATTTTTGTTGCTGTTTTTCTGCACTCTTTCTAGTTTTGGTATCAAAACTGGGTGCAATATTCCGAGTGTGGTCTTATCAGTGCAGTATAAAGTAGCACTAACACTTCACACGATCTTGATGTTATCCCTCTGTTGATCAGGACCTCAGCTATATTCCATTTGGATACTGACTTTCAAGTGTCATTTATTTTTTTGGGGGGGTATTTCTTTCTTTTTCCTCACTTAAACTGTCAGACTATATTATCTGTTGACTTTCTCCCTCGTCTTCCTTTTTCCCCCTTGCTGCTATGTTTTAAGGGATTTCTTTTTCTTCAAGCTCCCATCCATCCTGCTCTGTATGTTTAAACACCAATTAAAACATCTGTCTCTTTATTTTCAAACTGAACTTCTGTTTCTGCCTTGACCTTCCACCTGCCTTCCCTTGTCAGTCTGAAAATAAGCAGACCTCTAATTTTTACCCTGATTAATTGCATCGATATGTCCAGGGTCAATAAAGGACAAACAGAAAAAGGGACAAATATGAAAGCGATCCATAAAGAAGAAGAGAACTTATTTGTTCATGTTTATAACTTTGCTTAACAAAGAAAAAATCAAGAGCGAAATCAGGAAAAATAAATTTTAAATGAAATAAATACCAAGGACAGCTTTCTAAAATGAAAAACTATAATGCAGGCTGTATTGTCAGTGTAGCTATATGGTGAGAAATATGTGAGTTTATGTCCAACATTTAAATTTACTATTTCTAGAGTTTTTTGTTGTCTTTATAATCCATTCATCTTTATTAAATAGAATTCATATGTTGATCATTTAAGGAAAAATTCAACAGTAATAGACTCCTAGAATCCTAAAATCAGAAGAGGGTTAATAGCTCCTTTTCTACTTAACAGATTTTTATTAAAAAAATCAAGCTTTGATGAACAACTCACCAACCGCAACTCACATTATCAGATATATAGAGTGGGTAAAGTGTTGTGGGATTTAAGTTGTGAAGAGGTGGAAAGCGGGCAGGCTGTTTAATTTTACAGTACTTTACTGCAAGTACTTTACCAATTAAAAACTATAAAGTGTTAAAAAGAAACATTACGTTTGTTAAGATCTTTTGAAAGAACCTGAATTTTTTTGATGTATGTGAATTCAGGCACCGTATCTTGTTTTTTTCTAAAATAGATATTTATGAGATCTGCAGTACAGTATCCTGGGAAGCTGACATGTTCTGATCTGACATCGTCTTTGTTCTGAATACTGGTCTAATAGAAGAACAAATTCTTCTCTTGCAACGTCTATAAGGAATTCTAGAAGATAAATTCTATTAACTGTTTAACTTTGCCATATTAGACTATGATAATTTGAGGTGCCATGTTTCACTGCATTAAACTGAAAGATCTGGAATCCATTAAAAAGTTCAATTTCAGCAGCTATGTATAATGACAGTGCTGTGAAATACCACACAACTAGAAGATTAGAAGAAACCAACCAAACATTTGGTTACCATTGGAGAGAGTCGTGTTTTTTTTTTAATCCTTTGGCAAGAATGTTCCAAACATCAGGAAAAATAGCAGAGGCAAAGATTCTGCCACCTTAGTCTCTCTTTCAGAGAATGTTAGCTCCCTGTTTATATAACGTTTGTTGATACAAGGAGCAAGCCCCACACTTGCTAGCACTGATGATGTTATCTAGTTGAGTAATGAAACATCTGCAAGCAAACAACCAGACTCAGCGAGTGCCAAGGAATCTAAGATACTGTTTATTTGTGAATATTGTCTGGTCTTTTCTTCCTACATTCAGCTTATGACACTCTTGCTTCATTTAACTCTGCTCCACAGAAGACCTAGCTCTCTGGGAAAGATTTTAATTCTGGGAAAGGTAGAAGGAAAGAGAAGACGAAGATCAGCATTAAGGTGGATGTATTAAGCTACAGTGGCATATGACTCTGAGCTGTTTTCTATCGCTATTAGGTGGCTAGATTCATTCACAATGATTAATGATTGTACTGGTATTACATATATTGACAATGGCAAGAATCTCATATGAACAAAGATGGAAGGACACATTAATTCCCACAATGGAAGAATGGATGGTAATAGTGAGGGAGCTGGCAGAGATGCCAACATTGATGGTTCTATTAAGAAAAAAAGATATTCAGTTTTGTTTCCATTGGGAAACCACTTCTAGATTTTGTACTTGGCGCTGAAAAAAAAGCCCTCTTAATTTTAGAGTTTTGATAATCAAAGTAGCTCTCTTGTTATATAAATGGCATGAATCATTTAGAAACGTAAAGCAAACAATTGAGATAGTAACTAATTTTTTTTGTAGTCTACTAAGGCTTGAAGTTACTTTCATCTTTAGTTTTATTTGCACACCTCTCTTTAACTTTCTCAATTTTTGCTTCTATTTGTATTTTACCTTATGATAAACTTTAATAAAAATTTTTTTGGAAAATAATGGTTTCAGGTATAGAATAAAAAGTGAGAGTAACATTTAAGGGTGTGTCTGTTAAGTGTTTCTGAAAAATAAAAATAAAAAAGTCTCCTTGATCAGTTTATGATTTACTTTAGCAGCATCAGCTGACTGAAGCACAACACAAACACTGGCTAGGAAGAGGGTCTTGTAAAGCTTCTGCAAGAAGTCCTCTGCACATTTTTCTAGGCAGCAGTGTCTCTAACCGAAGCATCCTGTTGCTTATACTGCTGAGTTATCCATTTTCTTCTCAGCTAGACTGCAGCTGCTTCATTCGCTACAGAAAAACTAATAATAAGAGAATAAGTATACAAGGAAATTGTCTTCCAGCCTGAGAGTAGGTGTAAGCCATAGGAGATTTTGATGATATATTGTTTTTTTCCTCATGAATGAAGATAACAATAAAGAATAAGAAGATGATGAGCTAGGAACATATTGTGTTGCCTCCACTGTTCTGAGCAAAAGCCCCAAACAAATCTTTGTTCGATGACTGATTTTGTAGGGAGATTTTGTGGGCTTTGTTAGTTTGTGGCTTACCTGTGTAAAGCAATCAGCAGCAGCTCTCTTGATGATGTTCAAGCCTCACAACCTCAATGAAAACTATCTGGCAAACAATTGGCTGAGGTAAACCTACTCTGAGAATGTTCTCATAACTTTCCCTTAGCTCAAGGTACCTTCAGCTCATTTTATTTAACCCTATTTTCTAATTCCTTTTAGAAATCAGTCAAGAAGAACCAAGGACTGCCTTCCATGATAAGAGAGAAGACAGAAGAAAAGAGACTGACAGAGACAGGCAGACAGATATTTGAAGAGGACTCAGGAGTCCAATGGGAGGAACAAGGATGCAGTTACTGGTTGTCCCTATGTTTTTCACGGGTTTTGTGGTAGATTTAAATCTTTATTTTATTATGTTAAATTATATTATGCCAATTGATGGCTTACACTATAACATTTCCAGTCTTCAAAGGATGGAAAACGGGACTCTCAAGTTCTACCAATCACTGTCAAAAAAAGGTAGTCCAGTGAGGAGATGGTAGAGGAGCTACATGTTTTCAGTTCTATTTTAGAAGCTGTTCTAGTTTCATTCTCAATTATTCATTGTGCATGCATATTGTATTAGAAAACCAAACAAAAGCAGGCAGCAAATGAAATAATTGGTATCAGAAAAGAATGGTGCAAACTGATGTCACCTCAAGGTGTGCACACCTACACAATCACAAATGCATTTTTTACTTTTAAAGTGAAACTTCCCGGGGTTAGGAGAAACCCATCTTCTAAATGACCAAACCTAATCTGCTGGGGGAAAAAAAGTAAATTAATATATTGAATCATTAACCATGGGCATAGTATTCCTCCCAGAATTAATATCTTTGATGCCACATTTTTATTTTGATGCCACCCTCTTTCTCAATCCCTCTATTTTTTTTACTGTCTCATGAGAGAAAAAGAATAGGAGATGCTTGACTTCTTGTACCTTCTCCACCCAGTGCTAAGATTAATATTTTTCTACCAAGAGAACCTTCTTCTCATAATATGAACATACTTGACACATCCATAATTTCTTACTTAACTATTAAGCAAGTCAGGGGTTGCCTGAATGAAGTATGCATTACTTTAAAAGCCTTCTTTAGTGTCACTTGTCATGTTTTTCCAAGTAATTCTTGACTCTTCACAAAGTGAGCTGATACTTAAACACTTGGAGGAAATTATTTCTATCTCTTTTGTGGAGATAATTGTGACTTTGTCATGAAGACAAACGAAAGCCCAATATATCATTCTCAGCATAGAAACATCCATGTACCATTTGCCTACTGTAGGGACCATTTAAGATGGAAAAGTTGTTCAGAAGAAAAGAGAAAAAAATGTGGAGAAAACAATCCTTATTCACACCACAAAGATGGTTATATAACCAGAAATTCAAAGCTATATTATTATGAAATAGGCATTAGATCCATTCTTCTTGGATGGAAAGCATTGTTGAAGATTTTTGGAAAACTGGGTTTTGGATATCGGGGTTTTTCCCACGTAGAATTGAAGGTGTAAGAGCAACGTTTCGACGAAATCTCATCCGTCATCCTCAGAAGTTCTCCCAGAAGAACGAAGCTGAAGCCACCAGCCTGAGGATGACGGATGAGATTTTGTCGAAATGTTGCTCTTGCACCTTCAATTCTACGTGGCAAAAAAACCTGAATGAACAAAGATCTACATATATATATATATATATATATATATATATATATATATATATATATATATATATATATACACATACAGTATGTTTGTGTGTGCGTGGATATGTATGTATGCACACACACATTGCCAATTTCTTTCTGTCCTTCCAATTCATAACTTGTTAAATTATTGAATCAAAGGGTGAATCCGTTTAAGATCAGTTATCCTAAATATTTTCTTTTTCCAAATACAATTCAGTCTCTTTTTCACTTACCAAGTACAGTATGAGGCTTCATTCCCTGCAAATCCTTCAATTCTCCCCTCTGTTTTCCATCCCAGGACCATAATGCTAAACTCACAGTATGAAAATTAAACATCCCACAACTGTTTCAGCTTGAGGTTCTGTTGAACATGTTGAAGACAGCAGGATTAAGCCACAGAGCAGTTCAGCATTTTGACTGAAAGGGGGAAAGATGTTTAGAAGCACAGTGGGAACAAATGCTCCAATGTAATCCAAAGGAAAGGTACAGTTGCTCTAAATCACCGAATAGGATATAATTTTGTAATTTTACTGATACTTGCTAGAAAGGAAAGTGGAATTCCCCTCCCCTCCTCTCCCTTTCCTTCTCTTCTAACAAGCTCTGGAGGAAGTAAATTGGGCCTCTGTTATTATTTTAAACTTTTTCTCTCTCCTTTCATCCACCAAACACTGTTTCTGCTTATCTTGAAACCTGAAACTGTTTGGTTTTGGAGCTAGTAGCTTCCAAGATGACAATTTCAGTAATCACTATTCAACAGTTATATTGATTAGCAACGCCCAACAAGTCAGAGTTTTCCACCTTACGTTCTGCTACAAGGAACAGAATGAATTGTTTTCTCACTCAAAGATAAGACAGCCTAATTAATCCACAATCTAGAATCTAAGAACATTAAACTAAAGGTGCCACTAGCACCAAGCTCTGATTTTAATTAATTAAAAGAGTGAGAAGTTACACTATTGATTTTTAAGAAAATCACTGCTATTACGATGAAGATTAAATATATTTTATGTTACTTCCTGTATGTATACGCTTTAGAGTGTTAAAAAAAAGAGGGAAGCTATAAAAAATAAGGCAGTTTATGAGCAAGATAAATGCACATAAAGTAAGGGAGGGGGTGGGGAAAGGCAGACTAAGAGAAAACAAAATTGTAGCATCTTTCTACAATTCATATAAAAAGAGCCTGGATGGATCAGGAGTTTTTTTTACGAAGTCAGAAAAAAGATGTAAAGGAGTCTTAGGCATTTCAGGAGAGAGTGCATTCTATGGCATAGGTATCACCAGAAAAGGTGTACTTGCAAGTCAATGCAGCTAGTCAATTAAAAATTCTAGAGAACACAGAAGGACCTTCCTGTATGATCCCAGCAATTAAAAAAGGCCTGTGACAATGGAGACAGTTTATCAAAGACCTTGATTCCACAGTTTATTGAAGACCTTGATTCCACAGCATAAAAAGCTGTGGGTGAAGTCATTTATTGGTGTAGTAAGATGTAGTAGGGACGCGGTGGCTCAGTGGGTTAGGACACTGAGCTTGTTGATCAGAAGGTAGGCAGTTTGGTGGGTCGAATCCCGAGTGCCGCGTAACAGAGTGAGCGCCTGTTACTCGTCCCAGCTCCTGCCAACCTAGCAGTTCGAAAGCACGTTAAAAATGCAAGTAGAAAAATAGGGACCACTACGGTGGGAATGTAACAGCGTTCCGTGCGCCTTTGGTGTCTAGTCATGCCGGCCACATGACCACGGAGACGTCCTCGGACAAGCGCTGGCTCTTCGGCTTTGAAACGGAGATGAGCACCGGCCCCTAGACTTGGAAACGACTAGCACGCATGTGCAGGGGAACCGTTACCTTTACCTTTAAAATGAGGGAATGGCCTTGAGGGACAGGAAAAAAGAGTCACCACAAAAACAACACTCAGATAAACAAAACCATCTGGTGCAGAAGTGTAACCTAAGACAGTGTCTCAGACAAGATGCTCCACAGTTAAAGTTAAAGATAAGATAAAAGGAGGGAGGAGGAAGGGCATCCTGACTTGCAAGATACTATATTTTTATAATAAAATTAGTATTATTGCCTTGTGTGCCTTTAGCTGCATAATCTGGTCTAGCTTCAGGGGGTGACAACTGGTTTAGGTTATGGTATCCTTAATAGGCAGATTATATCGAGTTATACTTCTTCCCCTCAGACCCACTAAGCAATGTTCTCAAGTTCTTGCCCTAATGTTGGAAGGTTGTATGGAGCTGGATGGGAAAGAACAGATCCAGGCCTTGAGTTGGCTAATCCATACACCTCTTAAGACCTCTCCTGCCATCTCTTGAATCCTTTACTGACAAATCAAATAATTTAAATACTGTGGATTCCTTGATGCTCTCTGAACTTGGTTGTTTGCTTGCAGATGTTTTGTTACCAACTAGGTAACATCTTCAGTGCTAGAAGGGAGCGGGGATTGCTCTCGGATTATATATAGTAGCTTGCCCTGCCAATGTTGATGAGGATGATGGTGTTTATATCCCCTGATTTACAAGAGTTCATTTAGTGATTGTTCGAAGTTACAAGGGCACTGAAAAAACGTGATTTATTGCCATTTTTTCACACTTACAACAGTTGCAGCCTCCCAATGGTCACATGAGCATTTTTGAACAGTTGCTGTGTTCTAGGACCATGTGATCCCCTTTTGCAACCTTCTGGCAAGCTAAGTCAATGGGGAAGCCAGCTTGCTTTGACCATGTCACTAATTTAATAATGTCAGGGATTCACTTAATGACCATGGCAAGAAAGGTCACAAAATGGGGCAAAGCTCACTTAACAAATGTCATGCCCCAAACACAACTTTTGGGCTCGGGGTTTGATCATAACTCGAGTCATACCTGTAGGGCAGTTCCTCTCGTTTATTTTGAAGGAAAAAAAAAGATAAACCTTTTCTCCACCTTAACTATTTTCAGAGTGAGTTGTAATGAGCTGTGCATCCGATTAAATAAAGACTCAATTTCACTCCATCATGTGCAGAGTTGTCATCGAAGAGAAAGCCCTATAAAAAGTCTCAACTGTAAATGAATACGGTTAATGAAAAAAGAGTCATACGAGGCTTGTAAAACATCGCTGTGCTTCCAAAACTGCTACAGTCTGTAGCTCCTAGGCCACTCTTGCTTTACAAAAATGAATCTCTTCCTCATTTAAATGGATATCTAAATTTTAAGAGGCAATAAAAGTAATTGGGAACAACTGGCATGGAGAAGCTGACAACTTTGTGGAAATTATACTTGCCAGCAAGAAAAGGGGAGGAGAGAGGACATGAGTGCTAGTCAACTCTTCTGTGAGTTTGTGAATGACTTTCAATTGCTCGGAGACCAGGTTTGCCCCCTCTGCCATGCTTAACTAACATTAACACTGGCTTGTTTCATATCTTAGTGTGTTTTGCGACTCCAGCTCAGTTTAATCAAAGTAGCACAGGCAGTCCTCGACTTACCACAGTTCATTTAGTGACCATTCAAAGTTACAACAACACTGAGGGGAAAAAATGACTGATGATCATTTTTCACATTTATGACCGCTGCTGCAGCAACCCCATGGTCACATGATCAAAATCTCAATGCTTGGCAACTGACTCACATTTATGAGGGTTGTAGTGTCCCAGAGTTATGTGATCTTCTTTTGTGACCTTCTGACAAGCAAAGTCAATGGAGAAAGCAGATTCATTTAACAACTGTGTCATTAATTTAACAACTGCAGTGATTCAGCTGTTAAACGGGGCAAACTCATTTAACAAATTTCTCACTTAGCAACGTAAATTATGGGCTCAATTGTGGTCGTAAGTCGAGGGCAGCCTGCATGTGAATCCTGAAAATTTGGTAACCAAGAGAAGCAAATTCAGTGATGCCAGCCATATTGTCAGTCAGAAATACACAGCAATGGGAACTTATCTTCTCCCTAAGCCTGAAGATGAATAATCAAGATTTCTGAGTGTTTTTAACTGATGCACAAACTAACGCTTAGGCTGATTGGTCTGCTGGCTTTTAAAACATTCTTTTGTCACTAACAAGAAGGTAAGGATGATTGATAACTAAAACTGGAGGGTCGGTTTGATTGAAGTGGAGCTGGTATACAGAAGAGCAGAAATTACCCTATCTTGGAAGTAGCTTTTTGTCATTGTTGTTCAGAAAAAGCTCCTCTGTCATTTCTTTTTTTTTAAATGTTCAAATGGTTATGCAACCATCACTTGCCTATGAAAAACTGAGTTGTCATCTTATCATTTCAGCCAAAGTGGCAGGGAGCATATAGTAACTATAAAAGAAGGAGGGGGGGAAGGATAAGATGGTAAGATAGACTTCCCATTCCAACGACTTGAATTCAAGTTGTAATTTACTCTCCAAGACTGTGAAGTTTACTCTAGTTCACATTGGCACCATTACATGGCCAGTGGATGCAAAATTTAATCAGAACAATTTTTCACCATAAAACAAAGAGTAATGGGTAGTTCAGCAGCAACAATATCTTTCTATTCTAGAACAATGCACATAAATATTCTGATGCTATCCTATGGACTCATTCCATACAATATGTTTTGAAAAGCAAAAGGGCTGTCAGGTTCCCCAAAAAACCTCAGAAAGATACATTGAGCAGTTTGCTTTATTGTCCGTCACCTATGGACATAGGTCTAGCTAAGCTAAAGCAGACATAAGCATAATGCATATACTCTTGTAATGATTAGGGTGGAGCCATCGTCACCCTCTTTGTCCCACACAAACAATCTGAATTGAGTTGTCTCTTGCTTCTCTGGAGTGCACTCCTAACCTTTTGGGAATCTTGGCAACATTCCATCACAGAGGATAGAGTGGGATGGAGGGAATCCAGGAAAATATTATGCATCATAGCCTCATCCACTTTGCATCATAACCCAACTGATCTGTTCAAACACACTGCAGTATCCATCCTTTGAATAACTGTCTACAACCAACCTTTACATTTCTGAAGCCATTGTGACAATCTCTGCCTACTGTCTAAATCAGTGGTTCTCAACTTGTGATTAGTGGATCCATGGAGGGGTGGAAATAATGTCACAGGGGGTCCCCGAAAGCTTGAAGAAATGTTATGATATAAAATCTTGAGGTAAGTCTTGGGGGTCCATGGCCATGGTCTTTTGGTACTTAAAGGGGGTCCATGGTAAAGAAAAGGTTGAGAACCATTGGTTTAAACATCAGCCATTGGACCTTTTGTCATGGAAGTTTAAGAGAAAAGCATCAGAGAAGATTGCAAATGTATCCAAGAGGATGCAGTAAATTTTTCTTTGGATGGTTGGGAGGAAGCAGGTAGCTTCATTCGTCAGTGTGAACATAAAATTTAGCAGCAGTACACATTCATTACATTACATTTCCAATTCACGGTCCCAAGTTGATGAATATATTGAATCACAGCCTCTAGCCCATTATCCATCAATATTGATTCTAGGAGTGCTTATGAGGAAGTTATGTGCAGACTACACAATGATATGCAAACAATCACAACACATACCCAAATAAGCCACAAATAGCTGAGCGAGTTAATACGTTCCATTTTCAGTTTCTGACTGCAAATCTGTGTATGGGGGAAAGCAAATTTTCAGTGCAAAGCTTTCCCTCTCTAAGAGATATAAATGGATATTTCAGGATAATTTCAGAATAATTCCCTACAAAACTGGTGACTTGGCATGGAGCGACATCTGAAACCATTGTGTTTTCTTTCCTTGTGCATTTTTCCACAAACACTTCTTGTTTTTTTAATGACAACTATGCAGTAGCTGTGTCCTAGAGACAAATATCCCTTGGAGTTAATTTGAGGGCTTGGCACATAATGCAACACATCAGCAATCCCTGATTTATGGGTGTATTTCTGCATCATAACAACTGAAAACTAACACTGTGTTGCCAGAAGCAATTACTTTACTATAAAGGATTTGAGCAGGGAATGCATTAATTTAATTTCACGACCAGGTAAGACTGAAGGAAAATATGCATTTCGAAGGAAAAAAAAACTTATTTTGGAATCGCACTTTTGTGTGTGTGGGTGTGGGGGAAATAACTTTTTAAATTTTGTCTGCACAAGGCCAGAACTTGAATTACTTGGATGTTATTTATCTGGTTTTATTTGTGAGAAGCTGCTTTTGCAAAATATGGTATTCTTGGTTATAAAATAATCTGAAATCTGTTTAAAGAATAGTTTTATGATGGTGTGGGTCTGGGTGCATGGAGCGAGGTGTCATGGAAAAACCCAATGAAAGAAACAGAAGACAACAACACAAAGCAATACTTCTTACTTTAATAATAAACCTTTATTGTCAAAGTACAACATGTGTACATTGAGATTAGCTGAGCCTCCCCCCCCCGTGCTCTCTCCCCCCAACACACAGTGACAACAAACCTTCCATCCTACCACACCATGTGAACCAACTACACCACACACCGACCTCCCAAGTCAATTCTGCGTAAGATTATGTCCCATTTAAAAGCCTAACAGCCCACGGATAAAAGCTATTTTTCAGCCTGTTGGTACGGCTGGCTATATTCCTATATCTCCTACCGGATGGTAGGAGAGTAAAGAGATACCGTCCAGGGTGTGAGTCATCCCTGAGAATCTTCCTCACTCTTCCAAGGCAACGAGCCTTTAAGATTCAGAAGTTTATTTCAGCTATAATTTGGGACACACACATATGAATGAATGAACCTTTATTGTCAAAGTACAACCATGAATCCATTGAGATTGACTGAGCCAATCACTTATGTTAAAAACCCATTGCAATGAAGACCAGTGACATAGCAGTCTCTACAGGGATGGCTATTGGCCAATGGCAAAGTAACCAGGTCTGGTCCCAACCTCTTATACCTTTTCCCTTCCTAAACCCACAGACAGATAGTCAGCCATCTTACACTTTCTGCTGACCATCTGCTGATTGTAATTTTCCACATACCTACAGTATGTACATCAGAAGCTGAATCCATCAGCTACTTTCAGTTCCCCATTTCTCACAGTTTATTTATTTTATTTATTTTTATTACATTTATATCCCGCCCTTCTCCGAAGACTCAGGGCGGCTTACAAGCTTAGCAGTAGCCTTCATTCTATGTATATGCCTGCTTGTTAGGGCTTTCGCCCCCCCCCCCAGCGGCATTATTACAAAGTCAGCTTAATTGCCCCCAACAATCTGGGTCCTCATTTTACCTACCTCGGAAGGATGGAAGGCTGAGTCAACCTTGATTGTTCCAGTCCCTATGTTCTAAATATATTTGAAACAAGCAAGCTTAGCAAAATCATACCGAGTAAAGTACAGTTGCAGACTGCAAAAGTGAACACAGCACAGACTTTGATTCAATACTTTTCCCATGAGGCCTGATTTAGTTCACCTGGGCTTAAACCTTGCATAGAAGAACAATAGCCAATATTTTCGTTTCCCACAGAGGCAATCAGAATAAAACAATTCAACGAAGTGCAAATGCTTGTAGACTGTAATGCTTGGTGATTTAAAATAGGATGGTTTACAAAGACCTCATCAATTTGCTTGGAGTATAGAGGAATGGGACAGGTATGGGGATACCTGAGCTTTAATTTATGTATTGGTCCTCTTCATATTTTTAGCTGCCAGATTTACCTGGATACTGATGTACAATGGACCCAGTTAAACCAATTCTAAAACTAAAATTGTAAAATTTGTAAAAGTTTAAATACACAATCAAACATTTGTTTATGTTTCTACCGATGGATCCACCAAGATGAAATGTTTCAGCTATGGAGATGCATTGTTTTTCTTTGTAAGATAAATGCTAACCAGATATAAGTTGACTATCTCCGCAAAGCACTGAGGCAGTGTTAAGTTTATATAAATACCCTTTGTTGACCTTGCTGATCTCAAGTGGTCCATTTACCACCATGCACAGCAATCACTCATGATGAGTGAAACAAAGCACTTCAGCTATTCATCCCATTAGGAAGAAGCAGCATCCATAGAAAGTCATAGTTATCACATTTTTCCTCCCAGTGGTCAAGGCAGTATATTTCTTTCACCAAATTATCCCCACAACACTAAATGGTAAACTATCTTGAGCTGAGAAATTAGTTCAAACTCCCCTTTGAGCTTTCATGGCTGAAGATAGGCTGGAACACCTTAACCACTCCTGTCACCTTGGTTCTTATTCCACACTGAGCTATACCCCCTTGCTGGGGATATTATACATCCTTTGAGATTCTTGCACAGAATTTACAGATAAGAGATGCAGAGAAAAAGGAACAGTGTGAGATTCTCCTTCTTTCTGCAGAGAGGGAGGCAAACAATCTGTCAAGATGTTGTTCTGAAGAAGAGCTGTTTAAAAATAGCAGCAGTAAATGCTCAAAATTAGACCTCAGTGCAACATTCTATGGTTGTAACTGACCCTTTATCTGAACAAGTGAAAGCAATATGTTTCTCTCTCTCTCTCTCTCTCTCTCTCTCTCTCTCTCTCTCTCTCTCTCTCTCTCTCTCTCTCTCTCTCTGCTGTGTGTGTGTGTGTGTGTGTGTGTGTCTACTATGCAGAAAGGCCTCAGAGACAGTTCAACACATAGTGACAGGGTGTAAAATGCAGGCAGGAATAACATACACTGAATGGTACAATCCAATTGCTGGCATTGTGTACAGCAACATCTGCACAGTATATGGACTAGACCAGACCCTCCCGAGTCCATATTAAGAATTTCCACAGAAGGTCATGCAGAATAAAAAAGGCTAAAGTCCTGTGGGACCTCTGGATCCAAACAAGACAGGCAGTTGCTAGCTAATCAACTAGATATTCCATTAAGTAGATAAAGATCTAAATATAGCAATAGTGCTGTTCCCCAACCTTTCCGGCTCACAGACCAGTGGAGACGGCAGCAGCAGTAGTGGTGGGGAGAGGGGATGGTTTCGTGCACGCAGAGGGTGCCACTTTCACAAATGTAGCTGTGCACATGGACACACTCTCCCAACCTTTTGCAGCCCATTTCTGAATGGGCTGTGGACCAGCACCGGGCCAAGGACCAGGATTGGGGACCCCTGATATGAATGAGAGAAAAATCAGGAAGAGTTTGAGAAGCTGGAGAAGTAGCAGGGCCTGAAGGAGGAACTAGAATGGATAGGGAAATAAAGACAAACATGGTCCCAATGGTGGGACTGTGACTCCTAAACTGGGAGAGGTGCTCCAACAGATCCCTGGAATGACATCTGTCCAGAATATGAAGGGCTAAGAACAGTTAAGATACTGTGCAGAACCCTCAAACTCCCAGGCCTCTGATAGAGAACCCAAGATTGAGGAAGACACAGACCACCCGTAGGATGAGAAGGGAATTTTTATAGTAATGCACCTCTTTGTCAATTCATCTCTCTACTTTTAAACTAGGGAGCCCCAACCTCCAGTCCGTGGACCAGTACCAGTCCGTGGCATGCCAGCAAACAGGCCGCACAACAAGTAAAGCCCCATCCGCGAGATGCAGGCAGCACACAAAACCATGCCCCCACTGGTCTGCGGAAAAACCTCTCTCCATGGAACTAGTCCCTGGTGCCCAAAAGGTTGGGGAGCTCTATTTTAAACCATCTAGTTGCTCCAATGAGTGAATTATATGGCTCTTCAATCCATAAGAAGTGCATTAAGAATGAACAATGAGACAAATCGGATGAAACACTGGCCTTCCATTTGGATTTCCAAAGACAAATGTCAATTATCTGCCAGCCCCTATTGTTCCTTGTCTGAGCAGCAAGTAATCCTAAAAGCTGTTGCATGGCAATTAATCTCTCTTCCTGTCTGCACTTCAGTGTTGGAGTACTTACCACAAACAATGTCCTGCAAAATGCCTTCACAGAGAATACTGACCCAGTTGCAGCTTCTTTTAACAGATGTTACTTCTCTGTCATACTTCTGTGAAAGGTGTCGTGTAAAAAGCTCTTTATCTTTGATTTCTATATTTGTATCTTGTGATGGGGCCACAATACAGAACAAACACTGAACATTGTTTTTTTTTTATTTTGTTGTGTTTGGGGTACAGCAGGGGTCCTCAACCTTGGCAACTTTAAGACTTGTGGACTTCAACTCCCAGAATTCCTCAGCCAGCAAAGCTGGCTGAGGAATTCTGGGAGCTGAAGTCCACAAGTCTTAAAGTTGACAAGGTTGGAGACCCCTGGGGTACAGTATTTATCTATCATCCATCTCTCTCTCTCTCTCTCTCTCTCTCTCTCTCTCTCTCTCTCTCTCTCTCTCTCTCTCTCTCTCTCTCTCTCTCTCTCTCTCTCTGTAAAGGTTAAATCTGAAGTTTGTATAGAAAGCGTATTAAGAAAAAAAGTTATTTCCTACTATATTACTAGTTAATAATATATGCTATTTGCATATATTAGAATGAGATTCCAATTAGAGAACAAAATATTGAAAATTTGCTAAAATTTGTATTCCCCATTTCTATCTTGCTCTCCAAAACCATTGCTATATTAATACCAGGAACTGTGATTCTACCTCTGTTTGTTTAACGTGACAGCACATGTACTGTATGTACATATATATGGTATATTGAAAAAGGGAAGGAAAGCCAACATGATTAAACACTAAAACAAGCAATGAGAGCTATTGCACCTACAGGTTCCCTCTGGCTTTATTAATGAGCATCATTAAAACTTCAAATTTGAAGTACCAGCCCAAGCAAACAGTGGATGGAAAATTAATGATGTTACTCAATAACATGTTACTAAGACTTTTCTATTTTTCTCTGGAGGGTTAGGTTTTTTTTCCCCTTTGGCTTATCCTTTAGCAAAGTCATGCAAGCAGCAAGGTTACCATAGTTATAGCAGAAATCTGAAATAAATGTGGCTATTCTTTGCATTATAATTGGCACATTGTCATTCAGGCAACTGAAACATACTTTTTGTTCCCTTCACAAGAATGTGGGTGAAAATTACAAGAATATGGGTGAACTTTAAAAAGGGTTTTGCGTGTGTGCCATCACTCTGCTGAACACCAAATCCTCACAGTATTGTCTTATGCCTAAGCATATTTTTGTTTTATGGCTGTAGTATTATGTTATTATCCTTTTCATCTTCTCTACTACCCCATCTTGGTATAATTATTGTGATTATTATTACTCTGTTGTTTTGCACATACACCGAGAGCTTCTGCACCAGAGACAAATTCTTTGTGTGTCTAGTAATACTTGGGAAAATAAAGCTATTCTATTCTATTCTATTCTGTTCTGTTCTATTCTATTCTATTCTATTCTATTCTATTCTATTCTATTCTATTCTATTCTATTCTATTCTATTCTATTCTATTCTATTCTATTCTATTCTATTCTATTCTATTCCATTCCATTCCATTCCATTCCATTCCATTCCATTCCATTCCATTCCATTCTATTCTATTCTATTCTATTCTAATCTATCCTATCCTATCCTATCCTATTCTATTCTATTCTATTCTATTCTATTCTGTTCTGTTCTGTTCTGTTCTGTTCTGTTCTGTTCTGTTCTGTTCTGTTCTATTCTATTCTATTCTATTCTAATCTATCCTATCCTATCCTATCCTATCCTATCCTATCCTATCCTATCCTATCCTATCCTATCCTATCCTATCCTATCCTATTCTATTCTATTCTATTCTATTCCATTCCATTCCATTCCATTCCATTCCATTCCATTCCATTCCATTCCATTCCATTCCATTCTATTCTATTCTATTCTATTCTATTCTATTCTATTTTATTCCATTCCATTCTTGGAATGTTTTTTTTAAATTGTTTTAGACTTTTAGGATTGTTAGCTGCCTAGAGTCACTTGGTTGAACTGGGTAGCTCTAGAAACTGAATGAATGAATGAATGAATGAATGAATGAATGAATGAATGAATGAATCAATGAATCAATGAATCAATGAATCAATGAATCAATGAATGAATTTCCAGCCATCCTGAGCATTGTTAAAAATTCTAGGACTTCAGGTGTACACTTCTTGAATATACCAAGATGTGTACACCTTAGGTACACCTTAGGTACACATCTGGAACAATAGGATACACAGGAACTGTGTGAAGGAAAACACTTGGTTCTGGATTCTTCTTTCTACTACATGGCTTTTATGGCACATTTTTTGAACATGTAAGACAGAAGATTTGTCTTGGCAAGGCTGTAAGATGTTGGCTCATACATCACTTACCCCCATCCTACATACCTAAACACCAGCTCAGATGCTTCCCACCCCCCTTAAATGTAATGCAATGGGATTTCTTAAACAAATAGGAAGAATAGAAGATGTTTTTTTTTCTTATTTCCATCCTATTGATTTGCTGTTGTCAAATTACTGGAATATTATGAGGATCAGCTTATTCTCACATGATTCAAAGGTTATGCACTGGACCGCCCTATGTATATCTGTGCATAAAAAAGGAAAACATATTTCATTCTGAGCTTGAATCAAAAGGATCCCAAGCAAAACATTCCATTACAGTCTTCCGAGTTGGTTGTATAGAACAAACGTACGTACGGTCCTTACGTACGGTCACTCATGCGCTCGTGACCTCTCGTCTTGATTACTGCAACGCTCTCTACATGGGGCTACCCTTGAAGACCACTCGGAGGCTCCAACTGGTACAGAATGCAGCCGCGAGAGTTGTATTGGGAGTTTCCCGATACTCCCATGTTACACCTTTGCTCCGCGAGCTGCATTGGCTACCAGTTGTCTTCCGAGTGAGGTTCAAGGTGTTAGTAATGACCTACAAAGCCCTTCATGGCATGGGTCCGGAATACCTTGGGGAGCACCTGCAGCCGGCGTCAACTTCCCTCCGCCCAGTACGCTCCCACAGAGAGGGCCTCCTCAGGGTACCACCGGTCAAAGAATGCCGACTGGTGGCCCCCAGGGGGAGGGCGTTCTCTGTGGGTGCACCAGATTTATGGAACCATCTTCCGGTCGAGCTCCGGATGGCGCCCGATCTCCGCTCCTTCCGGCGCGATCTTAAAACCCATCTCTTTAAACAAGCTGGCCTGGCCTGATGGGACGGGGTGGGATTTTTATAAATGGACTTCAATTTTTAATCTGTATTAATTTATTATGGGCATTGTTTAATCACGTTTTAATAATTTTTAATTTTTGTATCTAGTTTTTATGTATTGCCCTGTTCACCGCCCTGAGTCCTCCGGGAGAAGGGCGGTATATAAATTAAATTAATAAATAAATAAATAATAAACTCAAATGCTTCATTGAAACGGACTACAAGGTTTTGAAAACTCCACAGCAGAAATTCAGAACAATACTTATAAGAATTCATTTAGTGATTGTTTGAAATTACAACAGCACTGGAAAAAGTGACTTGTGTCCCTTTTACACACTTTTGACAGGTCACATGATCAAAATTCAGACTCTTGGCCACTGACTCATATTTATGATGATTGCAGTGTCCTGCGATCACCTTTTGTGGTCATATGATAAGCCAAAGTCAGCGGGAAGCCAGGTTTGCTTAACAAACCTGTTACTAACTTAACAACTGTAGTGGTTCACTTAACAGTTGTGTCAAGAAAAGGTCATGAAATGGGGCAAAGATCACTTAACAAAGGTCTGGCTTAGCAACAGTAAATTTGGACTCAATTGAGGTCATAAATTGAGGACTACCTGTACGCTTGCTTGTTTTAAATGGCAGTGTTGCAACAATCGGGAGATTCTCCTGAAATCAATACAACAAAACTTATTTTTTGATACATATAAAATGGGATTAGAAAGTTTTTTTTTTTAAAAAAGCAGCTGCATCAAATAAGATGTTTAATGAGTAACAATATTTTTTTTACAATATTTTTGTTTCGAAAATCAGCCCTTGAAACTGGTGGTTTCAAGTAAAGGTTGGATCATTTGCCCTTGGCCAGGGGGCTAGATTAGAAGACCTCAAAGATCCCTTTCAGTCCTGTGATGCTGTGAACCAGCTGACCTCAGGAAGAAAAATGGGGGTGTCAAACTAAATCTTTTATCATTCTTTATTCAGACTGAGCCACCCAAGGCCAACAGACTTGAGTTAAAACATTTTAGTTGAAATAATGTTTTCAAAGAGTCCTATTATAAAACTAGAGATATAGTGTTTTCCATGTAGATATTATGTTTTGCCCAGAAGAAATATAACTGAAAGAAGTTTGGGGAGACACAGGAATATTATTATTATTTTTAAATGAGCAGAGTGTACTCTCTTTATTCCTTTAGAATATTTCTAGGGCAAGCTGTCAGGCAGCGAAACTAAGCCTTGTTAGATCACGTAAATAGAGTTCCTTTCAAAAATATTTCAAATCCCATTTCTCCTGTTTTAATATAGATTCATAAGCTTTTGCAGATGGACCGAAATGGGAACTTTCTCCCTTATCCCTCCTCTGATGGGTATTTATTTTGCATGTTTAACCAGAAGATTTAGGATAAATTATAGGTGTACGTTTGGCAGCCTGGCATAGGCTGGCTGCCAATAATCCAATAAATTTAAGAAGTTGCCATTTCTGCTTCCTAGAAAGAGAATACAATCAAAAAGAAAGAAAGAAAATTATAATAAGTGCTCTGTCTGATAAACCAACAGAGGAGGTTTGAGAAGTTTCAGACATCTGAGTCTAGCAAGAATTTCACTACTCAACACATAACAACTGTGGTAATAAATGGAAGAAGCTATGGAATCTGTAGCTATAAGTATGTAGTTCAGAGTTATGCTTCCTGTGAGCTTCAGCTTGTTCAGCTCTGCACACAGATGATACGTGTAAAGGTACAACATTTGCAATTCCCTCTTTCTTCCTCAACTGGAAGCAAGAAGGAATAGTCCTGTTGTCCACCTACATCTGGATGGATGGACCTTTCTTCTGTCTTCAGTCTCACAACGAAAAGATGGGGATAAAAGAAAGTTCCATAAATTGAACCCTAATTTCTTATTCTTCTCCTAAGAAGCATATGTATCATTTCTTAAAAAATATGTTTGCTATCTAATTATTCATTTCCCTGATGTCTCCTATGAGACAAGAAAGGTGGAAACAAGGGGTCATGTCTGCCCATGTTGCCTTCTCTATTAACAAATCTGATCATACCATTCTTAGGTGCATTCTGGTCAGAGAGTTTGCATTTTGCAAATTTATTTATTGTCAGACAAATGCTTTTGCATTTTTCATTAATGTAGCTGAATTTTATGCATTTACTTCTTTTTTCCATCACCTCCAAGTTAATATATTCTGATTTAGCAAAGAGATGGATCTTTTTTACAATTTTAAAAGATAAACACAGAATATACTTGGGCTTGCAAAGATCAGAAGCTTGGTGGTATTTTTGTAAGAATCATTGTAGGTATTTTTTTTTTACTGAATTTAGGAGTGAGAGAATAAACTTAGTATATATCTGTTGAGTTCTCCACTTTCTTTTCACTATGTCCTCAGTCAACTGAATTAAAGATGCTTGTATATAGAAACATCACGAATAAACCTGCATGATTTTGAAAATGACAGCTGCTATAGCAACTCTGGTGGGTGCAGAGTCAGACCTAAGTGTAAGAAATGTTTGTATGTGCTATATTTCTTCTTGGTCTAGTATTAGAGACATTGCTCTAATCAATATTTTATTAACTTGGCAAGTCACAAAATTCTCTATATGGATGAGTTGCCATGATTCATTGAACAACAATAGACTTATTTTTATGACACTGCTTATCAGAAGGAGTGTTGGTAAAATCCCTAACCCATTGCAGAAATGGCACCCATTCACAGTACTTTCTGACAAGTAAAAGAATACAGATAAATACTCTTGTGATGAACTTCCACTCATTATGCAAAACCTCTCTCCTCTGCCTCTCTCTCTGCACGCACACACACATACACACACACATACAATCACAGAGAGAGATAGAGAGAGAGCAGTAGCCTAGTAGTTAAGATGCTCGGCTTGTTGACTGGAAGGTTGGCAGTTTGAGACCCAGCACAGTGTGATGGGGTGAGTTCTCGTTCTTTGCCCCAGCTCATGTCAACCTTGCAGTTTGAAAGCATGCAAATGCAAGTACTACTTCAATGGGAAGGTAATTGCATTTTGTGCACTTTGGCATATAGTCATGCTGGCCACATGACCTTGGACAACGCTGACTTTCTCAGCTCAGAAACAAAGATGAGCACCCTCACTTAGAGTCAGACACAACAGGGAGGGGAAACCTTTACAGTATATATCCATCTATACCATATCAATGTTGATATTGATATCCATAACCATATCCATATCCCTAGATATATAGTCAACCTTAAAAAGGAATTGGAGGTGTGTGTTTAATTAGATATGTCAGGAAATAACTCACAAAGTTCCATGACCAAAATGTCTGCTTAACCATTTTAAACATGCTTACAAATGCTCTAGGCAAAGGATGCAAGTCTGCTTTGGAATCCCTTAACAGAGATATTTATATTAGAACAGGGCTTTTCAACCTTTTCACCTACTGTACCACTTTTAGGATATGGCAACATCCGAGTACCACCAGTCGCCTAGCAAGGTGTCAAAAACTTGATGACCAAAAAAAAGGGGGGGGGAAGTGATGAAGTACAGGTAGTCCTTGACTTACAACAGTTCGCTTAGTGACTGTTTGAAGTTACAATTGCATTGAAAAAAGTGCCCCCCAAGCTACAGCCGAGCAAGACACCTGCCTTCTGGACTCAGAAGTGCCAGGATTAGTGCCAAGCTCCAGCTGGAGTCTAGCGCTGATCCTGGAGCTTCCGCTGAGCCCTGACAGCCCTGACAGCCCTGCAGCTCCAGCCATCTCTCGCTCAGGCTTGTGCAGTGCCACCACCAGTTCAGCATATTCTCCTCCCCCGCTACCACTTTTCTAGGATGGTCACGTACCACCTGTCAGGTGCCAATGTAGCACAGGTGGTACCCGTACCACTGGTTGAAAAGCCCTGTATTAGAACATACAGGTTTATGATGTTCAAAATGATATTGATAATGATATCTGATCATGTCAAGCTAGATAGGATGATAAACCATAGGTCAATACCTTTATTGGTCCACCAATCTCCAGCTAAGCTAATAAACTTACAAGCTTCTCTGGGTTCCTGCCAATTGAAAGCCTAACTTTGTTATTAGCACAACACAGTCCTTAAAGACTGACATGAGATGGGATGTTTTGTTTGGTTAGGAAAGTGAATGGTTATTACTTCCAACCTATGCTATGTGTCTATGGATTTTTAAATAGCTTTCATTCTTTTATCTCTTCCCCCTACCCCACTATCCACATATAAAGGTAGTCCTCAACCTATGACCAAAACTTATGTCGCTAAGTGAGAAATTTGTTAAGTGAGTTTTGCCCCATTTTACGACTTTTCTTGCCATAGTTCTTAAGTGAATCATTGCAGTTGTTAAATTAGTAAAATGGTTGTTAAGTGAATCTGGTTTCCCCATTGACTTTGCTTGTCAGAAGGATGCAAACGTTGATCACATGAACCTCGGGACACTACAACCGTCCTAAATGAATGCTATAATGTTATATGGTTCACAGTTCCTACTACAAAGCTCCTGTCTCACAAAATTAATGGTGGAGATTTGGGATAGTTCTAACATGAAAGATTTACTTTTGAGGGGACAATTGGTAATAAACAAATAATACATTCCAGTTCATCATCTGAAGTGCATTCTTCAAATAGTCAAAGAAAACTATTTTGGGTAAGATTATTTTTAATCCTGTAATTTCCTCAATTATTCTTCTAATCTGATTCCAGAAAGATTTCATAGAAGAACAAGAGAACATTACAATAGCAGTGATTTTAAATTCAAACAATACTCCACATAGTTATTGGCAGCTTGTTCTGGTGGAGATTCACTGGGTAGATGGATGTTTTTCTAACCCTAGAGAACAGATTTACTGATTATTCTCACTTTCCAATTTCTCCTTTCCCCCTGGAGAGATAGAACTTAAATCTGGAAGAAAACAACAGATGACACATCTGCCTGGAACTACTTCTTTGATTTCATACTGAGATAGGTTCCAGCTTGTTGTCCTATACGCTGCAGTAACACTGATGTTTGAAAACAGTATAATGACTGTCATCCCAGTTCAGCAGACTCTCTAAAACAGATGTGGTTATTCTGGATGAACAACTGGTCCAAAAGTTCTAAATCAGACAATTAAAAAAATGAACTGACCTTTCTAAATTGTCTTTTGTTTGCCTCCGCCTGACTTATCCTCTTATTTGTTTGCTGCAAATCAAGCAGCATTATTTTTAAAATGTTCTTCCTTCCTTTGCAATTTTTTGAAGGGCTATCGTGCATCCTAAGAGGATACAGTCAGGCTCATGAATAGCCATGTAACTTGCTTCCAGAGATCAAAAATCAATCACTATGCAGCTCACAATATATGTAAATATCCTGAATAAATATCTCTCATAGGTCTGTTTGTTCTACAAGTGAATATAATAAATCATAGCATATAAGAACTTATGTAGTAGCAAATGTATATCCATGTTTAAACTGCCACAGGTTTCAATCAAATGAAAGAACTTTTTTTTTCAACAAATGGAATGAAGTTGATAAAAAGTTGATAAAAAAAGTTGATAAAGTTGATAAAAAAAGCAAGTCCAACATCATTTGGAATCACTTGTCCATATGTCTATGGGTATTCTCAGTCATTCAAATCATGGTTGTCCCAAACATGCATTTTCAAAGACAACTGGACTTTCTTTGTTTTTCCTTGAAGATGTTTCACTTCTCATCCAAGAAGTTCTTCTGAAGTTCTAAGAAAAAATTGAAGAAGCTTCTTGGATGAGAAATGAAATGTCAGGGAAGAACAAAGAAAGCCTAGTTGCCTTGAAAAAGCTCCGTTGGGACATTTGCCCAAGCATCCATAATGATACAATTCTAAAGCACATAGGCCTAAGTATGTTTTGAATGATTTGGAAACAACATTCCTTGGAATTAGTACTTAACAAAAATCCTTTTAGTTTCTTCAGATACATTTCCTTTTTTTCCCACAAAACGTACAAACATGTTAAGGTCTGTGATGCTGTATCCAGGTTGAACATCTAGCCTGTAACAGCTTCCTTTTATTTTTATTTTTTAAAAACTAGTCATTGATTTCAGCATCAAATTCTTTCCTAATCCTTGGCCAAAGGCTTAAATAGATGTTTAAAAAAAATGATTAAAACACAATTCTGCAGTGCAGATGAAGCTCAAGCATTCATCAGATCATGTCCCAAATGTCCCTTTGAAAGGCATAGAAACAGACATGCTATTTTTACCCTGCTGACAAGTAGAAAAAAAAAATCGCCAAGTTCTCTAGTCAAGTAATTTTGTAAGCCATAAGACATATCTTTGAGGAAAAGAAAAAGGGAAGCAAAATACACAAGTCCTGTATCCTACAGCTAAGCAAAATTCATAGCGGTTCATAATATATTACAGTTATGCATCTAGAAACAGATCTCCATTATGAAATACCCTCCCAGCTTTCATGAATATAAATATTTTTCAAGGAGAAAATTGAGGTTCACACATTACTTTCCAGCAGATGCAACCTTATTAGAATAACTAGCTCACAGCTTGTCTTTTCACTGTTAGCCAATTCCCTGACACCGTGAGAAGCAATTATCTATGTGGCAATTGGTCCAAATAACGTTCCGACACATCAGAATAGCAAAAGGCAGACAGATATAAATGAAGAAAATCAAATTTTCTCTAAAATTAGATAAGAAGACATGATCCTAGAAAATTACATAGACATAAAACTTCCATAGAATAGGCTAGACCTACAGCACTATTACGGAGAGTCTCTTTTGAATTAAGAAAGAAAACTTGCACCTCCAAAATTCTGTAATGGCATGTGGGAAAGGCCTTGGGAGATTCCATGAAGAGATGCTACTAAGGGAACAGATACCTGCATACATGCAGTTGGATAGTGGGTGGGCAAAGAGGCTTAGATTATAGCAGGGGTGTCAAACTCAATTTCATTGAGGGCCGCATCAGCATTGCGGTTGCCCTCAGGGGGCCAGGTGGGTATGGCCAGGGTGGGCGTGGCCTACTGGGTGGGCGTGGCTAGAGTGCGCATAGCCTACTGGGTGGGCATGGCCAGCTCTACATGGTTCGCATCAAGGGTGCCTATGGGGGCCTGGGCAGGAGTGGGACAGATCTGAGGGTCTCTGGCAGAAGGAGGGTCTCTGGGCCAGGGCCAAGGCAGTGGGGGCCGTTCCCTCACTGTTTCCAGGATGGCTTCGCGGGCCGCATGAAACCACTTTGCGGGTCGGATCTGGCCCCCGGGCCTTGTGTTTGACATGTCTGGATTATAGCCTCTTTTTCAGTAAAGAAAATGTGGGGAGTGGAGAATTGTACTTGCAAGATTCTTAGGACAACAGAGTAAATGATTAAATTGACTGTATGTGGTTAATAACAATAGCAGAAATAACATTTATGAGTTTAGGGATCAAGCTACCTTATAAAAGACAAATAAAAAGTGACTTTAATCTATGTTATGCACATTATATATGGACCTGGTTAGTCCAGGAAGTTAATATATTGGACTGTTTTGGAATACATTGAATGTAATTGCCTTAAAGGATGGCAATCATAAAAATATGTTTTCAAGGTTCTCTTAGGCAACTGTACATACGAAAAAATGACACTACAAAATAGAACAGTCTGCCATGGCTGTGGGATCATTTATTGTGAAGACCTTATTCTCCTTGCCTGGGAGATACATTTTATTTGTTTATTTATTTATTTACTGTATTTATTTATCAAATTTATATAACCACCCAAAGGGATTCTAGGCAGCACACAACAATAAATAAAACAGCCAATTTAAAAACAGATACAATTCTAAAAGCCATTATAATAAATAACGTAAAAACAAACAAACAATGACATCAGCCATAGCAAGTATGGGAAATATATCTGGAGAAGAAGGTCACTTTAAATATTTAAGATGCAAGTCAGACACACAGTCAAATTGTTGTTCCCCCTTCAGTCTGATCTTTCTTTGCCTTTGACGTATGCAGCGAAATAGTAGAGTCATGATTAATCTTTCAAAGTGATATTAAAGGTTTTTTTCTGCACAAGATTATTTTTGTTATGGGAAAAAGAAAAGAAACAACTTTATAGAGGCTTATATGTCTGAAAATAATTCTACAAGACAAAGATATAGGCTTTCTCAAATTAAGCTATCAACAACATGTAGGTTTATGGAATTTTTCTTATTAGCTTAAAAAAAAACAAAAGAGAGAGAAAGAGAATGCGTTCTTTTTAGTATAGAAAGCAAAAATCCAATTGACAGTTTGCCATTTGTTCATTTTCAGCAAATAATAACAGAGAAGACAATTTTCTTCTTGCCACAATTACTTTAATTTTTGCCAAGATGAATGTTTTGAGCAGCAGATAATAATTAAATCACATTCTCTTTCAAGAAAAGAAAAAGAAGGCCTGTTTTTTTTCCCAGCGTGCATTTTCAGCTTTTTGTAAATCATCTAACGATTTTCTGCTCCTTTAAATATTGCTTCCCCATACCAAACTGATCGGCTTATGTTTAAAGCACAGGACAGTCTTTAATTTCAGGAGGGGAAAAAAAAAGCCCCAAGTTACTAAATCAGCTAAAGATTTCCTGCTACTGTGTAGGACTCCTGCAAAATTGATCAGGATAATGCATAAGCTATTGGGATAATGATTTTTCCTCCCTCAGGCTCAACATCCAATATATTAAAAATGAATTGTAAAAAAAACACACTGTAAAAACAAAAAAAGAGATGGGAGGCATCATTTGAATCATGGACAGGATACTGTAAACAGGTTTCTTCCTCTGGCAGAATGGCTAAAACAGCTGATCAATAGTTCCGGGGAAACTGGGATAATCCTTACTCTAGGCACTAGGGCATATATATATATATGTTTGGCGGGTCGAATCCCGAGTGCCGCGTAACAGAGTGAGCGCCTGTTACTCATCCCAGCTTCTGCCCACCTAGCAGTTCGAAAGCACGTAAAAATGCAAGTAGAAAAATAGGGACCGCTCTGGTGGGAAGGTAACAGCGTTCCGTGCGCCTTTGGCATCTAGTCATGCCGGCCACATGACCACGGAGGCGTCCTCAGACAAGCGCTGGCTCTTTGGCTTTGAAACAGAGATGAGCACCGGCCCCTAGAGTCAGAAACGACTAGCACGCATGTGCAGGGGAACCTTTACCTTTATATATATATATATATATATATATATATATATTTAGGGTATGTTCTTGTAAAACAAAACCTTATCACACTAACCACTTTTCCAGGAGCATATGTTCATACTAATAACCTCAGCAGGTTAGGTGATTGGGCTAACATATTCCTTCCTCTCAGATTCATGCGAGAAATATAATTAGACATTTCCAATTGCTAAAACCATAAAATGACCATCAATATTTCTATTGTATCCTGCTTATTGTCCCAAGAGGCAGTGAGAGACACAGATAGATTTAAGTTCTGGCAGAGAATTGCATTATCAGTACCCCTCCAGGTGGTTTTCTGATTCAGTTAACCCTCAACTGCTCTCAAATTGTTCTTCTAACAACTACCAGGGGTTAAATTCAATTTCAAGAAGATTGGAAGTCAATGGCTCACACAGTCTGTTGTCTAGGGACCATGTTAATCTACAAAGGTACCGTGGATTACACTTGGGGCTGGACTAGAGAGAGAGAGGAGAGAGAAAAAGAAAGAGAGAGAATAGTGAGAGTGTGGGCACATAGAGAGAGATATAAAACATAACACCCAGTTTAGTCTGTTGCTTAAGGTGCTGACTGAGGAATTCTGGGACCTGAAGTCCACAAGTCATAAAAAAGCCAAGTTTGAAGACCTCTGGCCTAGATAATAGGAATTTGTGAATTCTGCCTTAGGCAAGAAAGCCAGCTGGGTGACTTTGGGCCAGTGTCTCTCTCTCACAGAGTTGTTGTTGCAGGTAAAATAGGAAAAAAAATGTATGTTCACTGCCTTGAGTTATTTATGAAGTAATAAATACCTGTTAAATAACATAATATAATAAATAAAATAATTAGCCATATAGGACTTTTCCATGCATGAGGTTTATACAAACATCCATATCTGCCTATCCCACATCCTTGGAGAGGACTCAATAGGTAGACAAAAATGCCAAATCCACTCAGAGCCTTTGTCTGACTCTGCCAAGAACCAGATGATTAGGCAAGAAGACAGTGTGGTTACCATTTTTTATTATGCCAGGATAGAGGAAAAATGACTCAGTGATGACTGGCTGCACAAAACAGAAGATGACCAAGTGCAACACACATACTTTTGCAGGAGGATGGCCTTTCTTGTTTTGTTTTGTTTGAAGCACATTATAATCACATTTGCTCAGTACCAACAAAATTATAAACATGTATAAAGAATCAACCCACATCATTTAAGCCTTGTTTCTTCTTAGTTGAGTTCCCATCTTATTAACTGAGCTGTACTTGAGTTTTTCTTTGCTGCTGACATTGTCATTTGTCATGTGAGGGTAAAGATACTTTTGTTTTCCAGGTTTGATCTAGTAAAATGAATCCTGAGAACAATTTCCAATTAAACATGTTAGGAAAAGTTGACTTGGCTACAGAATTAACGGGTGCACATATAAAAGATGGGTAGAGGTGCTTTATGTTAAATAATGCTGCAAATTTGAAGAATTAAAAGCAGAGTAAGCTTAGGTCCTTTCAGGGGCTGGTCAACTTCAGGTGTTTGAAAAGTCATATATTTAGTTAGTTAGATAGTTATACTCTGCCTTCATTATTTTCATAAATAACTCAAGGCCATGAACATATCCCATACACCTTCCTTCTTCTATTTTTCCCTCAACAACAGCTCTTTCAGGTGGATTGGGCTGAGAGAGTGATTGGCCCAAAGTCAGCCAGCCACTTTCATGGCTAAGGTGCAACTAGAAATCACAGACTCCCACTTTCTAGCCTGGTGTCTTAACCAAACTGACTCTCTTGTCATTTTATCCATGCAATTCACTCTTCAAGAGGGAGATGAGAAAAGGTGAAGCACAAGAGCAAATAAATTGCTCTTGCAACCTGAATTAAATCCCCATCAATACTCTAAGGCAGGGATCTTTAAACCTGGCCCTTTTATGACTTGTGGACTTCAGCTCCCAGAATACCTCAGCCAGCGTGCCTGGCTAAGGAATTCTGGGAGTTGATGTCCACAAGTCATAAAAGGGCCAAGTTTGAAGACTCCTACTCTAAGGAAATCAAACCGAAAATCTTGCCAGTTCCTTTTCAAAGAATTGGACACTTGTCTCCTTCCTTTCCTTGGAAGTAATTGTTCTCTTCCATGTTTCCCAAATGCCTTCCCTACTCCAAGTCATGCCTGAATATTACAATTCCTGAGTTAGATGGCCACCCAAAACAAAACAGCTTTTATTCATTCTTCTTTTTTCCCCTCTCTCTTTTTAACAATGCTATATCTCCCTGCTATTCTGATTCATGGCTGAAGAGAATGTGTGAAAGATTTTAATATTCATAGGCTTTAGCAAGTTTTGAGGGGAGAGGAGGATTTGCCACATGTCAGCATTCTTATATATAAACTGCGTCTTGTATGCTTATTTGCATCAAAGCACAGAAAAGAAACTGGAAAACTCCATTCTTTTTTTTTTTGTATTGTTGTTGACCTATGCAAACAATCCTCTTTTTCCTTCCAATCCCTGCTTTCCTTTTCCCTTGCCTGTTTCATTACCCATAGTATAAAACCTGCAATTTTTTTAAAGTCAGCTTAATGATGGGGTGATAGTTGCAGCTTCGTTTGCACAAAGTTTTCCTTTTATTTAATATTAGCCAAGTGTCAGGACCCACCCCAAACCATGTCTTAGGAAGACAAAAACTCTTGGAGTCAGTTCTAGTCCAAAAAGAAATCTTTACTATGACATGCTTGGCTGTGGGAATACAAGACAGGATCTAATATTGTTCTACAAATTGAAACCTTATAAAGAGTTCCCTGTTCAACCCCCCCTTCCCTAACCCCATTTGGTCAGCCCCCCATCGTGTCATCCCTTTCATGGGAAAAGGAACTTTGGATTTTATGGTTATTGCTCTTTTCCTTCAAAAGGAGACACAAGCCAGATGCCTCCTATCCTAGCCCGCCCTTTTGTTCCCCCAGTTCAAAAGGCTTCTCTGAATCTTTGAAATGCCTAAGGCAGGCTGAATCCACATTCGTTCCTTCCTCCTCGGGAGATGGCAGAATCCATGGAATAATGTTTTAAACATACATTTATGAATATGATATAAATGGATTCTGACACCAAGGAACAGATCAAAAGGAGAGAAAAAGAGGTAAGAATAGAGAGAATGGTATGCAGGTAGTTCTTAATTTACAATAATTCATTCAGGGACTGTTCAAAGTTACAAGGGTAGTGAAAAAAGGAACTTATGACTGTTATGATACAACTGTTGCAGCATCCCATTTGCCATTTGTGATTTTCCCAGCTGGTTCCTGACAACCAAAGTTAAAGGGGGAAGCTGGATTTACTTAATGGCTGTGTGATTCATGACAACTCAATCATCATTTAATAACTATGTCAAAAAGATAGTAAAACTGGGCAAGACTTACTTAATAGTCATCTTGCTAAGAATAGAAATGTTGGTCTCCGTTGTGGTTATGAGTGAAGAAGCACCGGTACTTTCAACATATATCAAAAGTCTTCATTTAATATATGGTTAATATTATCTAAGCAGCATTTTCTCGGGTCACGCCCAAATCTATGCCTAAGTCATAGGTGGTATACTATCTAATACTCCATGGTTCTGAACTTATGCATATTATATTTCAGGTAAACTACTGGTAGATGGGGGACGACAGAGAATGAGGTGGCTGGATGGAGTTACTGAAGCAGTAGGCGTGAGCTTAAATGGACTCCAGAAGATGGTAGAGGACAGGAAAGCCTGGAGGAACGTTGTCCATAGGGTCGCGATGGGTCGGACATGACTTCGCAACTAACAACAACAACAACTGGTAGATGACACTATTTCATTGTGATCTAGCATTTTTGTTCATTCATATTAAAATGTGCACTTGCAACTTAGAGTGACAAGAGAGAAATTATGTATCTACTGTATCTATCATGGACATTTCATACATGATCCAAGATGTGATTCAGCAGAAATTGCTTTGTGCATTCTATGAAGAATATTATATTTATTGAGACACACCATCTCTGTTACAAACAACTACTTTCTTGGAAATATTAGCATGTTCAGAATATCCCCCCTCCCCATAGTACAATCTAAATATTTCCATTTGACTCAGAATGCATTTGCTTGGCTTTTTTCATCTGGTGAACAAGATTTCTAATTAAGTTGTGCTGTTACTTTTGCAGACTTTTATCTGAAACATCCCCCACATGTTCATGACCACCTTGGCATCTACAAGGTTCCTTGCTCCACCTGATCTTTTAAATTAAAGGGACAGTAGCAAGCTTCAAACCAAGAGCCAGCATAATCATCTTGATATCCATGAATTCCTGTAAGATCCATATGGTTCCTTGGATTGATTAATCAATTGATTGATGATAGCTGACCTTAAGTTCTGTGTTTCATTTAGAAACGTGTCTGTCTGTTCAGAATAAGGGCAAAAGTTATCAGGGACAGGGGAAAACAGCCTGTTGGGAAAAGAAGGTAGCCTTGTAGTATATTTCTGTTTCTTAATTGATTATGCCTCCCCCTCAACAATAACTTTGCAAGAAAAATAAGCGCACACCCTTTGTTATAAAAATCCCCTCTATGCGCATCCATCTATGGGTAAGTTCCGCTGAACTTTCTGAGTGAGACTTTATTTCCATTTACTTGTGTCTATGGCAACAGTGTTTCTTTCCTAAGAAATGAATGCTAATTACAGCTCAGCAAAGTAAACACACCTTATCTGAAAGACTTAGCAGAAAAGCACAATAACTTTACAGAGCTTTTGATGAGAAGAAGATAGTTTCTGTAGGTAAATACTTTCTGATAATGCTTGTGGTTGCCTTCCCAATTTTAATAGTGGAAGAGGACTTCATCCTAGTTCTTCTAGTAAGTGTATGGAAATGTGCTTCAACACAAAAGCATAATCTAATAAATCTGAAATGCTGTGCTGAGACGCTCCTCCTTCAATCCTGATAATTAAAAAAAATAATCTTGTGAATATAGTATAAGTCATTTTCCAGAAAAATAAGGCACCTGGCTGAATCAAATTGGCAATTCCAACTATTAGCACTTGCTCAAGTACACCTTTTCATGTTCTATCTGAACACATTGACAAATAATCATAGAGTAAGAACCAGAGTCCTAACTCCTGAATCCTCACTTGAGCTTATGAACAAAAGGAAGGATGTCTATCTAACAAACATTTAAACAATATTATCCACAAAGCAATTCTCAAAGTCAAGGCTCATGAAATAATTGTGGTACAAGAATTGTCAAAACAACATGCTACATGCACAAATCTCAGTTTTGTACGAGTCAACCCTTTTTGACCCATTCAAGATTAATGAGACATCACCAGAATGAAGTGAGAAATGTAACACTGAATATATGAAATCCAACTTTTTATAATGTATCCTTAATATTATTTTTTCCTTGCTTTGCTAGTTGTCAGTTATAAATGCAAGGAATGAATGAGGGAATCATTTTATAATCAGAATGCTACAACTCAACAAAATCACATTAAATAGAACTTTTTAAATTCACATTTCAACTGAAGCTATTTTCTTCCACTAACACACAATATGCTATGAATTAATATAAAGTTATCTTAGTTACATACACTTGTGAGCCTTTTAATCAGAAATAAGAGATATTTTCCTGACCTAGAAATCCACTATTTCAGCACAATTATACAGTTAGTTAAAACACAAAGCATACTATCCAGCAGTGGGTTAAAAGGGCAAGGCTGCAGAATGGGCATCTCTGAAATTCATGCATCAAAGCAAATTATATGTTCTACAGTATGAAGAGAGAGACCACAAACCTTTATTTAATTTATCAATAAGCAAACCAGCTCCATATTATTTGTATTCATTTCCCAAGGATCTTTAGTTTAGTACATTTCACCAGGATTCAGGGCTGTGATTTTAATGTATGGGATTTTTTTCCAGGCAAGCCATGTTTAACATTTAGCCAACTGAGTAAAATAACAAAATTGTAATATTGTCTACAATCACAGCACTTCAGAAACAAAACACCTGCCAGCTTCAAAACCAGACTGTGAAAAGGTAGAGCAGGCACAATCAGAAGCAAAGGAGTGCTCTATTAAAACAGCCAGTGCATAGGTACCAGCTATTCCTGCCTACTATGTACTATTCTAAGACAATGCACAGATGGAAGGAAAAAAAACCCCAAAAATACTACTTTTTATGTTTTCCTTGAAACTAACAGCTTTTTAAACATATTTCCTAAAAAAATAATTTATCAAGAACTGATACCTTGAATTAAGTACCTACAGTATAAGCTCTCCAATTCCAATATTGGATGATGTCTGATACAGAGTCTAGCCATGCCAGTTTGCAGCTAAGCTGAAAATTCTCCAAGAAGAAAATGTTGGGTTGAAGTTAGGAATATGAATCAAGATCTTTAGGTGCTGCTGTCACCGCAGCCATCCAAGCCTGAATATTTCCAGAAAGAAGCAGCAGTGTAGCAATGAAGAGAAGCAATACTTTTCGTTTCACTTTGAAAAGTTGTTAAAAAGAGGCAGCTTTATTTGAAATATTACAAGTCATCCTGGAAGAGGGCTTTGCTGCTACTCATTGTTATTATAATTTTTAGCAGAAATGGAAGGGTAGCTTTCCTTATTGAAAAGAAACGTTTTTCAATTGACAATTGATCCACTGAAAAGCCTAAAAATATTGTCTCTTCAATATAAAACAGTGCTTGCAGTGAGTCTGGCCCTGAGAAATATGTAAGTATTAGACCAGAGGTCCCCAACCTTTTGGGCACCAGGGACCAGTTCCATTGAGAAAGGTTTTTCCATGGGCTGGAGAGGGTGTAGTTTTGTATACTGCCTGAATCTCACAGATGGGCCTTTGTTTGGGGACCCCTATATTAGACTGTAGTAAGGGACGTGGTGGCTCAGTGGGTTAGGATGCTGAGCTTGTCGATCAGAAGGTCGGCAGTTTGGCGGGTCAAATCCCGAGTGCCGCGTAACAGATTGAGAGCCTGTTACTGGCCCCAGCTTCTGCCAACCTAGCAGTACAAAAGCACGTAAAAATGCAAGTAGAAAAATAGGGACCACTACGGTGGGAAGGTAACAGCATTCCCTGCACCTTTGGCATCTAGTCATGCTGGCCACATAACCACGGAGACGTCCTCGGACAAACGCTGGCTCTTCAGCTTTGAAACAGAGATGAGCACCGGTGTTGTGATTCAGGGTCAGCCTGTGGGGTCGGCAGTTGGGTCGGACGACTCAGAGGAGGAGGGGGGTGTTGAAGAGCTTGCTGAGGGGGTTGAAGATCTTGCGGATGAGAGCCCTCAGCCAGGCCCCTCCCACCTGGTTACGACGCAGACCCAGCTGTGTGAGCCTGACAGCGTGGATGAAGATGACCCACAGCTGGCCCTGTTCAAGGACGCCCGAAGCAGGAGACAGTCAATCAGGAGTAAACAGCGGAAGGCAATGGGGCACCTCGGAAGGAGGCAGAGAGAAGCCACGCCCTGAACTATATAAAAGGGGAATGCGTGGGAGGGCTGGTTTGCTGAAGGCAACCACTTGAAAAGCTCCTGTTTCTTGGTTCGTGTCTTGTTCCGTTTGTTTTTGTATCAATAAATTTGGCAGGCTTAATTCCAGCCTCTTGCCTTCTTGTAAAAGGGGTTGTCCCTGTCTTTTCTGCAGGGCCGGTAGCAGGCTGGTACAGAACAACTGGCCCCTAGAGTCGTAAACGACTAGCACGCATGTGCGGGGGAACCTTTACCTTTACCTATATTAGACTGTAAGTGCTTATTTAATTACAGTCAAAGACCAGTCATAACAAAGAAACACTGCAGGTACCATATCATTTTTTTAAAAAAATAATACTATAAGAAAATCCTGGAAAAAAAATAGTAAGGAGGTACCGGATGACTTCTAAAGGCTGTAACTATTGTCAGAAATTTTGCAAACTTCTCAGATGAACAGTAACCTCATTATCACAAGAACAATTAAAAATTACTAACAATTTGAGCTATGCATTTCAATTGTCATATAACATATGGGCCAATAGCATATGGGATACAAATACACATATCTGAGCCCATGGAAGAATGGTATTCATATAGGAGATCAATGGGTTTATCATCAATTGACATCATAGCAGATAATATCTCACTTCATAACCAGATAAATTATCTCTTTGAGAAGCATATAAGACATTAAAGAAATATTTAGGGATCTTGAGATGTTTTTCATGCAACTATGTAACATTTTTTGGAATTCCCCATTTGGAATTCATCATTTATTGAAGAAAATTATAAAGCTGCCTTAAACAGTTACTTATAACCACTTTTATCCATTACCCCTTGTGTTACATTTTTTGCTGTTTTTACTTTATTATAGCTACAGCATATTGCAACTAAACTTTATATTCCATAGAGTAGTGAAAAATTATTTTGTCTAATCAAGTGGAAAATCTAAGTTAATAAAACTGTGCAGAAAAGAGCAAGAGATAAGTAAATAGTTACACCATGTGAAAAGCCTATACCAGAGCTCAGTCATTTTTGGAACTATTTGGATTTATTTGCTTTTGATTATCATGCTACTGTTTAGCAATTCTCACAATTAACAAATGGATACACTTTCGAAAATGGACAATTAAGTACATAAATAACTTTTAGGGCATTTAGTTAGTGAAGTAAATCAAGAGATTATATGAGTTTCTCAAATCTAATATTTATCATGGCTAGGATCTACATAGCTGCTAGTTTACACAGCAGGCAATATTTATTTATTATTTATTAGATTTATTTGCTGGCCATCTTGCTTCAAGATCTTCATGACATCTTGCTTCAAAAAAACTCTTATCTATCCCCCTGTGGTCAAATGAATAAAGTCATTCAAAAACATGAACCTTGTGAAGCCCTCATTGCTGTGAAAATATAAGAAACAACAAGAAAATGTCTGAGCTTAATGAATTCCTGCTCGACTGCACAATTATCCATGACATTTCCTTTTTTGAAACAGATTTTTAAATATGAAAAAAGGGAACAAAGAAAAAGGTGAGTTGATGCTGCTTATGGACTCCTGGTGGCTTGTTCATAAAGTAGTTTACATGGTGATTACATATACATATACATATACATATACATATACATATACATATACATATGCATATACATATACATATACATATACATATACATATACATATACATATACATATACACATACACATACACATACATATATATATATATGACCGATATGATCATTTCAAGCTTATTTGTTCTCATCAGTCAGCCATACCCTTCTGAGATTCGAACCTGGGCCGACTGTGTCTTAAACAGTTGTTTTAACCCCTAGGCCACAGTCTCTCTCTCTCTCTCTCTCTCTCTCTCTCTCTCTCTCTCTCTCTCTCTCTCTCTCTCTCTCTCTCTCTCTCTCTCTCTCTCTCTCTCTCTCTCTCTCTCTCTCTCTCTCTCTCTCTCTCTCTCTCTCTCTCTCTCTCAGAAGATATGTGTTAAATGTTAAATTTCCTGTTCAGCTAGGCTGAAACAGGAAATAAGATTTGTCCCGTGTCTGGGACTAAGTAAGTGTATTCTGAATGCTTAACAAACATTTCACACACACACACACACACACACACACACACATACACACACACAAGAAATAGACTTAAAATAATGAAAATCTAAGTATTGCTTTTCAATAAAATTATTTGGAAAGAATTTGAAAACTTTTCTCAATGTACAAATTTGGGGTCAGACAAAACTGCCCTCTTTTAAGTAGCTCTGGCCTTGTAATGAGCTTTTTTTTCATCCTGAATTTTTCCCTCCTATCTGGGGTACAGAATTGTTGCTATCTGCTTAGTGAATAATATAGAACATTTAAAAAGAAGAACAAAGGCATGACTTCCTTTAAAAAAAAGTAAATGATATAGCCTAATTACTCCCTGCTCTAATTAAGCAAGTCACTTTTATTAGGCCATTCATGAAACATGGAAATTAGCAACTTGGTTCCATAATATAACTGTCACAAATTAATTTTCTGTATGTACATTAAAGCATTTAAAGTGATACTTTGATATGTCCGCATCTGAATGAATTGCTTAAAAGTGTTAGAAAATGCAAATAGTTTTAAAAGAAGATCAGCACGGCTATGCAATTTACGAAGAGGTATTGGCTTTGAGGAAAGATTGTGCAAAGCATACCTATGAAGCTGCTTTCCACTTCTAGAGGTATCTCAGGTGTTTTGCTTTGGAACTGTCAGACGTCTTCCAGGCAAGCTGGCTGGAAACAAATCCAGTGGGATAAAAGCCACTGTTAAAGACTCTGCTGTGCTTGAAACTAGAGCCCAGTTTATAGTTAAATGAAACACTAACCTCAGAAAGGCTTTAGTGGCAACTTTTAATTGTCAGCTTTACACAGGGAATTTGTGGATGAGATTGTGTATTCATTGGTTTAACACAGGGGAAAAAATGCAAATTAGGCTTTGCTTGTATGGAAATGGAATGGAAACAATGTTAGTGGTAAAGTATTTTCTGCTGGATGCTTATATTTCTCAGTCTGGTGGCTGTCAATAAGTGGTTTTTTCCAGGTCTGCAAAGGCAATTAATAAAGGAGTGAGGGCTGGGGGGACTGGTTTATGGCTATGTGATTTTGGATATTCATGGGAAAACTTATTATCTTTGCAGCTGAAATAAAGAAGAATTATTTGACCTCACATTTAGTTTATAAATATGCACACACGCACAAAGAACTTTGCTTGGAACTACATTGCCATATTGATATTTGGACAATTCTTGGGCTTTAATTGACATTAATTACCAGAATTTGCTAAGCATTTTTTCAGATTTTGTTAATAATCTGCTATGGACAGTATATTTATATGTTTTTGTGTGTTTGTGTGAGAGAGGAAGAGGGAGAGGGGGAGGGAGAAGGAGAGGGAGGGAGGGAAGAAGGTAAAGAGAGAGAGAGAGAGAGACACACACACACACACACACACACAGAGAGAGAGAGAGAGAGAGAGAGAGAGAGAGAGAGAGAGAGAGAGAGAGAGAGAGAGAGAGAGAGAGAGAGAGAGAGTGTCACCTGTGTGAGCTGGGTAGCTACTTATATCAAATAAATAAATATGGAAACATTTTGTTGTTGTTAGCTGTGAAGTCATATCTGACCCATCGTGACCCCATGGACAACGTTCCTCCAGGCCTTCCTGTCCTCTACCATCTTCTGGAGTCCATTTAAGCTCACACCTACTGCTTCAGTGACTCATTCTCTGTTGTCCCCTGCTTCTATTGCTCTCAATCTTTCCCAGCATTAGACTCTTCTCCGGTGACTCCTTTCTTCTCATTAGGTGGCCAAAGTATTAGAGTTTCAATTTCAGGATCTGGCCTTCTAAAGAGCAGTCAGGGTTGATCTCCTCTAGGACTGACCGGTTTGATCGCCTCACAGTCCAGGGGACTTGCAGAAGTCTTCTCCAGCAACATAGTTCAAAGGCTTCAATTCTTTGGCGCTCAGCCTTTCTTATGGTCCAACTTTCACTGCCATACATTGCAACTGGGAAGATCATAGCCTTGACTATACACACTTTTGTTGACAGGGTGATGTCTCTGCTTTTTAGTGTGCTGTCTAGATTTGCCGTGGCCATACCCTTCTGAGATTCGAACCTGGGCTGATTGCACATTAGGCAGTTGTTTTTACCTCTAAGCAATTTACACAAAATATATGAGCTGTCACCGGTGTGACTACTGCCTGTTCGATGGCCTTCAAGATAGGCTGAAACAGGAAATAAAGATTTGTCCCATGTTTGGGGCCTAGCAAGGTAATCTAAATAGTTAACAAGTATTTGACATATATATATATATATATATATATATATATATATATATATATATATATATATATATATATATATATATAGAGAGAGAGAGAGAGAGAGAGAGAGAGAGAGAGAGAGAGAGAGAGATGATAGAGTTATAGATATATATGTATAAATATATATACATACATACACACACACACATTTATTAAAAGGACACAAACAGGTACTCATGAAATACAGTATATCTTCCTTTAAACAAATATACTCTGTGTGTGTGTGTGTCTGTGTGTGTGGTGTGTGTGTAATATATATATATATATATATATATATATTTGTGTGTGTGTAGCTAAATATACTCATTCATCTATTCATCACCATTTATACATGTTAATCATCCGTTTTCAGTTTTTCTCCTATTTTCTAGAAAAGAAAAGAAAAGGCCTCTTCACCTCCAGAGTAGAAAAGTCAGAGGTAGAGTAGGAAATAGCCAAAGCAAATGCAAGTTGCCAAGTCCTATATATGATACCTAAAATCTCAATGAAGTACTTTGAAAGCTTGCCAAGAAAATTAATTACCGGTACTATTTGGATTTAAAGTATTTTTTGTCCCCACTGATAAAAGCAACTATTGAAAGCCTATATCGGTTGCCGTGAGATATGTCAGTGAATATGTAGGCTTTCCATGGTATTAACATGAGAAATGGAACACTTGGTGGATCCAAAAGTACCTGTTTCTTAAGCTGCTTTGCCCCTGAAATAAACTGAAGTGGTTGCCTTGTAAACCTCATGGACCTTTGCAGTTGCCTAAAAAGAATCACATCACTGCTGTTTTCCATGCATACAACTCGTTTAATTTTTATTCCTGGTCATTGACAGTCATTCAATCATTTTGAAACATTGTTTTATTGTCAAAGAAGGGAACTTGCACACATCAAATTCTGGAAGCCAACCAGATGTGTTGGCTCATGCTTGCTGGGAATTCATGAAGCTGTCATCCCAGCACATCTGGAGGGCACCAGAATAGAAGGAATAATTTATGGGAGGAAGGCTTATATGAAAATGTTGTACTAATCCAATAAATGTAGCTTCAAACTATTCTTAAATGAATGGTGATATGTCAAGGACTACCTGTAAAATAGAATCAGATGTACCTAAAGAAAATTAATGATTGCAGAAGAGAGAAATGGCTAAAGAGTGAAACTATCCCAACCTATCCGTCTTTAATTCTTTTTCTCTCCTGTGATTCATTTAACTGAACTATGGAAGGTGAGCTACAAACATCTTTCTATGATCTCGCTGACATGTATTACAGCTCATAAGTAATTACTTGTCATTCAGAAGCATTTCACAATGCCCATATGGGTTAAAGCCTGAACAAGTTATTCAGCATTAAGGAGGACATTTTTATGCTGGTTTTTTTTTTTAAATTCTCTATGTTAAGCCAGTTTATACTATCAAAAAATTAGGTCATAAAACTTAGATAAGGTTCAGCTATGAAAAATGAGGGTAGGCATCAGGCTAATTTTATTACAGAAATGAGATTGATAATACATGAATATTAACTCTACTTTATTTAACCTGTGCTTTTGAACCTCACCATTTAAAAATTGGCTGATTCTATAAAGCCAGATCATATATTATTGTTTAATGAAAGAAGCAAAAATGTAGCCCTGGAATGCAGGTTTGTCCTTGAGCTGAAGCCCAGGTTTATAGCACACAAGATTTTTTTTAATATCCTTAATTAAAAGCATGTATGGAAATGATATACTGAAATTCATAACATGGAGGATTATCTCTATTTTCAAGAATCTTCTATGAGTTCTGACAGTGTCAATGTAGGAGAAGGATAGGCAGAGCTTGAGGATGGAGTCAAGAGCGGAATCAGCCTGGAATCATTACATTACCAGAAGGAAGTTAAGTCTAACCTTTCTTGAATTCCAATTGCTTAGCACCACCAATTTAGTACTGATGGTTATTTGACTATGTTCTTGCCTACACGCATGAGCAATAAATCAACTTAACTGGAACTTAACTTGTAGTCATGATTCTTCACATTTGACAGTCAACAAATAAATGCATTTTCTGAAAATGTATGTCATCTGTCTAAGAAAAAAGGCAGGACAAAAGGTACATAGTAACCAGTTTGTCTTTTGATACATGGATGCTTGTGATAGAGTCACCTTCAATATGTGGGTAATTTTGTGAGGAAGCTGATGAACTATTCTCTAAATTCCAAAGTAACTCCTTTGGGCAATTAAACCTTCAATAGATACAGTATGGGGATTTGTAAGTACTGCAACTTCTATCACTCACACAAGAAGCAGCAATTTTCTTTCCTAACAAATGATTTCCTGGTTTACATGTGGGACAAGAAGTAAAGTCAGCTGAAGAACAGTATTTCAATTCTGAAGGACCATAATGTTAACTGTCTAAACCCTGCTGTAAATTCAAGCTTCTTGCATTTGGTGATCACACTCGACAACATAAAAACTATTGGCCCAGCTGTCCTTAAATTTCCTCACCCGTACCAGTCAGAAAGACAATCCTTTGAAGTTACTGTGTCTGGCAAAATTAGACAACACCTGCCCTGGGTAAATCAGTGTGGGGATACAGTACAATATTTTGAAAAAAAATAATAAAGGATAGGGAGTGGAATCCATAAATAGTTTTCCATTATTTGCCTTTCTGTGTTTATTTTATTTTTATTTATTTACTAATTCCCATTCCCCCTATATAAAGTATTCTGGGAGGCTCTGTGTTCCATACAACTCACTCGCTGAAAGTGTATGAATATGTAATTTAACCAGAATGGTGAACCTCATCCTAAAACTGATTAAATCACTCTTGTCCAAGCATATACCATTCAGTTGAACAGTACTAGTACTACTGTACTATACTGTACTTACAGTACTAGTACTACTGTACTATACTGTACTTACTAGGTATGGTAGTATAATTCCCATCAACTTCCATCAGCTCAGGAGAGTTGAAGCTATATTTTTAAGATTTTCTTTCAGTTCTTCATCAAGACAAACAAAGCAAAGGAGCAGTGTCAGAACCGGTGTCCTTAATACCATGATGAGCTATAATATCTATTTGGTGGAAACCATGATATTTATAAAAAGTTTAGATCCTAGAACTGTAAATATCACAATCCATCATTATAGTTACAAAGAATAAGGGTGTCAATCTCCAGCTCAACTATCCAAATAAAATCCAGGATTACTTTCTTTACTGAAAAACATACTGGTTTATTGAATACATGGCATGATAGGTGAAGGAAAACTAACTTTAAAATCCCAAGACATCTAACCGTAACATGTAACAGTGATATTCCCAGCCCAATCCCCCAGATGTCCACATAGCTCATGTGAACAAATTCTCTTTGTTATGAGAACTGTCTGTTATCTTCTCCACACTTGCTAAAATGTCCTTGAAAGGTTTCCACACAGCTTTCTTTCAGCAAACTTCTGAAGAATTGAAAAGGTTTTGTTTCTCTGACTAACCTAGTCGAAAGCATAATTCCTCCTCCACTTACTCTAATAGCAAGAGGAAAGCAAAGAGGCACATAGCTGTCAAACTTTCTTGACAAAGAGTTAAAAACAAAGAAAATATTCTGGGCTCATTATCCAGTTCTGTTTATCTTGATTTCTTTAAATTTGGACCCTGAATTTATCTGACTTGATTGTTTATTCAATAGCAGCACCGCATAAGAAATCAATATGCTTAATATCTAAATTTGCTTGAATACGTGCAATTTTCAATTCACATTACATTGCCGATTACTGACACATTGCTTCAAGCACATTTGCAAATTGAATTACAGTGCAAACAGGAATCTAAATGCAATCACAATTCAATTGCATCAAAATGTCTTTTTCATTTTCTGAGTCTGCCAGTGTGCATATGGGTTGCAGCATATCATTAGCCTGGAGGGAAGGCATACACTTAAAACTGCACCCCACTATTGGAATTTCCAAAGATTTAAGAACAAAAAACACTTATTGTGCAAGTAGAACAGGAGTTACAAGGTGGCTAGTTTGCAGAACAATAATAAGAGGAAATCCATTTTTATGAATCCATTTTCATTTTTAGTCTGTCCTTCATTATTTGCTCAATGCTTCTAAGGTACGCTTCAATATTACATGAAAATAACAAGCTATTTCAGCATCAGTAGCCAAGGCTATATTCTAGATGATGTTATTGTATCCATGCAAGCAGAAAAAGGCAAATATATTGGGCAGTTATTACAAAATGAATTGGGAAAGGCTACATGGCAAATCAAGGTCAAATAATGATAATAAATCAGCACAATGAAGCTTTTTAGTACTTCACGTTTAAGGTCAAAACTACTGTCTGTGTGTTTCTGTATGGCTGCTTTTGTGTGTGTGTGTGTGTGTGTTCTTATTTGTCTGCTTTTCCAATTCCCTAGAATCAAGCAATGCTGCTGTAAATTAGGATATCATTCTTTATTTTGTATGACTTCTTCCCCTGCTTCTAATTCATGATACTTGCTAGCTCTTTCACATTGAAAAATGTGATTTTTGCATTCCTGTAGGGGGTGGAGTGTGGGGAGAGGCTATTCAGACTAGCAAAAGAAGATAGCCTGCCAATTTAACAATTATATGCTGCGAATTTTCCTTCTGTGGAACTAATAGTTCTCAGCTAGGAATGAATCTCTTATCATATCTGTAATGATATGAAAATAGAGATCTATTCAGCCTTCCAAACCTGGTGAAATCTAGTAATTCAACTCCAAGCCCACTGGTTTGGGAAAGCTGTGCTTCTGAACTGATCTTTATTTTCTAGCATTAAAGAAACGGAATGTGATTTGCATTAGTTGCATCATCAGCCAAAGTGCAAACTATAGTAGTGCCTAGCAAAACCCACGCAGGATTTAAACTCTTTACATTTCATTTAGAATCCAATTAACATACTTGAAACTGTCTCTGCTCATGGACTTTGCCAACACAAAGAAATTTACCTTGTCTATGCCTATTAAAATTTAAATATTACTGTAACTCCAAATAGTGTGTGTGTGTGTGTGTGTGTGTGTGTGTGTATCCCTTTATTCTTTGTTAGCAAGCCAAAAAAAATTACACAAATATGAGCTGCCACTGCTGTGGCTACTGCCTGTAGATCTAGGCTGAAACAGGAAATAAGATTTGTCCCATGTCTGGGACTAAGCAAGTGTATTCTGAATGCTTAACAAACATTTAACATATATACATATATACATACACACACACATACACACACACACACAATTTCATTTTGATGAAGTTTTACTTAGGAGAAAAAAAGAGCTAAAGGTCTCCTTAATTAGACTCCCCTTTTTAACTGTTAAATCAAATCTCTTGTTTTACTTCATCCCTCCTGGAGAACGCAGATAACTAGGAAAGTATGGCAGATGTATATACATAAAAATCCTCAATATTGTCATTCTATGTCCTTATAGCTGTAATTCCCCTTAATTCTTAGCTGTTCTTTTTCTTAGTTCATTTCCAATAGAGCCTTGGTGGAGCAGTGGGCTAATGCCTCCTTAAGTAACACCAGCTGCCTGCAATTAGTGCAGGTTCGAGTCCCACCAGGCTCAAGGTTGACTCAGCCTTCCATCCTTCCGAGGTAGGTAAAATGAGGACCCAGATTGTTGGGGGCAATTAAGCTGACTTTGTAATAATGCCGCTTGGGGGGTGTATGAAAGCCCTAATAAGCAGGCATATACATAGAATGAAGGCTACTGCTAAGCTTGTAAGCCGCCCTGAGTCTTCGGAGAAGGGCGGGATATAAATGGAATTAATAAATAAATAAATAAATATTTGCTGTCTTTCTCCTTCTAGATTTCTATTATTCATTATTTTATTAAACAATGTATAACCCAAAAATAATATTATTGGTGAAAAAAGATAAAACTTCAGTTGTCCCTCTGTTGTAGCTTTTTCGTGCATATCTATGCAGTTAGTAAGATATGAATTCAATTTGAAGGGGATTTTAAATTAAAAATTACATTTAGTGACAAACTTTGTAGAAGTTCTCAAGACTGCATCTAATTTTTTGTGACTTCCACAAATTCGAGTTGTACAACTCTGCCATACAATAATATACTAAAGAAATGAATCCCCATGGATAAATGTCATTAGCATACTTTATATAAGTATGCTAGCCCCATTAAATTCAGCCAAAAGATTGCTATTCTCTGTAGTCTTCAGCTATCTACTGTAGACACAGAGAATGTTTCATAATACCTAATAAAATAATTGCCTTATCTGTCTCAATACTATCTGTGTCATGGGTAGGAATTCTTCAATTCTTTTCTCACCTCTACCCATCGAAACCAAGGACAATACCAGGAGATAGATGATAGATGGAGATAGAGATTAATTGCATGTGAAAGATATGCTTGATGATTATCTATCTATCTATCTATCTATCTATCTATCTATCTATCTATCTATCTATCTATCTATCTATCTATCGTCCACAAATTGCTGATGCTAAGAAAATGTTCCACTTGCTTCTTGAGCAAAGTAACTACTCCAATGAGATGTGATATCCCACAGTTTTCCTAAACCTGCTACATGGAATTTTATGAACTGGAAGTGAGTGATTTCAGCTTTGAAGTGACTCTTTTTCTTGACATTCTATACAAAGACTGGATGTACCATTGGCTCAAGTAGACATTTTCTAAATCCAAAGAGTTAGCATTCCTTCAGCACTGAGTAATAATCTCTCCTAGAATTGTGCCAATGAAGAGGCAGGTGTTTGCTTTGGTAGCATCAGTGATTCATCACATTAGCAGTCCTGCCTGCGAGTAGTATGCTGTAAGTCTTTAGGTGGCTCATGACTCTTAGTCCAGTGAGAGCAAATCTTACAGCTGCACTATTTGATTGATAGCAAGAGGAGAGGTATATACTGCCTTGTTTATTTCAACAGGCCTTCAAATTGCTTTTCGAGCATTAAATTATCCAGCAGTATTCATTCTACTGCTCACTTCCTAGAGAGTAAGATATTTATTCCCTGCTTCCCATTTGCAGGCAATGTCAGAGAATGAGAATGTACACAGATTGATAGTTTTACCAAAGGTCACAGAGGGAGTTGTCCTAAGGTCCCAAAGGAAGCTTATAGCTAGGCCAGGGATTATGGAAAACAAAGTGGGTGTTGGGATTTAATTTTGATCTTTGCCAGTAAAAAGGCAGCAGAAACAAAAGTTGGCAAAACAATGTGCTCGCTTACATTTCACACTTTTAACACTTATAAAAGGTAATTGACTTAGTAGGTTGTTTATTTTAAATCAATCCCTTTGTGAAGGGTGAATGGTAAGCACAAAAGTGTTGAGTAGAATTTAAGATATAACATGCCAAACAGGGGGAAAAAGGGTTCAATTGTTACCTTAACAAAAGAACTTTTGTTTGGTTAACAGGAGAGAGTTGGATGAGCAAAAATGACATAATATGGACATGTAGAAATATTTTAGCAGCCCCATCTTTATAACAGTTGCCTTGTTCATACATAATGAGTGAATTAGCATATCTTGTTAAGCCAAAAGGAAATAAACCTTTGAGAATTTTCCAGTTCATAAAATTCTATGTAGCAGGGCTAAGGAAAAAATTGAGAATTAAGGCTTTTACTTCTAGAGGTTACCCAACTTGAGGAGGTGAAGTCTAGAACCACCTTGTCATCTTACTATCTTCCACTGGTGTCCCAAAGTCCTATCTTAATTAGAACTGAAAAGGTTTCTTGGGTGAGAAGCAAAGGGGGAGAAAAAAAACAAGAAAGCCCAGTTGCCTTTTGGAAAAAGCACTTTTGGGACAATCGTGGATAACTGAGAATCTCCATAGACACTTCCAATGTCTTGGTAACAGTAATAAGAAACCAGATGTGCATTTTATGAACTAATCCAGAATTATTTTTTTATTATTTTTTTATTTTAATTCCATTTATATCCCGCCCTTCTCCGAAGACTCAGGGCGGCTTACAAGCTTAGCAGTAGCCTTCATTCTATGTATATGCCTGCTTGTTAGGGCTTTCACACACACCCCAAGCGGCATTATTACAAAGTCAGCTTAATTGCCCCCAACAATCTGGGTCCTCATTTTACCTACCTCGGAAGGATGGAAGGCTGAGTCAACCTTGAGCCTGGTGGGATGCGAACCTGCACTAATTGCAGGCAGCTGGTGTTACTTAAGGAGGCATCAGCCCACTGCTCCACCAAGGCTCATTAAATGTTCCACCAAGGCTCATTATGTTAAGAGTTTTGCCTTTGGAAGCCTTTTCAGCTGCATGTATACATAAAATATATTAAAAATAGAACTGAATTGAGTAGTCAACTTTGGACAAAATTCCCCTGAAGATCTGATCAGCAGATAAAAAACCAACTGAGAGAGACCATTCAGGAGATGCCTGCATTTGCAAAAAAAAACAAGAGCGTGGTTTCTTCTTTATTTTCAAATTGGAATGCGCCTACTTTGAAATTGCAGTTGATCCCTACTGCCTTTGCTTTAAGGTAGGATATACAGATTTTAATAGTCACAGTATGGCATTGGAATTAAGACTAGGATCAGAGAACCAAGAAATTACCAAGAGTTAAGATTGACTTATCATCCTCATTATCCTCATCATCTCTACAGTATTTTCTCCACTATTGTTATTTGTCTTGTGTATAGTTCCATATATACAAAGATAGATTATTGGGCACAAATCAATTTGTTACACGTTCCTCTACAGCACTATTCAAATGCTGGCCATCTATAAAATTAAGACCGTGCAAAAATAAAGAGAAGCTGCACCTAGCAACCATAATTTAAGTTGTATTATCTCCTGGATCTATTCCTATGCTTTTTTGGGATGGAGGTAAGACTCTGTAAAAAGAAAGGTGATATCTATCTGTAAGCTCAAAACTGTAAATACGTAGCTGGCTCTAAGTTTTTCTTATCAAACTTTTTATTTTTTTTGCAAATGGTTTTGTTTCATTTCAATGCCAACTTTTTGCAAAAACAAACAAAAAAGTCATCCCAATTGTGAATATCTTATTATACATAGACACATATATACATGTATGTATGTATATGTTTCCATGTGTTCTCTTCTAATTCACAATGACCTCCCAATATCAACCCTCCTTGAACATTTCTTCAGTTGTCGGGCCAACCATGGGGAGTACTCACTACATTACTGGAGCAGATCCCCAGCTGGACTATTTCACTCTAACTTCAAAACCCATCAGTTTTCTGAGACTTTTTTTCATTACTTGTGTTTGCACAAGATCTCAAACAATTGTCTTGGATTTCATATGGGTTTGTAAGTTTGTGTCTTGTTGTATTGATTGCAAAGTTGGGCAATCCTTTTGTAGAGACATTTTTTTTATATAAACTGCATTTTGTTTAGTTTTCTAAGAATTACAAGAATTATGATACTGCTTTCACACCGTCCTGGAGGAAATAACAATGGAAATTACTATTATCCCCTTTTTATTTTTAAATGAGACTAGGTTATTTATTAAAGTAAAACTGTGCAGTACATCAATGGATCAAAAATGGTCTACTTTTAGTTTATTGCATGATGCAATTACTTTTAACATGAGCATCTTTGAGCTGTTTTATTTTTAAAAAATGAGAAGCACACTAATTTTAGTAACAAACAAATTGTAGCATATTTGTTTTTCTTATATACAGTAAGCATATATATTTTGCATGTATTTTATAATGAAAAAATGGAATTCATAGAGAGTCTATAAGGGTGAAGGTTCATTCTCTGAGCTTGTGGGTTGGTTTCCAAACATTTCATTACCAAACTAGGTAACATAGTCAGTAGAGTTTGGGGGATGTCAGTTTTATGAGGGCTTTATATGGTCAATAGGTCTTGTGATGGGTCAGGTGTGCAGATGTCAACTGAGGGTCTTGTGTCAAATATATGTCAAATAAGGGTCTTATTATGGGTCTTGTGATGGGTTAGGTGTGGGTCATCACTGAGAGTCTTGTGATGGATCATGTGATGCAGAGGTTACATCAGGTGAGGGTCACTGTGTCCATAAAATAAATGAGATGGTAAATAAAATAAAAAAGAATGCTTAAAAAATCACAATAATTAACTGCTTCTCTTGCAGTGTGATTATGTTAAGGGATAAAGTCATGATTAGACTTGTGGACACTGCATAAGTGAGGTTACAAAACTGGGTCTTGACCTGATGCTAAAAGACAGATATTTGCAGCAACCTTCTGCCCTTCAGATGACAGACAAACCAAGTAATATCTAGCTGCTAATTCACACATCAATTTGGGAAGTACACATTTAGTTGGTTCTTGAGCTGAAGCTGATTATTTTTTAACTCCACTTAGAACTTGTGTGAATTTATATATATTGTAGAATTCAAGATATTGGTGCCAATGATTAGGACTGCAGCTGTTCATCTATACCTCAACTATTTTTTTTTTTCAATTCTAAGTTCAACTTTTCACCATACTTTTTTAGCAAGAAGAATTCTTTAACTTTGTAAACCAGAACAACACAATATCATAAGTGGTGCTTGTCACATGAGAAGAAAGAAAGCAGAAAGTGATCTACAATAACTCTACTGTTGTATCTGCAGAGCATATAATGATACTTGCTGATTTTCTACTGCCCTCTGTTTACCTTAAAGGTCTTGACAAAATCTTAGCATTGCCTTGCGTTGACCGCTAACATTTTGCAGTAAATACAGTGTAAATACTGTAAATATTGCAGTGAATACAGTAGTAAATATGTCCATCTGTCTGACAATCTTAATTGGGGCTTATTTTGGGGGTGGAGCTTATATTTTGAGACTCCTGAAAAATCATGCTAGAGCTTACTTTCCAGTTGGGTCTTATTTTTGGGGGGAACACAGTATTAACTTTGTAAAGGTGCATAATTCCAAGGCACACAAAGTGGGAAGGGAAATAAAGTGTTTTCTTCTTCTCTGTCTGAGAACTAATGGACCTGATATATTAACAATCTCCAACTTTCACCTTGCAAAACTCTATTGTATTATAAATGGTTATCTGGAAGGACGAAGCCCCCCTTTTTTTTTCATTGGTAAATTGCTGAACAAATTTTCAAAGAAGATTTTTCATTATGCTTTCTCTTCTTATCCTCATGATTTCCTTCTCTCCTACAGATATGATTGTCAGGGAATGTCATCAACACCACTTCAGATCTGTCAGATATAATCTTTTAATCTGCCAACTTTTTACAAGGCAAAGATGAGATAATGCAGAGACTGACAAGAGATTCAGAGAAGTCTTGGATGTCGTGAATCCGGTTAAAAGTTTTAAGTTTCCCCATTGTGTGGATCCTGTCAAACGTGGCCCCTGAAATTTTCATAATGACAGCTGCTGTCAGTTAAAAGGGTAAATTATTCAGCTCATCCAAGAATGTTGACAGTAACTATAAAATGGCCTTGGCAATTAAGAGAGAAAAAGGAAGCAAAATGCAGGGGGAAATTCAAGTATTTTGGGGGAGAGGATGCTACTAAATCTTTAACTACTAACAACTTCATTTGATCTATTCAAGTCCTAAAATTAATACTATTATCTATTAAAAGTGTTAATTTACTTCTAGTTAACAAGAGCTTCTTCTAGAAAGACTGGAAGAGCCAGGGGGAGGAGTCAAGCAGGGAATTAGTTTAGGATCTTTACGTAGTCACAAGAAAACAAATCCAACCACTCCTTGAATGCCATTAAAACCTCATTTACTTTTACCTAGGAGCAAATCATTAGTCTGAGAAGTTTCTTGTGCATAGGCTTGAGCAATGAAACAATAAATTGAACCCTTTACATGTGGACCTAGTAGTGCTTGACAAAGCCGCTACTATTCTTTTTCTAAAATAATCATCTGAGGAAATAACTGGGACTCTGATAAGCATGCTGAAGCATGGATTTCTACTCTTCACTATTTTAGAAGAGAACGTGGGTCACTCATCCAGTTTTATTAAGCAGGGCAGATATTGGTGACATCCAAATTAGTAGAGAAATGTTGCCTACGCTCCACACACACTAAGCTTGCCTCAAGATATTTCAGGCTGTGGGTTTGGCAAGCTTTAGGATTGAAGAAACAATCTAGCATCTAACAAACATACAAAAGTAACTTTTTACACTGCAGTGATGCATCAGGATTAGTACGAATCAATGTTATATTAAACTCATCCCAATTACTGTGAAGTACTCAGATTTAATATAGTGTAGTTCATTCATGTCAAGTATTCTGACATCAACTAACCACATTATATTAAATCAGAGTAATAAACTTAACTTCAAAGTTAATGGAATATGTACTTTTTATTTTTATTTGTGAAATATAGCAAATTCAAGAAAAAGTAATGCAAAAGTAATAGTAGAATAAAAAGTAATACAGGTGATTTACAAGGGAAATGGTAAAGTAAAGAAATAATGTTAATATAAAGTAGTTCAATCTTTGCCATGCCAGCAATCAACTCCTTCCAACTTCTTATTTTTAAAACTGTATAATAGATCAAATATGCATGTAGAATATTTGAGAAATTTTGCTAAATTTATAAAATCAAACATCTTTGAGTATCCCACTCTGGTGAATTGTTTGGAATCTGTTATATTCTAGATACTTTATTATAATTATTACTATTATTATTATTATTATTATTATTATTATTATTATTATTATTATTATTATTATTATTATTATTAATTGGGTGGTGTGTAGCTCAGTGGTTAAGATGCTTGGATTGTCAGCAGTAAAGCTGGCAGCCCAGGCTTGAGACCCAAGCTCCACATGACGGGATGAGTTCCGATCCTCACTCTAGCTCCTGCCAACTTAGCAGCCAAAAGTATGCAAATGCAGGTAGATAAATAGGTACCACTTCAGTGGGAAAGTAGCAGCATTCCATGACTTCATACTGGGGCCACTTGATCATGGAAATGTCTTCGGACAGTGTTAGCTCAATGGCCTTGAAACAGTCAGCAATAACTAGAGGAATCAAATCTACAGGGACTCCTTTTGTATATCACAGGTTTGAATTATATTCAGTTATTTTTTATTTACCAAACACAGGCTAGAATATGTTTTTTTCCAGTTAATCAGAAGAAGGACAATAGAGTAATGATCAATACAAAACAGTTTTGTATTGCTACCAAGGAAGTGGTATTGTTATATTCGCACACTGACCAAAAATTGAGCTCAGCTTGAGAGTTTTTTAAGTGGATAGCTTAAAATGGCCACCAGTAGGAACAGAATTATGAATGAAATGCTTTGCTCTGCAGACTCCTTCTTGTATTATTTAGGAAGATAAATTATTTGAATCTGTGTTCAAATTAGTTTAGAGAACTCGTACGTAGATATTGTGGTATTTCAGTGCCTGTACAATATATTAATCTGGTGGAGGAAACAGATTCTGGAGAATGACCTTCTCCATTCCCCATTCCCCATATATCTCCAATCCTTTCCCATAATGTCTGTGTTCTACTGGCTGATTGTCAAAACACTGGTAGGCTTTTTAAATGGCAAAAAAAAGTTTCTTAAGAAATTGAAGATTATTTTGGCACACAAATGCATGAAGCATCAAAGCCATTTGCCAGCCTACTAGGGAAATTGTGACTTTCTAAATGACTCACATTTTCTCCTTTCCCTCTAATAAATTAATAATAACTGAAAACATGCTTTGCTGTAGAGATTTGAGCACAGTGATCCATTTCTGTGAGTGTCACATCTAGGTTATTATATGAGATCTCTGCCCTTGAAGATGGTCCAGAGGTTTCAACTCAGAATGAAGTGGTATGGCATGGAAGAGTGAAATCACACACTTCTTGTTCATGTGGAGTTATTGGTTAAAGGTAAAGGTAAAGGTTCCCCCACACATGTGTGCTAGTCGTTTCCAACTCTAGGGGCCAGTGCTCATCTCCGTTTCAAAGCCGAAGAGCCAGCGCTTGTCCGAGGACGTCTCCGTGGTCATGTGGCTCGCATGACTAGATGCCAAAGGTGCACGGAATGCTGTTACCTTCCCACCATGGTGGTCCCTATTTTTCTACTTGCATTTTTACGTGCTTTCAAACTGCTAGGTTGGCAGAAGCTGGGACGAGTAACAGGTGCTCACTCTGTTATGCGGCACTCAGGATTCGACCCACCAAACTGCTGACCTTCTGATCGACAAGCTCAGCGTCCCAACCCATTGAGCCACCACGTCCCTTCTAGTTATTGGTTACTATTCACTTTTAAACCAATTTCAAGGTTTTGTTTTTGACTTAATCTGCTTGAGGCCGAAGTCTTTTTTCTAGACTATCTATCTAGGACAGGGGTGCCCAACCCCTGGTTCGTGGACTGGTACCGGGCCACCGCCTGCCAACAGCTAGTCCACACAAACAAGAAAAGCCCCATCTGCGGGATGCAGGCAGCACACAAAAAGGAGCTCAAGGCTCCTTAGTTAGGGTAACTCCCTGCTTTTGGAGATCAATTCAGTTTCTTCAATTCTATAGCTTCACAGTTTTTCACGATCTATTTCTTCATTGTTTGTATTGATAGTTTGCTGCTGACTGCTGTGTGTCGTTCTAACAGCTGGTTTTGATTTTCTTAACTGTTAAAGCCTTATCATTTGCAAGGGCAATGATTATACAATTTGAAAACAGCCAATTGTCCTTGCAAAGATTTATGTAGGAATATTCAACTCAGGGATGCAAATAGCATCTCAGATTCCAACGATCAAAGGAGATATAGGCAATCCCCTTGGATAATTCTGCCTATGTGCAGCAATGAAATTTCCTAATTCAGTTTGGAAATCCAAATGTATGGGATTGTTTTAAATCAATCTCGATTGACTTGAATCTGACTTTGCTCACTTTGCAGAGTAACTCTAATAAATACTTGACCACTTCATGCAATTTTGACTAGACAGTAACTTTGCATACTGATTCCTGTCACCCGATCGCCATACAGAATATGGTAAGTTTGGCTTTCAAATCCATTAAGTATATAGAGTGTGTATTAAATGACTTCTTTCCCATTATATTATGAATTAGAAATATACCGTAATACAATTGGGTGGAGACAAAATTCACTAAAGAGTGAATGTTTAGTACAGGTATGGTGTGATTTAGAGGTATGCTGTAAACTTTAACTATCTGTATACCCAAATATAAGGGACGTGGTGGTTAGGATGCTGAGCTTGTTGATCAGAAGGTCGGCAGTTTGGCGGGTCGAATCCTGAGCGCACGTAAAAATGCAAGTAGAAAAATAGGGACCATTACGGTGGGAAGGTAACTGCATTCTGTGTGCCTTTGGTGTCTAGTCATACCGGCCGCATGACCATGGAGACGTCCTCGGACAAGCGCTGGCTCTTCGGCTTTGAAACGGAGATGAGCACCAGCCCCTAGAGTCGGAAATGACTAGCACGCATGTGCGGGGGAACCTTTACCTTTACCTATACCCAAATATGTAGAACTCATTCAAACTAAATTCCTGCAAGCTACTTAACGTAGGATTCCTACACAGAATTTATTTTCTCAGGAATTATATTATATTTTAAAGGGGCAAAATATAGCAAACATTCCAAGACGACTTTTGTCGATGTGTTAGTTTTTAAGAGCTATTTAACAAGTAACTATAATTTAAAAGAATTGAAGCAGCTTTCTAATCCTTTTATCTTTCCTCCCTCCCCTGCCTTATCCAAGTACAGAAATCTATATTAGTGTAAAGATTTGATGCCGGTATTTGAGATTGGTTTTGATTACAGTAGTATCTAATAGAGTTTACTGTTTTTTCAGTGCTTAATCATTATAGAGGAGAGAGACAGAAAAGGACAGATACTGTTATATCTACATGAGTCCTATAATTTTATGGCAGTAATCCCCGCCAAATTTGCTACTTGATAATTCTTAATTAAAAAAAGAAGTTTCTGCATTGTTGTACTGACTTGAAAATATACATAGTACTAGCATATATCTATGTTAGGTATGCATATCCATATATTCATAGGGACCTATGTTGATATCTGTCTATGTATAGTTCAGTATGTATTATAAAAAAAAGTTTTATTTTATGGATATAGGAATAAATGAATCAGGCTAAATCCAGTCCAATCCAGCACTGCAAATTCTAATTCACAATTTAATAATAATTCATTCATTCATTCATTCATGCATAATTAATTAATGATTAAATAATAATTTAATTATTTACTAATTCAGCTTTGCTTTATGTTAAGAGTTAGAATTTGCATTTATTATATGAAGCTTTCCCTAATATAGATAGTTTTGGATGCAACATTTCCTAATAGAATTAAGGATGCAATTTTCAACAATGCATTCATCCATGCAGCTTTCATGCCTGTCTCGCATGCAGCTTCCACATTATTTAATACTTTTGCATTTTGAAAAGTGTATATGGCATTTTTGCACAACACATCTTTCCAAAGCATACTTTTCTTTATATGCAATTTTGAATACAGAATGATAAATCCTAGCAAGCTCGGTTCAAGGATGCCTATCAGACCCATTGCCAGAGCTAATTTTGGAAGATCATGCCATTTCATTCTTACAGAAATTTGTTGCAAATTACTTCCAAATTGCTATTCAGATGAGCTAATTCTTGGATATGAAAACAACTTTTTCATTTTTCTTTATTCATCACCTGAATAATAATAAAAAAAAAAACTTTAAGCCTGTATTCATAAGCTGGTAGTCATTACGATTGGGTGAAATTCCTCAAATCACTTCTGTTAGAGCTTTGAATTTTCTTTCCAAATCTCCCTGAATTCCTCTGTCTCTTATACCCTCATCCAGCAATTATTTTCACTGAAATGACAGAACAATTCACCAACTTTCAGGGACTAGGAAAGTAATGTAATCATTTGTTATCCTCTGTTCAAGTGGCAGTTGGTATGATATCTCTAAGCTCTGTTTCCTAATATCTCCTGTGTCCAACTGACAATGCCATTCACGTGAAGAGTGCAAATGGGTGTGGAGCCTTCTTGGAACTGCTGAAAGGACTGTGTTGTGGGCTGTGCTTTCTGCAGGATGTTTTCAGCCCTGTGTCCCTGCACTGTTGAACACAGGTGATGAGTCTGTGTTGTCTGCATTGTGCAATTTTTCTAGAAATCCATTCATACTCTGCACCATTCGAAGGATGTTCATCCCAAAGTGTATAGCTAAATGTCTATGGAAATTCTCAGTCATCCAGGGTCATAGTTGTCCCAAATGTCCTTTTTTTCAAGAGTTCAATTGATATAACTCCTTCCATTCCCCACCATCCAATTAGAGCTGAATAAACTTCTTCTTGGATGAGAAGCAAAAAGTCTTCAAAGAAAAACAAGAAAGTCCAGTTGCCTCCTGAAAAAAAAAAAAAACACCTTTGGGACAACAGGTGAGGAAATTCTTCTGTTGCTCGTGATTCATTTTGTTAAAAAGAAAGCAAACGAGTTTTGCTTCAAAGAGCTAAAATGTCTAAGAGGCAATATAAGCAAGAAGTAAAAAGACGGCTTCTAATTATTGTTTTAATTAAATCTGGGGCAAGGAGGAGGAAGTCAATTCTAGGTGCAGGCGAGAAATAAAATTGGTAAAGCTCAACTTGTAAACCTGAAGTGGAAATGCACTGTAGAAACACACTTTTCTCCACTTTATCCTGCAGTTCACTAATAAAACACACCCACACACCACACACAAACAAAAACATGAAATATTGCCATGTATTGTTTGGATCCAACTGATAAGTGTTTGAGTTTAATCTAATTTATTTTCAGCCCTAATTGTTGAGTCACATCTCTATAGTGTGGCAAAAATCAGTTCTTAAATGAAAATGAGCGGAATTGATTAAATCAAGTTGATATATTGAAATATAAGGCCACAGTTTGGTATCTTATTAGAACAATCCCATATATTTACAATGAGAATTTTTTTCCCCTTTTGGTGTATTGCATTCCCAAACTGCCACCTCCTTTTGATTTATAGGAAATATTTTCCTCCCTGTTTTATTCCTTTATTCTTCCCTTTTTGTATCTGAAGCAAAATAGGCACAGGAGCTCCATTACTTATAGTAGTTTGAGATTCTTTATGTAGAAATATGTACAAAAGTGCATATAGTCAAGGTTATGGTCTTCCCAGTTGCAATGTATGGCAGTGAAAGTTGGACCATAAAAAAGGCTGAGCGCAAAAGAATTGAAGCCTTTGAACTATGGTGCTGGAGAAGACTCCTGCGAGTCTCTTGGACTGCAAGGTGATCAAACTGGTCAGTCCTAGAGGAGATCAACCCTGACTGCTCTTTAGAAGGCCAGATCCTGAAGTTGAAACTCAAATACTTTGGCCACCTAATGAGAAGGAAGGACTCACTGGAGAAGAGCCTAATGTTGGGAAAGGTTGAGGGCAAGAGAAGGGGACGACAGAGAATGAGGTGGCTGGATGGAGTCACTGAAGCAGTAGGCATGAGTTTAAATGGACTCCAGAAGATGGTAGAGGACAGGAAGGCCTGGAGGAACGTTGTCCATAGGGTTGTGATGGGACGGACATGACTTCGCAACTAACAACAACAAAACAACAATGTATGGTATTCTGTCTTGATTTTTTTCTTCTTTTTATGATGCTGTAATTCCTTTTATTGGGATGGAGTCCAGGTGGCTGAATGGAGCTGAGCGTTTGCTGGCTGGATGCCCTTCCTGATGCCTATGGGGAGTTCACAGCAGATATTTTCTCTTTGCTCCCTGATAGTGAAACATCTGTTGCTGACTAGAGTTGAACTCTCAACCTCCTGAGTGGGAGGCGAGTGTCTTCACCTCAAGGCCACTAAGCCTCTCATATGTTATTCTCTTTTGATATCCCTATATATCTAGTTGATTTAACCATTTCTACTCATTTAAGAACTGGTTTTTCCCACAATAGCCATTAGTTCATGTTACTTAAGTGATTTTTAACCCTTCCATTCAATGGTGCCTGATTCTCAGAGACTGCCTGGACAAGTCTCCATAGTTTGCTTGGCAAGACTTTAGAAGTGGTTTGCCATTGCCTCCTTCCCAGGGCTGAGAGAAAGCAACTGTCCCTAGGTTAACCAGCTGGCTTCATGCTTAAGGACAGTCTAGAAGCCATGGTTTCCCAATTTATAGCCTGATGTCTTAACTACTACACAAAACTGGTTCTCATTAGATAGCTATTTAGATATAAGTCCAAGTAAGTTTAACCACATTTCCAGCTTAAATATTTTACATGCGGAGTAATTAATTCCCATGGGAAACATTGTCATTTATTATTTTTTAACTTGTTGCATTGTCCTAGATTGGTCTGTTGTTGTTTTTTTTTAATTCCAGTTTCTTCCTTTCTATCTTACATGAATGTGTACTTTATTTGGAATCGTGCAACTTCATAGTTTTGTTTTTATACTTTAAGCTGCCTACAAAAATATGAATACTACTAATTGGGTGTTAAACACACCCACCCACCCCCAGAATAAGTCACAAATCTAGCTGTGAAAGTTTCAAAACTGAGGGCATGATGTGAAATTAGCTCTCCATATCACCTCTAATGCTGCCTCAAACACGATAAAGTGGTAATTCTGAAACACCTTGAAATTCCCTATTTATACTTGTGATATTTTCCTTAAAAATAACAATGCTGTGTTAACCGACTTGGAAATGTGATTGCATAAATCAGCATTAAACTTAAGACAGAGTGCATAAAACTACTAGTGAATCAAATATAGACTATCTGCATGAAAAAGCAGTTGACGATATTTTAAACATCTAAAAATAATTTGATGTAAAACAATTCTGACTTTATTTTATTTTTTATTTATTTTTTTATTTTAATTCCATTTATATCCCGCCCTTCTCCGAAGACTCAGGGCGGCTTACAAGCTTAGCAGTAGCCTTCATTCTATGTATATTTATTTATTTATTTTTTTATTTTAATTCCATTTATATCCCGCCCTTCTCCGAAGACTCAGGGCGGCTTACAAGCTTAGCAGTAGCCTTCATTCTATGTATATGCCTGCTTATTAGGGCTTTCACAAACACCCCCAAGCGGCATTATTACAAAGTCAGCTTAATTGCCCCCAACAATCTGGGTCCTCATTTTACCTACCTCGGAAGGATGGAAGGCTGAGTCAACCTTGAGCCTGGTGGGACTCGAACCTGCACTAATTGCAGGCAGCTGGTGTTACTTAAGGAGGCATTAGCCCACTGCTCCACCAAGGCTTTATGTCACTCTGAAACAGAAAATGTTATAATATGACGGATATTTAAATAATAAATTATTTGTTTTGGTCCTCAGATAGGCAAAATAATTCAAAAAGTGATACCAGTATTGTAAGCAGGAAATATGCTCAAATGTTCAAAATATTAGAGCTTTGTTACCTTAGTACCTAAATCTACTTTAGAAATTAGCAGTTTGAAAAGGAAGTTTAATATGAGAATACTTTATCTAACCATGATTCTAATAATAAATCAGATAATAAATACGTCAAATATTACATTAGAAAACATAGAAAAGGGAAATTCATACAAGCCCTTCATTTATTGAAAATGGATAACTCAGTTAGTTATTGGGAATTCAAGAAGACTAGTTAAACAACTTCCATGCATGCTGTTTATTTAATTTCATGCGGGATTGACCTTTTCTTTTTCTGTTCTTATTTTTCTTCTTTGAATTTTTAAAGGATTTTGTTTCAGTACAAAGAGAGAGGGAAAAGAAAAGTAATTTTAACTCATAGAGTGGTTCCTGAATAAATATTATTCCTGGGGGATTTTGGCAGTAAACTTAAAAAACAACCACCACCATCCAAGTTAATTTTAAAAAATGGAGCAATGAGAGAGTGCAGATAATCCTCAAAAGATAGCATGCACTCTTCAGCAGCAAAATAAAGTTGAAGGTTTAGATTTAGTTTACATATTTAAATCCTGGTATGCTTTTTGAAAAATGAAAGTCATGTGCTAGATGGCATAAGAAGGCATCGGAATCTAGATCTTCATCCAGCTTTCTAAGTTTCCATCACATACTGTCTCAGAATATAGAACATAGAATAATCGAGATGGAAGGGACCTTAGAGGTCTTCTAGTCCCATCCACTGCTTGAGCAGCAGACCCTAGAACATTCCAGACAGAATGTTAGAGCACCCACTACTTCTGGAGGGAGGCTGTTTCATTGGTTAATTGTTCTCACTGTTAGGAAATTTCTCTTAAGTTTTGCTTGCTTCTCTCCTTGAATAGTTTCCACCCATTGCTTCTTGTTTTGCCTTCTGGTGCTTTGGAAAATAGGTTGGCCCCCTTCTTTGTGAGAGCCCCTCAAATATTGGAACACTGTTGTCAGTAATAGTGCAGTGGTTAGAATGCAGTATTGCAGGCTAATTCAGCTCATTCAGCTCCCTGCCAGGAGTTCGATCCTCACTGGCTCAAAGTTGACTCAGCCTTCCATCCTTCCGAGGTCAGTAAAATGAGGTCCCAGATTGTTGGGGGCAATAGGCTGACTCTGTAAAACTGCTTAGAGAGTGCTGTAAAGCATTATGAAGTGGCATATGAGTCTAACTGCTATTGCTATACTGTCTCCCCTAGTCCTTCTTTTCACTAGACTAGAAAAACCCAATTCCTGTTCTTCATATGTTTTAGTCTCCAGCCTCCTAATCAACTCTGTCGTCCTTCTAGGCTAGTGGGTCAATGGCTGAGGTGAATCCAGTTCATAGCTCATGCTCTGTACCATTATGTGTCAAACCAGCTCTCACTGATAGCAATATTGTGATCCTCACATAATCACCATATTACTACCAGTGAGCTGATTTGACATATAATGGTAAAGAGCATGAGCTATGAACTGTATTCACTGTGCCAGGAGAAGTGACTAAGACAAAAAATCAGTGGTCCTATCTTGATACAATCAAATGAGAGTTTGTACTCATTACTTCAACATGTCCAATGGTTAGTTAGAGATTTAGAGGATCAAAATAGATCAAAGCTCAGAAGAAGGCTTTAGCTTTACATGCATCCTCTTTGCAAATAATCAGAGAATAAAAGTTCCTTAAAACTGATGAGAAGATAATGAAATCCTCTTGCAATATTAACTCAACTTCTCTACAAAGCTTTGTAGTATTGACCTGCTTACTTTGTGTAAGTTTACTTTGTGTACTTTGAGTTCTTACAAATGAAAGAAAATAAAATGAAAACAAATGTTTGCTAAAGTCAGTGGCATTTTCTTACAACTGTCTAAAGAGTCAGGAGTAAAAAAGTAACATTTCAAATTATTCACATTTGTAATAATTAAAACATTCACTATGAAACATATTGTAAAAAAAACTGGAAAAAGGAAAATGTCCCACAAAGAGGTACCATTCACCCCCAAACTGACCTTTAGCAAACATTTAAAACAGGCAGAGGTATGCAAATAAATAAATCCTGCAAATACGTTCTAGACTTGGTTCACCATGAAAGAATACTGAACACCAGTCAGAATGCATTTATGTTGCTAAAACTCAGAATTCAACCAATTGGGCTTGGTTATTAAGCTACAATGAGTTGAATTTTTAAGACATTAAGAAGATTAAACTAGAAAATGTCAACAAGACAGGACAATTTATCATGATCGGTGGATACATTAAAAAGTCTAGAGAGTTTTAGAATCAAATACATACACTAATTCAGAAGATTTTAAAGATTAATATATAACTGAAACCAGAGGGTTTTCTCTGGGGAGTGATTGATAAACTGTTGGAAAAAATAATAATAAGGCTTTGTTTTTGTATATGATAATTGCAGAGTGTAAATGCACAAAGGTGGAATAATTTGACATTACCCACAATGGGGAAAAAAAGGATGGTAAAAATGATGGAACTTTCTGAAATGGCCAGTTTGACTTCTTTGATCAGAGAAAGGATTTTATTGATGCTTAGGACTGACTGGATATCCCTCATAGACTTTGGGTGAAAGAGAAACAAATGAACTTATGAGTTAGGGCTTGTTGATTAGAAAAAAACATAGATTATAGAAAAAAGATATATCTTCTAACTATAGAGTAAGAGGTAAATTTACACTTAGAAATGCTGTCAAGAAGATTTTTTACATATATACATAAATTTGGACTTTTCTTTCTTTTTCTTTATTCTATATTCTATATATAAACTTTCCTTTTAAAACTTTAATAAAATTTATGAAAATGGAAGCTTAGAGTTCAAGAAAATATTGATGATGAGCTCAAAAACTGAATTAAATAAATAGCCTTCCGTGGTTTTTTTTTTACTTTTCCTTGTGCTGCGTGGTGAATAGAAGTCAAAATGGAATTCTGCACATTGGTAGTGAACCAGACAAACTTAGCTTAGTGCAACAGACTGCATCATGATCTTAATATGATAACATGAAAGAGTTGGAAGGGATTTTGGAAATCATCTGGTCCAATCCTGGCCTGGTGCAGGAATCCACTACATAGCTATCCAACCTCTGTTTAAATATTTTCCTCTAAATGACAGTCCATTTCCTCGGGAATACGTTCCATTTCTAAACAGAAGTTACCTTTAAAATTATTTTTCCTGATCTACCTTCTATTTTAAACCTTTTCGTGCCTTCTGGAACAACTCCAAACACTTCTGTCCCATCTACTATATCAGATCCCTTTGGATAGCAGGACAGTTATTATGTTTCCCCAAGGTCATCTTTTTCCATGCTAAAATATCTAATGCCTTCAATTCTACACACACACACACACACACAGTAGTTTTGTGAATGTCTGTTAAGGCTGCAATGAGTGTGAGGGAATACTAGTTCACAGCTTGTGATAAAAATCATAAGCCATGGAATTCACCAGCCATGCACAGCAGATCATTTGGAGAGATGAAAGTTGTCTGGTTTATCTGCCTACTTGGACCATAAAAATGGGCTGCACAGTCAAGCAGTGCCAGACAAGAGTTCATAGCTGGTGAATTATACTCACCTAGACATGTAGTATATAATAAAAACAGCCTTGCAGAATGGAAAAGACTGTGTTAAGAGTAGTTTAATGGTAGGTGACTTCATCCATTCCAACCTTTAATCAAATGTATACTATTACATTGGTGAACTTATGGATGTGCAGGTAAGTAAAACTACTGTGGGATCAATGTAAATCGTACCCAGTGCCACTTGAAATTGTCCTCCATCAGTCTCTCAGCAAAGGTTACATGGCCAAGAAATTGTTGCACCTTTCTGAAATGGATATTTTTTTTTCTTACTTAAGTACAATAAATATCTCAGTAGAACTTTTCTTGAGAGAGAGAGAGAGAGAGAGAGAGAGAGAGAGAGAGAGAGAGAGAGAGAGAGAGAGAGAGATCACCCACAGTATCATAATTATTTAAATGCAACTTTCCTTAATGTATATTGTTTTTTGTGCAACTTTTCTAAATACATGCTAATCTTTTATGAAGTTTTTTTCCCTCTCTCCGTGAACACCACTTTTTATGTCCTCTGAGTTCTATAGAAATCTTTGGACATTGGCCATCTCTGCTGTGCCAAAATGCATTTTGGCAAATGATCATATTTAGCATTAGAAAATTCAATGTAGATTTCTTTTACTTTTCTTAGTAAGCCTTCCTACCTTGCAGCTGTGAAACATGACCTCATTCTGTCTCCTATAGGAATCCAATAATTCTGACATCACTTGGGAACCTCTGATGTAAGAAGTGGGAAAGTCCTCATTTACTGGTACAGAAACAATTGCCTGATAAGGACTCAATTCCTACAATCACAAAACACATTACTGAACTTTTTTGCTTGCTCCCTGACCATTGGATGTTGTATGATGCCACTACAGATCTTCATTTACCGGTGCCAAAGGACTTATCTTTTACTTACTGAGATTCACAAAACAATTCACTTCACTTCATTTCTCTTTTCTGTGATGTTGTTATGTGAAAAGGTAGAGTTATTTTGTAAGCTTTCATGGCTGGTATCTGTTGTGACTCAGGGCCAGCCTGTGGGTCCGACAGCCGGCTCCGATGTATCGGAGGACTCAGATGTGGGGGAGGAGGGAAACGAACCGGCTGATGATGATGATTTGGAGGCTTTGCAGAGCCCTCAGCCGGGGACCTCTTCTCAGCTGTGTGAGCCCGAGAGTGCGGAAGATGATGACCCACAGCTGGCCCTGTTCAAGGACGCCCGACGCAGGAGGCAGACGAGCAGGGACAAACAAAGAAAGACTATGGGACTCCTCGGGAGGAGGCACAGGGAGACCACGCCCTGAGCTCTCTATAAAAGAAGTGTTTGGGGAGGGGCTGGTTGCTGAAAGCAACCTTTTCCGCTTGAGAAGACAAGCTCTTGTGTTTTTGTTAACTGCATAATTAAATCTTGGCAGAAGCCTTTTAGCCTTGGACGCTTTCCAGACTCTTCTTTTGATTAGGGGTGCGAGAAGAGGGCTGGTTCAGAACAGTTTGCTTTCAGCCACCCACCCCTTAATACTACGATGGAGCAGCTTCTTGCCGAGAATGCCCAGCTCAACCAGCAACTCACCTTGCTGGCCACTCAGGTGGCACAACTGCAGGCTCAGGTACATGCTGCCCCCCCACCCAGGAGGAAATGTCAGATAGCTATGCCGGATAAATTTGCTGGTAATCCAGAACTGTTTCCTGCCTTCCTGGGACAATGCCAGCTTTATATCAGCGTGAGAGCAGCTGATTTCCCCACTGACCGAGATAAGGTGGGATTCGTGTTGAGCCTTCTGTCGGGAGATGCAGCTCGTTGGGGCACGCCTCTGTTGGCACAGCCTAGCCCTTTGTTGGATAACTTTGGGGGGTTTTGTGACCATATGCGCCTCATGTACGAGGACCCGATTAAGGCGCAGACCGCCACCCGACGTCTGAAAGCTTTGAGGCAGGGTCAGCGCCCCCTACAGGCCTATATCAGCGATTTCCGGCTGCTTAGCCAGGATTCCGCCTGGAATGAGGCTGCGCTCGTGGATGCCTTTCAGGATGGCTTGTCAGAGGAGATGTTGGATGAGCTGGCCCGCGTGGACATTCCCTCAGACCTGAATGGGCTGATCCATCTTTGTCTGCGGATCGATGCCCGGCTGCAGCAGCGTAAGAGTCGCCGTGCCACCCCACAGACCCCTGCCGCCCCTGTTGTGCGTGAGCCCCCAGTCCAGAGGGAGGAGCCAATGGAGCTGGGTGCCGCCAGGTCCCGTCTATCGGTGACGGAAATGGACAGACGACGATCGGAGGGGTTGTGTTTTTACTGTGGGGACCCTGGACATTTGGCTGCTTCTTGCCCGAAGAAGCGTCAGCGGGCGTCAGTGACCAAGCCTGCCCCGAGAAAGTCCCCTGCTTGGCTATCGGGAAACGGCCCGAGCCCGATCTAGACGGTGTGAAAGATCGGGCGACCCACAACGATCACGCCGAGCGACGCCGTTCCGACGGTGCCTGTGAACCTCCACGGCATTTGATTTTGGAGGCACGACTGATCCTTCCTGGCAAGCCAGAGGGGATTCCGGTCCATGCCTTAATTGACTCTGGGGCTACCACTAACTTTATGGACTCGGCCTTCGTGGCCAAATGGGCTGTTCCCCAGTGTCCGGTGGATCCGCCCATGCTTGTGGAGACCATCGATGGTCGAGTGCTCCTGTCCGGGCCTATCACGGCCGCCACGCAACCCGTGTGTATGGCCATCAGTACCCATGTGGAGGCCATTCAGTTTTACGTCACTTCGGATCTGCACTTCCCCGTGGTCTTGGGACTGGCGTGGCTCCGGGCGCATGATCCACAGATCTATTGGTCTCAGAACTTGGTCACCTTCCCAAGTTTGCAGTGCGTGGACCACACCCGCCATATCTGTGCCGGCCAGGTGGAGGGTTCCCCAGGGGTTTCCTTGCCTCCCGAACTGTCCGACTTTGCTGACGTGTTCAGCGAGTCAGAGGCGGACCAATTACCCCCGCACAGGCCCTACGACTGCTCCATTGACCTAGTCCCTGATGCGCCTCTCCCAGTGGGGCGTTTGTACTCCATGTCGGAGCCCGAGTTGGCTGCATTGCGGGACTTCCTGACAAAGAACTTGGCTCGTGGATTCATCCGGCCCTCGTCCTCGCCAGTGTCTGCGCCCGTGCTCTTCGTCAAAAAGAAGTCGGGCGAGTTACGGCTTTGCTGTGACTACCGGAAACTCAATGCCATCACGGTGCGTAACCGCTACCCGCTGCCCCTCATCCCCGAGCTCTTGGACCGACTCCGGGAGGCTAAGATCTTCACGAAACTGGACCTGCGTGGAGCTTACAACCTCGTCAGGGTTCGGCCGGGTGATGAGTGGAAGACGGCGTTTGGTACTCGCTATGGACATTTCGAGTACACGGTGATGCCGTTTGGCCTGACCAACGCCCCCGCTGTGTTTCAGCATTTTATGAACGACATCTTTCGGGATCTGTTGGACCAGTTTGTTGTGATTTACCTGGACGACATCCTGATTTACTCCCCGTCGCGTGAAGTGCATCATCAGCATCTCCGTCAGGTCCTGCAGCGCCTCCGGAAACATCGGCTGTTTGCCAAGTTGGAGAAGTGCCAGTTCTACCAGGTGACCATTGATTTCTTGGGCCACCGCATTTCTCCTGAGGGCATCGCCATGGATCCAAGTAAAGTTGAGTCGTTGCAGAGTTGGCAACCCCCGCGTCGCGTGAAGGATGTTCAGCGACTTCTTGGATTTGCCAACTACTATCGGACATTCATCCCTGGCTTTGCTGCCTTGACAGCCCCCCTCACCCGGCTCCTGCAGAAGAAGACTCGGTTCCAGTGGAACGCCCCCGAACAACAGGCGTTCCAAGCTTTGAAGGACGCCTTCATGAAGGAGCCCATCTTGAAGCATCCTGACCCGCAACGGCCGTTTGTCGTGGAGGCGGACGCCTCCGACATTGCCATTGGGGCCGTGTTACTCCAGGCAACGACGCCCAGCGGTACCCTTTTCCCTTGCGCGTATCACTCTCGGAAATTGAACCCCTCGGAGCGCAACTATACCATCTGGGAGAAGGAGCTGCTGGCCATCAAGGCGGCGTTCGAGGCTTGGAGGCATCATCTGGAGGGGGCGCGGCATCAAATCGAGGTCCGGACGGACCACAAGAATCTGGAAAGCCTGCAGACCGCTCGGAATTTGAACCAACGCCAGATCCGGTGGTCCCTCTTCTTTGCGAGGTTTGACTTCCGGGTGCGGTACATACCAAGCGGGCACAACCAGAGAGCGGATGCTCTGTCCAGGAAGCCCGAGTACACCCGAGTGGAAGACAAGCTTCCGCCCAGGACAGTGATCCCCGTCGAGTCTTTTGCTGCGGTGCGGGAGCCGGTGGATATACGGGCTCGGATCCGGGAGGCGCAGCAGCAGGAGGCGTGGGTGGCTCAGCGGAAGGAAGAGGTGGGGCCAGATTCGCCTTGGTCGGTCACGGATGGACTCCTGTATTATCGTGACCGGCTCTATGTTCCAGGAGGGCCACTCAGGGGACTCGTCCTCAGCCAGTGTCATGATAACCCGGCTGCGGGGCATTTTGGCCTGTTCAAGACTCTGAACCTGGTCTCCCGTACCTTCTGGTGGCCCCGAGTCCGACACGATGTCCAGTCTTATGTCACCTCCTGCATCCCATGCAGGCAGGCCAAGTCAGCGACAGGGGCCCCGCCTGGTTTACTGCAGCCTTTGCCAACACCCAAGAGACCCTGGGGGGCTGTGTCCATGGACTTTCTGACGGATCTACCCCCATCCTCCGGCTTCACGACAGTGTTTGTGGTGGTGGACATGTTGACCAAGATGGCGCACTTCATCCCCTGTCGCGGCTTACCGTCAGCTCGCGCCACTAGTCGCATGTTCATCCAACAGGTGTTCCGGCTGCACGGCCTTCCCGATAGAGTCGTCTCCGATAGGGGGGCCCAGTTTACAGCCCGCTTCTGGCAGGAGTTGATGCGGGCGTTGGACATTAAGGTTTGCCTCTCGTCCGCGCATCATCCTCAGACCGACGGGGGTACCGAGAAGGTCATCGGCATTTTAGAGCAGTATCTGCGCTGCTACGTTAACCTGCAGCAGGACAATTGGGTGGACTACTTGGCCATAGCCGAGTTTGCCTTTAACAACTCGCAGCACACCTCCACGCAGATGACACCGTTCTTGGCCAACGTGGGTTATCACCCCCGGTTTTTCCCCCTTTCTCCCGTGGACTCACCGGAGCCGGCAGCGAACGAATTCATGGCGGAGTTACAGGCAATCCATCGGTTGGTGCGACGGCAGCTGGAGAAGGCCAAGGCCGACTACAAGAGGTTCGCCGATTGGTCGAGAAGGGATACGCCTCCACTATCGGTGGGGGATCGGGTCTGGCTGTCCACCAGGAACCTGCCATCCACTCGGCCGGCGAGGAAGCTGGACCACCGTTACCTTGGACCGTTCCCAGTCGAGGCCGTCATCAACCCGGTCGCCTATCGTTTAACTCTGCCACGTTCCCTGCGCGTGCACCCCGTCTTCCATCGGTCCTTGCTGGTCCCCGAACGACCGGCCTGTCCACTTCGCCAGGCGGAACCTCCACCATCAGGAACTCGTGATGGAGACAGCACCCCCGAGTACGAGGTCGCCAGCATCAGGGATTCCCGCTGGCTGAAAGGTCGCTTCCAGTACCTGATCGAGTGGAAAGGGTACGGGCCGGAGGACTTCACATGGGAAGACGCGACCGCCGTTCATGCCCCTGCGTTGGTGACTGCTTTTCACGAACAGTTCCCATCCCGACCGCATCCGGATCGGCAGACCCGGGGGAAGGGCCCTGCGGTGCGGGATAGTGTTGTGACTCAGGGCCAGCCTGTGGGTCCGACAGCCGGCTCCGATGTATCGGAGGACTCAGATGTGGGGGAGGAGGGAAACGAACCGGCTGATGATGATGATTTGGAGGCTTTGCAGAGCCCTCAGCCGGGGACCTCTTCTCAGCTGTGTGAGCCCGAGAGTGCGGAAGATGATGACCCACAGCTGGCCCTGTTCAAGGACGCCCGACGCAGGAGGCAGACGAGCAGGGACAAACAAAGAAAGACTATGGGACTCCTCGGGAGGAGGCACAGGGAGACCACGCCCTGAGCTCTCTATAAAAGAAGTGTTTGGGGAGGGGCTGGTTGCTGAAAGCAACCTTTTCCGCTTGAGAAGACAAGCTCTTGTGTTTTTGTTAACTGCATAATTAAATCTTGGCAGAAGCCTTTTAGCCTTGGACGCTTTCCAGACTCTTCTTTTGATTAGGGGTGCGAGAAGAGGGCTGGTTCAGAACAGTATCAACTGGGTAGTGTTGAACATCAGGGTTTAGTGACCATAGTTCGGAAATTTTCACACGTTTCATCAGCAATTGTGACTGGCATCTTCAGAGGTAAAATAGCCTGCAGCTGAATTGTCCACGGTCTGTATAGGACATCACCTTGACCCTGTAGATTTAAGCCACAGTTGCCAACAAAACCTCAGGAAATTTGCTCTCCAGAGCAATGTCAATAATTCTGAAGCCCCATACTGCCCAGTGGAGTTATATTCAAAGCATTTAAACTTCGAAACTTGAAAAGAAATCAAACACCACAGTTTATTTCACTTCTAAGAAAACTAAGAATAAATGGTCAGCAATCTTACAAGCCACTGTCCAGCAAGGAAGGGATCCATTGTTATCCTGAGAGCAGTTACACTGGGACAGCTGACCAACACAAATATTGAGGACAACCAGTAATGAACTGTTAAACATTTTTCAAGTGTAATAATTGAGTGCCCTGCTGATGAAATTTGAATATGCTAACAGAGGAGATGAAATATACAGCATCTGTCTGTCTCTGTCTGTCTGTCTGTCTGTCTGTCTGTCTGTCTGTCTGTCTATCTATCTATCTATCTATCTATCTATCTATCTATCTATCTATCTATCTATCTATCTATCTATCCACCCATCCATATATCCACCAATCCATATATCCACCCATCCATCTATCCACCCTCCCACCCAACTACCCATAGATGGATGGATGGATAGATGGGTGGATGGATAGATGGATGATGGATGAATACACAGACAGACAGACAGATATCACCAAGCACATCTTTCACATGCAATTAATCTTAACTGGGTTCACTGTATGGCCATTTGAGCAGCACTGACAAATCTATTTCCAATTAAATCTATTGTGGGTTTATTTGATTTCGCTGTTCACTGTCAGACTCCTACAAGTATTCTTACTGAAAATTTTATTTCTGGTTTTGAATTGCTGTGGACTTCTTTAGAAGAAAAAAAGGGGGGAATTAACAAAAACTGCAGGAAAATGCAAGAGATATATAATCAATTGTATGGAATGAGCTGGAAAAAAATCATTGCACCTGAATTCCCTTCTGATTGTTTAAAATTTCAACTCACTGTGGTGTGAAATTGGCCTCAGTGGTTGCTCTTGCCCTCTAAATAAAATTAACTAGACTTTTAAAGAGGCAATGAGCACTTTCAGTAAAGATGGAGGTAATGGCCTGAAAGCCTGACTTCTGTTGAAGACATGGACACATCTACATTATTTTCTTGCTAACGATATGACAGAAATTTGTCACTGATATTGCCCAAATAACTGTTTGATTTTTTTTTCCAGTCTTACTTACAGCCCTGGAATTTCATATGGTCTGCTGTCTAGACACTAAGCCATTTTGACCCAGCTGATGTTCTTTGGAGATCAAGTAAACCTAACTGGGTGCTACGACATTAAATATTTGTGAATATTTCACACAAGAAATATGTATGTGTATATCCTCTTTTCTCTTCTGTATTTCTAGGTTTTGGAAGGGATTTTCTTTTTCTAAATCACTTCAAAATATCTTTTGCTCAGTCTGCAGCTTCCCAAATGGTAAAACATTTCAAGAGTTGTGTTCCTCAGATTTCATGTTCTTCAGATGAGTGAAAGCTGGAGAATTAGGATGTCATCACTGAACTTGGTTTTGGTTGGATAGCAAGAGATCCTGATGGGAGGCATAATAATAATAATAATAATAATAATAATAATAATAATAATAATAATAATAATAATAATAATAATAATAATAATAATAATAATAATAATAATAAAGTTGGAAGGGACCTTGGAGGCCATCTAGTCCAACCCCCTGCTCAGGCAGGAAACCCTATACCATTTCAGACAAATGGCTGTCCAGTCTCTTCTTAAAAACTTCCAGTGTTGGAGCATCCACAGCTTCTGGAGGCAGATTGTTCCATTTGAGAGCACCTTGCTTATACGAGGGCAATTTGTAAATAAACCTCTATTTAGTTATCAATGACAGACACTCGCAGATACAGAACTTTTATTGTACACATTAGAAAACTACAACATTACATTGCTTTTTGACATAATCACCATTCAGATTGAGGCGCTTGTCATAACGTCTTACAAGGTTTGAAATTCCTTCTGCAAAAAATATCCTGCCTGGGAATGGAAGCCACCCTGTAATAGCATTGTGAAATGTATTGTTATCGTCGAAGCGGTGCGACGCAAGCCATTGTTTCATTGAAAAAACTGGTTCATTTTCAGTGGATCTAGCAGATGAGTCAACTGCAACGCAACCTTCTCCTTCCACTCCTCACTGCCTACTGAACTACTTTTCAGGGCACCATAGGCAGGTGTCGTTATCCCCGCCTATTTCTCGCACATGCTCAAACGGAGGTTTGTTTCCGAATTGCCCTCATAAATCTAACATTTCTCTCTGCCAATTATCTTTTTCTCAAGTCTTGAGGATCAAGGCTCATGAGGCTTATTCATGATATAGGGTGATATAGGGTCAAACGGGATATATTTGCCAAACAATTGTTCTGAATCTCTTTCTGTTCTATATTGATTTGATGAAAATTATTTGATTGCTCGGTGGATTGCAGGACCTGTGAATATTTTATTCCGCCGTGCAGTTATTCTTTGGATTGCACAATTTCAGGATTTATTTTACCTCAGTGCAGGGAAAGATACACAGTTCCCTGAAAATCATATATAAATAGACCTACACGTCATGGAAAACAGTGTACAAAGATCTGCCTATAAAAACATGATAGGAAAGGAACTGTGCTTTTCTAAGAAAAGAAAAAAAATCAGCGTCCAACTTGGTAATAACACAGAATGTAAATGAACATATGTAAAACTGGCATAAATTGATTAGAACCACATGGGTATCTATCTTTCTTACAAATTAGAGGGGTGTCTTTTTAACGCCTTTCAAAATGCCTCCAGTGGGACACTGTTGGAACAGAAACAATTGGTAGGATGAATCTTTGAACTTTAGACTCTTAAGACAAGGCCTAAGCCTCCTATTTCATCACTTGAGTTTTCCCTAAACAAGAACATTTTTATGGGGTTTCAGGGGCAAAATGGATGAACTGTTGTCTTTTCCATTCTTTATAGTTTCAATCGCCCAAACTCAACCAAAATCTAAAAAATCTGGGCCCATCTACCCATGTCTCCCATGGAGAAACAAAACCAATTTAGTATATTTATGGCAACTGGACCCACAAAAAGGCCTCTATCCCATGTTTTTATGGGCAAATGACAGATTACACTGCAGCAATATGCTGTTAAGCTTTGACTCCATTCTTTGGTAAAGAAAAAGATAGGTTGACTCAGAGAAGAGAGGGAAGGTCCATGCTTGAAGAAACTATGAAAATCCATGAGTGATGATTCTTCCTCCTCTATGTTCTTCAGACCAAAACTTCCTCAAGATGTTTTGCAGGGAAAAAGGCATCACTGTTCCTTCTTCCTTGCAGCTGTCATGTGCCAAAACCTCGCCACTGCCTTCTGTTCCTAAGACTATAGGATCACTCTCCTTTCATAGCTTTGTTTTCTCTATTCAAATGGCTTAAACAGCAAGACACCACTTTGCACACAGTTTCTTCTTTTGCTTTCCTTCCTACAGACATCTATTTTTAGAGAGCAGGGCACAGCTTGCTGGAGAGAGCAACGTTTGCATAAAAGGTAACATCTGTATCCCACTCCCCCCACAAAGTTGCCAAGAGCTAAAACATTTAAAAAAAGACAATCATAGTCATTAACCCATGTTTTTCTGTTGAACAAATATTCAATTCTTACTTTTTAAAATAAAATGGTGTTTAGTGAAATTCAATACAATGTCCCTGGGTTTTAGAAATTCTAGTCAGTTTGAACAATGGCCCAGCATACAACAAAGCCCTTCAGGGGTATTATGCAAATGACTGAAGTAAAAGACTACTTTTCTTGCATATGGTGTATGCTCTCTCTCTCTTTCTCTCTCCCTCCCTCTTGCTGATACATAGAAATTTACAATTAGACAATTAAAGCCATCTAATTCACCCAAGACAGTGTATTTTATATAGCCCAGTATTCCCTCAAATCACTTCTCTCTTTTTGGCAGGTTGAACACAACTACAGGCCATGATACTGGGACAAGTGTAGGTATCCAGGTGCTTGTTAGTATTGTTGCCGTGGAAGGAATGGAGCAATTTCAGATTAAGCTATAACATTCCCTGTCAAGGAATGGATGGACCGATAACAAGTACACTTTTGGACTTGGGGTGTCCTAAAATAAACCCAAACCCAAAACAAAAGATGGTGATTCACCTACTTTAGGGTTTACAAATGTACAGGAACACCATGTATCTCTCTTGCTTATAAAAGTTCATAAAAGTTAACATTTCCTGACATTTTGGAAAGCTGCATTTCAAAAACAAACTTGCATTTTGAGTTCATGGTGTGTTATCAAGTTGGTGTTGACTCTTAACAACCACATAGAACTTCTCCAGGAGGTGCATCCTGTTACTGTAATCTATCCAAATTGTGGCTGCTCATCTTTTCCTTTTCTTTCCTGATACCATTTAGATTGGATAGAGGAAATTTATGGTTTCCAGATAATACAAAACTGTACTACTATCTGAAGTAGGAAGGACAGTGATGAGGATGCTGGGAAATGCAGCTAAATCTAATTTCCAGCTCTGATTTATTGTATATTAGGGAAAAATGCATAATAAGAAGAGAGAAGAGGCATAGTTGGTAGGAAAAAAATGCATTGGAGTAAAGTTACTTAAGGGATGCGGTGGCTCAGTGGGTTAGGACGCTGAGCTTATCGATCGGAAGGTCGGCAGTTTTGCGGGTCGAATCCCGAGTGCCGTGTAACAGAGGGAGCGCCTGTTACTCGTCCCAGCTTCTGCCAACCTAGCAGTTCGAAAGCACGTAAAAATGCAAGTAGAAAAATACGGACCAGTACGGTGGGAAGGTAACAGCGTTCCGTGCGCCTTTGGCGTCTAGTCATGCCGGCCACATGACCACGGAGACGTCCTCGGACAAGCGCTGGCTCTTCGGCTTTGAAACGGAGATGAGCACCGGCCCCTAGAGTCGGAAACGACTAGCACGCATGTGCGGGGGAACCTTTACCTTTACCTTAAAGTTACTTACATAAAATATGTCCAAAATATGTTAATTTCAGATAGGTGAGCACGTGGAACTTTATATATGACAGCACTTTTAAGGAAACTGATTGAGACTTTGGTTCATTGGGTGATTCCATTGGCATATGTGATAAAGAGCACATTTGTATTGCCATCCATTTCGATGGGCGAGTGGATAACAGAAAAATCTGTTGTTGCTTTTAAAAGAGCAGTTTAAAATAGTTTAAAAAAATAAGCAGAAACATCCATCAGGAGGAAAAGAAAAATGGCTTCATTCTTTAAAACTCATTGTAACTAAAGAGACAGATATTTGATACCCTTAAGAAGCATTTGCACCAGCAAAAGTAAAACTGGTCTTGTCCTTTTATAGTTCATAGACTTTAACAATCCTTTAAACCTTTCTAGGAACAGTTGGATTGTTCTTCCTTAATTGGAAGCGTTATCATCATCCTCTCATCCTTCTGTAGCCCTTGGTGATCTATAGCATTGGTTATTTGTTGTTTAGTGGTTTGCTTTACTCCACTAATGGTGTGGTCTAATTGGGTAATTGGGCAAACAAATAACCAAGGTTAGAAAGCAACCAGAAAGGCACAGTTCAGCCCCGAGCTACTGATATTATATTGATAATCTTCTATTCTTTCCTGCATGCCATATAAGCATGCATTTTTAGTTGGGTAATGAAACATCTTCAAGCTAATGCAGGGTTCAAAAAGAAAAGGTCAACATATTATGCAAAGCAGGAGAAGGCAAGACAAGAAGCAATGGATGGAAACTAACCAAGAAGAAAAACAATCTAGAACTAAGGAGAAATTTCCTGACACTGGAACAGCTTACGTTCAAAAGTTGTGGAGGCTTTTAAGAAGAGACTGGGCAGCTATTTGTCTGTAATGGTATAGGGTCTCCTGTTTGAACAAGGGGTTGGACTAGAAGATCTCCAAGGTCCCTTACAACTCTGATGATCTGCTTTTTTGTTCAAATGATGAAACTCAGATAGCAACAAGAACTCCACATTCAGGCCTGAGCTACTGACATTCTCTTCTTTTGTCATTTTATCACTTATTTTCTTATTTAAAGAGGGGAAAAATAACATAATACTTCTCCATGAACTCAGAGTGCTGGATTGTTTGTTTGCCATTTGGAGCTTTTGCATACTTTGGTCACAACACTGGAAAAGAAAATCACATTTACATCTAGCAACTGAGTTAAAAATTAGTGATCTGATTGACGATGCAGCTCCATAAGGAAAAAGCCAAAAGTTTAATTTATGACTTATCATCTGGGAGGATATCCCTTAGGGAACAGAGCACCATTAGCTTCAAAGGATTCTCTCAGAAAATTATTCACTGAAATGCAGATTCATTCTTCATCTTACTACTAGCTACATTTATCTCTCTCTCTCTAAGGATGAATCCTGAATTTTGAACCATAAAAGATGGCTGACATGTTATATACATGGTTCTCTGGCAAAGCTTTCATTTTGCCATATATTCAATACAATTTTCTGGATTTTCCACACTTGTTCAGTTAAAATTATCTAGGTAGTCCTCCGATAGTCTTCAGTAAATGATGGTAATTGTCACTAAACAACATGGTCATTAAGATTGATGTCACATGATTGGCATTTACAACCTCTTGCAGGCTTCCACATTACCTTTGCTGGTCAGAAGCTGGCTGCAAACTTACATGGACTGTAACTATAATAGTATATTATTTATCAAATTGACTGGCACTAATGGTTGACACGGGCTGCTGCCAGCATCTAGGTATCAACCAGGTATCTCCTTAAAATGTAAGATGTTCTGAGTAGCACAGTTTTTTGTAGCTTTGCAGGAGTTATTGCAAGAAGTTGCAATTTCTTGATGTGTTTTGTAAAGTTTTTGGACATAGTTTCCAGTGCCCCAATGACAATGGGTATCACTGTTATGTGTTTCATCCATAATCGCGCAGTTTTGATGGCCAGGTCACAGTATTTTGTAATTTTTTCCAGTTCTTTTTCTTTGACTCTGGCATCTCCTGGTACAGCGATATCAATCAGCTGTACGCTTCGGTTCTCTACAACTGTGATATCTGGCGTGTTGTGTTCCAAATGGTAATCTGTCTGTATTTGGCAGTCCCACAAGATCTTCCCCATCTCATTCTCAACAACTTTTTCCACCCTATGTTCCCACGACTTTTCGGACACAGGCAAGTCATATTTTTTACACAATGCCCAGTGGATTAGTTTAGCAACTCGGTCATGTCTAGCTTTGTAATCAGTTTGTGCGATTTTGCTGCACTCACATATTAAATGTGAAGCAGTTTCAGCTTTGTTGTTGCAAAGTCGGCAATTTGGATTGTCAGTAGATTTTTGTATCTAAGCTTTCATGGCATTAGTTTGTAGTGCTTGTTCTTGAGCAGCCAGTATTAAGCCTTCCGTTTCTTTCTTGATGGTTCCCATCTTAAGCCATGCCCATGTCAAGTTGTTATCACATTTTCCTTCAATGTTTTTCAAATGTTGTCCATGCAAAGCTTTGGTTTTCCATTTATTATTATTATTATTATTATTATTATTATTATTATTATTATTATTATTATTATTATTATTATTATTATTATTGGTGGTTTATATTCTCATATTCCTTTGTCCCTCCCAGTTTAAAAAGGGAAACAGTCAATTTGATACTATAGATATAAAACAATAGATGTACATCCTTCCTTATACAATTATAAAAAAAATCAGATTTACAAAACATATACATATTCTAAGAAAATCCATGGAGTCAAAGGCACTGAGATCACAGATACCTTGTGTCTGTTCAAAAAAAAAAGTAGAATCTGGATGAACCTTAAAACTTAGTGGACAAAAAGATGAGACACATTTTTTTCTCCACTGCTCCATCCTACCATATGTTAAAAGACTAAGTGAAGAAAGGTCAAGACTTCATTTAAGATTGGAAATGAATAGTTCTCCAAATGATATATGACATGAAATATGAAATAGAAGCAACTGAATAACTCTGTTACAGAGAATATGAATGTTGTCTGCAAAGACTGAAAGTTAATTAACATTTTTAAGCCATGCTTTGACATCTTTGCCTCCCCTTTTCAGACTATTAGTGTAGCCTGAGGTGTTAAAATGACAACATTCATACCTCTCATAATTCAAGACTCCTTGATAGGAGCCGGTTTACCACTACCAATGCAAGCAAGAAAAATAAAATGCTACAAAGACAAATGGCGCTCATGTGAATTGGAAAGCGACTGTGTCACCTTGTGGAAAAACTTGAGGAATTAATCAAAAGGATGTATGAGAGCTAATACTCAATAATCCAAACAATAACCAGAAAACCTGAATCTGTTGACAAAATTAAAAAAGGAGTCCCTGTGGATTTTATTCTGCTAGTTGTTGCTAACTATAGGGGGAAATGTTCATCTCCGTTTCATGGCCATTGAACCTGTGCTGTCCGAAGACATTTCCATGGTCAGGTGGCCAGCATGACATCACAGAGCACTGTTACCTTCCCACTGAAGTGGTACCTATTTATCTAATCACATTTGCATGTTTTCAAACTGCTAGGTTGGCAGGAGCTGGGACAAGGACGGGAGCTCACCCCGTCCCATGGCGCTCAGGTCTTGCACCTGTGCTAACAGCTTTCCATCCAACAAGCCCAGCATCTTAACTATTGAGTCACCACGCCACATTAACAGATTAAGGGTTAGGTGAAAATTGCCCATCCTGCATGAAAGCGAGTAGCTTGAAGCCAGCTATACTGTGTGTGGGAGAAGGACACAGGGATGTACCGTAAGCCTTGATTTAATTCTAAATATGATTTGCATTTGAGATTCAATCATCAATGCAATTCTTTCATAATGGCTAGACCAGCTTTTCTACAATTAATCTGCTTATCAGAAGCTCCCATATCCATTATGTCTTTTATGCTTGTTGCTAGTCCTGTTTGCTGAGGGGAGCCTGACAGGTTTCATCGTGCAATAACATAACATCAATCAACTACAAAACATTAATCCTATCTTAATACTTATTTTGTGAGTCCTCAGGAAATAAACCATAGTTATCATAATTAAAGGTTAGAGACTCAGAGAACAGGATGCACCAAAGTAGACATGGTCAGTATAAAAACTCTAGAATCATCTAGTACAGGGGTAGGCAACCTTGGCTCTTTTATTACTTGTGAACTTCAACTCCCAGAATTCCTGAGCCAGGAATTCTGGGAGTTGAAGTCCATGAGTCATGAAAGAGCCAAGGTTGCCTATCCCTGGGAACTCAATCATCTTTACTGTGGAGACTTTATCAGAATCATCATGAGCTAGAGTAGACAATTCTGACCAAGTCAACCAACATTCCATCCTACCAGAAGGTTGGTTCAGAAACCAAAGCTCTAACCCAACCCTTTAATATGCCATCTTCCATAGATGGTCTTTCTTTCAGTGCAAGTTGAGGTGTCAAAGCTTGATTACATATAAATCTGTTCAAACCAACCCTAAAATTGAGCCACTTACATGAATATACAATGCAATTAGAAGGAAATGGTCATCTCAATATTGCTGCACTAATGAGAACTGCCTCTATGAAATGACTATATTCATTTAATTAAGAAACCCATTATGGAACCCATTCAAAAGGCTGTTCATTGAACTCTTCAAAATAAATCTAATTTGTTTTAGTGCAGAGTTTAGGAGTGTCATTTTATTTGTACAAACAGATTCAGGACAACTAGAGCTCTGGGTAATATAATAAACTGCTCACAAAAGACTGGAGGGGGATAGAATTCTGTGCACACAGCTGTGAAAATCTGGGGGAAGCTTCCAAGATGATTGTTAAGATTTTTTTTCCTCACTTTCTTTGTACCTATTGCAATATAAAGTTTTTGTGGGCAGGTGTGTGCGTGCCTACTGAAGAGTGTGCATGAGTAAAAAAATAGGGTTTAATGGACAAAAAATGGAACCATGTTATGGACATTGTTTTTATACCTGATGACAGTGGTGAGACTTTTATATGAATAAAGATGGAAGGACTTACAAATATCTACAATGGAAGAATAGATGGTGAAGCTGAATGGCATATTAAGAAGAAATTATTATCCAAAGCTGCAGCTTTCCATACTGAATGGATTTCTACCTATAATGGCCCATCTGAATGCGCCTCCACCCAGTATTTCACCAGCCACACCAGCCAGCTCTCACCAGGCATCATATCCCCCACCGGACCTGGTGTTAGTGTAGGGATAGCCAGAATTTCTGGATTCCCATGTTTGCCAGGGACATCTGCAATATTTATTGGAAGGGCTATGGCCCTGAGGACATGTCATGGGAAGATGCTGATGCTGTGCATGCTCCTTGGTTGATCTGTCAGTTCCACTTCCAATATCCATGGAAACTTGACCCACGAGACTCTGGGAGGAGAGGCAATGCCAGGGGGGATAGTGTGATGACTCCTCTGGATGCTTCCCTAGGTAGTTCTCTAGATGTCATCTCCAGGGGAGTTGGTCAATGGCTCCAAGCAGCCATCTGAGAGGGATTTGGCTGAAGCACAGCTGTAGCAGGACAGCCTTGAGGCTTCAAGTGGAGAAATCATGCAGCTGTAGCTGGTGACGGATGAGGAAGAGGAACTGCCTTCTGCACCTGATCAAAGAGCATGTGGGGTAGAGAAAAGGCAGGAGCAGAGAATGTCAGCTAGATTACTCATGTGGAGAAAGCCTTGCCCTTCTTGATGGGCTGCACACAAAGTTGGCTGTCCAGACAAATGGAAGTGATGCTGGGAACAATGTGTTCAGTTCCTAGCTGTGTGTTTTCTGGTCATTGTGATTCTTGCCTTGCTTTAGATTGACACCATGCCTTGCCTTGGATTATGCCTTGTGAACTCTAGACTATTAGCTCCATCATCATAAGTTCCACAAACTTATTTACAATATTGAGCAATAAGAAGGAAACTAAATGGCCCAGGCACGAAATATGGTATACACATGTATACCTGTCCGAAGACCTGTTTTTCAAGTTCAAGTTTCAAGTTTTATTTAATTTGTATACCGCCCTTCTCCTTGGTAGGGACTCAGGGCGGTTCACAGGGCATATATAAAAAAGACAATACAAAAATTAAAAAAAAGATTAAACCCATGCCCAGTTAAAAACAGTAATACAAATCTAAAACGACAAATTAAAACCCATAATCCCCCGTCAGGCCAGACCAGCCATTTCAAATAGGTGGGTCTTCAGGCCACGACGGAAAGTTCGGAGGTCTGATGCCGTCCGGAGCTCCACCGGCAGTTGGTTCCATAATACCGGAGCGCCCACAGAGAAGGCCCTCCCCCTGGGGGCCACCAGTCGGCATTCCTTGACTGGTGGCACCCTGAGGAGGCCCTCTCTGTGGGAACGCACAGGGCGGAGGGGAGTTGATGCCGGCAGCAGGTGGTCCCTGAGGTATCCCGGACCCATGCCATGTTTTTCCCCAAGGCACTGGCTTCAAAGGATTAATTAGGCCAGGTATGCACCTAAAGTCATTAGGTTGAAATATCAGCCTGGGAGGGAGGGATCACTAACTGTTGCATTTATTCCATTTCCTTAAACTCTTCTGAAGTTTAACAAACAAACAATTAGGATACATCACAAAACAATGGGTTGAAAAGGTAGGAGCTAGGCAGCATAATGAGTAGTTATGAAAATAATATTCCAGCCTAGGTAGCTCAGTATTTTTTTTATTCAAATCCTGTCAATGAACAGTCAGAGAAATAATAGATTCCACATTAAGAGAATATATACAGTAGCTAAGTTGAGAGTTATATCTATGGAGAGGCCAAAACATTGGGGTATCAACCAGCTCCTCCCCCAGAGCTGCATAAGAAGCAGTGGGCTGGAAAGGTACTACCAGTAGCTGGTTACATTTTGAGTAATGAGCAAGTAAAGTAATAGGCCTCTGCAAAATGTCAAGAGGGCTGGTCTCTTTCCCAGCTGCTCTGCTTTGCTTTGAGGCCAGGGCATCTGCTGATGAACAATAGGTTACTGAAAGGGTAAAGAAACAGCCCAAATGAAGTAGCACAGCTCCTCTGAGCTTTTCACACTGTTTTTTTTTTTGAAGTTCTGCTCAAATTTGGTGATTCAGTTCAACGCCCCTATCAAATGATACTGATTACCAAGACGAGAGCATCCCATCTCATGAAGTATCACACCTGTAATTTTACCACCGCAGCACTTATTTCACTTAAGGGCTTTCCAAGTCAAAGCCCCAAGATTTAACCATATGGCTTAAATGGAGGTAGTGACAAAGAGAAACCTGGCTTCACGAGAGACTGTCAGTCACTAATAAATTTCCATTCTCCTATATTTTCTTCAAAAAGAGCCAAATGGGACAGGAAAGCCACCGAGAGATTTTGCTGCAGGAAAATGAATCAGATAATTGGACGCGTGGGTGTGTGCTTGCACAATCAGGTAAGGTGAAGAAAGAGTGTTGGGGGGGAGGATAAATTCCAGCATTGATTTTTGCATTCCAAACGTTAATTTGCAACCAGGCACTGGAAGATTTGAATGGTTTATGTCCTTGTTAATTCTAAGACTCAGCACTGAAAATAAAAAACCATTATGTTCAGCTCAGGGAAGAGGCCCTTTGGCAGGGCACATTTACCGCTAATGAAGGAATGCGATGCATGGTCTAAGCAGCATTTAAAAAAATTAGTGTGTTGGATACAGAGAGTCAAGTGTTGTACACGTGCCAGAAATCCAGTGGTGGGATTCAGCCAGTTCACACCACTTGGGCAGAACCGGTAGCTATTTTTTTGTTGCCCAGGCCCAGAATGGATTTCCGGAAGCACTATCCACCCAGAGAACTGGTTGTTCACATATTTGAATCCCATCACTGCACAAATCTCCACAGAAACTCACAGGACTGTATGGCAAGAGCAGATGATGGGATTAGGCCATCAATACAACCCAGGAGAAATTTCGACCTGTCTTTAGGGAAGTATATGCAGCATTTCATTATGTTGCCAGGCATGTCAGAGAGGAAGCAGGGAAAGGCCACAAAGAATGACACAACTTCACCAAAGCCTTACAATTTGCTTTAGTAGTGCCCGGCCCATGCTGCAAAATTGCTTTCCATGGGCTCCCAGTGATCTGAAAAAAATCACACCGTTGGTAGGATAATGGTCTGCTTCCCCTGCAAAAGCAAATATACCACAGGATAAGTAGAGAACATACAAAGATCCAGGTCTATAGAGCCTGCGTCCTGAGCACACTCTTGTACTGCAGTGAGTCTTGGACCCCTTACGCACAGCAGGAGAGAAAGTTGAACACCTTTCATATGCGCTGTCTCCGACATATTGTTGGCATCACCTGGCATGACAAAGTTCCAAATAGCGCAGTCCTGGAACGTGCTGGAATTTCTAGCATGTATACACTATTGAAACAGCGATGTCTACGCTGGCTTGGGGATGTCGTGAGAATGGTTGATGGTCGGATTCCGAAAGATCTCCTGTATGGAGAATTAGTGCAGGAAAAGCGCCCCAGAGGGAGACCAGAGCTGCGATATAAGGATATCTGCAAGAGGGATCGAAAGGCCTTGGGAATGGACATTAACAGCTGGGAAACCTTGACCTCTGATCGTTCAGCCTGGAGGCTAAAGACGCAGCGTGGCCTTCTCTAATTTGAAGAGACACTGAGGCAAAGAGGCAGTCCCGGAACCAGCAAAACCTGGGGGCTGGACAGGGGACAGATTGTAGCTGCCCTCAGTGTGGAAGGAACTGCCACTCTCAAATTGGCCTTCTTAGCCACACCAGATGCTGCTTTAGGCCTCTTTCCAGAGCATGATACCATAGTCTCTCAAGACTGAAGGATGCCAATGAAGTAGCTTTAAAGGTAAAGGTTTCCTTGGTGCAGTTGTGTCCAACTCTAGGGGCAGAGTTCATTTCCATTTCTTAGCCAAAGGAGCCAGTGCTGTCTGAGGACATTTTCCACGGTCATTTGGCCAGCATGACTATATGCTGAGGTGCACAGAATGCTGTGACCCTCTCACTAAAATGGTACCTATTTATCTACTCATATTTGCATGCTTTCCAACTGCTAGTAGGCAGGAGCTGGGTCAAGGATGAGATCGCACTGGGCTTGGGACTTGAACCCAAACAAAAACATTTGTTACAAACCACGTTTTATCTACCTAATGGTTGAATTTATAAAACATGCTAATTCATATCCAAACCAACCATATTATGACATCGCATATGCATGTAATGTGACCCAGGTTAACGTCAAATTCATCTTTCACCCCTTTCCAGTTTTGCTTGATGAGAGCCTACTTAATACCATATCTTACATGTGATGTTATTTAGTGTAAAAGCTCATGATGTACTTTGCCATAAATTTACAGTTCTAATGTGCTACTTTGTGCCACACAAAGTCAAAAATTGAACACAACTTGTGCTTGGGACACAGGATCAGTGGTGGGATTCAAATATTTGAACAACCAGTTCTCTGTGTGGATGCCGCTTCCAGAAGTCCATTCTGGGCCTGGGCAACCAAAAATTAGCTACCGGTACTGCTGAACTGGTGCAAACTGGTTGGATCCCACCACTGCACAGGATAGAACACAACCTTAGGAACTCTAAAGCTTCCTCTTTCTGTTATGTATTCAAGATGGACAGTGATGAATATTTATGTGTTATTTATATGCAAGGGTGTAGGTTTATACATATGTTGTATATAGAATGCTTAAATGTGTGTTATGTATGTGTACACTTTTGAGAGCAAGCAACAAAATTTCATTTTTAAGGTGTGCCAATGTGCACACAGTAAAAAAATGACAATACATTTTATTTATCTACCAAAGCATCAAAACCTGGTTTAAATCTGTCCTAGCATGATCTCACTTCCAATTTTTACCAGCAATATAGTACTTCTTCATGTATGTCCATAAAATGTTTCCCACCCTTTCAGAGGTACTGAATTTGGTGTCAAGATAAAGTAGGGCAAGACTGGATAAGTCTTTCAGAAGCTTTTCAGTTATTCTACACCATAAGAAATAGTACCTTTGAATAGAATTTGAAAAGACTCTGTATCTTTATTAGATAAATATGCATAACTTTGATAAGCTTACTTCTAAGCATATTGTTATAATACAATATCACTTAGATCCCAGTCACTTTTATTGTTGCTTTGAATAGTCATAGAGCTGAATAGTAGTTCCCCAAGAGATTTAAGTGGCAAAGAAAGAAAAGCAACACCATTGTTTTGAATGACAGAATTATTTTTCCCCCTCTCTCAAATGATGTACAGATGATATATAGAAGAGGCAGAAAGAGTAGAAGCGGACAAGGGATGTGTCAGAAGAAGTCAAGACAAATGCACAGCATGAACCAAATTGAGTGAGAAGAGCCTCCAGGGAATATCATAAGTACTTAGCAATGTGGTCGGTGCTTGTACACCATACTCTAGGAAAAAAAATCTTTACTACGCAAGCACAATCACTGTTTATATACAACAGAGGGCAGATTTAAGTATTCTCACTGGAGAATTTTGACCATATTAGAGCTATGTTACTACAGAATGCAAGCAATGAAAATCCTGTGATTGACTGATTGTGCTAATGCCTAACAGAAAGTCTTACACAGAACCCAAAGGAGGATAAGTGACAACATTTAGATCTTCTATTTCAGAGATGTTACAAAGAAATCAGTTGATCCAGTTCTTTAGCAATGTCAGGCAAATAGAGATTCAACCTCTACATGGGGCTGCCCTTGAAGACCACTCGGAGGCTCCAACTGGTACAGAATGCAGCCGCGAGAGTTGTGCTGGGAGTTTCCCGATACTCCCATGTTACACCTCTGCTCCGCGAGCTGCATTGGCTTCCAGTTGTCTTCCGGGTGAGGTTCAAGGTGCTGGTATTGACCTACAAAGCCCTACATGGCATGGGTCCGGAATACCTTGGGGAGCACCTGCGGCTGGCATCAACTTCCCTCCGCCCAGTACGCTCCCACAGAGAGGGCCTCCTCAGGGTGCCACCGGTCAAAGAATGCCGACTGGTGGCCCCCAGGGGGAGGGTGTTCTCTGTGGGCGCGCCAGATTTATGGAACCGTCTTCCAGTTGAGCTCCAGATGGCGCCCGACCTGCGCTCTTTCCGGCGCGATCTAAAGACGTATCTCTTTGAACAAGCTGGCCTGGCCTGATGGGATGGGGTTGGGTTTTTATTACTTTTAATGTGTTTTAACCTATTGTAAGAGTTGTGGGCATTTTGTTTAATCTCTTTTAATTTTTGTATTTTGTCTTTTAACATGTACTGCCCTGTTCACCGCCCTGAGTCCTTCGGGAGAAGGGCGGTATACAAATAAAATAAATAAATAAATAAATAAATAAACCTCTTTCTCCAGTTAGAGAAAATAATTCTGTCAGATCACTCAGGTTTATGCTTTTGAACACCAGTTCTGCCTTCAATAAATCTAGTCCCATAATGAATTAATTGTGGGTCAGAGAGCAGAACAAAGAAGAGATGCCCTCTTCATGCTACATGGTACATGGATCTTGTTCAGTAATTTGGATGGTGGTTCTTTTGGATATCCTTCACCATCTACCTAACTGGAGAAGAGGTTGGGATGAGGATTAGTTGGATCTGGGCTGTACTTGGGGAAAAAAATCTCTGAAATAGGCATAAAACCAGCCACTTCTCAAGATGCCAAGCTTGCATGTGATGGAAATGAACTACTTCCATCCTATGTTTAACTGTCTCGGGGAAGGTTGTAAAGGAACTACAAAAGGCTCTTGACAAATTGTCCAGTTTTGTCTGGATTCAAACACAGGAAAGATAACACTTTAGTCATTCTTGTGGACGATCTGTGAAGAGACATGGATGGAGTAAGACCATCCTTGTATTACCAGTTGGATGTACCCTTTTAGGATGTTTGTGCTCCTCCTTAAAAAGGCAGGCTCAGCCAGTGATAGCGGGGGAGAGAGAAGAGGTTGCACACTTGGATCCTTTGTTGCAGATGGAGGCTAGATACTTTTCCCAGTTCTGTGAAGTTAATGGAAGTAACCCAATAGTTTGTTGATGATGCTCAATTGGATATCTCTACAAGAACTCTAATGGGCTATGCATATTTCCCGTGTCTGAAGTTTGTCAGGGTTTTGTTGAGCATAAATAAGTTCAGATCTGTCCTGATTTAACCCTTATTCTAAGAGAGAGTTGTTGTTTTTTTTGAAAACTACACTATTTTATCAACAGAATAATACTCTTACTTCTCAAAGGAATGAAAAGTAACTGAAATTAGCTCTTTGCATCGGTTTTGAACACCATCGTAGAATGACCTGTTTCAAAAGCATATTTCTGTTCTGTCCCCAACAGACAAATTTCTGCAGGACATTTCTACAGTCATGATTATTAAGTTTCTACGGTAATTATTTGTTACTTAAAAGCATTTCAACTTAGATAAGTTTATTATGATGGTGTTAACATAATTAAGTCATTCAAAAGTCATTCAAAGTATTATAGTAATGAAACATATCTGATTGCAATCTTATATCAAATAAAAATTGATCATTGTCTGCATTTATTATCAGCAATGATCCTTACTATATATTAAAAGTAAAGGATTTCCCTGTCCAGTAATGTCTGATTATAGGGGGTCCGTGCTCCGTGTATTAGCCAAGGTAGCCAGTGTTGTCCAAAGACGTTTTCATGGTCATGTGACCAGCATAACTATATGCCAAGGTGCACTGTTACCTTCCCACTGAAATAGTACCTATTTCAGTATTTATCTATTTGAATTTGCATGCTTTCAAACTGCTAGGTGGGCTGGACCTGGAGCAAATATGACAGCTCACCCCATTGACAGCTCAGCATCTTTAACCACTGAGCCATTGTGTCCCCCATACTATGTATTAACACTTCTATTATTCTTTGAGTCTTATATTTACAAGGAAACCTGGATCAAGATTGTTCACTACTTATTTCTACTTAATTTGGGGTGATGGAGACTTGTCCCTTCTTCTTCTTTTCTTTATCTTCTCCCTTTCCCAATGAATCTTCAATGGAGCCAACTTAATAATAAACCCACTGAGTTTAGGAATATTGTTTATGAATAAACAAACAATACGTATGAAGTTGTGTCAAAGATGGAGAGTTTTATTTCCCTTGCCTTTCTTGCTTGTTTCCTGTATGAGGGAGATGCTATTATCCCTGTCTCTACCACCAGTGCAAATAAGACTTAACTGTCAATATATGGCAGAGGCCACTTGACTCTAGAGTATTCCCCATGTGACCAAGAAGTGATGGCTGGTATATCTTCATTATAATATATGTTTCTGAAAATCCACAAAGTAGCCTTCTGGGAATTTGCTTCCTAGCAGTTCTATGTGAATCTTTGACTAGCTTAGAAAAGCAAAGCTCACTGGTGCTTATAGCCATTTTCCACTCGCTTGCCTTCCTGTTGAAAGACAAATCGTAAAAGATAAAAAAAATGCCTACACTATCAATTTGAAACTGGGATCCTTGAAGATGACTTGTCAGGTTCATAAAGCATAGCTGTAATGATGGCTGTATTTGTAGGAATGCAATCTTATGGGGCCGTGTCATACGACTGCTGCAAAGGTTTGATGTCATATCAGCATATCTTCCACTTCACATGAGACAGGAAGGGATCAGCTTTGTATTCAGTTGTACACTGGATATTGCAGTTTATAATATATTTCAAAATTGCTCAGGTAGAAAATTTGAAGGGACAACAACAGAACTAAATCTGAGCTATAAAAATCTGGACAATGTTACTGTAGAGGGAAGCAAAATAGAGCTTCCTTTGCTGACATCTAAAGGTTGTCTGGATTATAGTCCTGTGTCTGTTGATGTGATTATTGAGCAATAATGTGCGTGTGTGCATGTGTGTGTTTGTGTCTGAATGAATATGCTTATGTTTAAATAGCGATTGGTAATCAATAATTTACTAATGCCACCTATGAGTGATAAGACAGTATTCCTGGCACCAGACAGATTTATATATTTTATATATATATATATATATATATATATATATATATATATATATATGTTTCAAATGTTAACTATTTAGATTACCTTGCTAGGCCCCAAACATGGGGCAAATCTTTATTTCCTGTTTTCAGCCTATCTTGAAGGCTATCAAACAGGCAGTAGTCACACCGGACAATTCATATATTTGTGTAAAATTTACTAACAAAGAATTAAAGGGAAACTGAGATGCATTTCTGACTCCTTAGTCGTCTTCAGCCAGCTATACCCTTCTGAGATTCGAACCTGGGCTGATTGCATACAAGGCAGTGTTATTTGCCTCTAAGCCACAAGGTCCCTCTCGCTCTGTTAGCTTTTTTCTGCAAGGGAAGATATGTTTCAAATGTTAACTATTTAGATTACCTTGCTAGGCCCCAAACATGGGGCAAATCTTTATTTCCTGTTTTCAGCCTATCTTGAAGGCTATCAAACAGGCAGTAGTCACACCGGACAATTCATATATTTGTGTAAAATTTACTAACAAAGAATTAAAGGGAAACTGAGATGCATTTCTGACTCCTTAGTCGTCTTCAGCCAGCTATACCCTTCTGAGATTCGAACCTGGGCTGATTGCATACAAGGCAGTGTTATTTGCCTCTAAGCCACAAGGTCCCTCTCGCTCTGTTAGCTTTTTTCTGCAAGGGAAGATATGTTTCAAATGTTAACTATTTAGATTACCTTGCTAGGCCCCAAACATGGGGCAAATCTTTATTTCCTGTTTTCAGCCTATCTTGAAGGCTATCAAACAGGCAGTAGTCACACCGGACAATTCATATATTTGTGTAAAATTTACTAACAAAGAATTAAAGGGAAACTGAGATGCATTTCTGACTCCTTAGTCGTCTTCAGCCAGCTATACCCTTCTGAGATTCGAACCTGGGCTGATTGCATACAAGGCAGTGTTATTTGCCTCTAAGCCACAAGGTCCCTCTCGCTCTGTTAGCTTTTTTCTGCAAGGGAAGATATGTTTCAAATGTTAACTATTTAGATTACCTTGCTAGGCCCCAAACATGGGGCAAATCTTTATTTCCTGTTTTCAGCCTATCTTGAAGGCTATCAAACAGGCAGTAGTCACACCGGACAATTCATATATTTGTGTAAAATTTACTAACAAAGAATTAAAGGGAAACTGAGATGCATTTCTGACTCCTTAGTCGTCTTCAGCCAGCTATACCCTTCTGAGATTCGAACCTGGGCTGATTGCATACAAGGCAGTGTTATTTGCCTCTAAGCCACAAGGTCCCTCTCGCTCTGTTAGCTTTTTTCTGCAAGGGAAGATATGTTTCAAATGTTAACTATTTAGATTACCTTGCTAGGCCCCAAACATGGGGCAAATCTTTATTTCCTGTTTTCAGCCTATCTTGAAGGCTATCAAACAGGCAGTAGTCACACCGGACAATTCATATATTTGTGTAAAATTTACTAACAAAGAATTAAAGGGAAACTGAGATGCATTTCTGACTCCTTAGTCGTCTTCAGCCAGCTATACCCTTCTGAGATTCGAACCTGGGCTGATTGCATACAAGGCAGTGTTATTTGCCTCTAAGCCACAAGGTCCCTCTCGCTCTGTTAGCTTTTTTCTGCAAGGGAAGATATGTTTCAAATGTTAACTATTTAGATTACCTTGCTAGGCCCCAAACATGGGGCAAATCTTTATTTCCTGTTTTCAGCCTATCTTGAAGGCTATCAAACAGGCAGTAGTCACACCGGACAATTCATATATTTGTGTAAAATTTACTAACAAAGAATTAAAGGGAAACTGAGATGCATTTCTGACTCCTTAGTCGTCTTCAGCCAGCTATACCCTTCTGAGATTCGAACCTGGGCTGATTGCATACAAGGCAGTGTTATTTGCCTCTAAGCCACAAGGTCCCTCTCGCTCTGTTAGCTTTTTTCTGCAAGGGAAGATATGTTTCAAATGTTAACTATTTAGATTACCTTGCTAGGCCCCAAACATGGGGCAAATCTTTATTTCCTGTTTTCAGCCTATCTTGAAGGCTATCAAACAGGCAGTAGTCACACCGGACAATTCATATATTTGTGTAAAATTTACTAACAAAGAATTAAAGGGAAACTGAGATGCATTTCTGACTCCTTAGTCGTCTTCAGCCAGCTATACCCTTCTGAGATTCGAACCTGGGCTGATTGCATACAAGGCAGTGTTATTTGCCTCTAAGCCACAAGGTCCCTCTCGCTCTGTTAGCTTTTTTCTGCAAGGGAAGATATGTTTCAAATGTTAACTATTTAGATTACCTTGCTAGGCCCTAGCAAGGTAATCTAAATAGTTAACATTTGAAACATATCTTCCCTTGCAGAAAAAAGCTAACAGAGCGAGAGGGACCTTGTGGCTTAGAGGCAAATAACACTGCCTTGTATGCAATCAGCCCAGGTTCGAATCTCAGAAGGGTATAGCTGGCTGAAGACGACTAAGGAGTCAGAAATGCATCTCAGTTTCCCTTTAATTCTTTGTTAGTAAATTTTACACAAATATATGAATTGTCCGGTGTGACTACTGCCTGTTTGATAGCCTTCAAGATAGGCTGAAAACAGGAAATAAAGATTTGCCCCATGTTTGGGGCCTAGCAAGGTAATCTAAATAGTTAACATTTGAAACATATCTTCCCTTGCAGAAAAAAGCTAACAGAGCGAGAGGGACCTTGTGGCTTAGAGGCAAATAACACTGCCTTGTATGCAATCAGCCCAGGTTCGAATCTCAGAAGGGTATAGCTGGCTGAAGACGACTAAGGAGTCAGAAATGCATCTCAGTTTCCCTTTAATTCTTTGTTAGTAAATTTTACACAAATATATGAATTGTCCGGTGTGACTACTGCCTGTTTGATAGCCTTCAAGATAGGCTGAAAACAGGAAATAAAGATTTGCCCCATGTTTGGGGCCTAGCAAGGTAATCTAAATAGTTAACATTTGAAACATATCTTCCCTTGCAGAAAAAAGCTAACAGAGCGAGAGGGACCTTGTGGCTTAGAGGCAAATAACACTGCCTTGTATGCAATCAGCCCAGGTTCGAATCTCAGAAGGGTATAGCTGGCTGAAGACGACTAAGGAGTCAGAAATGCATCTCAGTTTCCCTTTAATTCTTTGTTAGTAAATTTTACACAAATATATGAATTGTCCGGTGTGACTACTGCCTGTTTGATAGCCTTCAAGATAGGCTGAAAACAGGAAATAAAGATTTGCCCCATGTTTGGGGCCTAGCAAGGTAATCTAAATAGTTAACATTTGAAACATATCTTCCCTTGCAGAAAAAAGCTAACAGAGCGAGAGGGACCTTGTGGCTTAGAGGCAAATAACACTGCCTTGTATGCAATCAGCCCAGGTTCGAATCTCAGAAGGGTATAGCTGGCTGAAGACGACTAAGGAGTCAGAAATGCATCTCAGTTTCCCTTTAATTCTTTGTTAGTAAATTTTACACAAATATATGAATTGTCCGGTGTGACTACTGCCTGTTTGATAGCCTTCAAGATAGGCTGAAAACAGGAAATAAAGATTTGCCCCATGTTTGGGGCCTAGCAAGGTAATCTAAATAGTTAACATTTGAAACATATCTTCCCTTGCAGAAAAAAGCTAACAGAGCGAGAGGGACCTTGTGGCTTAGAGGCAAATAACACTGCCTTGTATGCAATCAGCCCAGGTTCGAATCTCAGAAGGGTATAGCTGGCTGAAGACGACTAAGGAGTCAGAAATGCATCTCAGTTTCCCTTTAATTCTTTGTTAGTAAATTTTACACAAATATATGAATTGTCCGGTGTGACTACTGCCTGTTTGATAGCCTTCAAGATAGGCTGAAAACAGGAAATAAAGATTTGCCCCATGTTTGGGGCCTAGCAAGGTAATCTAAATAGTTAACATTTGAAACATATCTTCCCTTGCAGAAAAAAGCTAACAGAGCGAGAGGGACCTTGTGGCTTAGAGGCAAATAACACTGCCTTGTATGCAATCAGCCCAGGTTCGAATCTCAGAAGGGTATAGCTGGCTGAAGACGACTAAGGAGTCAGAAATGCATCTCAGTTTCCCTTTAATTCTTTGTTAGTAAATTTTACACAAATATATGAATTGTCCGGTGTGACTACTGCCTGTTTGATAGCCTTCAAGATAGGCTGAAAACAGGAAATAAAGATTTGCCCCATGTTTGGGGCCTAGCAAGGTAATCTAAATAGTTAACATTTGAAACATATCTTCCCTTGCAGAAAAAAGCTAACAGAGCGAGAGGGACCTTGTGGCTTAGAGGCAAATAACACTGCCTTGTATGCAATCAGCCCAGGTTCGAATCTCAGAAGGGTATAGCTGGCTGAAGACGACTAAGGAGTCAGAAATGCATCTCAGTTTCCCTTTAATTCTTTGTTAGTAAATTTTACACAAATATATGAATTGTCCGGTGTGACTACTGCCTGTTTGATAGCCTTCAAGATAGGCTGAAAACAGGAAATAAAGATTTGCCCCATGTTTGGGGCCTAGCAAGGTAATCTAAATAGTTAACATTTGAAACATATCTTCCCTTGCAGAAAAAAGCTAACAGAGCGAGAGGGACCTTGTGGCTTAGAGGCAAATAACACTGCCTTGTATGCAATCAGCCCAGGTTCGAATCTCAGAAGGGTATAGCTGGCTGAAGACGACTAAGGAGTCAGAAATGCATCTCAGTTTCCCTTTAATTCTTTGTTAGTAAATTTTACACAAATATATGAATTGTCCGGTGTGACTACTGCCTGTTTGATAGCCTTCAAGATAGGCTGAAAACAGGAAATAAAGATTTGCCCCATGTTTGGGGCCTAGCAAGGTAATCTAAATAGTTAACATTTGAAACATATCTTCCCTTGCAGAAAAAAGCTAACAGAGCGAGAGGGACCTTGTGGCTTAGAGGCAAATAACACTGCCTTGTATGCAATCAGCCCAGGTTCGAATCTCAGAAGGGTATAGCTGGCTGAAGACGACTAAGGAGTCAGAAATGCATCTCAGTTTCCCTTTAATTCTTTGTTAGTAAATTTTACACAAATATATGAATTGTCCGGTGTGACTACTGCCTGTTTGATAGCCTTCAAGATAGGCTGAAAACAGGAAATAAAGATTTGCCCCATGTTTGGGGCCTAGCAAGGTAATCTAAATAGTTAACATTTGAAACATATCTTCCCTTGCAGAAAAAAGCTAACAGAGCGAGAGGGACCTTGTGGCTTAGAGGCAAATAACACTGCCTTGTATGCAATCAGCCCAGGTTCGAATCTCAGAAGGGTATAGCTGGCTGAAGACGACTAAGGAGTCAGAAATGCATCTCAGTTTCCCTTTAATTCTTTGTTAGTAAATTTTACACAAATATATGAATTGTCCGGTGTGACTACTGCCTGTTTGATAGCCTTCAAGATAGGCTGAAAACAGGAAATAAAGATTTGCCCCATGTTTGGGGCCTAGCAAGGTAATCTAAATAGTTAACATTTGAAACATATCTTCCCTTGCAGAAAAAAAGCTAACAGAGCGAGAGGGACCTTGTGGCTTAGAGGCAAATAACACTGCCTTGTATGCAATCAGCCCAGGTTCGAATCTCAGAAGGGTATAGCTGGCTGAAGACGACTAAGGAGTCAGAAATGCATCTCAGTTTCCCTTTAATTCTTTGTTAGTAAATTTTACACAAATATATATATATATATATATATATATATATATATATATATATATATATATATATATAATAAATAAATAAATTTGTTGAGACCACAGATTCTAACGTTCTAACGTTCATAGCAAGTGGTCATGTGGAAATATTGGTAGATATGATCTCAATATATTTGAAGAGTAACATCAAATTACAATATCAAATAAGCCCTCATAGATAATAGCCCTCTTTTATCCGGCGTTCTGTTTTCTAAATTGATGAATCAGTGGCTCTTGAAATCCAGTATCAACTTGAACTTATTACAATCAAAGATCTACTTAAAAAAGAACTCTAATGTATAATGCTAAGCAGGACTATCCTTTAAAAGAAAAAGAAATGCTAAATGAATAGATCATAAAAGATTGGATTTTTCATAATTTGTCAACAGAATAGGTCTCATGTAGAAATAGCAGTTGAGCAAAATTTCATGATATTGAATAATAATAATAATAATAAATAATAAATAATAAATCCATACATTCTCTCTGATCTACCTGGGTATATGGTAATGAGCAGCTATATTATTAACTCATTTTGAAGCCATGTACAGAATGGGCAACAAAGTAGCACATGGTCTATTATTTCTTTTCTTTTCAATCTATCCTGTCAATCTACTTTTCAGAGGTTGTCATATTTTCCATTAAGTAACATACTTTATAGCACTGTTTCTGAACCTGTGGTTGGGGGGCACCTGGTGGCCATGATGTCATCACAAGGCCTCTGCTAATATTTGTTGCAATGGCTACAAAATGTAGTTAAAGGGGGGGGGAGGTCCATGCTTTATAGGACAAAGGAAGTAAATGGAGACATCATTTAAGTAGGGTGGGAAATAGAGCCAGTGCCATTTTTAATAGCTAATTGACTGCTTGTTTTCCATGTATTGTTTTCATTACTTGTTGCTTCTACAAGGTGCTTTTATCACCACCTCACATGGACTCAAAACATGTCGATATTCTTCCAATCAATTAGCAGATGTGTATGGAATGAAAGTTTTGATCCAAAACATTGTTTTTAGATGATGGAAGGAAATTTGAAAACTCTGTTGGTGTCATTGGTCAAAAGGGTCCTTTCATACAATAAATTCCATACATTTGTAATTCTGCCAATGAACTCTTGACAGATATCTTGTTCTTGAAAGTTCAACTTTAAGAATGTATATTCAGAGACTTCCTGCCTGCTTTAGCACTGGGAGAGAATCTACTACTAGTTTCGGCAATTGAGATAAGTTGTTTATAGAAACAGTCAAAACTACTTAGTATTTGCTTGGGTTCAATTTGGAAGTTCAAAGAAGCTGTGCTGCTGCCACTAAAAATGACATATTTATTTATGTGACTAATGTATATGTTTTCTATTCCCAAAGGCCATGGATGGCTTATTAAAAATAAAGAACTGCTACTTCTGAAGTGGGAAACATTTGGAGAAATAATCCTCCCTTTAGCGAAATTCAGAATGACAGCTGTAAAAAAATTTCTGCTAACCAAATAATTTAACAAAGTCATTTGTTTACTGTTGTAACCTAAGTCCACATGATGAGCTACTGGTTTACATAATGTACTATGTACTAATCAAGGGACAAGAAAATCCTTAGACCAAGCATTTTCATTAAAGTATTATATGATTTGCAATGCCTAATTTACAAGCAGACAACAACAGGCAAAATGAATTGATTAAGAAGAGCAGCTTCAGCCTCTGGAATGACCTGTTATCCAGACTATTAAAACTTGGTCATTCCTTCCACATCTGCCTATGCAAGCAAATCCATTTTAATTCTTCTTATTATCACACTTACTTGAATTATTACAATTCATACTGTGTCATCTCTATTGTGTCTTTAAAAAACTTGATGTATGAATTAGGCATAGCTAAATAATGTAAAAAAAATATTAAGCCTAGCTCAAGGTAGAATAAAGTTGTAGAGGTGTGTTAAAGCATTAGAAGGCAACTTGCAGAACTGCATTATTAGTGTCCTCTCTACCAAGAATCTACACTCTACACATTCCATCTTTGCACAGCACGTAGAAGAAGAGTGACAACAAGGACTGGGTGTATATTCATATATCATGGCTGGCTGGCCCACTATTATTCTGCCTGAATGTCCCTTGGGAACTGTTTTATAGCCTTCCAGATACACTCAAATCTTGCCAGTCATAGCGCAGAACACAAGCAGGTATCTATCAACTTGTCCTCAGCAATGGACAAGTTGTTTCTCTGAAAGACACCGATACACCCTTGCCATTTATCTCTCCCACTGCAGAGAGCTAGAGAATTTGGGAGATCCATTCAATGCATTTATGGTCATCTAAATTCAACAAGTCCAGAATTAAAGTTACTTGAAGATATTCTGCCACCTCTTAAATTAAAAGTGTGAACAGGACCACAGTTATCTTTCAGTTTACTGCCAGATTTTACAGTGTAGTTCCTGACTTAAAGTACTCAATCAGTATTTAAAAATATATTTTAAGACAAGGTATATTAAAATCCACTAATTAATAGGAAATATTTATTTTGTAGAAAATAAAAAAAGTCCCACATAAGTTTGGTCTTAACAAGATGCCATTTAAAAAAAAATGCATATGATGCATAGAAGAGGATGGCCATTGAAAACTGACATAGACAGAAATAGACTGTTCTGTCACCCTTAACCCAGTATTATTTAGGATATGACATAAAGTATAATTCATTATTACATAATCGGCCTCTGCCAACCTGGATTTAATGTTTCGGAATGAATATTGTGCTAAGTTATTTAAAATAAATTCATTAGAGCTAAGCCAGTTTAAATGTGTATATTCCCACAGTTCAGGAGATATTGTGACAACTCAGCAAACTGTTGACCTTAAAACCATGGAATCCTAATTAAAGTGGCACCATAGCAGCTAGAAAGTGCATTACTAGAAGTGAAATGAATCAATGCCAACTTATAAGAGACAGGACATGTAATTATCAGTATATATAAATGCTAACTTTTTCCTTCTTTTCCCAACTAAGAAAAGAATTCTCTCTCACTTTGTGTGTGTGCATACACACACAAAATTATCTATCATCTATCTGTCTGTCTGTCTGTCTGTCTGTCTGTCTATCTATCTATCTATCACATTTCTAAACTGCCCATATCTCTCAAAGAGGAAGACATATATTATACTGTGCATATCTAGAAAGTAACATGCATATACATGGATAATAGCAATAGCTCTTAGACTTGTATACTGCTTCACAGTGTTTCACAGCCCTCTCTAAATGGTTTACAGAGTCAGCATATTGTCCCCAATAATCTGGGTCCTCATTTTACCGACCTCAGAAGGATGGAAGGCTGAGTCAACCTTAAGGCAGTGAGGATTGAACCTGTGGGAATGAAGGAAACCTATTTTTTTTTCATTCTCATTCCTTTTTATCTAAGAACCTAGCCTAAAGCAAACCAAAGAAGAATTTATTCCAGCTCTATATCTGCAAATGGGAAATCCACAAGCCTCCTTAGTAGAGGCAAGCTGTGGACTTCCAAAACAATAAAGCTGATAAATATATTGAGACAACATATATCCAGAATGAAAGAGAATGAAGAAGCCTTACTTACTTATAATTTGTTGTGTGCGTCATGCCTCAGATTCACTCGAGATCTGTTATGTTTTATGCAATGGTAGCATAAGCAAGGAAAATGGTATCTTCCACTGAGAACACTTGGTTGAACACAGACTTTTCTTCAAGATTTATTCTCCCTTTGGTATTAATATGAATTTTTAGAGGCATTTTTTTAACATAGAAAATCTCTGGTTCAGTTTCTACTGTATTTAGCTAGAAATGAAAACTATATTCACATGAATTCCACCATTCAGTGTATTAAATACATAAATGAACATTCTGAGTTGGTATGAAATAGCTTTATATGTGGCAACAGGCCCGCAGGATTATCCCTTTAAAATAGTCTTCATTAGCCTGGGCACTTCCAGTTTTAATTCCAGAATTTTCTATCCAGTACTGATAGCAATCCTGGAAGAGGTAAACTATTCACTTTTTTGACGGTATATCTAGGCTAGGAAAAAAGTTCCTCTAATAAAGCACTTATTCTCAGTTAGATGCTTATGGATCTTTGAGAAATGCTATCAATCAAAAGAGAAAAGCCTAAATTATGGGGAATAAAGATTTATAGAAAACAATTTTAGCTACTGCTATGATAAACTAAGTCACTGAACTGCAAAAATGCAAGCAAGACTATTAGTTTTTCTTAAGAAAAACATGTGTTTTTTTTCATCTTCTACCCTCGCTCCCTTTACGGTCTTAGTTCCACAAAAAGGAAACAACTAACAATATTGCAAAAATCTGCTCACTCAGAAAAACACATAAATCAAACCATTGTTAATATGACTTACAAGAGGGGACAAGGTACAGCCCATTAGTAACTCCATCCCAGGAGATAACAAAGATGGCCTTTGAAAAGAGATTTTATGGCACCACCGGATATAAAGAGAGAGACTCTCTCTCATTTGACATTACTGTATTATGTCTTCCTCTTTCAAACCAATAACCCAGATGGTAAACACCTCATTCTAATGCAGAATTCCTTATGGTTCATTAAACCTGAGGGAGGGAAAAGAAACGAAAGCTGAGAAAATTAAGTGACATGGATATAAATATTCTTTGAGCAAACAATGGATTCTCTTGTTTAAATATTGCCTTCTTGCAGCTGCCAGGAAATGTGCAACTAATTCAAGGACATGAATGTAATAACAAAAGTAGAGACTTCATGAGCCCAATCTCCTGAGCATTAACTTCTTAGGTTGTGATCCACTTGGGAATACCACTATGTCCCACCCAAATCCCACCCCCATGCATTCATTCCATCAATCTCTTTTCTTTGCTATCACTTCACATTATCATGGCCTGATGAAACTATGCAATTTATTTATCATTATTGGTATACGGAAAGTGATGTGTTTGCTGTCATGGTTCTGAAAGATGAAACCAATTAAAAGAACTTCAAGGCAAAAATTTCTTCCTTAAAGAACATTTTATTCAGGAAAGAAAGTATCGGCACTTACATAGTTGAACCCAAGACTAAAGTTCCCTCCCCACTGCTATAAAGTAACAAGTTGCAATTCCCACCCCAGAAAGGCTGTCATAAATCACATTCGCCAATTATTCCAAAAGGCGGGCTCTCCTCGCAACTTTTCAACCTGCCAAAACTTTTTCTAACATTGACCTTGATTCTCAAACAGTTGCAATTGTTACGGCTAACTGAAAAAGCTCAAGCATTCCCCCTTTTCCATCTGATAATACCAAACAACAGAAAAAACCCCACAATGAAAGCAAAAGGTAAAATGGCTAGAGTTTCTCAGTTGTCAGAAGGCTGACATCTGCCCTTCTTCTGTTTAATTGCATCAACATTATTGAGCAATGGTACAGTGGTACCTCAGTATTCATCATTAATTGTTGAGGGAGACAAGATAAGTACCAAAAACAATGAGCATCAAACAAATTTTTCCCTTAAGGAATAATGTAATGAGTCACAAGGCACTTGACATCGACAAGTTCTACCTTGTGCACTGAGTACTAAACAAACGATGAGTACTGGGACAACATTTTCATGTCACAATGCATTGAGTACCAAATTCGATAAGTTTCAAAACAGTTGAGTGCCACTTACAGAGTTTGAAATACAATGTTTTTGAAAATTTACTTCCTTTCTCAGGAGATAATCAGAGTACTTTAATTTCTCTTTCTTTGAATTTCAGTTGCAGACTCCTGACATTGTTATGTTTGTTTCTCTTAAGATTTAACTGAAGTAGTTAAAGAATTAGTTAAGGAAGGAACAAAAGCAAACAAATACATTCCATAACTCTTGTCTAGAGGGAATCGTGGATGCCTTATGCATACACCTGTAGAAATGAAAGTGGCCACTGAGTAATAGTACTTCATCTTGTGATTTGTTTCCATTATGTTCCAATAGCGTTTGTTTTGCATCTTGGGATAATCTCCAGATAAGGTAAGAATATTGGTTTATCCTCGATATTCTCAAGGTGCAAGGAATTATTTCAAGAAATGTCACACTGGAAATTTCTTGCTTGGTAATGTTCTTTTGCAGACATCTCTGATAGTGTTATGGTAATATTGTGCACATATAAAATCACAGCTGCCAATTCTTTATCTTGTCTTGGCCTTCACACGCATCAAGCTCCCAAGGAGCTAGCTAGGATATCATAATATGTTGGGGTAATATATGTGTGGATCCAATCAGTGTGGCTTTTTTTGCAATTGACTTTTCCATCAGGATGGAAAGTTTGTCAATTATTATTTGTTGTAGCACATTTATTGATGTATGTATCGACTCGTGTCCATAGATAAACTATCACAAAATTAAAGTTGAAATAATAAATTATGTGATTATAATGTTATTATGTTTGGTTGCAATCAGTCAAATGTATAGTTTACTATTTCACCATTATGAATAACAGTAGCTGCAAAACAAAAATATTGTCACCGTTAATGTTGTACAAAATTTCAGTGTGAAAAGGATGTTACTGAAATCCTTCTTTGCATCAAATGTCTAAATCAATTTGACAGGCTGAATCAATACTCCTGAATCAACTTGACAATTTATCTTTTGTGTATTCCCACATATTTTTTATCAGATCTGATGATCTGAATCAAATGAGTGATTGATGCACCACTAATTGCCATGAAAGGGATCTTAATTGCAAATGTCTGGCTTCCCCCTCCCCCCCAGTTTTATCAGTAGATTGATTAACAATATGTGTGGAGTTTTGCATACTGGCCATTTTATATAGTTAGTCTGTAGCATGCTTATTGAATGTGTGTTTATGTGGAGAAAACCAGGGGGGGGGGGAAACCTGAATTACAAATAAATGATAGACTCTAAAATTTGGAAACAATAAGAAAAAAAAATAAAAAACCAGTGAATCCTGAAGTTTTTCTTTCTTGAAAAGTTTAAATGAATTTATTCTCAAGCATAGTATTTTGTCCCTTCAGTTATTTTCTCAAGAAGGTTAAATGAGAGAACAATAATAATCTTTGAGATTATTGCTAAGGACATGAGAAAACTTTTCTTCTCTATTATTTATTACAGTTATTTGCACTTCACCAAAAAGTGGTATTGCATCTTTAGTGCATTTATCTACAGCAGACATGTCAAACACAAGGCCTGGGGGCTGGATCCGGCCCGCGAAGTGGTTTCATGTGGCCCGCAAAGCCATCCTGGAAACAGTGAGGGAACGGCCCCCACTGCCTTGGCCCTGGCCCAGAGACCCTCCTTCTGCCAGAGACCCCCAGAGGCACCCTTGATGCGAATCATGTAGAGCTGGCCATGCCCACCCAGTAGGCCATATGCACTCTAGCCACGCCCACCCAATAGGCCACACCCACCCTGGCCATACCCACCCGGCCCCCTGAGGGCAACCACAATGCTGATGCGGCCCTCAATGAAATTGAGTTTGACACCCCTGATCTACAGTATGGTATGTTCAGATATAAATGATAGAAAGGTAGAATTTTCTGAATTGCCTGGCTAATCCAAACATAATTGTGCATTGTTCCATGCTGAAAATGCCAACCACATGTTGTCTTGCAAGTTGCCAGATTGTTCCTTTATTTTTTTTAAAGTGAGACTTGCCCATTCAGTTTGATAAATGTGTTTCTAAGCTATTCATAGAAATAAAAAGGTAGACAGCAGCTGCTGAATGAACTATATCCACAAATTAATTAGACTACAAATAGGAAAATCAGCAGTGAAATAAAGTAGAGTTAAGCTTAGTTATCTTGGAGAAAATCTAGGAGTCCAAAAACAACTTGATGGCATGCAATAAGAAAATCTAGGTAAGCATGACAATCTCCTATTGACCAATACTGGTCAAAAGGGTAGTCTTTGGTAGCCATACAAATAATGCACACCTTGACCACAAGGCCCCAAAGAGGTTTCTTCGTTCCAACTGTAACAAGCTCCAATAATATGAATATGACATAATATCATGGTGCCAACGGTCCAATGATGCAACATGTAAGTTGTGTCACTTACATCATGTCATCTGAGGCCACGACCATGTCATCTGTATGACAATATCATGGTGCACATACATGTATTAATGTTTATCCTGCTTGTTGTTGGACAAAGGTCTCCATCATTCCATTTCATTCTCTTTTAAAAGAAAACCAGCAGTCTCTTTTAAAAGAAAACCAGCATTAAGGGAAGTTCTCTAATGCATCTCTCAATCACCAAGAAGCCTCTCTAGCTGTTTCTGCCTGTTCTCACTCTGTGCTAGTTTTCTTATTACTTATTGCTTCTAATGGAAAGTCAGGAAGCCAGTGTAGTGCTATGTGAAAATGACCTTGGGAGACTGGAGGATGGGATGCAGACTGGACAATTGATGTACAAAAGGAATCTCAGGGTGGGCATGGCAAATATTTCAGAAGTGACCCTCCCTGGTTTTCTGAAGAGTAAAAAGAGAAGAGAAAAGAAATATTTTCAGTCTTGCAACATTCTGTTAGTGTAGCCTTACAATAAAGATAATGCTATTATTCCCAGTTGTTCTTCTGTGGCTAACTATCAGGGAGACTAAATTGCTGGGAAGGTGGATTAACATTGAAAAGTAGGACCACCAGAGTCCTTTCAGCCATTTCAATTACATTTAATGAAAATAGTCTAAGCCTATAGAGATTGGGAGGTGGGGTGGGCAGAGAAAGAGACCCTTTTCTTTAGGTACAAATATCACTCATGCTTCAGGAACCCCCAAAATGTAGAATTTCACTGCTTTGCTCATTGATCCCTCTTTCTGCAATACAGTTATCTGTGCAAAAAGCAACACTAGGTTTTGCCTTAGGATTGCAATCTCAAACTGCATAAATGCAAAATTCTGTAAATTAATGAGGCCAAGCTACAAGGACAAGCTCACCATTTTAGCCTGCATTATAAAGTGACTTGTAAAGCAGAACTCTCCTAGCTAGATCTACTTTCTATAGCACCCTACAGCACCAACTCTGAGACAAACAAAATTAAATAAAAACAAGAGAGAAAAACAATTAGGTTTTGCCCTGTGGTGCATTTCCCCTGTGAATCTTAAAGCATTTGGAGATGATAATGAATAAAAACCCCATCCTCTATTGATAGTTACTGCTTGATGCAATAGACATGTCAAGCAAAGCTAAAAGAAGGGGGAGGGAATGGGGGAGGGAATGGGGGAGGGAATGGCATCTCTCTCTCTCTCTCTCTTTGTGTACACCACACACACACACACACACACACACACACACACACACACAGTGTGTGGTGGTCTAGAGATGGAGCTCTTACCTCACAACCAGGAGTCTGTGAGTTTGATCCTAGGTAGTGGCAGCTATTTCTCTCTCTGGATGCAATAAGTAATTGTCTGCTGTGAACTCCATATAGGCAGCAGAAAGGGCAGCTGGCCAGTAAATGCTCAAGCTCGACTCAGTCACCCCAATTCCACCCTGATGCAAGGGATTACAGGATCACTAAAATTATATATAAATGTAAACATAAACATAGGTGGGCAGTTCAAAAATGTAAAAAAATAAACAAATTGTAATGCATGGATGATTTCTTAAGCCACAGTTTCCCTGTGCTTTCACTACCTACATGGAAATCATCTTGAAATCAGGCAAATTATGCTAAATTGAAGCATTCCATTTTCCTACATGGAGCAGCCTCAAATGTACTCAGAATTGTTCTCTAGTGTTTGAATCCATATTCTCCTTAGGGTACTAGATATTTGTCATCTTGCTAGGGAAAAAAACAACAACTGAAAAGCCTTGCATCATTGTTTATTGATCTTTCAGGGGGAAAAAATGAACTTGCCCTCCTAGCTAGTTCTACTAACAGAATAGCCAGTGTCATGCTTTGGTATAATTCATAAAGAACAATCCACCTTCCCACCCACGACCACTGCTAGAATTAAGCTGTTATAATAGACCTTTAGAACTATAAGGAAAATTTCATAAACAGATTTCATGTACAAAGAAAGTCCGTATAGAGTGGAATTGGGGGATTTATTTGCAGAGTGCTGTTCTAAGAGTTGTATGAAAGAGAATGAAACAGAATCTTGAGACTGAAGTTAATACCTTTCCTATTCTGTAGTTCAAAAATGTATGTGGGTGACATTGTGCTTCTTGCCATTGATGTGCTGTGATACACTCAGTTTGGAAAGCATTCGCTGTTCATTCACCATGTGGATTCTGCTCTCTCTCTCTCTCTCTCTCTCTCTGTGTGTGTGTGTATGTATGTGTGTGCAGAGAGAGAGAAAGAGAGAAAGAGAGAGGGAGAGAAAGGGAGAGAGGGAGAGTTGTTCTATGCTCTAGCTGATGCCAGCTTTGATGGTGAAATGACAACTAGAGGTGACTTAAATGTAAATGGAACCCAAAGAAAGACAAGAATTGCTCTTTGGTTCTTACGTGAATCCCCCATTTAATGTGCATGGATGGGAAGGAAGGAAGGAAGGAAGGAAGGAAGGAAGGAAGGAAGGAAGGAAGGAAGGAAGGAAGGAAGGAAGGAAGGAAACACACTCTGGAGGAGTGTTTCCAAATCTTGGCAACTTGAAGATCTGTGTGGACCTCAACTCCCAGAATTCCCAAACCAGCATGGTTATATATCTTGCTACTTTGGAGTAGATCAGTTACTTGAAAACAAACAGAACATGCAGATGACCTTTCACTATCAATAGTGTTATCAAGTAAATTTTAGTTTCCTGATTAGGAATAGGTACGTATATGTTATCTAGAACCCTAAAACTCTTTAAAAAGAAAAGAACCATGGGAAGCATTAAGACCAATTCTTTGTTTAGTGTTAAGAATCTAACTGAAGCAGGCAAGATATTTCTGAGGACTGAAAACTAAGCAAAATAGCATGCACGGCTTTGTGCATTCTCACAGAAATTCAATAGATACAACTATCCCCATGTGAAAACATCAATATCTCCTTGTGAAGTAGCAGTTAAAAGTGGAGAAACTGTTGGGGGTGGGATAGGAGTGGAGGGTATCAACCTTAATTTGGAAGACTACCATGGAAATATACAGACTTTTAAGCCCTGGCTTTTAAAAAAAGTAATAAAAAGTTTCAGTTGGTAGATAATTGATGTAGGGAACATTGATTTATGAGTTAATATGTGTCTTCTGGCATTTGAGAGTATATATGCATCTACGTTTTCTTACACATTGATTTTTATGATTTTACTTTCTTGGAGGGGCTTCAGCTAAAAAAAGTAATTTGAAATTGCAGCCAGGGCTTGTGGGTTGAATTAAAGAACTGTTAGCGTGATTCCTCCCAAAACAGAACATTGTATTTCCTTTATTAAATTTCCAACATGGTACAAAATGAGAAGTGACTGCTTTACAAGAATTGATCACTAGTATTTAAATATGATTTTGCAGCTGCCAGGTTCACCAATTCAATGGTACAACAAGATTAAATTACGAGGAAAACAGAGTAAGTGGCTTCTGCAGAAATACAGCCTCTGAAATCAATTAAACCTACGGTGATCATACATCCTTTATTATAAAGGACAGCCTTTTATTTCACAAAGCTGCTCTTTAAACTCATTTATTTCTCAAAAACTGACTGGTTCTTTCTTTTAGTTATTAAACTTTTACTTACCAATAGTAGCACTGGGTGCCCAGCTTTTCACATTGCTCAAGAAAATCTCTTTAAAGGGTGACAGATTCTAGAGTTAGAAAGAGAAATGGTCACCTCAAAATGTCTCAGATTAACAAAAATTGGTCCGGTTGCCACAATTCAACCTTTAGACCCCTTTGGCCTGGGTTATTGAGTCTTCATTGACATTTTGGGTAGAAACCCCTGAAGTTGGTGTGGCAAGAGTTGATATATTCCGATGACTCTCTAACTCTCTGCCTAACTAATTTTGCTTTGACTGATGAAGTTGCTTGGATGAGCAAGAAAATGTCTCAGATTAGCAAAAATTGGTCCAGTTACCATGATTCAACCTTTTGATATCTTTGGCCTGGTCCTCTCGTTTGTCTCAAAGTTTTACCCAAACTGGCAGGTTCTAAGCTTCCTTTTGCTTCTTTATCCCCCACCCCACCCCCACTCACCTGGTATATATATATATATATATATATATATATATATATATATATATATATATATATATATATATATATATATATATATATATATATATATATATATATATATATATATATATATATATATATATATATATATATATATATATATATATATATATATATATATATATATATATATATATAACATGCATCCATCAATATAAATAGATCCTCACCTGTCTAGCTGTTTCTACACTAAGTGAGCAATTTATTTGGATGAATTATAAGAAATTATCCTCACACATAGAGTAGGATGGATATAAGCTTGAAAAGGGAAATGTGGGGAAAAACAAGACAGACTTATCAGGCTAGAAAAGAGATAGCTCAGAGGGTGAAAAAAGTCAAAATGGATGCAGGAACACTGTGCTCAAAGCCCAATCTCCTTTTTTGAGTGACCCACTGTATGACACACATAAAGAAGAACATGGCTTCCATCTCACAATCACAGCTGTTGTTTTGACACTTTTTGCTCACCTATGTATTTGGACTTAAATCAGGTCTTAAATCTGTGAATCCTCCACTACATATTTTGCTGTTATAATGTGGATGAAAGAAGATTTAAGTAGATAGTTCAGAATTGTTCTGAGTTTTGCAGTTAAGAAGAATATAACTCCAAGACTGGTTTGTATTTTGAGAGGCCTTCCCATATTTATTTCATAACATTATGTTAAACAACTTTGAATTAATTCCTTTGGCAATGTTACTTCCTTTGTGACGATTTGTGTGTGTGTGTACATTGCAACCATCTGGTAAGAAAAATGGTTTTAACTTTCTACTCATGTGGGCTTATTTTAGCAATTATACCAGCTTTGGTCACATCCTGGAATAACAATAATAACAAGCTCATTTTTGGCCTCAGCTTGAGAGTTATTACTCAAACCTATTGAAACCTTGAAAGGGCAGATAGATGTTACATTTGTATTGTTTTGGTTCAGAATGCTCAGATTAAGAAATGTCTGTTAATGGATTTGTGCTCATCAGTCAGAGGAAATAAAGTATTTCACAAAGTTACATTAACAATCAGATTATGTCAGCAAAAGTCTCAATCAGGAAAAAAAAGCATATGTTACAAATATGGTATATCAATTAGAGTAGGTTAGGATACCGACAGACACAGTATAGAAACATAGGAAAATATGTTTATTTTGCAATAACTGTGAATTTTCGGGGCAGTTTTAAAAGTAATTTGCTGAGAATTTAGAAGGAATTGTCAGTCTTCCCAGCTAGACTGTGGAGAAAACAGGACCAGATGAGGTAATTCAATTTTATTGTCAGGCTACATTAACAAAATCTTGCAACTTTGAAAGCGCAAACCTACCACATCCTAAAGGACTTAAAGCCTCTTTCTCTATCTATTATGCAGCTGCTCTTTATGCAGTCTCTTATCTGACTGTTCCCTAGGCAGAATCTCATGTCCCTGTCATAGCGTTACAAGAACTGGATTATTTTAGGCAGTTAGGACCTGGAAAAGCCATAAAGGAACCTGCACACTGCTAATGACAGTATATTTCCCTCTGCCATTAAATAAAACCTTTGTGAATTTAATGGGGAGTCTGTAGAAAAAGTAGATGAGTCTCTATGGATGTACGTGCGTAAGATAACTGAAAGGTTGAGAGGAGAACTTGCTACTGATCCTTCCTACATTTTGATTTCTTTTTTACAACCGAACATCAATTGTATTCACAGGGACATGACAATGGGGATGAAAACTTTACGGTGAACCAAATCATTAACACACTAAAGCAGCTGCTGCTGTAATATTCACTACTGCAGATTTTATAAACCAAAACCCCAGGAAATGGAAAGTTCCATATAGTTTTTACTGTATAAGAGCATTGGGATGGCTGACTACCTAAGCTTCACTTCTCTGCTGGCGTTCTCTAGAACTGTTTCCTTCCTTCTATGCACCCATTCACAGAATAGTTAGGCTCCTACTGGCGTTACATCTTCATCTATGATTCCAGCTGAATCTTTTGTAGCAGCTGTGATCATGGAAATGGTTGCCATCATATATTCCAAGTCTCACATGGGGCATTGTTAAAACATTTGCAAGAGCTGGAACATCTGTCCATTGGCTCAGTTGGAGTCCTATTTGTCATGCTTTCCTGAAGGCTTAGGATGGATTTCTACCATTAAAATATAACACAGCAAATAACATAGAGATGACCAGCTGAATTAAATTCACCCAACCGATTAATTCTGGCTGCAGAATCTCAATCCACTCTTTTAGAGCAGCTTTGGGAAAATACATAGGGTCAGGACAGTGGTGAACGTGGATTAAATAGCCGAACAAAACATAAAACAAAAACTACAAGTAATTAGTAACTGCTTTGTTTTGTTTGTGCTTCGCCATTTGATGTTGGTAACGATAAACAAAAACAGTGACCAGAACTAACTGTAAATATGTTCATGGATGTCTGAAGACAGGAAACAGTTCATGAATAAGACTGTTCCCACATATGTTTCCCTCTGAATGTTTTTTTCCCATAATAGATTTCATTAGTTGAATGTGTGGAAAATTATTACAAGCACAAAAATTAGAGAAGCTTGTGGACATATGTAGACTTAAATTGAAGGTGATTTATCTCCTTTTAAAGAACAATAACAACACAGAGAGCAGATCCTGCTGTTAAGATTTGGCTTCAGCCACTTATTTATTTATTTAGCGTATGGCTGGTCACACAGAGAATTAAAAGCACTTCATATTTACAAGTTAGAACAGTTAAAACATTTTTTTTAAAAAAAGAAGCAATTATAAAACCTAAGAGGAAAGCAGAAATAACATTTCAGAGTTTAATGTCGAGTTTGGAGAGCCAGTCAGTAGCTGCCGTTGTTACGCAGAGGAAGTCCTTAAAATCTCCTGGGTATCTTCTATTAGTGCATTCCCTCACTATATGTTGGATAGTCTGTCGGGGAGCCCCGCAATCACATTGTGCTGAAGGTGTCTTTCCCCATTTATACAGAGAATCGGCACACACCCCATGAGTCATTCTAATTCTATTGTATGTCACCCATATGTGTTGGGGTAGATTAAATCCTGGAGGTATACTATTAGGATTAATATGCTCAGAAATATCTTGGGAGGTATAGCTACTCCATGCTTCCATCCACTTTTGTATAGTGCTCTGATGTTCGGCCAGCAGCTTAAGCGCTGTGAGGAGTGGTGGATTTCTTGACTTTAATCGACATCTTAAGAGATCAGAGGTATAGGTATGAATGGGTAGAGAGGAGTTTAGCAGGATCTTACTATACTCCCGAATGAGAGTTTCTTGTCATCGTAAGTGCAGGAGAAGTATGTGGCTAAGAACTGGTAGCCAGTGAACAGGTGTAGATTTTATGCACCCAGTAATTAATCTCATTGTATGGTTGAGTTAAACATCAACAAGTCTTGTATGTGAGCTGTTTATCCATACAGGTGCGCAGTATTCCACTACAGAGTAGCAAAGCCCAAGGGCTGCGCATCGAAGAGTTGGAGCTGAAGCTCCCCAAGTTGTTCCGCATAGTTTTTGCAGAATGTTGTTTCTGCTGTTAACCTTGGCAGCCATATTCTGAATATGTTTTTTTAAAAGACAGGGTCCTGTCTAAGGTGACGCCCAGATATTTTGGAGTTGCCTCATATGGGAGCAATTTGTTATTTAGGTATATATTGAGTTCTCTTTTTGCCAGTTTATTATTAAGGTGGAAACATGATGTGACTGTCTTACTTACGCTTGGGATTAACCTCCATTGGTAGAAGTACGTGCTCAGAGTTGTACGGTCGGCTTCTAAGTACACCTTCTGTAACTTCGATGTCCTTGTGGCTATATGCTAATGTCATCAGCATAAGAGAACTTTGTTGATAGTGTGGGTGGTATATTGGAAATATATAAGATGAATAAGGATGGGGCCAATACAGCCACTAAATAATACCAATGAAAGGAGGATCTTTAGACATCATTTCTTAATCCAGTTTCTCAGCTGGATTTCCAACTATCCTTGTTTTTGCCAGCTGCCTTTGACTTTCCTGTTCCTTGTGTTATTGTCCTCTGCACACCACTATATTCCTGTGTGTGTTTTCCCCCTCTCCTTCTAATAGCACTACAGAGGAAGGACTTGGATTTATAGCTAAATCTCAATACTTGAGAAGTCTTGCAGGAAAATTAGCACATTGTGTGAACTCCAAAATTAGTATTGTATTGTCATGTGATGGGATCCTTCACCACTAACCCAGAAGAGGTTGGCTGCCTGCATGAAACAAGTATGCTGAAAACCTGAAGATAAAAGCGCTTTCAGAAATGATCCTGATTCATAATCATGCCCCATTCTTTATGACAGAAAAGGTGATAGGGAGAAATGGAGAATAGCAACTGATATGGGAGTTGCCACTCTTGACTACCAGTAAGACATCAAAGTAGACACAACAATGCAGTTGTGTGAAGTACTAGTTACCTTATCTACCCCTAGCAATGTCCTTGATAGAATGGAAGGTCAGTAATTTTGCCAGCAGCTCTTGGGTCAAATGTGATAGAAATCCATTATTTTGCCACCTGAAGATACTACAGTAGGAATCATTTTTTTTTAAAGTGCTATTTCTGAGCCTCCTTTCCTCTAAATCAATTCTTGGAAAAAGAACAAATATTTTTCGGTGCAAGGATTATACATGTCATCTCTTAAAATAACAGTTTTTTAAGAAAATTAACAGAACTGTTTCTATTCTCATCAGAATTATGGCACAGTCACATCAGCTGCTCATATGCAAAAAAAAAGCTGCATGAGTAATGAAAGAAATCTGATTTAAAGGTGGGGGGAACAATGAATTATGTTTCCCTACTGGAATATACTGTTTACTGTTCCTGATGTTGTAGAACAGGGGTGTCAAACTGCCGGCCCATGGGCCGGATGTGTCATGAGGAAACCACACCTACCCCATTGCCGGCAATGGGGGAAAAGCTCCGATATGTCGCACGACATCACATGACATCACGAGTTTGACATGTCTGTTGTAGAACTACATTCTTATAACATCCCTCAGTATTGATTATGTTGGCTGGAGCTGCGAGGAATTAGATTTCAACAACATCTGGAGGGTCACGGTGTATAAATAACATGGGTAGTCTTCAACTTACGGCTGGTTGCTTAGGGACCATTTGAAATTATCCCCAGAACTACCTATTACTTGGATTCAAAGTTACGATGGCCAGTCCCCTTCCCCTGCAGTCACGTGACTGCATTTAAAGCACACAGAAACCAGTCCACAGTTACAACCATTTACAGCATCTTGTGCTCATGTTTTTTTGCCAGAAACTGGCATTTACTTCTTGTTTCCTGCAAAAAAAACAACACCAAAAAAACCCCCACTCATTGGAGGGTTTGGATCTGCTTTTGTGTTTGCTATACAACCATTGCAAAAAAAAAAGACCATAAAATTGAGCATGGCCACATGGTGACTATCCTATAATAAATAAATAAATAAATAAATAAATAAATAAATAAATAAATAAATAAATAAATAAATAAATAAATAAACCTTTATTGTCAAAGTACAACATGTGTACATTGAGATTAGCTGAGCCTCCCCCCCCGCTCTCTCTCCCCAACACACAGTGACAACAAACCCTCCATCCCACCACACCATGTGGACCAACTACACCACACACCGGCCTCCCAAGTCAATTCTGCCTAAGATTATGTCCCATTTAAAAGCCTAACAGTCCAGCAAGACTTACGACCACAGGCTCAGTTATGGTGGTATGTCAAGGACATCTTGTAAGTCTTACCGTAGCTGTCTGTTTGCATGAAATTCAGACTTTTTAGTGAGCATGAACACATGCAGAAAAGGAGACCGCTTCTGTTGCTTCTCGTTTTCATTCTCCTGTCTCCTGTCTATTAATTCCAAGTTAATAACTACTTCTTTCCATCATGTGTCCTATCATAAAATGTTTAGAAATGTTTATTTCAAACCATTTTCCTCTTTCTATGCTCCATTCCATGGAGAACTGAAGGCAATGAATGAGGTTCTATGAAAGGAGACACGTTTTGGAAGAGGGGAGGCAACCCTTAAACCAGAGGTCCTCAACCTTTTGGGCACCCGGAACCGGTTACATGGAGAGAGGTTTTTCCATGGACTGAAGAGGGTGTGGTTTTCTGTGTTGCCTGGGTGGGGTTTTCCTTGTTTGTGTGTACCGGTTGCTGGCATGCCACGGCCCAGTACTGGTCCATGGACTGGGGGTTGGGGACCCCGCCTCTTCCATTTTTGGTGTCTTTTTAGTAGTCTTAATTCAAGCCTGCTTTGAAGAAAGTCCTAAAGACCAAATTATTTACTTAAGTATTTCCCTGAATATAACATGATTGGGCCTGAGATCTAAGAGCAATTGAGGATTTAGTGCATTGGCTTATTATTGAATTTATTGTTTTGTGTCTTTTATATAAACCACACAGAGAAGCACGACTTAGAAGCATTTTAAATAGCAATAAAAGTTTAGAAATGACATGAATAGTAATCCTTCCATGCCTTTCATTTTTTTAAAAAAAAATCATGTTTTTACTTGCCCAGTGTTTGTGTGTATTTCTTCCAGGAAATATATATGCTATTAGTTCTGATCTAACACTTCCCAGCAGATGGCAGGTAGGAAGCAAATCTGTTAAGACTGATTGCTATTAGATGCAAAAATTAGCTGCAGTACCTTCAACCATCTCATGCCAGCTATACTGATAGTCTGAAAAGATCTAGATAATGCCTGGCCAAGCAAGTTAAGGGATATCAGACCCAAGCAGATGATTTGTTATATATTTTTTTTAATGGATCCAGTCCACTGTCATCAGATAGAATGAGCAGTTCCATACCTCAGGGAAATCAGTGCCTGTTTTATATCTCATTTGCAGGAATGAATATCCAAAAGGAACTTCCTTTCGTGAGAATAGAGATTTTTAAAAAATACATTACTTTGACAATCTCTGCTACAGCCGATATGATTTTTTAAAAATAAACAAACAAACAAATAAAATCCTGGACTGAGCTTATTATGCACCCTGGTAAAAGTAATGTGAAGAATGTAAGAAGGAAGACAACCTAATAGGCAATATTCAGTATTGCTGTGTGTATAATCCATTAGGTAGATATTGGGAAAGCTAGTGGTCGGTAAGAGGTATCTAATAGGCTGGTTTAAGAGACAGAATTGGGGGAAAAAGAAAAAAAAACATTTTGGGAACTGTAATTGGGGAAAGAAAGTAAAATGTAGCTGTAAAATGTGGGCTGAAAGAACCAACGTATTGGGTGCTGGGAATTACCAGTCAGTGATACAGAGAAATTGGGTACCATGAATTTCAGCGGGTAACTGGATTAAGGTTTTCACTGATTTCAAAATTTCAGTTCCCATTTACTGTACAATTAGTTCTTTATCCTGATAAGAGAAGAACTAATGGGGAAGAAGCTTTATATTAAATTTGCATTTATATTAAAACGTCTTCCCCATTAGTTCTTCTCTGATCTCTCCATACATTTTACATTATCTTGATTTTGATGTTACCAGCACTTGCTGACTAGCTTATTACATGAGGTCCTCGACATACAAAAAGTTCATTTAATGACTGTTCAGTTACAACAGCACTGAAAAAAGTGACTTCTATTCTGACCATTTTTCACACTTACAACTGTTTGTGGCATCCCCGTGGTCATGGGGATCAAAATTCAGATGCCTGGCAACTGATTTGTATTTATGATGGTTGCAGCATCACGTAACCCCCCTTTTGTGACCTTTTGACAGGCAAAGTCAACGGTGAACACAGAGTCACTTGACAGCCATGTGACCATTGTAGTGACTCACTTTGCAACTATGGCAAGGAAGATGGCAAAACGGAGCAAAGCTCACAACAGCTTTTCCCTTAGCAACTAGAATTTGGAGCTCCACTGTGCATTTTGATTGCCAGATATATCTAGTGATCAGGAAATAAAAAAAAATAGGAACATGGTAGCAGGAAAAAAAGAGAGTATGGTAGAAGAAATATTAGGAATCCATTAAATGTTAGTTCCTCTTTCTTTTTCAAGGGAATATTGTGAGATGACGTTTGTCAGCATTCCTCAATTCTGGATTGACACAAGTTTGTTTGATTCCTGTGAATCTCTGGAAAGTATTTCGGTTTCAGAACAATGAACATGGTGTCTACTTTCAGAAAAGAGCAAAAGAAAGTGTTGATTAAAAATATCAGTATATAGAAAAGTGAACAAAAGCTGAATGTTTATGTTTTGCTAGTGGAAAACTATTGGACTTTTCACATGTTAAAGGTCTTCACGTGTAATTATGAATTTAAATATAACTTGTGGGATGTCTTTCATACGATGGTGGAAGAGAAATATTTCATAACTTTTGCATTGTCACTGGACTCAAATTTGGATATGGTAAAGTTGACTATGGGGAATACTGCTTAAATACAAAAAACAAAACAAAACAAAAGACCCCTGGACTTGCCTAACATTTAATATAATTTAATTTGTGGGCTACATTTTCATAAATTAAGACTGTGAAGGGCTTGATCTTCTAAATATAGCAATGCATGAGTATGTATCTGGAGTATGAGTATGAGTATGAGTATGTATCTGGAGAACTGTATTAAAATCAATTTATTTGCTGTTATGTTTCATATCCTCAAAACTTAATAGTTAGCTGACTCCTACTGAATGAAGGTATGGTGGTAAACCTATGCAAGATGATTAGATTACATTTCAGCAGCTGATGTACTTGTCTCATTTAGTCCATTTAGATTAGTGAAAGGAGACTATATTACTTCTCCACATTTCATGTCCAGAAAGTCAGCTGTTTACTAAATAATTAATCCAACATGTAGTTTGACCTGAAGTATGAAATCCAGTATAAAAAATAATGGCTGAAGCATATTTTGTAGTCACATAGCTCATCAAAAGCTAGTAATCAGGATAAGACATTCAAAATCAGATACTATATGAATCTCAAAAAGTGGTTCTTGAGAATCCATCAATAAGGATGACAATAATATTGTATGAGTGGACTTTTAGAGACAATTAGAGAATGCTTGATTGCCTCTATATAAACAAAATGCTGCACTGAATAGGCTGTTGGTCTGATCCAGTATAACTTTTCTAGTGATACTTAACAGAATAACAGAGTTGAAAAGGATCTTAGAGGTCTTCTAGTTCAACCCCATGCTCAAATAGGAAACTCTATACCATTTCAGACAAATGGCTATCAAATCTCTTCCTAAAAACCTCCAGTGTTGGAGCACCCACAACTTCTGGAGTCAAGTCATTCCACTGATTAATTGTTCTAATTGTTTTAGCTGTTAGGAAATGTCTCCTTAGTTCTAGGTTGGTTCTCTCCTTCATTAGTTTCCATCTATTACTTCTTGTTCAGCCTTCAGGTACTTTGGATTTATATTTGCACTGGCACTTACAATAAAGGTCTCCAACCTTTTTGATTTGGTGGCCCGGAAAGGGAGGCAGGCACTGCTACATGTGTGCATGCCCGCAAATGGGCTGTCCATATGTGCGTGCAAAAATGAGCCCGTGTGCATGCACAAATGGGTCACATGTGAACACATGTGCACATGCAAACCGCCACATGCGAGCACATGTGAACACATGAACAGCCACATGTGAGCGCTTGGGCACATGCAAAAGGGGCTGCACGGGCATGAGTGCTGCAAATTGGGCAGCACTAGTGGGGACACTCTGAGTCGGGGCAGTGCTAGGAACGGTAGGACGCTCGGGGCGGCACTAGTGCTGGCGGGATGCTCGGGGCAGCGCTAGCGCTGGTGGGACACTCAGGGGCATGGCAGCACTAGCACCAGCAGGATGTTCGGGGTGGCACTAGTGCAAGTGTGGGGGGGTGAGTGCACGTGCATGTATGCGTGCACTGGCCATCGCTTCATGCAGCCCACTGGCCAACCAGCTGCAGCCCACAGGTTGGGGACCCTAACTCAACAAGATGACCAGATTCATACAACATGCAAACACATTGCCTGGGGCGCAATAACTTGCTGAATCACAAAGTATCCAACTCTGTTTTAGTCTAGTGGGTTGTGGGAACCCAACAAAGACAAAGAACTGTTAGTGGGATTCTGACCTTACTACATTTTACTTATCAGTAGATAAGTATGTGAAATACTTGAAATGCGCAATCAGGGAATGCTCCTGGACTATGTTCAGGCATGTCCTACATCATAAACAAAGTCCTTTAACAAAGAAACTCATATATTGTGTTAGAGATGATTTCAAAGGACTTCATTTCACTCTCAGTTTATTCAATGTTCTTGGCTGAATTCTTTATGAAATTAGGCTAGATACTTGGAAGAGTTATTGAACTGATGAATGAGCTAAACACATGCAATTAACCATCCAGATGTTCGTGGATAAGCTGGGATGCGAATCAACATGATTAATATTGGAGTACAGAGCATTCATCTCCAGATATATGCTCTTAAAATGTAATATTCTTTTAGCAAAGCAATATTTCCAGAATATTGCACAGGAAAGTTTTAGCAAACAAAATTACATTTGGCTACGAGTCTTCATAGCCCAAAGGCATAGTTTTCACTTACGGGTTTATCCCCCATCTCCCAAAGGTGTAAGACTTTCATTAGTTCACAAAGTGAACACCAAGTTATAATTATTCTAAGAAAAATCTAATTTTGCACAAAATTACCAGCAAGTACCTTTTTTATTAACTCCACTTGATAAAAAGTAAGGTGGATCACATTAAAAACCTGTTTCATTAATATTCTCCACAGCGTCATGTTGTAATTTCAGCTTCCATTCTCTTTTTTTTTTCTTTTGCCCCGTGAGTCAATATGGGAGAATGTCTGGCAATCAGTTCCCGCAATTATCTTTCTTTCCTAGATTTGAATTGGCAACTAATAAAGTGTAAATGAACAGAACCCCTTTCTGTCTCTCCCCACACACTCACTTTCTTTCTTTGGTTTGCACAGCTAGTGGGTGGTTATTAAGACAAATGTTCTTGTTTTCAAGGCAGAACATTACAAGAAATACAGTATATTAAGAATTCAATCAAAGATAAGATATAAAGGACAGGCAAAAAGACATACCCAAACTTATAAAAACTGGGCTTAATAGCTACTGCTAGAATATAATACTAGCAAGTACTGGAACTAAAAAAAACAAACCCTACTTGTGTTATCACATTTCTTTACATACACTTGGTTATCCAAAAAGGCTGATATTTTATAGAGAATTTAATTTATCTTTATTAGTAAGTCTACCTATGAGTGTTATCTGAGGACATTTTTTTCCAGCATGAAGGACACACAGCATTGTTTATGTTGTGCAGTTCAGAAGTCTATGCAGAAAGGTAGGAACACACGCAGCCAAAGTTCTTCATAGCAACCATTTTTGGACCTGTCTGTGAGTAGACTTCTGAAGAAGATCAAACCAGCTGCACTTCTATAGAACAGAACAGGCCATAACTCATCTTCACAACCACTTGGATGTCCATAATGTCACTGGAAGGGCAGTGATATCACAAGGAGGCTTGGAGAAAATTCAAACCCATTTTTTTTCTGGATTTTTAAGAATAGGAATGGGAGTGTGAAAAATTTTTGGAAAGGTCCTCTCATTTTTATTTTCAAAACCCTTTCAATCATTTCTCCCCTAAATGTCCTTCAAAAGCATGGTTTATCTATCAAAGGCAACCTGTTTTCATTTCACTCTTACTTTAAAAAGAGAAAAACAAAGCAAAAACAATGCATCTCAAAACCTGCCAATTTGCTACCAAATGACTATAGTTTTAAATTTGGTTTTATTGGGTTAATTGTTATGTATTTATTACATTTATGGTTTAATTCCTTTTTAAATTTTGTATTTTATGTTTTTTAATTTTTTATTGTTGTGAGCTGCCCTGAGTCCTTAGGGAGAAGGGCGGCATATAAATTTAATCAATTTAATTCAATTTAATTCAAATTTTGAGAGCAGAATCCCAGAGTTGGTGGGCTACAAAACAAAGGTGCTGGGGATTACATGCAGTTGATAGTTCCAACCGAAACTGCACACCTGGATTAATTTCAACTCTGTATCATAATCCTGGTTGATGCACAATATTGCCTGTGATATTTCACCAGGACTACATTAAATTCTCCATTTGTCCTATATGAGCTATAAGCATGGAAAGTAGAGTGTGATTTTCTAAACCAGCTAGAAAGAATTGTTCATACAGTACGTAGGTTTAGACTTAACCAATGTGTATAAATTGAAAAGTATCAGCTCTTCAACTACCTTCCTGTTTTAGATAACTGCATTTATGATTGTTTTGTTTTTCCCAAATCAGGACAAAAAGGTCAATATTTTATCTATCAGTTCACATAATTCTAAGTAAGTAATCACTGAGAAAGGTCTGACAATCAGTCCTGGGTTAAAAATGTCTGACTTAAGGACAAGACCAAGATAGGAATGAGCTGCCTATTAATTAAAATGGTGGATGGCATTTTCCACCCTTGAACAAGAAATCACCGAATGTAATGCTTTCAAACAAAGTGCTAAAGCCTCTGCTTTTATAATATACAGCTTGTTTTTAGCAGCTTTTAGTGGTTCCAGAAAGGATTGCAGAACTTCAGCACATTGTTGGCTCAAGGAAGGACAATACCACCTGCCACTATCCATTTGTAAGTAAATTCTGACTTAAAATACAAATTTGGGTTAAAGACCAAGGTAAGGAACATAACTCGTTCTGAGGTGGAGCGCTGCCTCTATGTTGCTCTGTCAGAAAATCTTACTATCCATACCACTATTTCCTTTCCTGGCTTCCCGTTCATGTTGTTGCCACCTCTTCTCTTACATATTTCGCTACTATTTTCCTTAGCCAAGTATGACATCACAAAATGCAGAAAACTGAAATATTTGATAAGAAGAGAATTCCAAGCCAAGAGATACAGATAGGATCAATCTCCTTAAACTGAGAAAACAAACAATATTCTGCAACTCAACCTCCAACTCTGCAGCAGGGTTTGCATTTAACTCTAGAAACAATCATTTGATTTATTTGAATATATGTATATATGTATGTGACTGTGTCTCTGTGTGTGTGTATACATACACATGTATACACACACACATACACACACACACACACACACACACAGTGGGGGATGGAGACTAAAAGGCTAAATGGAAACAAAGGACAAATGGAGGTATAAACATCTAGCTATTCTGATGGAACAAGTTTTTTGGATATTTAAAAAGCAACAAAACAGATCAAGCATCTCTTTGAGGTAATAATCCAGAAATCCAGTCTCTCATACTCTGGGCTTTAGCTAGGAGCAGATGATGATCTAGCAATCAACTATACTTGGCAAGATTGAGGAATGGAAAAAGAGATAGGATCACTAGCATTTGAGCTTGACTCAATGGATTTTAATTGCATAATGAACAAACTTTCAATCAATGGTGAATGTTTAAATCAGAAATCCACTGCTATTATTCACAGGGCTGATAAGTTGGATCAAATATAAAATTTATTTCTTTTACTTAGATGTTGGTTTCCTTTCCTTTCCAACGGTACTGCACTATGAAAGGTGAAATATTTTGGCTACAGTCTATAAATCAACAAGGGGATTTGTGTGTATCTTATGAGTGATAGACACAGACATCCGCCACGTATATACAGTTAAGAATAGTGGATCAACAGAAGCACTTTGTGAAGGGCAGGCAATTCCTCTAGAAAGTCACTCTTCTTCATTATTTTTAAAAATGAAAGGACAAATCCCAGGACATTTGAACCAAAGGAATTTACAAAAAACTGACTTTGAAGAAAAAGGATGCCATCAACAGTGCTCTACAGCCTGCAGCTTCTGTGGCTTCCATAGAATCCTCATCATCAATGTTAGTATGCAAGTGAGTAGCACCCACATTTCAGCTAGTTGAAGTGCCAGGATAACAGTTTGCCTCCAAATACAGGGACGGTGATTTCTCTTTTTGAGGTGCGTCAAAAGCACCTTGGGGGTCTGCTGAAGAATACTAAGCAGTACAGCAGACTTTGCTCTTTAGAAAGTGGCAGCTGCATTATTTCATGAAGCATCTACCAAAGGACATTTTGCTCAAAACACTGTCAACCCAAACACTGTTTTGATGCTTTGCACAGCCATATAAATAACTTAAAATCTGGATTATATATATGTGTGTGTGTGTGTGTGTGTGTGCGCACACACACACACACACACACAAATATATTATAATTTAAGACCTGCAGGTGGTATTTGTACTGTTTTTATGAAATGTGCTGATGGCTGCTTCTGACTAGGATATTAATTCTCTAATCAGCTTAAACAAGCTTAGCAGGCAAAATTACTATGCTTGAAGGGTAGGAAACATAAGGTAGTCAGCTGGGAGTGCATAGTTAATAAAGGAAGAATACCTAGCAAACCTCTGCACATTTATCTTTTTTCTGTTTAAAAGTTTTGGGCATGAATGTGTCTCTCTGCATGTAATAATTATAATATAAAGATTGTGCGCGTGCTTCAGACTTAACAGCCAACTGTTGCTATTTCCCTGTTTACGATTTTTTTTCTTCCTTACTTTTTAAAAAATCTAAATTAAAGAAAAAAATCTTATCACTCTTTGCCTTCTGGGAACACCTTACTAAAAGGTTGGTGGTGATGAGAATTGACAAATGAGAAGTTTGGAGTAAACACATGAATGGTTGAAAATTGTATTCATTTTCCATGCACAAATCCTGATCCTATTACGTAGTTCAAAACTATTTGAACACGTTGTAGTTCCCTGAATTTTGAGATCAAATTAAACAAAAAAAGTCCATATTGGAATGCATTTGCAAGTACACATTGTTAGATTTGTTTCCATAAAAATGCAGATGGATGCAAAAACAGAAATGAACAGAATTCTAAAAGAACAACATGAAACTGACAAGAAGCAAAAATAGCCCAAGTCTTTTCTAGCATAATAATTGATCACACAACCTTTGCTGGTAGAAGTTACTTTGAAGCACAAGTACACAGTTTCATATATTCTGAGCACTTAAGCCACCATGCAGTACACAACATCTGAATTCACACACACTGGCACTCAGCAATATATGGAATAAGTGATAGCATTCTGTGCACTATTTATATTTCTATTCAATAGATGACAGACAGACTGACATTTTCCTGATACATTTTCAGTTGAGAAAACAGAAACCCTTTTTGTTACACATTAGTACAGTACAAATGATGGCCAAGTAAACCAACATTCTAACACAGGAGGTAGTAAACACATTTCCATTTTCATCTCTGGAGAATTCTTAACAATGTTGGTCATACCAGAACAGTATTCAGGGTTGGAAACCTCTAAGATTCTGGACCTGGAAGAATCACCACCCAAGGCTGATGATGTGCCTGTGAACATTTCTGCTGGTGCTGACTAACTCTCTGTTCTTGCTACTTTACATGAAGCACAGAAACACAAATGCATTCTTTTAAAAATGGGAGATGTGAATGAAATGCTACAAGCAAAGTAAAAGCCTCCAGCCATTCTTCATTTCCATGAATAATGCTAGGCTGTAAATCACCATGACTCAACCACAATTTTAAAATGTGTGGACTTCAATTCCCAGAATTCCCCAACCTTTCATTTTTTTAATCCACTCTCTCCTCCCTCGAGATGTTCATACAAATAGGGATTGCTCTTTTCAGTGTGACCTACTTCAAAATTAAGAGAATTTTCAAGATCAATTCCTTATTAAGGAACCTGTCTTCAAATATTACGTGCTACAGCATTGAAGTATTGTCCTTTTTGTATTTGTTCCACCTTCACAAGGGCATGAGTCTTGTTTTATCTGCCTTAAAGGGATAATACTAAAATATTGTCTGTCAATATTACCATCTAACAGAAGTGAGGGAAATTACAGAGGTCCTACCAATCATTTCCACTGCATTCTATCTGCATTCTGAGTCTCCAGACACCTTAGCTTAACCTCTGGAAGTTGGATTAGTTATTTTTGCCATTATAGGAACAAAAAAAATATATATCTTGGTTGTGCCACATCTTTAATGTAATCAGCATCCCATTATTATTTCATTGGAACATCTCAAGATCAAAAGAAATCAGCAGAGGCCACCAAATCACCTTCAAAAATGACACATATTTATAACAGAAACAAGGAACAGAATATTTTACACACAAGCCTGTCTGTCACCAAAGGCTGCACAGCAATATAAACAGATTTCAAGCTCTTATTTATTATTTTCAGGATACCCTAATCTTGATTAGATGAAATGAAGACAGGGAGCTGTCAGGGCCAAATCTTTTGCTCACTACCACTTTCAGATATTGGAAGACACACCCATAAATTCAAGCTGTGCAAATAATGTTTCGTTACGCTTTAAGATAGCAACTGGAAATTAAATACCCTTCAATATGGCCAAGATCAATAAGACTGCAGGTTTCATGGTCTAAAACAGGCATGTCAAACTGCCCGCCCACAGGCTGGATGCATCACAACAAAACCGCGCCCTCCCCATTGCCGGCAATGGGGGAAATGTTGCATTATGTCACGCAATGTCACATGACGTCGCGAGTTTGACATGCCTGGTCTAAAACATCTGAGGAAGGGAGGGTCAACCAAATATATTGCAGTCAATATTATTACTAATATTTAGTTAAATCCCCATCCTGCAAATTCAAGCTTTAACTATATATTTAGCTAAAAGAAAGAAAAGCCATGATATCAGTTAAAAAGTTCTTTTTCAGTTTTCCCTTATCTCCACCATACTTTTCTTTTTGACTCAAATACATAACATACTAAGTAAATTTTGGAGGAAGTTGAAGATAAATTAAAGTGGCTAATATGGGTCACAAACAAATCATATATTTTAGCATTGGGCTTTATCACTTTATCATCAGTAATCAGGGCAGGTTATCAAAAATCAAGGTATGCTGTGCAGTTTTTGAGAAAATATTTTCTGACTTCCCCTTGACTTTAAATTTTATTTGTCGCCTTTCTGGAGGAGAAGATACCTTTTATCTTTCCTCTCCTAAATTTTGTATCTGAATAACTGAGCACTTCTGAAGGAATCCATATTATTGGCTTGCTTTACAACACACCAGATGGACAGCAGTTACTTGAGTGAGACTCAACATTTTGACTGTAATGAACAGTAAATTTAAGATTTCCCTCTGTGACTTGACTCGGGTAAGCAAAATTGCTTTGCTTAATTCTAGATGATTGGCACAACCTAGAAATCTTTGCACAGCTCTAGGACTGCAATTAGTTTTCTGGGCAATGCACTGTTTACACTGTTATTTTTGCAAAATTGCTTGGCACCCCAGGTCAGGGACAGCTGTGATCTGGGAGGTTATCATTTCAGTCCAATAGCAAGGAATAAGTGAAAAAAGTTACAAGACTAAATCTGGGCTCATTCTACAAAGCAGAAGACACCCTGATAATCTCACAACCTGAACTGAACTGTGTTTTATAAGAGCAGTGCAGATGTCCTAGTGTTGTGAACCAAGGATTTCTACAGCCAAAACCCACATTTTGGACTATCATTTTGTTTCATCCCATCCAATCAATGCTCATTCATTGAAGCCTTTTTAAACTCAGTGAGGCCTAGTGCAATGTATATGGTCATCTTTTCCAGTATTATCTATTTTGATTGGCAGTGCTTATCCAAACCTTTAGAAAGCTCCTTCATAATTCTTTTCATTTTTAAAAAAATCAAACATAAATAATAAAAAAAAACAAAATAATCTTTTATGTGTTAAAATAGATTTGAGGGAACACTTTATATCCATAGTTTCTGCTCAACTCATTAAGCAGGACAGGAGAGGCGTGTTCTGGGTTCTGTTGATTAAAGAATTGTTATCTCTAGTTATCTTCTATTGAAAATAAGTTTCAATGTGGAAAAAAAACAAGATTTTACGTTTAGGCAGGAAAAGTCAAAGGTACAAGTACAGACTGGACGAGACCAGGATTACAAACAGTAACTGTGAGAGGGACCTTGGACTCCTAGTGGACGATTATTTGACTATGAGCCAGCAGTGCGCAGCAGCCACCAAAAAAGCTAATACAATCCTGGGTTGTATAAACAGAGGCATAGAATCAAGATCACACAAAGTATTAGTACTGCTTTATAAAAACCCTAGTAAGATCACACCTGGAATACTACAGCCCGTTTTGGTCACCATATCACAAAAAAGATATTGAGACCTTGGAAAAAGTACAGAGAAGAGCAATAATCTGAGCATGGGCCCGGATTATCTAAGGGAACACCTGCTGCCAGCGTCAATTTCCCATCGTCCTGTGCGCTCCCACAGGGAGGGCCTCCTCAGGGTACCGCCGGTCAAGGATAGCCAACGGGCGATCCCCAGGGGGAGGGCGTTCTCTGTGGGCGTGCCTACCCTATGGAATCAACTGCCAACGGAACTCCGGACTGCCCCCGACCTTCGTTCATTTCGCCGGGACCTAAAAACCTGGCTCTTTGAGCTATCTGGCCTGGACTGAGGGGTTTTAATGATTTTAAATTATGGTTTTAATTTTTGCGGTTAGACTTAATTTTATTTTATTTTAATTTTATATTGGATTGTTTTTACATTTTGCCTTGTAAACCGCCCTGAGTCCTTTGGGAATAGGGCGGTATATAAACTGAATAAATAAATAAACTACGATAATCAAAGGCCTAGAGACTAAAACATAGGAAAAATGGCTGAAGGACTTGGGTTTGGCTAGTCTAAAGAAAAGAAGAAATAGGGGCGACATGATAGCAGTGTTCCAGTGTCTGAGCGGCTGCCACAAGGAAGAGGGAATCATATTATTCACCAAAGCACCAGAGGGAAAGACAAGAAATAATGGTTGGAGACTGACTAAAGAGAGAAGCAACCTGGAATTAAAGAGAAACTTCTGAACAGTGAGGACAGTTAACCAGTGGAACGGCTGGCCTCCAGAAATCGTGGGTGCTCCATCCCTGGAGGTTTTTAAGAAGAGACTGGACAGTCACTTGTATGAAATGATAGAGGTTCTCCTGCTCGAGCAGGAGGCTGGACTAGAAGACCTCCAAGGTCCCTTCCAGCTTTGTTCTATTCCAGGGGTGTCAAACTCAATTTCATTGAGGGCTGCATCAGCATTGCGATTGCCCTCAGGGGGCCGGGTGGGCGTGGCCTACTGTGTGGGCATGGCTAGAGTGCGTATGGCCTACTGGGTGGGCGTGGCCAGCTATACATCGTTTGCATCAAGGGTGCCTATGGGGGCCTGGGCAGGAGTGGGAGAGATCTGAGGGTCTCTGGCAGGAGGAGGGTCTCTGGGCCAGGGCCAAGGCAGCGGGGGCCGTTCCCTCACTGTTTCCAGGATGGCTTCGCGGGCCACATGAAACCACTTCGCGGGCCGGATCCGGCCCCCGGGCCTTGTGTTTGACATGTCTGTTCTATTCTATCTAGGATAGAATTATTATTCAGAAATCCTTGAGGATCTGACTATTTTCCTGGTCACGGGATTTGGGGAAATAATTGAACCTACTACTGTAAGGTCTCCCCTCAGCTATTCCTTCAAGAAAGTTGAATTCTTGAAACAGGCAGCATTTCCAAAGGATCTTTTATTGAGAGATAGTGATTGCAGAGAAGACAGTGAGGATCTAAAATTCCCATGTAAAAAACGTTAGGTTAAACCCCATTGTTCAAACCCCTCCCAACTGCCCAGCCCATAAAGAGCTAATCTAGAGGTGTGAAGGTGTGGTGAGAACTCTGAGCTGAGAAGGTGATAAGAAGTTGTTCTCAGGTGTTGCAACCTTGGTTCTCAGGAGATGAGACAAAGCAGATGGCCCCAGGCTCATCCCGTCCCCCTCCCATGTCCCAGGATGATACATCAAAGCAAAAGAGGAACAAAGTAAAATGCATACATCACAGAAAGCCCTGAGGTTTTCCCCCACCCCCCAACCCAAATGGCAGCGTCCCAATAGGAATCTAAGGGGACAGGACACCTGCATTGCTGACGTACAGTCATTGTTTTAGTTGGTCATGATATGACTTTTTATATTGTATTTTTATTCTATTTGTAATCTTTATTAGCTGCCTTAGTGAGATGGGTGACCGTATAAATTGATTAAAAAAATTATTCATTTCTTAAATTCATATACCACCGTGGCGTCTCCCTGAATGTTTTGGAACTATCCCTGATTTTTATAACTAGAGAACAAAAGAGGGACACAGAACATGGAAATATCTCTCAATAAATAAACCTTTATTGTCAAAGTACAACATGTGTACATTGAGATTAGCTGAGCTAATACTAGATTTAAGTATTGGCACATTTGAAATAAGAAATAAAGTTTGGTCTGACCCTTGATAACTCAAAGGCATTGACTAATCTGTTTAATGTCATAAATCCTCTTGAGATGAATTTCAGTGCAACCTGGAACATCCATATACCATCTTTTGAAAGTGAAGCATGACAGAACTACAAATCGGCAGATTTGTAGGTGGCGCATTACAGAATGACTAACTCCTTCATTTAGTGTCTATGGAGATTCTCAGTCATCTAGATCTTGGTGGTCCCAAAGATGCTTTCAAAAAGACAACAGGACTGTCATGATTTTTCTTACTTTTTCCTGAAAGCCATAAAAATCCTTTCCATTCCCCACCAGTTATTTAGAACTGAAGAAGGCTTTTTGGTTGAGAAGTGAAAGGTCTTCAAGAAAAATAAAGGAAGTCCAGTTATATTTTTGATAGCACTTTTGGGGCTCCTTCACTCCTGTTCAGTACCAAGGACAGTTCCCATGGCTGAATCGGAGTTAATGTGCCCTTTACAAATGATTACTAAGAAAATCCTAAGTGTTTTTTTTCCTATTGTAATTTAATGAAGCTATGATTATTTATTGTCCTCCCTGGTACAAGACAGCATTCTTAATTTTGGGCCTCAAAATGTACTTCATCCTATATGCCCAGCCTAATGACAGCAAAATATCCCAAAGGAATAAAAACCTAGAACTTCTTAATTAAACATTTAAATGCCATCTATTTACTAAGGAGACATGTTTCTGGGAAGCTTTCCATTTACTTAGCTTAGGGCTGCTGTGTTGGCACTTCTCTGACTGCATTTTAGTGACCTCTTGACTAAGTAACCAAAGTGTCAAGAATGATCTCAATTGTTAAATGGCATTCTTAATGCTTTCTTGTGCTCATCCAAAGCTGTGGTGCTCACTGGAGTGGTGTTTTTGTAAAGATTTAGCCCTCTTTCTTTTTCATCCAACTCATTTTAAAATATAATCAAGAATAGTTGATTTTACCCTTTGCTCTAGAAATGCACACTTTCTGGGAAAATTATAACTGTTGCAAAAAAGGGAGAGGTTAATTACATCAGTTTGTTGAAACTCCACCACAATGTTAGACATATAATTTTTTCAGACCTTTTATTAAAGTCTGGTTTTCATTTTCCTAAATATATTTTCCCCATGAACTAGTTTCAGGATTCTTGGTTCTTATTTATTTATTTAACTTCTATAGCTCCCAGTCTCATTAAATGATGGTGGGATGCTTACAATTCCCAAAATTTAATAAAAAATGTTTCATATATAACATAAATCTTCTCACAATGCTTTATAACTTCTTCCAGCTCTCCTTTTGCAACTGGCTTTATTATTGTGAGGTGACCAAGATAGATTGCAGTGTTTCCTCTTCTTCCATGCCTCACTTTTGTAATCTCTCTCCACCATTCAGCCTGGCAAGCTGGGATTCCTAATTTGGGCAAGGCCCTAACAGAGTGCTTTGCTTAAGCTATTGTTAAACATGTGAAATGAAGCAAGACAAGGGCCCATCTCCGGATTAGCAACTGGTTGGTTGCTAGTATGACTAGAATGCACTGTAAACAATTCCAGTTTGATTATGCTAGAACATTTGCACAATTATTGCTAACCAACCAATTAGAGGTTATACAACCAGTAATAACTAGACTGAGATAATGGAAACACTTGTCAAAATGAACCTGGCATAATTAACTTCCTATTGATTGTTTACATACATTCCTGAGTTGAAAGCCTGAAGACAAGGATTAATCATGGATTTTTTTTGTATGTATTTATATAATGTTAACAACACACAGCATATAGTTGTGGATGTGGAAGGGAAGTGGCTTTTAGAAAGCAGGCAATCAAAGTGAAAAAGAAACAGCAAGGGAACAGGAGAGGTTAGAGTTTGATTAATGAGCATTGTGACAGCCACATGGTTATTGTGTCTGGGATTGAATTTTATGTGAAGCTGTGATGCCCCAGGAAAGAAATGAGATTCCAGATGAGTTTAAAGAAGGAAAGTGTTGAGTTGATGGACACACTGATGAAAATGATATAATATAACCTACAGTGATGGAAACTGTGTTGCAATAAGTCAATCCAACATAATTCTCTCATAATCTCTAACCCTGGCTGATAGAAAATCTTCTTAATTGATGTTGCAAGTATCTACCAAGTCTGAGATTATCTGGGTGCAACTGTAGAGATGGACAGGTTTTTTTTAAAAAAAAATCTTACCAAAGTTCTAGATAAGTTCTAGATTTCTCTGAATTTTTCCAGAGGAAAAGAAAAATTCTATATAATTTCTCAAAGGCAGAACAATGCTGAAGTCAGTTTGAACAGCTACTGATATGAAGACCTCTTTCTTGAAGTGTTCCCTTGAAATTTTAATGCAGATCAGGGAGACTAGGAGAGTATAGACTGCTGGAGAAAAGATCATATAATGAACAGCAGTTCTTTCACCCCTATATATATATATTTCTTGTTCTTTTTATTTTTTTGGCTGACTGTGGGATTCTCAAGAACCTTCTCCTGCCCTGATGTGCTTTGGTGGAGACACAGAAATCCCCAGTAGTGCACATTAAATAGCAATCCCAATGCAGCAACTACAGCTGATGGGTTTGCAAATGTTCAATGAACTAGTTTACAGCTGGTGATCAAGCATTGTTTGCATGTATTCTCATATCAACATTAAAATATAGATACATTTACAAAGACAATCCAGATGTGCAAAGAACAGAAAACAAGCTTTCTCTGAGAGTCATGATTTTAAAAGAGTGGGAGGCTGTTCCAAAAATTCCTGATTATGTATTTCTGTAATACTGTTTAAACACTATCCAAACTAGCATCTGCACTTGAAAAGAAGCAATTAATATGGGCCTAGGATAGGAACATGAAGAGAATGTTGATAACAAAACAAGAAGCACAGAATGAGTCTAAAAATGCACAGACCCCTGAAAGTTCACCTTAAATGCACAGCTCTAAAAGAAAGCATTTTTTAATACTCTATATTCTTTCATTTTACTAGACTTCTGGAAAAGAGAGAGAGAAGCTTTAAATAATATTTTTCAGAGAAAACAGTATCTTCTGTTCTCTTAAACTATTTTGGGGAAAAAATGGAATTAACTTCCACCAGGCTGATAGAAAAACTTGACATCTGGAAAGCCTGATAAACTCGTTTCATGAAATTAAACATATTCTTGACCTTTGCCTGAAATGGTCTCTTCTGTTCCTCGTTTACATGATGCAAAAGGTTGTTTTGTAAAGCTGACAACTGGAGAACTCTTTAAAAATATGTATTTAATCTATCCCTCAGGATAACAAGATTCTCCTTAAGATCATATGACAACATCTGGCACTGCCACTTTCCTACTTAAATGGAAAGCTAGCCAGTTTGGCACCAGACTAAAAAGTGGGAGACATTAGTTCAAGTCCCGCCTTAGCCATGGAAGCTAACTGGGTTACTTTGGCCCAGTCTCTCTCTCTCTCTCTCTCTCTTAGCCCAACCCACTTCCCAGAGTTGTTGTTATGTGGAAAAATTAGAGGGGAAGATGTGTTATGTTGTCTATCTTGAGTTATTTGTAAAAAATAACAAAGGTAGGCTACAAATGAAATAAAATGAATGAATACATTATCTGATGTTCAAGCTAGATTCTGAAGGGATTGTGGCACTCATGACCATATTGCAAATCCACACTGGCTCATCTCAAGAACATTTTATTTATTTATTTATTTATTATATTTTTATACCGCCCTTCTCCCGAAGGACTCAGGGCGGAGTACAGGGCAATAAATATAAAAATAAAATAAACATCTATAGTACATCTGCTTTATTGACTACCAGAAAACCTTTGATTGTATCAATCACGGCAAGCTGTGGAGAGTCCTAGAAAACCTGGGAGTGCCAACACATATAATGGAGTTGCTGTACACAAATTAGGAAGCCACTTTGAGGACACCAAATGGAGACACTCATTGGTTCAAGCTAGAGAAAGTAGTGTGTCAAGGGTGCATTTTGACCACGGAGATGTCCTCGGACAAGCACTGGCTCTTCGGCTTTGAAACAGAGATGAGCACCGGCCCCTAGAGTCGGAAATGACTAGCACGCATGTGCGGGGGAACCTTTACCTTTACCTTTTTAATCAGTGATCATGAGGAAGCTGGAATTTCAGGGATCAGAAACTGGAATATTGATGTACCACAGCTGGGCATGTCTCAGATGCAGTGATAACCAGCAAGGGGATTAAGTAAGGTTGTATTCTGGCTCCATTACTCTCTAATTATTATACCAACACAGTAGCAATAGGACTTAGATTTATATACCGCTTCATAGTACTTTTACAGTCCTCTCTAACCAGTTTACAGAGTCAGCTTATTGCTCCCAACAATCTGGGTCCTCATTTTACTGACCGTGGAAGGATAGAAGGCTAAATCAACGCTGAGCTTTTCAGAATCGCCTGCAATATACTGCATTCTAACCACTGTGCCACCATGGCTCTTCAGCGAGTAACTAGCTGAAGCTAATAGCTAGTAACCTTTCAATGGAGATTTTCAACCCCCAAAATTGGATAGCAGACCTGTATCTGTGCTCTTCATGCAAACAATGCAATTTCATTATCACAAATGGCAACAGAATTTAGAAGGGTTATAGGTGGCTTGGCCCAGTTCTGTGAGGAACATTCATTATAGATCAATTATGAAAAAAAGGCATTTTGCAAGAGGTTTTAAAAAATGTCTTGGACTTTTGAAGGACATAAATAAAAATAGAGCAGGTCCCCAGTTACAAATTCTTGAGATTCATGCCACACCAGTCTGGAAAATGTCACACAGACATTGCTTAGGTTGCTTCAAATGCCCAGAGGACTTCAGCAGCAATTCTTTCTTTCCTCTTCTCCAAAGGTGCCCAATATATGCCATCTGTCCTCAATCTTTTTGAAGCCAAGACATTATCCCAGCTGTTAGATGGAACCCAATTAAACCCAGAAATCAATTAGCAGAATTTGGAAAGGATATAGTCAGGATCCTAAAGAAAGCCATTCCAACATCCAAAATGTGTGTCTAATGCTGCGTTGTGGCTGGAAGCAAGACTTAGAAAAGTCAAAACAAGAGCATGGCTATGCACATTTAAATATTGGCTGAAGGTTCACTTTCAAGCTTAAGATCTGACATTAAGCGATAAGCATGATTCCTCCTGGAAATTACAAACTGAGATTTTTTTAAAAAAAGATATAAATTGGATTTTTCATGCCCATGGGACAAGATCAAGAAATGGCAGTGCTTAAGGAAAGGATCCTTGATATAAAATTACAATCAAAATACAGTAAACACTTACCTAGGGTACAATTGGGAGACAGTTTAAGGCAACATTGTACCAAGATCAACACAAACAATAAATTTTGACAAGCATTTACATTAGTACAATTCAATATTATACCATCAGCAGAGCTGGAGGGAAAGTTTTGCAAAATTCTATGTGCAGAAAGGCCATGCCCTACTAATAGCAGTAATATTGAAACCAGAACTCACATTCTGTTATATTGTAATTTATATAGAGACATATGCAAAGAGCTCCTAGCGCATTTTCTAATTCCATTTCTAGGATGGACAGAAGAATTTTAAATGCAATTCTTACTGTTTAAGATCTCCAGGTAACTCTTGCCATTGCATAGTTATCTTTTTCCCCCAGATTATAAAATATATATTGCTGACAGCAAAATAGTGCAAGTATGATTATAAATCTTTCATCTTACGCATTTTATTTTATTCTGTACATTCTATCTTCTAACCCTAATTTGTAGTTTTTATTTAGACTGGGCCATTGATCTGTAATAAATAATTTGATTTAATTTAATTTGAATAGATGGATGAATACGTCTATTTTTAAACCTGACTATCATATAATGCCCACAAACATTAAGGCAGTACTGTCTTGGCAAGAGTTTTGATAGACAACAGCCCTAATCTCTTAGTTGATCACCCTATTGGCTTTTAAATAAATGAAGGACAAACTGCAGTGAATTAATTAGACCTGGACACTAATGACTTCAAAATTCTCCACCAAATTGGTGGACAGAGCAATCAAGTGGACAATTTATTCAGAGACAGGTGATGTTTTTTTCAATGATTTTTTTTCCAAGAATTTCTCCTTGGTGGTGACAATAATATTATATTTGAGAGAAGGAGGCAACTTCCAAGAGAAATTCCCTTCTGATACAACTGAAAGAAAGGACATTTGGAGGTAATGGGGGAGATAATTGTTCAATAAAAGACAGAGCATATTCACTTTCTGACCATGGAGAACTCATCCAAATCTCTTGGCTAACATGTGCACTATAATCTCCTTCCCCTCAAACAATGCAATAACTTTAATCCACATTTTGCCACATGTAACACTGAAACTTACAGAATACAGAATAACAGAGTTGAAGGGATCTTGGAGGTATTCTAGTCCAGGGGTCCCCAACCCACAAACTATGGCCCACTACTGGTCTGTAGCCCATTTGGAACTGCACCATGCAAGTGGCTTGTCAGAGTATGTATGCATGCATGCACAGCTCAACTTGCACAAGAGATGGGTCAGCACGTAGCTTGACTTGCGCAAGCCAGTTCCCCTCTCCTCCTGGCTAGGCCACCAAGCCGTAAAGGTTGGGGACCACTGTTCTAGTCCAACTCCCTGCTCAAGCAAGAGACCCTGTACCATTCTAGACAAATGGTTGTCCAATCTCTTCTTAAAAACGTCCAGTGATGGAGCACCCACAACTTCTGGAAGCAAGATGTTCCACTGATTAATTGTTCTCACTGACAGGAAAGTTCTCCTTAATTCTAGGTTGGATCTCACTTTGATAAGCTTCCATGAAAGGTAGCCTGACATCAGCCCAATAATTCCAGCTTCGCTCTAAGCCCTGAGAAGAGCAAGTGACTAATGAGATTTTCCTTCAAAACACTGCCTCGTTAACAGAATGTCCTCATTTGAGAGGGCAGATTTACCATAAACAATCGCATCCCTTCTGTGCTGTCCTTAGCAGCAATTGGGCAATGGCACTATAGGAATTTACCCCCTGCTACTCAGGAAAGCATTAGGACTGGATGGTTGAGATTGTTAACTAAACATACAATGTCCTTCTTAAGATAAATCGCAGTCTTCAAAAGAGGACACAGAGGGGGAGCCCCAAAGAGACTTAATAGTCCTGAAATATTTACCAACAGTTTAAAATGAATGCCAGTAGTTACTACATCAGTGTTCCTAAGTAGATTCTATGCATGGTATCATAGCAGAGTTGCAAATACAAGGAAGGTAATGAATAGCCGTATCATGTGTGAGACAAGTGAACATTTGCCTGACTCTCCGTTGATGGAGAGATAATTGGCATGTAAGTGGCTCAAGTGCCTTCCCTGTTTTCAAAACTGAATAAACTCCAATTCTGTCAATCCTGCTGTAGATTTAAACGTCTGCCCATTTTACTACCTGGAGATTTTAAATTCATTGCTTTTACACCTAGGGAAGACATTGCTCAGATGTGTCCCCAGGAATGATCTAATCATGAATGAATTCTGTGATCACTGTGAATCTGGCAGTCAACGTTAAAAGATTCAGGAGCTGGTGCTAACTCTACAAGCAAGGTAATCCAAGTTAGAATAGCAGATCTCAAGTGGCATCTCACCAAATGCTAGAATTGATTAAAGCAGAGGCAAGAATCCATCAGGAGCTCAGAAGAGTTGGTAGGCTTTTTCTTTTTCTTTTTTGCTTTTGTTTATCATTGTTCAAAAGCTGTAACAAGAGAATGTTATCAAGGTTTCCAGATTGTTGGGATGGGTGGGTGAATGCAGTGGTGGGATTCAGATATGTGAACAACCGGTTCTCTGTGTGGATGCCACTTCTGGAAGTCCATTCTGGGCCTGGGCAACAAAAAAAAATAGCTATAGGTTCTGCTGAAGGGGTGCAAACCAGCTGAATCCACCACTGGGTGAGTGGGTGGGTGGGAGGCATTTCACTCAAGGTCTGACTTGATAATCTGTCTGAATTTCAATTTACAAAACTCTTCAATTAAAAGGAGGGTTCGTGTGCAGTGAAGAATTGAATTGACTGAAAGAGATTCAACTTGATACATCAAAATGATTCCACAAGATTGATTCAGTTGAAAGGCAGTTAAATCCCAGCTTCATATAGATCTGTTCTTTGCATTAAAATAGTGTGAATGGAGGTTTGTTCTCCAAGCTTGTGGGTTGGTTTCTGAACATTTTGTTACCAGGCTGTAATAGTGCATCAAGAGTAAACAAAGATTCATACCACTTTTTAAAATTATTATTATTATTTTCTTTCTTAAAAAAAATGAAGGAAATTCAGCCCATTTGGTTTGGTTTTGTTTTTTTGCTTGTTGGTAATGGCACCATTTTTAAGAAATGAAAAAAAAAATATCATTTAAGAAAATCATGGAGTGTCCACTTCTGACTTAGACAACATAAAATATATGTGGAGATTCTCAGTCATCCAGGTCATGGTTGTCCCAAAGATGCTTTTTCAAAAGGCAACTGGACTTTGTTTTTCCTTGAAGATGTTTAGCTTCTCATCCAAGAAGCTTTTTCAGTTCTGAAGAACCTTTGGGACAGCAAATACAAATTTGTTCCCTCTTTGTATTCCACCCTTGCAAAAGTCCTTAATTCAGTGATAGCCTTCAATTAGCATAGAAAAAATGTCTTAGGTTCAATCTGAAATAGTTAAGTAGGTTAAACCAGCCTTTCACTGTTGTGGTTCAAAGAACATTAAATAAGTGACTTTCTTTCGGACACAATAAGCTTTAAGCAAGTCAACCACCTTGAACTCATTGTAAAAAAAATGGTCCATTTGGGTATTTTATGGTTCAGGATACTGAAAGTTTGGTTAATTGAATAAGTCGCATTAGCTATGGATAAACATGTTTTGCAAATGCAATTAATACAGTTGTTTGGGCATGATTTAGTCTGCCAGAGGAACCCAGTCATTATCACTTATTAATCTATGATAAATGAGTTATCCTGGAGACTTTGTTAGTGACCACAAGAAATAACCAAAATTCTTTCCAAAGGACACAACAGGAAATTTGTCTGGAAACAAAACAATGCCTTTCAGAGGTAAATAGGAAAACTATTCCTCCCCCCCCCCAGGAAGCAAGCTAACCACCCCACCATTTGCCTTACTTCTCAATGAAATAATAAAACAGAATTCTATAAATATATTCTGTGTTCTATTTAAAGCACTATCATAAAGAAGTCGAGAGAGCCAAACTGAGATCGGAATTCAAATGTTTCATTTGTTTTCCAAAACCAGACCATAGTATTTCTGGACAGTAATTAACACAAGAAACAATCCCCATCAAATTGCTGAAGTTTTTAAGCAGTAAGCTTTTTTCTAAGCAAAACAAGAACTAGATGCTGGTATACGTTATGGCTTTCAAGTCTTACAACACCTATTGTCTTTCAACAGAGGCTTCCAATATTATTTAGTTAATTGCCTACCATTTCCTCCCTCATCCCATCCCTTTTTACGTCAGAGTCCTCTTTTACCTCCCCCCCCCCGAGAGTGCCCCCCCACTTTGCTAATCCAATGCATTCACTGTTAATTGCCCACCTGCACCTGCTTTAATACTGATTATCAATTTATGTTGTTCTTCCTACCTTTCTGCAGGCATCAGCAAACGGGAACTGGAGACTGCAATCTGCCCACAGATTTCTATATTGTAGGAAAGGGCTTTAGAAACTATAAACATACTATAGCTCACTTAGGGAACGATGCTATATAATCATTATGTGGGTGCATTTTGCATTTAATGCATAGTTTTCTGTTATTTTAATTTGAATACACATACATTCACCCTACCTGGGAATTTATAGTATAAGATGGTTTCAAACTCTTTTAATACAGTCTATGCTAGCCCAAAAACCCCCCTCAAACCTCAAAAACCTCAAGCTACAAATCAAACTAGCATACAACTTGACCAATTCTTCGTTAATCAGTAAAAAGCAACAAAAAATATGCTAATAAACTGACATGGTAAACTCAACCTGTGTTGGAAGAACCAAGTCTTTATTTCCCACTAAAAGATGAGCAAAGAAGAAAACAATTAGGTCTCTGGAGATTTTCTAAAGCCGAGGTGCCCCAGTCATGAAGTTGCATTGTTTGCTATTCTCTGCCAAAATGAAAAGCACAACCAAATCTGTATATAATCCCACATGTACCACTGAAAGGCTTTGGGAAATGAGAAGACATTCCTTGGTCCTCTAAAATTAGAGTTCTGATGAACATGCTCGAGAAGGTTATTTCACAACTGGATACCACTGAGGGTGTTCTCTAGAGGACAGAAATGCTTTGTAAACCTTTCATTACGCCATATGGATCTCACCATGGCGTAAATAACAGAAGTTAGATCATGCTGGGAGCAAACTATTGATGAGATTCTATCTAAAGACTTCGAGCTTTACTGTACAGTTTGAACATAGACAACAGAATATTAAGCAGAAAATTCAACATGCATTTAAAATATCTTCTTAGCACTGTTAAAGTTTGACTATATGCATACTATGGAGCTTGGGGTTTTTTGTTGTCTATTCATAATGAATGCAAAACAATATCTACAGGTCATTTCCATGACTGACAGGTGTAAAGTACACCTGATGCTCCTCTCCTGGAACCATGTTTCTTCACAAGGTTCTCTAGCTTCAGTCTGCAAATTATTAAATGCCATATCCATTTTCCAAACTTATGTCATTATAGTTCTAGCATCAGTAAAAGTGAGTAGAAAACAAAGACAGATATTCTATTGTTTAAGAGCAAAACACATATTTTGCAGAATGAAAATGTTGACGATGATGAATAGCTAGATAGATAGATAGATAGATAGATAGATAGATAGATAGATGATAGATAGATAGATAGATAGATAGATGATAGATAGATAGATAGATAGATAGATAGATGATAGATAGATAGATAGATAGATAGATAGATAGATAGATAGATAGATAGATAGATAGATAGATAGATAGATAGATAGATATAGATACAGTGCTTTTTTGTAAAAGAAAAAGGTGCCGGAACTCACACATGTCATACAGCCTGCCTTGCCTACCCTACAAGGTTCCATCCAAAAAAAGGTGCCGGAACTCCGTTCTGAGCGTTCTATGAGAAAAAAAAGCCCTGGATAGACAAATAGACAGATAGATATAGATACAGATACATGATAGATGATAGATGATAGATAGATAGATAGATAGATAGATAGATAGATAGATAGATAGATAGATAGATAGATAGATAGATGATAGATAGATAGATAGATAGATAGATAGATAGACAGATAGATAAAGACATACAGGAGACAGAGACACAGAGAAAGTCAGATACATAGTTTTACACAAGGACATTTAATTTATTTGTTGTTGTTGTTGTTGTTGCTATCAGATGAAATCTGAAACACTGTTACTAGTAAATACATCTATTAAATTTAGTGGGACTCTGCTTTTCCTCACTAAAGTTATCCAGCCAGCTTTCATGGCTTTTTCACTGCTCAATATCCTCCTTTTCCAATTAATATTCTGCCCTACGACTTCTCAGAATGCTTGATAATTTCTTTAGTTCAGTTTATTTTTGTAATTGGTGTACTGCCAGCATGCTTTCATGTTTTTTCACTCTAAAGGTTTCACTGGCTGTTCATACTAAAATAGTTCAACAAGAGGAATTTCCCACTGGGATTTCACAGAAGCATGGAAGAAGGCTGCATATTAATAATGGAGGAAGAATGATGCAAGACAGGTCATAGACATACGCACCCTTTGCACAGTTATAATTAAATTTAAGTTTAAGGAATTTTAATTTTGGAAAGCATGTAAAGAACAAACTCTACCTTCAACCAATAAGAACTTCACTACATTTGCTATTCTGCTGCAAATGATGCAGAAACGGCTTATATATTAATAAAACAGAGAATATCTTGTTTTAGTATCCATTTCAACCATTGTAAAGTTATTTGCCTGTTTCCTGACTCCGTTAAGCTTGTAAAGCATCCTTTAGTTAGGAATAATATTTAAACACAGTGGAATTCCAAATAAGTATAGCTTAAAGTAGCAGATTAAAATATTGTTGTCATTTCTTACAGAACAAGATTTGATTATAGAAAACCTCCTTAAATAGCAGTTCTTTATCAAACTAGTCTTGAATTTGGAAATATCTCCATGCAAAGTAGAAACTAGCCCCCCCTATTCAAGAACAATAGGAGTTGGGGCATTTATTTATTTAGTAATCAAATTTGTATAGTTGCCCATGTCACCAAAAACATCTCTGGGCACTATGCAACAATTGGATAAAAGCCACAGATATAAAAATGTACATAATATACATGTACAGACACAGACACACATACATTTTATGCTACACATCCTCTCCATATGCTATATCTGACCAATTTTCTTTGTTACCTTCTAGGAAAAGGCCTCACAGTATCTGAAGCAGAACAGCAAAATTCTGTAATAGCTTTGCACCATATAGTATCAATCTAGTTAACTCTCAAGACAATATATTCAAAATGGGCTGTGATTAATATATACAGTATACGTATGTGTGTGTTTCTGTACATATGATATATGTATCACATATATATGTGTTTGTGTGTGGTGCATGGATGGGCATGGATACACACACACATACACATTCACACACACACACACACACACACACACACACACACACACACATTCTTTTGAGAGCGGGCATTAGAATTTTATTAATGTGGGCCAGTGTATTCACCGGAAAGTGACAATAAAGGTTATCTTATCTTATAAATAAATAAATAGTAGAAAAATGAATATATAAACTGTTAAGTGAAGAGTAATAAAAATGCCAACTTCAGCAATGGAGCCACCTAAACACATCTCCAGTTCCTTGGGAGCCCAAGGCCTGATAACATAATAAATTGAGGACCTTCTGGGGTATCTCAATTTTTTTCAGTCAAACTCTTAATCTGTCTGGTTCAAATGTATCTGAACTGACATTCAAAGGGTAAAACACATGATTTTCAGAAATCAGTTCTCAGAAATATTTGATTTCACTGTTTATTTCTTCCAATAACAGCATCACTGGGCTCGCTCATAGCAGCAATAGCAATAGCCCTTAGACTTATATACAGCTCCCTAGTGCTTTACAGCATTTTCTGAGTGGTTTACAGACCCAACAATCTGGGTCCGTGTTTTACCAACTTTGGAAGGATGGAAGGCTGAGTCAACCTTGAGCCCCATAAGGATCAAACTCCTGACTGTGGCAGAGTTAGCCTGCAAGCAATACTGCATTCTAACCACTGTGCCGCCGTGCTCCAGAGAGCACAGCATTTCAAAGAATTGTATTGTGAACTGTATTCAATTGTACATGAAGTCATGGTTGGCTGACTTGACACAGCTAGCTGAATATCATGAAGAATCAAAAATTACATTATATCCAAATATTGTTGCTATTGCATTTCAGAATTAAAAATGTTGAAACTCTTAATAAGCTCTCTTTAATGTAGAAATGTAAAAGTAGCTATTATAAACCCTTCTAATCCATACTTCTTGTAAGCACATTATCCCACCTTTCATCCACCCTTAAAACATCAAGAAAAAATATATAAGAAAAGCCAATAAACAGAATGAAACAAGTAGAGATAAGCTAGTCACAAGAATGAAATGAATTATATATTATGGGTCTGTTCAGCACTCAAGTGATAATAAAATCTTAGGCATACAAAAAGCATCCCTGACATAGAAACAGGAGAAATCTATTAGGAATTTATTAGGAAGACAGCCTACCTCCCATGTATTGCTTGGAAACATACGGTACACTGTTTCTGTTCTGGATTTATAAGAGAAATTGTTAACTGCTTCAAAGATCAGGATAAAGGTCATTAGATGCCTGAATGAAGGATCTTCTCAAAGTTGAGATTTACAAATAATCAAATCAATTTAGTCAAAGGGCATAAAGATCAAAAGGACAGAACACTGTAAGAAAATTCATAATAAAAGGTATCCTTAGTACCGTCTAAACCAGGGGTAGGCAACCTCGACTCTTTTATGACTCATGGACTTCAACTCAGGAATTCTGGGAGTTGAAGTCCATGAGTCATAAAAGAGTCGAGGTTGCCTACCCCTGGTCTAAACTAAACTGAAGAATTTTATAACTTGATCTTTCAGGGTCTTACCTCAGGGTTAATTGCACTTAATCTACAATGTCCTGAGAAGCTTAAGACCTTCACACCTGTTACTTCTGAGTAGACAAAATACCAGAATAACAGAATAACAGAGCTGGAAGGTACCTTGGAGGTCATCTAGTCCAACCCCCTGCTCAGGCAGGAAACCCTATACCATTTCAGACAAATGGTTGTCCAATCTCTTCTTAAAAACTTCCAGTGTTGGAGCATTCACAACTTCTGGAGGCAATTTGTTCCACTGATTAATTGTTCTGTCAGGAGATTTCTCCTTAGTTCTAGGACTAGGTTGCTTCTTTCCATGATTAGTTTCCATAGACTTTTTATTTCCAAGGAGACCATGGCTGTTGCTAAACCTTTATGACCAAGTAGCGAGGCAGATCCTTACTTTGTAGTGAGCAAGAGCTATTCACACTCAGAGGGCTTGTTGTTGACTTATGTATTAAATATGCACTCATTCTTTGTAGACAAATACTTAATTCATCAAGTACATATTTGGAAGATTATCCACAGAGAGATCTATACTGAAATATTCCGACTCTTTCTGCTCTACATATTGCACCCGAAAGTAACTGGTCAATAAATAAAAATTTTTGAAGCACAAATAAAACATTCTAATGTAAACCATATTTATGGGCATAGTGCCTTGAAAGCCATGATGCCATCTAACAATGGCTACTATATTGTATTAAATGTTGTTGTTTTTTAAATGATACCTGTTTGGAACAGTTAGAATTCTACTGTCATACTAGTATTTCATCTGACACTAGTTGTAATCATGCTTTGGAGCATTAAAATATAACTTGGAGGAATTAAACATTTATAAACAGATGACTGTGATACAGAAACCTAACTTATACCTGCATGTGTATATGCATGCAGGCAGAGTTAAGCTTTTTTAAAAAAATCTTGTAACACAGAGGTCTCCAACCTTTTGGGCACCAGGGAGAGAGATTTTTCTGTGGACTGGAGGGTGCGTGGTTCTGTGTGCTGCCTGCATCCTGTGGATGGAGCTTTCCTTATTTGTGTGAACCGGTTGTTGCCATGCTGTGGCCTGGTACCAGTCCACGGACCGGGGGTTGGGCACCCCTGTTGTAACAATGGGGTATTCACTGGAAGATATTTGGATATTTGGAAATCATGGGCACGCAACAGATCACTGCTATTCATAACGTAATACCTTTTCAGGTTTTTATTCCTTAATATAGTCTTAAAGCAGCACCACTTTTTCTTCAAAAATCACGAAGAAGCACGCACAACCCTAATAATTAATGCAGGGAAACTATTTTTTGCTTGACTTGCCAATAAAACTGTAGATATGGAGTCTAAAATTCTGTTTTTTCCAATCTATTCACATTTAACACAAAGTTTCCATTTATTTTCCTTTCGGAAATCAATGAGGACACTCCAATTTGGGGGGGGGGGAATAACGCCACATCCCTTCCTACCCTTACCCCAAACTCCAAAGTTGATTGTCATGAGCTCAGAATTGTTACCAACAGGAGCATTCCTAGAGGACCAGATAAAAGGTCCTCTTCCCTTATTCTTCCATATGCCTTGATAAACTGAGGCCAGGTCAGGAGAAATTCTAAATGCATTTCCACAGAGAACCATCTGTGCTTTCTTTCTCCTGACATCTGTTCAGCAGGACATTGGAAGGTGTCAGAGTGCCCTATCACCAGTCCCTGACCATAACTGAACATATATTTCTTCCCACAACATAAACTAAAATTGTTGTTGTTTTTTTGTTTGCAATGTTATTTTTATGTATTAGTTGCCGTACAACTTTATCTGCATTTGCTTACTGATAGCCATCCTGAGTGACTTTGGGTAGAACATAGGAGAAAGCTGTAAATCTAACAAAGAAAAAAAAATAAGAATCTAACTCGACTAGACACTCTCCAATGGGAGTCATTTCCTAATCCAGATACTGTCAATCATCAGTAGGAGGAAATCCAATAAAAAGGAGCTTAGGGTAAGGGCAGGAAGGGATGTGGCATTAATCCCCATGTTTTCAACAAGAATGTGAACAAAAATATACCTCTGCTACCCCACCTGTATGTTATTTTACCGGACATCACAAAAAGTACTTGATGCAAAATCAATTCTGCATACTACTTCCTGTTTAAAATGTGGCCGGAATGAATACTGACCAATTGACATGGAACGAACAGCATCTCCACCCAATCCTTATCTGCTACATGTTCATTTTCTGACATAGAGCCCTCTGTAGTTAACTCTAGCAAGGCACACAAGGACAAACACAGTGAAGTCCAATTGCTTGGACTAGTGGACAGAATCTTGCAAAACAACAACAACAACAACAACAACAACAACAACAACAACAACAACAATAACAATAACAATAACAATAACAATAACAATAACAATAATAATAATAATAATAATAATAATAATAATAATAATAATAATAATAAAGTTGGAAGGAACCTTGAAGGTCATCTAGCCCAACCCCCTGCTCAGGCAGGAAACCCTATACCATTTCGGACAAATGGCTTTCTCCTTCTCTCTTCCAGCTCTTCCAATTTTGATGTGTGCTGTTGTGCCCACAGTAAAAAAATGACAATAAAGATTACCGGTATCTTATCTTATCTTATCTTATCTTATCTTATCTTATCTTATCTTATCTTATCTTATCTTATCTTATCTTATCTTATCTTATCTTATCTTATCTTATCTTATCTTATCATCTTATCTTATCTTATCATCTTTTCTTATATCTTATCTTGGGCCTCTCTCTGGAAAAACTCTGTTGCCAAAACTCCCTCTCATGCTTCTCTAGGTGCCTATTCCATCACATGGTTTAGGAATGAAATGAATAAAGAAGGCCAGAATGAGCCAATTTTCCGAGGTTCTGACCCAATAGGGCTAAAAATTAGATTAAGATTTATCTATTCTATAGAAAGCTTGATAATTTGATGTCTAGCCACAATTTCAGTTCATCTACTCTACCAAAAATCCCAAAGTATCTAAATCTCTTGACAAGAAAGAGATATAAGTAGCTTTGTAATTCAAAAATGTTATTAGGACTAGTAGATATGAGTTGCAAAAATTAAAGATGGTCACTAGATGAGAGCAAAAAGTCAACATTTTATATGTCTCCTTATTGAGTGGATGTCTAGATTTTTGCAGTCTAGATATGAACAATCTAAGAAATGCAAAATAATAATAATCAGTCAGAGATGGAGCTCTTGTTCTATCCAATTCTGATATCCACAAAGGGTAATTCATTTTAGATTTCATAGTGAATTGAATTGAACTAAAACAGCATGTGGGACTAGAGCCAAAGAGAATACTTATTAACTTTCTGGCATCTTTGTCTGTTACCATTTTACAAGAGATCTATTTTCAGTTCTTGCATTTTAGGTCAGTTGCCTGCAATGAGACTGAGGGCTGCATGAAATATATCTTTGGCAAAAGACTGTACACTGTAATTTATGGCAAAACAGTATAAGTATGCTTCATAATAATGCATACTGTTTCACTGTTTAATTCTGTATTGGCTGCACAAGATAGCCATGGTTCTTCATACAACAGTTTGGTAAGATGCATGAAACTAAAGTCTGGTACCTTAAATAAGGATGGCCAATATATAATAGTAGAAAGGCACTGATTTTGTTGGCCAGAATTCAGATTGTGTTTTTATTTGATGTTCACAAGAGCCCAGAAGTCAAACAGAATTAGATATAGAGCTATACAACCAGATACAAAACTTATGGAATCCAGGATCTTCTTTATCCCCAACCTGGAATATGCCATGTCTATATTTATACATATCAACATCTAAGGTATTAAAAATCAATACAGGTTATAAATTAAGATACTGTGGGAGCAGTAAAATCTAAAAACATAATTACAGTATAAAGTAATAAGAGAGGGAACACATAGTTCTTGTTACTGTCAAGCCACTTGGGGATTATGAACACTTGCTTATGCGCTGCATATACCCATCAAGAGATTTCAGTATTACCTTCTGCCTATCTCAGTTTTAAAGAAGGAGTTGCCTTGGAGACAGAGTTGAAATGAAACATCTTCATCTCTGTAGGGACTTTGTACCATATATATATAGACACACCGTCATTGGACACATCGCTTTTACTTTGAAGTTTATCAAGATGCTACTTGGTTAGTCAACCTGCCCTTTGGTCTCATTTTATTAAGTACTTAAAATTAAGGTACAGGGAGAAAGTGACCTTCTCTCTTTTTTTAACACAGTGGCCAGGTGACAAAGAAGGAAAACATAATAAACTAACGTATTTAGCTGAAATCTATGACAGATCACTTGCCGGACTCGCATTTGAAAGACCCACCTAACACTTCACATTGCCAGACATTTGAAGAAAACTTTTTTATAGTTTAAACAAGCTTTTTTTCACCTATCAAGCCTAAACATCCGTTTTTAAGTTAGGCTGATATAGCATATGGACAAATATGATAAAGGAGCTAGAATCCAGTCTTTAATGCATCATAGAAAGAAGACAGAGTGAACTAGATAAAGGAATTCATCTGAAGACTGGATGAAATCCATCACATTTTCTGGGCACTTTGAGGGCAACTGAACCATATTGCTGTACTGTGGGTCAGTATAAATTTGTTCCACTATTAATAGGGGTGTTAATCATAAATAACAGTTTTTAAAGTAATTGCAAACCTCTTGTGTTTTCAATTCCTTTCTAGAATGCAGAGCTTTTGTACATTCTGTCCCTTCATCTATGTAATTTTCTCCATAAATTTCCCTAGGCAGGGGGATACAGGGGATTAACATGCAATTTTCCTTGGTAGCTGTAAAATATGTATATGTAAATACTTTTCGAAGAAATCCATATGCCACCCATTTTTCCCTAAGGAATATTTAGAGAGCTGGATATATTTTTTTTTTCCCCACTGCATCTCTCCTACAAGGAGATGTAGGTATCTCCACTGGGATTGGTGTGTTTTTTTTGTTTGCTTGTTTTTGTTTTTTGCCAAATATGAAGCAACTTTAGAGGCAAAAGGATGCTTTGGTGCATCCGTGAGAAATGCATTTTGCACTTCTGTGCAACTTCTTAAACTCAGCGTATTTTTCCTGGGACTACTTTGCAGGTTTGGAGGGCACCTGTGCATTTTGAAGAAAAAGGAGAGCTACTTTAAGAAAGTGCAGGCAAGGGTTATGTGAAGAGGTGCTCTGCTTGGTCTTGCTCAAGCTCCAAAATGTTTTCAAAATGAACAGGACTTGCTGATTCCAAGGTTGAAGAGTTGGTAGTGGCTGGTAACAGAAGTAATAATAAGAGGACCTCAGTGCTCTCTGAGCTTGGTTCTCTTTTTGCAGATATTTCATTACACAAACTCCAAGAAAACAACCAAGCTCAGAGAGCACAAAGGACCCCTTGTTTCAGCCCTGAGTTCCAAATATTTCTCTTGACTGAAGTAATCAGAATGATCCCATTTACATTTTTCCAAGCCCTACATGCTTCCCAAAGTGTGGCCCCTGATACAGAAATCTTTGCCCAACTCATCATAAGTTCACCCAAGCTGTTGGCAGGAAATAAAATTGTCCCCGCTAAAAACTAGCAGAAGCATACTTGGATTTTATTCACTGGTACATGCACACTAGCATGATAGAAAGTGTTAATATGGTTTGTTTGTCAATTACGAAGCATCACCTTTTAAATCAGTATTTCCAATTGAGCGTATCTTGTGAACTTAGCCAATTCAATAATTCAATAAACTATGATTTAGCCACCCCTGGCTTGGTAATTGGAAAGTGAAAAGACTTCAGACTCAGATAGGAACTTCAAAAATCACATTGGACAATAGGTCTTTTCTTTGATTTCTCACTTGTTTTACTTTTTGATTTTCAGAAGTTACAGGGGCAATGCAGATACTAAACCAATGTTTGATAATTGGATGACAGTTTAGTTTTTATTTTGAATTACTATTAGGCAACATCCTGCCTTTCTGGTTTACAAATATCAGTCCTATACTATTTTCTCTAAATGTTTAGCTTCAACATGTATATGTTGAGGCAGGGATTTTTTTTTAATCACATAGTGATTAAATGACCTTGGCCAATTAACCCGATACCTGCCATATTTAGTCTTAGGAATGTTTGAAATATCTTGGTATTCATAGTCCACAGTCATAATAATGCCTCTGTCCTGTAATATGTGATTTATTTATTTAATAATTTTATAGACTGCACAACACCCAGGGATAGGGCCTTCTCAGTGGGGGCGCCTGCCCTTTGGAACCAGCTGCCAGTGGAGCTGAGGACTGCCCCCGACCTCCGTTCATTCCGCCGGGACCTGAAGACCTGGCTCTTTGAGCTCTCTGGCCCAGGCTGAGAATTTTAATTTTAATTTTAACTGGGGTTTTATTTGTTCAGGGACGGATATAATTTTTTTAAACTGTTTTTAACTTTTGTATTTTTTGTTTTAATCACCCTGTAAACCGCCCTGAGTCCTTCGGGAAAGGGCGGTATATAAATATAATAAAATAAAATAAATAAAAATAAATATACTGTATATGACTCTGGGTGGCTAGCAAAACAGAGTAAAACCAATAAAAACAAGCACAATCAAAAAGAGCAGAAACAGGATAAAAACAGCAGCAGATTGTGAAGCAAAGAAGGCATTTTAAGAAAATCTTAATGGCTATAAGGTTGCTAGTCATTCAGCATTAAAGTCTCAATTTTATATTAAATTGTAACATGCTCCTCCTCTCTCTTATTTTTTGAAGTTCTGATAACAAATATCATAACTGGATTATTTATAGATAAGTTACATTGGTTTATCCCTATTATTTCCTTTAAGAAATCAAGTAAATATCCTCCACTTATACCTTCGGAAGAAAGCTCTACGGGGCTACCTGATCTGGGCTGCAAAATTCTGGATGACCACTTAGAGGATGACAACAACACAACAAAGGTTTTCTGTATCTTTGTGATACCTTCAGATTTTTTTCAGCACAGAACTGGTAGCCATAATATTGTGAGGTAGTTGAATATGAGAGAGATATTCGATTCACACATCACACTGAGCGGTAGAGTACTCTGTATGCCTATACTTTAGCACAATGTATGAACTTAACCAGAGAATCCAGAGTTTGTGACTTTTCTCTCAATCGGTGTCACTGTATCAGAAGCAGAACCAACAGAACAGACATCCGTGTTATTAACTGACTGGGCTATGCAGACAAGACCTGTAAGATTAATAGTTAAACAGGGATGTAAACCAAAATGTTTTGGTTTTTTACAACACCAGTTTCCATTTTACTTCACAATCTTGGGAGGCATTAGCAAAGATTTACTAATGGGAAACACTTGGCTGTGGCTTCAAGAAACTAGTTAGCATTGTCAGGACAGTGACATGATTCTCCGGAGAATATTTTAATTTTAATTTTCAGAAAAGTCGAGCAACCCGTCCAGCTTGAGATGAAAGAAATTTAGTTATACTTAGTCAACTGAATAAGAGGAATCGGGAAGAGCAACGCATAGTAACATAGCCTTTAAAAGGTGCAGAACTACTTTTTCTCCATTGTCAAGCACAAACACTACGTATGCCAACAATTTAACAACAAGCAGGTATTTATGGCTGTAGCTTATACATTCTCATCTGAAAGATATGAAAATCCACTTTTGTTAGAATGTAAAAATGGTAGTGTTTTCTTTTAGCCATCTTCTTATTGTGATAGACTGACAGAAGTGTTTTAGGGCTATTTATTCCTTTGAATGATTTACCTGGCTGCCCATCTCTTCATGGCACTTTTTACTTTTATTTTCATCCCATGCTTCGAAAAAGTCTATTGTAGTTGACTCGGAATTGGACAGAAATTACTGCCTTAACATCAAGTCACTGACACAGGTAGTACGGATCTCTGTCTGCTAAATATGAATCTATTTTTGATGCACAGTAAGTCTGACGGCAATCAATCTGCCACAAATAAAGAGATATTTGCCCACCTTATGAAAATGCAGCTTGTAAGCAGAGTTCATTCTGAATGTCGTACTTAAATTATCTGGGTTGTAATCCTACCTACACGATTCTCCAGTGAGAATAGCCTCACTGATCACAACAGTGCTTGCTTCAGAGGAACTCTGATCAATCACCGAGTAGACTTGATTTAAAATTAGGATACAATCGTACTACTACAAAAAAATCCACATTGCAGGAATATCAATCCCCTATGTTAAAATTCATTCAGAAGGGGACCTCTCCAGGAAACCTTATTATTAAACATTTCACATCAACTGTTAAAGTGTTCCTCTACTCGTCCCACTGGGGAGTCCAGGTCAGAAAAAAATAAACTCCACAGGAAGATTGCAACCACCTCCATTGAAATGGATTGTAATAACAGAATCATATACATATACATATACATATACATATACATATACATATACATATACATATACACATACACATACACACACATATATATATGTTTGTGTGTCAAATGCTTGTTAACTATTTAGATTACCTTGCTAGGCCCCAAACATGGGACAAATCTTTATTTCCTGTTTCAGCCTATCTTGAAGGCCATCGAACAGGCAGTAGTCACACCGGTGACAGCTCATATATTTGTGTAATATATGAGCTGTCACCCTTAATTCTTTGTTAGCAATTTACACACACACACACACACACACACACACACACACACACACACACACACACATATATATATATATATATATATATATATATATATATATATATATATATATATGATTGTGCTTTATCTCCCCTCTTATATCTGAGTGAATTAGAGAGGCATTATCCTGAACTGCTTTTGAACATTATTTTTGTTTTGTGGGGCTTAAAAAAGGCTTCACTCTCTTTGTCTAGGACAGTGATGATGAACCTTTTAGAGACCGAGTGCCCAAACTGCAACCCAAAACCCACTTATGTATCATCGTGTGCCAGGTGGGCATGGACCTTTGGGTGGGCATGGTCAATTGGGTGGGTGTGGTCAATTGGGTGGGTGTGGCCCATTGGGTGGGCGTGGCTGCAGTGGTAGCTGCAGACTGGGTAGGACTAAAAGGTTCAATGAATCAATTCCAACTTTGCGAGAACTTTTTTCTTTTCCCACGAGAAGTTGATTAATTGAACCTTTTTGGGGGTTTACATGGCAGCAGAGCCCTAAAGCGAAAAGGTTTTATAAAACCCAGCTGAAGGCCTAGGACTGGGGCGATGGCATGCACGCCCACAGAGAGGGCTTTGCGTGCCACCTGTGGCACCCATGCCATAGCTTCAGCACCACGGGTCTAGGACATATTTTTTGCATTCACCTATCAGGTTCACCTCCCTTAGTCTGCACCCCTGTTCCATGAAAAAACAAAATGTAGGAAACCTTCAATTAGACAACAACGTTATGACCATTAAAATGTTTTGTTTTTAGAAAGATAAAAAAACAGATTATTTTTAGATGTATAAACAGTTACATTCTTGAGTAGTGTCAGTCATCTAGAAATTAAATGGAATATACCAGCTGGATGCTTTCTTTGGAGACATTGAGTCACTGTGCTTCATATTCTATGTCCTGGAACTAATCTGGAATTATTTCCAATCTGGAATTAGAAATAGCGCTACATCTCAGCATGCTTGAATTGCTGCAGTCCATAAGACACAAGCAGTGACTTTGACAGAGAAAGTTTCTTTTTCACCTATAAAGGGGAGCTGACTTTCATTCTTGCACAAATGTAACATAGGTGCACAAATTTAACCAAGCTGCCTATAATGATTTTAGGTTATGTAAATTATGTTCAGTACTACTGCAAGAAATTTAAAGGACTTTGTAAGAAGACCAAGTGCATGAAAGGATGTTCCAGAGTTAATGAAAGCAAGTAAGAGGGAGACAAATAGTGAGCTGAAGTAAAAGATTTCAGTCCAGTTATAGCTCATATTTTATTTATTCACGAATTGTGTATTGAACCGCAAATGATCAAATTAGGTTATTTCAATCAAATCTCTGAACTCAACTCAACAGATTAGTTTTGGTTATCTACAGAGAAATGCGTGATTTTCTGACCTAGAGGTAGATGCATGCATTGTTGAATTTCTCATATTTTGTTCTTTGTGTACAAAATGAGACCCAACAGCTTTGCAGATAAAGTGTTATATCTATAAAATATCCACATCTATGTCATCTATCTATATCTATATCCAGTGGTGCGATACAAATATGTGAACAACCAGTTCTCTGTGTGGATGCCACTTCCGGAAGTCCATTCTGGGTCTGGGCAAGAAAAAATTAGCTACTGGTTCTACTGAAGTGGTACGAACTGGCTGAATCCCACCACTGTCTATATCTATTTGTACATACGGAAATGCAGTATATTAAATATATTTTCATTCTGTCTCTCTCCATCTTTCTCTGCTTCTCTCTCTCTCTCTCTCTCTTTCTCTCTCTACCTCCCTCCCTCCCTCTCTGTATGTGTGCATGTGTGTTGTCTACTGTGTGTGGAAAAAGTATTTGGAAAAAATTTGAACTTTGATGTTATATATGTTCATGGCATCAAGATTACTTTCTGCACAAAAATGGAAGGACGAATGGCTGCAGAAGTTGATGGAGTTAGCAGAGATGGCTAAATGGACTGCTTTGATTAAAGAAAAAGAAACAATTACTTTTGTTTCTATTTGGAAACCGCTTCTGGACTTTGTGCTTGAGGTGGGAAAAAATGAAACTTTGATTTTGGGTTTTACCAATTAGATAGATCTGTTCTTATAGAAATGGCTAGTTTATACTGCTATGTAAAAGTAAAACGTTGAGGTTTTCTTATTTTACTGCACCAAAGGGAGTCGGAAGTCAACACCTTTTCTTTCATTTTCAATTTTTTCCTACACTCTTCCTTCCCTATTTCTCCCATTATTGGTTTTTGTATTTTATTCTATAAACTAATAAAAGAAAAACAAAATCTAGAAATGAGAAACTGGCATGGCACATTGTGTTACTTTTGATGCTTGAAGCAAGATAGGACGTCATTGTATCCTTTCAAGCGATAACCATCCCGATTCGATCACTACTATTTCTTTGGAGGGATATTTATCACTGTATCACTAAAATCAACTGAGCTGCTAGAGAAAACATTGTTCTACTCTAAAATAATAAGTGTTGGTCTGTATACACCCAACCATTGTCTATCACAATTCCATTTTTACGTCTGCTGTTTCCTTCTTTTTTAAAAAAAGAAGTCATTTCCAAACAATATCTGTTTAAAGACAGTTGAAATAAAAAATTGATCTGACTCTGTGTGAAATGGCTAAGAAATTATCTTTGCCTTTTTTTTGTTATAGTAGCAATAGCTGTTAGATTTACAGTATATACTGCTTCACTGTGCTTTACGGCTCCAGAGTCAGCCGTTTGTCTCCAACAATCTGGGTCCTCATTTTACTGACCTTGGGCCAGTCAAGATCAAACTCCTGGCAGTGAGCAGAATCAGCCTGCAATGTTGCATTCTAACCACGGCGCCACCATGGCTCTTATGACAAATCTACCCACAGGAATCAGTGGATGAAGATCATGACTGAAGTGTCATCCATTTGATACTTGCATTGGAACATAATGTTTTGTCATGTTGATGAAATCTCAACTTAAGCAAATGCCCTTGCTCTAATCTGACATTTCAATGGATGGTCTAAACTACCAGCAATGGATTTGCCCAATGTCTCATTTTCCAAATGTATTAGTTTGCTCTTCTCCACAATTTAGCAAGAATATATCTTTTTTCACATGCAAATAGAGATGCATGTTCATTTGAAACTTTTCTAGTATAAGCTCTGCAAACACTTTTTGCAAGGTAACCATCCCTAATATAAAGTGGCCTTTGCATATTTTCATTGATAATCATATTTTTATGATCATATTTCCATGATATATGGAGATTGTGAATGTTGACATCCAACTGCATGTTGTAAGCACATTTGAATAAATAAATAAATAAAAACTTTATCCTCCATCCCACCAAAAGTGCCATTGCCACCCAGAAAATCAATGAATGAGGAGATATGATTTTAATATGACATGATATATAGGTAATCCATAATTTACAATCAGCATTGGGATTGGAACTTCGATTGGTAAGTGATGTGGTCATTTAATCAGCTGTGCCTGATTTTATGACCTGTTTTACCATGGTCATTAAGTGTATCCAGCTCCCTCCCCCTTCCCTTAACTTGGCTTGTCAGAAGTGCCCTGGGAAATTCACACAGAGCAATTATGTTAACCCAGGACTCCTAAAAATACCAGTTGCCAAGGGCCCAAAATGCAATCTCATGACTGCAGCAGATCATACGTGTGAGGAATGATTGTAAGTCACTTCTCTGGGTGCACTTCAAATGGTCACTAAATGGTCGTAGGTTGAGGACTAACCCAAACAAGGAAACTTCACAGTCATAGAATGTTATCCATGGGAAACCAAAAATCATTTATAAAAAAAAAATGCATTTTTGCAAGTTGCCCTTCACAACTGCAATAAATAAATAAATAAACCAAATTTGGGTCGGGGTATTGGTTCAATGCTAACATTAAGAGAAAAACAGGGAATTTTATGGGACTGCTACCTTCCTAACAAAGCATTTTTAGGCTTCATCAGCAAAATAATGCTAATCTACACCTATCTTAATTGTATGAACTGATGTTCCAATGTGACTTAATCAGATTTATTCAAACGTTTCTGTGACTTCCTCACCTTCAAAGTAAATTGCAGGCATTTTGCTAAGTCTGCACGCTGGTGCATTTATTCCATAACTGAAACCTTGGTGTCAGATCTGTTGTGGATGCTTCTCCACTCACAGAAACTCACAGAGAGTATTTTTTTTACATCCTTTCCAGTGGGAGTTACCAAACTGGAGAGCATGACTCTGATTATTCACAAATAAAGCTTACTCACAATGCCCCTTGACTAGACAGGAAAATAATAAATGTATTTCTACAACAGTCTACAACACATAAGTAGAGAGAGAGAGAGGCAGAAAAAGACAAGACAATTTGGTATTTTCCAGTATATTTCCAAGTAGGATGAATACTAAAGAAACATGGAAGGATAATCCTGAAAAGTTGGGGGAACCAGGTGTCTAATTTTTGCTATAGAGCTATATTAAATCATATGCTGATTTAAATTAAGTTACTATCCTTGGGAGTAAATGTCACCAAACCACATTGTTTTATTTTTTTATAAGGAATATAAGGTGTTTCACAGTTGGCTAACTAACTAACTACTGAAATAAAATTTCAAGAACCAAGCTGGGTCAGTCATCAGGACCAGAGGTTTAGACTTACAAGCTTTTGGACTCATGCTGGAGCCCATCCTGAGGAAACTCAAGAGAGAGGTTCCCTGAGGATGGGCTCCAGCATGAATCTAAAAGCTCAGAAGTCTCAACTTCTGGTCCTAGTGACTAACCCAGATTGGATCTTGCAACATTATCCTGGGATTGCCTTCATTTGTGAAATAAAATTAAGTAATGAACGAATATATCAATAAATGGGTGATGACTCTGGTCAATTATGTACAAAATTTTAGGTGATATGAGTATCCAGCTGGTACTATGATGTCCTAGCTGAATGGTGAAGATAGAATCAGAAGGTACCATATTCACTTGGTCAAGATACTGGAAAGGACACCAATCAGCATTACTGATTGAGGTAATCATTACCTGGACCTATATTTATATCACTGTACTGTCCCCATTACCAGGATATTCCCATCATAAGCAAATCTTTAACTGTTGCAGGACCAACACAAAATTGAATCCCATATCGAATATGCCCAACTTGTGTATCTCCTAATTATCATGTGGCACATAGACCTATATAAATAGTGCAGGGAACCATACTCAATGTATTTACATTGAGTTATAACCCTTAGAATGTTGGCTTTCTAGCAACACATTGATCTATATTTATGTATGTGCAAAGTGATAAGCTCCAGCATCAATAAAGAGGAAATTTACATACTTAATATAAATTGTGACTTCAATGATACTCAGTTGTGATTTTGGCAAGCTGGTCAATGTAACAGCTGCCGTATGTTTCCAGAACTGGGTACCATCCTGCAATTTTTACCATTATTAAAAGTGATGAACTCATATACTGCTTTTGATTCAAAGAACATATGGAACTTATGAGTCATGTCTGCAAATGTTTACACATGTCGGTTGCTTCAAATGATAGTGATGGCTTAGCCCACTGATTTTGAAGAACAATTGCAAAAATCAAAGGGTTGATGTAATACATATATACACCAAAAAGAATAGCTTGATTTCCAGTTCACATTCTTTACCATATGTTAGAAGAATAGACACATATATTCTACATTAAATTATCACCTCTTGGGTTGTAAATATTAAAAACCAAGGAAAAAACCCATCATACTTCCAAGCTGTTATTTCTATTGCAGAATAGTGCTTAATATTACTAAGCAAGAAATTTTCTTCTCATATTTTCTACTGCTTCTAAGAGCTGTGGTGGCACAGTGGTTAGAATGCAGTATTGCAGGTTAACTCTGTCCATAGCCAGGAGTTTGATCCTGACTGGCTCAAGGTTGACACAGTCTTACATCCTTCTGAAGTTGGTAAAATGAGGACCCAGATTGTTGGGGGCAATATGCTGACTCTGATGCTTAGAGAGGGCTGTAAAGCACTTTGAAGCAGTATACAAGTGCTATTGTTATTGCTATTCTAACTTTTAGAAAGTCATTGTCATGAAAATGTTGGAGAAATTCTCGTGAATGGAGTGCAGCAATCCTGTATTTATTTAGTTATGATGTGGCCAAGAGATGCATATAAATATCCTAGTGTTCATAGTGCAATTATCTTTCCACTGAAGTGTAACTTCTCTGGGTTTCCAGGATTCCTGAATCACAAAGGAGACAATCTGAGCAAAGGAGGCATGGGACATCCCACTGGACCTTTTCAATAACTATGCTACTACATCTATTAAGTGAATAGAGATTTGTATTAAAATGGCCATTTGATAATCTACTGCATCCTGTAGATGCAGGATTGCAAATGCTACAGATATATAGTACAAATCCACAAGTTCCCACAAGATGGCAAGTAATGAATGTGTTGTACATCATGATATCTCTATGTACATCAAACTCTTTATGTATTTAAATCTGACATTAGGATCCCAGCTTTGGTTATATAGACTAATGATTAAACCTTTGAACCCTATTTGACTTTTTTTAGTTTCTACATATAAACAGAGAGCAAACTCCGTTCTCTCTAGCATTGAAGATTTTACCTAGTTGGGTAATGAAACATCTGCAAGAACAAAATCAAGCTCAGAAAGCATCAAGGACCCCACAGTTCAACCCGGAGCTACAAATATTCCCTTCTAGAGGTACTCCTTTTAAAGTTTTACAACATGTCTTGAAAGCTCTTGTATATTCTGAAGTGACATCATTATTTACTGATTATAACCACATCATGTAACCATTGCATTCACGCTAAGAGACAATATGCAGGTTTCTTTTTTAGACCCATTTTTTCATGTCTATTTGCGGATCTCTGGGAAGTTATAAATAGCTTGTTTGATTTAAGTGACAAAAAGATCATTTTTCAGTCACATTCCAGGATTGTATACATCTCTCATCTACATCGCTCACTTTTCCCCACTCTAAAGCTCATGCCATGAAAATCTGCGATTTGGACAGGAAAGTCATTTCCCTTCTGCTGTCATGACTATCACTGTTTCATTTTTCTTCCCCAAGGAAAACGATTATAGAACAAATACCCAAGACTGTGACAAATAAGAAATCTAAACTGAATTGAATGAGCCGAACACAGTTTGCATCATGCCTATATCCTGTAGTTCAACCATAGCATATACAGTATCTTAATTAAATGACCTTTCTAAGGTCTTGTGCTACAAATGTTCTACAGTAAAGCTGTATTTATTATGCCTCCAGTGAATTAACATCCTGATTTTCAGTGAATGACTGTGCAAAGCTTGAAACATTTATAAAATATGAGCACAGCTCTAAAATTTATCTTCCAGTTTCTCAGAAGGTTTCCTTCCTTGTAAGAGAGCTAATGATGCTTCAGGATTTATTGACAGTACTGCTTGTGACATTATTGAGAGGGTTTTATTGATCTGAGGTGGTAGAACATACCTGATCACTTGGCAGCTTCTCAGATGCCCAGAGTTTGCAATCTAATGGGGACTGTGAAAAGCAATAAAGATTGCAGACCACAGTGAAAAGCAGGATGTTGCATACAGTATATCTTTCAGGCAACCTGTGCCGAAGGAAATTGAGGATACTGCAATACTGTAGTTGCATGTTCTTCAAGACAACATAGGGAAATTGTAGTGCCCTCTGGTTAAAAGAGATGCCAGTTTGGGGTAGTAGTTAAGGCATCAGTAATATAATTGTACACCTCCCTGATGCTTTCTGATATCAATCTGCAACAGAATATAACATTGTCAGGTTCTGCAAAGCAGTGCTTAAAATCTGTTGTATGATGACCTGTGCCATAAACTAATTTGAATGAGCATCTAGTTCATTATTCTAGAGTGCTCTGTATTGCGACAGATTTAGTCTGTCATATACTAACCTTAGACAGCAAAACAAAATGTAATGAAAGGAATGGTTTGTTAGATCAATCTATCACCATGATCAGATCCCTGTTTATATAATAAATATCCTTTCATCTATTGCAAGGGTCTTCAAACTTGGCCCTTTTATGACTTGTGGACTTCAACTCCCAGAATTCCTCAGCCAGGCATGCTGGCTGAGGAATTCTGGGAGTTGAAGTCCACAAGTCATAAAAGGGCCAGGTTTGAAGACCCCTGCAATAGATGAAAGGATCTATTGCTTCTAGGTGGCTTGGTCTTCAAAAGAGGTGTATCCATAATTCCTGCTAAAATCCACATAGAAACCTACTATGGTTCCTTAAACAGTGGTACCTCAGGCTCCCTACACCTCTCATTCATTTGGAAAGAATAGTATTTTTGTTTCTTTGCTAAATCATGCAGCTTTCAAATCCTGACAGCACAATTAATCACAAACTAGGCAGCACCTAATAAATATTCTCATCCCAGAGGGACTCACAAACTAGCAAGTTGATGTCATCAAATATTTAGGCCCTTATTAACTGTTGTATTCTGTGATCATATTCAAATAATTTTGAAGCTAATAAATATATCTTCATGTATTTCATTTCACAGTGTTTCTCCATAATGCATGTAGCTGGGTCATCAATACACTTTCCTGATTTTATAGCATCCCTTAATGTGAGCCAGTTATGAAGGAAGACAAAAACTGAGAGGGAATTCCTAACATTAAATAGTCAGAAAAGCACTAAAGGTAAAGGTTCCCCCGCACATGCGTGCTAGTCGTTTCCGACTCTAGGGGTCGGTGCTCATCTCCGTTTCAAAGCCGAAGAGCCAGCGCTTGTCCGAGGACGTCTCCGTGGTCATGTGGCCGGCATGACTAGAGGCCAAAGGCGCACGGAACACTGTTACCTTCCCACCGTAGTGGTCCCTATTTTTCTACTTGCATTTTTAAGTGCTTTCGAACTGCTAGGTTGACAGAAGCTGGGATGAGTAACAGGTGCTCACTCTGTTATGCGGCACTCGGGATTCGACCCGCCAAACTGCCGACCTTCTGATCAACAAGCTCAGTGTCCTAACCCACTGAAAGGCTGTAGAAAAGGCTAACCAAAAAGTGTAGCCAAGGTGGATAGGGTAAAAATTATAGATTTTTTTGTTGTTGTTGTGGGGGGGGGCAGCAAAAGTCTTAAGCGATAAGATAGATGTCTTCTGCAGTTGCTGAAAAACATTGATTTTATTTCTTAAAGCTCCTACTTAAATTAGCATAATTAAGTTTTGGACTATGGCCCTCAAAATGCTGCACAAAGTTTGGTACATCTCTTAAGGATGCAAGACTTGACCCCTGAGATAGAGCATTAAAAGGTTCTGTCACTCCTCAGGCTTGTGTAAGCAGCCTTCCAATTCAAAATGGAACTTTTTAAAAAAATTCTAAAAAAAATACTTTTTTTAAAAAAATATCCATATGTTTCTATCTGATAATTAGTTTTTGTAAATGAAAAATGAGATGTACTGAGATACATTAAAACATGCACATACTCTATTTTCTGCCTTCTTAAACATCCTATGCTTTGGAGAAGATATAAGAGAAGTGTTTTTAAAAAAACCAACAACAATATATTGGTTAACTAGAAATGATTTTTTGCCAAATATAAAACTTTTAATGAGGAGGCAAGCATTTGTAATGCACTGTATATGTTATACATGGAACTGTGCATATGTATATACTTGAATTACATTCTCTTAGCATTGACCTTCAGAGAAATGAGTATTGAATTGAATGGGAGAATTAAACAAGGCACACCAAGTATAGTCCGGTTAGAAATAAAATGCAAATATGACCTATTGAAGATTAACAAAGCTAATATAATTTGTAGAATAAATGAATAAATAGGCCTCTGTATGATAGATAGTTTCATTTAACAAAATGGGTACTTTATAGAGATGGAATAGATTAATACATTAATATCTACATGAATTATTTGCCATGTTAATACCTAAGAAAGCTTAGTTGCTTGGAAAAATTCTGTAGGAATTATCATGAAATTTATACTACAATATAACTCTTGTTATATGCCTCATACCATACATTTATCTTTCTGTGGATTTGTCAATCTCAATAATTTTCCAACTCATATAACATCTCATAACAGAGAATCAAAAATCCTTGGAGAATAATGGCAGAAGCTCTGAAAATGAGGTTGAACCTCACCCTCAATCTGTGATCTTGTGGCTTGTCCAATGATGCTCACGATGATATTGATTCCAAGGCAGGGGTCTTCAAACTTGGCCCTTTTATGACTTGTGGACTTCAACTTCCAGAATTCCTCAGCCAGCCCTGGCTGGCTGAGGAATTCTGGGAGTTGAAGTGCACAAGTCATAAAAGGGCCAAGTTTGAAGACCCCTGTTCCAAGGTATGGAGCTCAGTGTACCCCAGGGATCAGTCCTCACAATGATTGCCATTATGCATTGGCCTCAATGCCACAAAGGAATAAGAACGTAGAAAATAAAAGGCTGGCTTCTTTATTTAATTATTAATGGAACTAGTAGAAGCTAGCCAGAATTTTAATACAGGTCTTCTTGTTTAAATCTGTGATGAGATCTATGATGAATTAATTGGCTACACTTTGCCTACAGAGCTATTCCACATTGTTCTGAATGTCTATAGCTGCTACTCAGGCTCCTGAGTCTGTGTGTTGAAATCTTGATTTATTTGGGAATCCTCTCTTGTCTAATAACAGAATAACAGAGTTGGAAGGGACCTTGGAAGTCTTCTGGTCCAACCGCCTGCTCAAGCAAGGGACCCTCTAGGACATGGGTCTTCAAACTCGGCCCTTTTATGACTCATGGACTTCAACTCCCAGAATTTCTCAGCCAGGCATGCTGGCTGAGGAATTCTGGGAGTTGAAGTCCATGAGTCATAAAAGAGCCGAGTTTGAAGACCCCTGCTCTAGGATTTCAGACAAATGGTTGTCCAATCTCATCTTAAAAACCTCCCGTGATGCAGGACCCACAACTTCTGAAGGCAAGCTCCCAAATTTGTGTGTCCCAATTTTGATGTTAATCAGAAACCCTGTCCTGTTTAATGTTGCCTGAGATATCACTCAACTGAATAATGGCAGGTTTTAATGGGAGGAGAATCATCTGAAGTCATAGATAGATCAGCTAGAAAGCATTTGTCTGGCTTATGTTATCAGATGAAATATATGATCATTTATTATAATTAGTAACATTTCATTTTTATTGTATTTATGCAAAAAAGAGAAAGCTTTGAAAGGTGGTTTATTTCTCAAATTCAGGAACCTGCTAATTGAGAGCTCTGGCCTTTTGTACACCATACTGGATATTTTCTTTATTCAGAAAGCCTAAGCAAAAAAAAGTACTTGATTTTCTTCTCTTAATTAAGCAAAGAAGCATATAATTAGCCAATTTCTCTCATTTCATAAGTCAGGGACAAATCACAGCTTGACCTAGGCCACTGTGAAGTATTTTCTAGGAATCTGGCAGATAAAATCATTTGGAGGGCTCAGACTTTGATTAGGCAAGTCTTGCTGAGGTGATGGAAACTGCATCTTGCATGGTTAGCTGGGATACGTTGAACCCCAAAGGAAGGGAACAAGAACTTTGTGACTGCTTACTCAGTTTTTTGTTTGCTAGATACATGCCTCTGCAAATGACATGTGGTAGGGTCTGTGTAGTAGTCCCAGCTTCAGTGGGTGGTATTTCCATCTTCTTTTAAGGAGGCAGTGGTATAATTCTGTAATTAATTTAATAAATCAGACATATCTTTCTTTCTTTAGTATTAAAAGCACTGAGCTATTCGCCAAATGCTTATTTGCCCATGGTTTAAGGAACATATTGGAGGTAAAAAGACAGAAAGTTTGCTTTCCTCTGACTCTGTTCCCATGTTCTCTTTTTTTTGAAAAACATTTTTTTTTGGTATCCTGCCTTTATTACTCTTAGAAATAACTCAAGATGGTAAATGGAACTAATACTCTTTCTTCCTCCTATTTTCCCCACAACAAGTTCCCTGTGAAGGGGGCTGGGCTGAGAGACAGGCACTGGCCCAAAGGTTCTCCATGTACATTTGACGATTTCCCAGGCACTTTTCACTGAAATCAGACAATAAAAAAAATCACTCAAAGTCTGTACTGTATCTAGATAGGCAACCTCCACATGTAGAGAACATATGAAGGATTATTTATTTTTTTATTTATTTGTTTTTCATTTTTCTAGACTACCCATCTCTCTCAAGGAGGAGTATGGGACAGTGTAAATAATAATAATAATAATAATAATAATAATAATAATAATAATAATAACAACAACAACAACAACAACAACAACAACAACAACAACAACAACAACAACAGGCACCTGCCATATAATGTCGGATGCCCATCAGTGCCTTCATTTCTGCATTCTGGACCAGCTAACCTTCCTAGGGGGTCTTCAAGGGCAGCCCCATGAGGAACAATTGCATTGTGTAGAGCTTTATTGCACATGAATTGGAATAACTGCATTGGAGAGGCTTAGAAAAATGCAGAACTGACTTACTGATCTTTGAACTTCATCATAGTGATGTAATCTTGTCAGATATCAGTACCAGTCCACTAAACCATATTTATTATTTCTTCATCAAAAAAAAACCCCTAGATCTTTTTTAACTCAGTCCAGTAAAGCTAGGATTATATTTAATATTATTTATTTGGCAAAAGGCAACGAAATAAGATTGGCAACCTTTGGCATTGAATGCCAACATTATGTTTAAGAAAATGTCAAAGATCCAGCAAAATTCAGGAACTTCACCATCCCCACTTGGATTAAACTACATTATAAAAATTACTCTCATTATGGCAATGCTGCTTGAGTGTGCTTGGCGGCACAGGGGAGGCGATATGCTAAATATTAATATTAAACCTGAAGGCATTCAGCATGCTGTGACCCAAATTCATTTCACTTTCTGAAACTGCTTGCAGACAATAATCTAAAGCTGTTAAATGGGGAAATATCAGAGTCTTGAGTTCCCACATTGCTTATTGATGAAATCTATTCGAAGCTACTTCAAGCAATTCTTGATTTCATCAGAATCCACTTTTGTAGGGCAAGGGTTGGTATTACTCATCAGCGTGAAACTGATGGGAAATTAGTATGGACCTTGTTATGGAAAATCACACTGTGTTCAACTGCAGTGTTGATTGTGTGACATGGTAAAGTCCCCAATGTACAAACATAAAGTTGCATTCATGTGTAAATAATGTAAAATCTAAAGACACTTGTTCCAATCTAGTAGTACAAAGAAACCAAAACCAAGTTGGACCTATTTAGCAGGAAGAGAACAAAACAGTGACCAAGGAGGAGACAGATGCAACTTGGTAGAGGAGAAAATTACAATTCGCATGCTAGCTGAGAATTAGCCAGCATGGAGTACTTCTTTTGTAATGCCTGTTAATTAGCCATGGCAACTGTAGATAATAGCAGCTACTGAATGGCTACTCCCTAATGTATCTATAGAGAGATAAAACCATTGGGCAGTTTAAAAATGTAAAAAAAATCATTCTTCTTGCTGATATTATTATGGTTAATCTTCAATTCGACTCACAGTTTGGGATTGGTAAAAACTTAACAGTTCAAGTCCTAACTGAGGACCTAAGAGCTGTTAAGGTATATTGTTGTTATTATTATCATTATCTTGTTGTTGTTGCTATTTAATCCATACATTAAACGGGAAAAATGTACCAAAGACCTTAATAATGTGGGGTTTTTTTATATATTCAGTTGTGTCGGAATATCAGTTTTCTTGGCAACCAGAAGTGGTCTGCCATTGCTTCCTTCCTAGGGCTAAGAGAAAGTGACTGGGTCAAGGCCAGCTAGCTAGTTTTGTGTCTAAACTCAGATTAGAACTCATGATACCCCAGTTTTTAGCCTGATGCCTTAACCCAGGGGTGTTAAACTGCTGGCCCGCAGGCCAGATGCATCATTGCAAAACTGTGCCCACCCCACTGCTGGCAAAGGCAAAAAAGTTGCAATATGTCATGATACGTCATGTGACATTGCAAGTTGGACACCCCCTGCCTTAACCAGACTGGCTCTCTATAATGGGCTGTAGTTGAATTCATATGTTCCCTGCCTGATCTGGATTCAATCAATTTTTCATTTCCTAGATTGAAGCACTTTCATTTATTCCTTTTTAAAACTTAACATCTTGCTTTTCCACTTGGGGAAAAAATACAATGTATAATGCAATACAGAGTTGAAGACATGCTGCTAAATCTTTCTCCTCCAGGACCATGATCCCAATTGAAATAGTACTTTTCTGAATTACATCAAAAAGTTGACTTCAACCCGTCAAGCTGAATTAACTTTTACGTTATTCTATCAGCATTTTTCCAGGCTATCTAACGACCATCTTGTCTAGGTGGAATCCTTTGCCCTGGGCGTTCTGGTTGTGTAACACTCTGTGGGAATGATCTGCAGAAATAGGAGAATGAGTCACAGCTTAGGCAAATGCCTGACAAGAGGCAACTTAGTCCACTGAAGGGAAAGGGACATGGGAACAATCTCAGAACCCTCTCTAGCTTTCTGGAAAAGTAAAGGAAGGGAGTGTTCTGTTCCAGCCTATGACTGGCCCTGTTGGAATGTCAGGGACAACCCCTTTTTATAAACAATAGGCTGGAACTAATCCAACCAAATTTATTTGCAAAAGCTAAACAAAAAAGTTCAAACAAAAGTTAAACAAATACAGACCAAGACTTTATCAGAAGCTCTTCAAACGGTTGCCTTCAGCAACCAGCACCTCCCACACATTCCCCTTTTAAACAGCAGTCTCAAGGCGTGGCTTCTCATTGCCTTCTCCCGAGTTGCCTCATTGCTTTCCTTTGCTCAGTTCTCCTGGATTGCCTCCTGCTCCTAGCGTCCCTGAACAGAGCCAGCTGTGGATCGTCTTCTTCCAATCTTTCAGGCTCACACAGCTGGGTCTGAGGAGGAACAAGACGGGAGGGGCCCGGCTGAGAGTTCTGCGGTGCATCAGAACCTTCCCCTGACACCAAAGGCTCTCCCAACCCCTCCTCCTCCTCCTCTTCAGAATTGTCTGACTCAGCTGCCGAATCCACAGGCTGATGCTGAATCACAACAGGGAGAAATAATTTCAGTCATTTAAGATTCTGTTACTGTTGCCTTACAATAAAGTTAGTGTTGGTACTCTTGTGCTTCTGGTGAAGGCTACCTTGAAGGGCTGACAAGCTGAGATGGATTGCTTAGAGTTCAACCCAACAAGAGACTGGGGTGAGAAGAGTTATGAACTCAGAGAAAATCCATCTCCTCAATAGCCCTTTTGCTTTTGAATTCCTTACCTCCAGGGAAGTGCCAGGCTCCTATCCTCATTTTGTTTCTGCAGAGTCATCAAAATTAGCTCTGTTTCAGCAGAAACAGATTGGTTACTGATGATTAATATTTGATTTTGGGTAGCCATCTTTTAAAAGGGAGATATGCTTTGCTTTTAAATTTTCACACTCTCTGGACCCTCAGTAGAGAACTACTTGCAAATAAATAAGAATAATATTTCAGTACATCTTGTAAAAGACAACAGTTTTGAAGGGTGACATGTATCATCATTATTTCTTTGCGAAAACCACAATTATATGTTCCAAAACTTCACTTATTAGGTTCATGGAGGTTTATGCAGAATACAAGTGTAAAACAAAGAGAATTTATTTTGTATCTAGCTGGCAGGGCTGCAATTTCCTACTATTTATTTTCCATACAGTGGAATATATAACAGCCTTGGAGCTAGCTATCATACCCATGCTGAAAATTCAAAGTGAAACAGGAACTTTCTTGAAGAAAGACCCAGTTGTCATAATCTGCTCGTTTGATTGCCAAATCATTTTTTGTTGGGGTTTTTTTAACGGCACTAGCTTTCTAATAAATTCTCCTCTAAAATTTGCTCCAAGATACTTGTTTAAGATTAAACATATGGAAGGCCTTCCTGTGCATGGAGGTGTTTAATATATGACCGCAAAAATCTATTTAAAGAAATTATCCTACGCTTCACTTTCCTCCTATCTTAAGAACTTCTGATCCCAGGCCTACAACTCAGCCCTAGCCACCATTGGCAGTTTAAAGTACCGATACAAAAGGAAGCAGATCTCCTTCATCAAAATAATGATAGGTAGTCCTTGCTTAACAACTGATCATCTAGCAACCCCACTATGTGTTGCTCTAACACTCTGCTAGAGAAAAGTTCCCTGAGGACGGGCTCCAGCACAACTCCAGAAAGCTAAACTTCTGGTCCCGACCCAGATTGGATCCTGCAATTTAGCAACCATTTGAATAGACTCCCCCCACCCCGAAAAGGTACTTATGACCTGATTTTGAAGGTCACATGATCTCATTTTGGGCACTTGGAAACTGTGACACCTTTATGGCTATTTGAGTGTCCCACGGTCACATGACCACAAATTCTGATTTTTTGGCTTTCAGGATTTACTTCAGGATTCCAACAAGAAGAAAATGTATGTAGCATAGGACAGATTCACTTAATGATCACCGTGTTTGCTTAATGACTGCAGCATGTACTTAATGACCCCTGCAAAAAAGGATATAAAGTTAGCCTTTTTTGTCTCTTTATCTTGCTCTTTTGATATGTACTTTTTTAAAAATTTGGACCAGTACAGAGCAATATTCATTTCATAGTTTTGTTTATATCTATATGATTCTCATCCACCAACTCTGGAGTTCCTCAGAATTGGCAGGATTTTTTTTTAAAGTTAAATATCAAACAAATTAAATGCATAGCCCTTTAGGGAGATTTACTATATATATTTTACTTTAGGAGCTCAGCTACACACAAAATCTTCTTAAACAATAAAAATACAATGATTGGAACTTTTGTCTCTGCTCTATCAGTACTGTATGACACATCCAAAACTGACGTGTCTGTTAAGGGCAAAATGATACAAAAATCAAGAACAAGGTTGCCTGCTCTTAGATTTCAAAGCTTAACCTTACAATGAAAAGGAGCAGACATAAACACCACTGACATAATGCTGGTCCACATTAAAAATAGAGGTATAGTTGGTAGGAGACATTAGGTCAAAATACAATATACCCCTGATATATAAATTCTGTGGGAGGCCAGCTAAATTTTACATGACCCTTCTCATTCAGGATCTAAAACCATTGATTATGGTTTTCACAGTAGCTTTCATTGTGTTGCTGCAATGAAAGCAAAATATATTTCATCAAAGATATTTTAACTTCATTTTAAAATAGTATTTGATACATCTTAACTATTAATTGTAGGGAATATACAGCTTTTATGTTTATTTTATACCTATTAATGTTTTACATTTATCACCCAAGTAACAACAGTATTAACATAGCAATAGAGATTATTAACAAGGGACGCAGTGGCTCAGTGGGTTAGGACGCTGAGCTTGTTGATCAGAAGGTCGGCAGTTTGGCGGATCGAATCCTGAGTGCTGCGTAACAGAGTGAGCGCCTGTTACTCGTCCCAGCTTCTGCCAACCTAGCAGTTCGAAAGCACGTAAAAATGCAAGTAGAAAAATAGGGACCACTCCGGTGGGGAGGTAACAGCGTTCCGTGCACCTTTGGCGTCTAGTCATGCCGGCCACATGACCATGGAGACGTCCTCGGACAAGCGCTGGCTCTTCAGCTTTGAAACGGAGATGAGCACCGGCCCCTAGAGTCGGAAACGACTAGCACGCATGTGCAGGGGAACCTTTACCTTTACCTAGAAATTATTATATTCTGTGATTTATTTCACTAGCTGTTAGTATATTATTGTATTTATTTACTTTACTCTGTTTTTGTTTGTTTTGTTCTTTTAAATTGTGTTGGTCATTGATCAGATAAATATTGATTGATTCCTTGAACATTCAACATAATTTGATATGGAGGTTTGAATTAAATTGGAAAATCAGAGTAATTTGCTTTTGAGTTTCAGATCAGTTCAGGAAACCAATCCAGCCTAATTTAGAATTTTAAAATAATTTGGAAAATCAATTTATTTGATTTGGATTTCCAAATTAATTAAGACTCAGTCTCAAGTCTCCGAATCAGATCTGATTTCTTCTTTCAAAGCACAATTCATTGCTTTGAATTATCTGATAAATTAAAATGCTGAACTTATTGCATTGATATAAGAGAGAATTCAATAGATGTTCATCATGCACAGTCAGAATCACCTTGAGGCCTGCAATAAATTCATAAGTGTATGGACTGATATATGATATGATATGATGATATGATATGATATGATATGATATGATATGATATGATGTAAACCTATTGGAATTTGGAGATTCATTTTCACTTGGCAGAATACATAATGCTACAAGCAAGCAAAGAAGCCACTTAGATTATTACCTGAGGACTTACTGCAGAAATGTAGAATTTCTAAGACTATGGGATTATGTGAGGTATGTCCTTTAAGACATGCCTGGATATTTTATGGTGGCATGTATGAATATTTCCTCTTTCTAAAATAGCCCCATTGAAAGGAAACACCATCACTTTCTTATGGAAGTTACAAGTTTTGGGTTGTTTTTCAACTCCAATTCATAGTTTATTAAAGGATATGTGAAAATTGAACCTAAATAACCTATATTGCATTTTCTGCCATTCGATTTCTCTCAATGATTTATTTTTGCGGCTAAGGTTATTGTTTCTTATTAAAAAGCAATGCAAACAAAATTGTGACCTGAATTTTAGCCAAACAGAGATCAATATAATCCTGGGTTGGACTTCCAAATAGCAATGGCAGAGTGGATCACAAAGAGTTTTCTCTTCTTACATAAAGCACAGATTTTTCATTATGTTTAATGGCATAGAAGTTGCTGCATTAGTGTGCAGGAGATGCAGTACAGCTGAATGTCTTTTAAATTCTATGCTTTGGTGATGCCTCGTGGCTGCTTTGTACTTGCTCAGCCTTTTTATTAAGGGGAACGATGTTCTTAGAAGAAAGTTAAATATATTTATGTTGAATTAGCCATGCCTGGATTACTGCTAAAAATGTATGATGTGTTCATATATATATATAGTTCAATAAAAGATACCAACAGCTAGGTTGATGAAACGTGTCCACTATCAGCCTTGGAACTGACTCTTTATCACTATAAAGGACAGACTAGAAAATGTGCTCAAGATTTAATTTGTTGTTTAAAATGAGCTTGTTGTATGTTTCATCTCATTAGACTTATTGTTACATTTTAAGCTACTTGTTTTTTTTCCCCTAAGTTGTTATATTTTTTTCTTAAGGCTTGTTTGTTATGTATTTTTAGTTTGTAATTCACAAGTTTTGTTACTGTTTTATACCAATGACTAAGAATCTCCATAGACATTTCTGTTTTCTACTTCCACTTATTTACATATTTTATTGGAATTTCAGCCCACATGAGGGCAAGATCAGGCAAGATCAGAAGCAGAGGACGTGAGAATAAACTATTCCATTATAATAACAGTATGTCAATGCTAAATGTTCCTCCTGCCCCAGAAGGAATCCAGCCCATTAGGGCACACAGACAAAAGAAAAAAAAAATAACTGAAGGCTTGAGCTTAGCTCTGATGCCTCTCTGTGTGAGTATGTGTGTGTTTGTATTTGTGTGCAAGCCTGCTGGTTCCTGCGTTAGTACGGATGCAACCCAACACTGTAGCATGTGTGATGCTAGCATATGATCAAGAGGTAGGGGAGGAAACTGAAATGAGTTTATTTTAATCCTCCTCAAGTAACTAAGTACAGGACTGGTGGGTTTTTTTTAGCTGGGAAGAACTTCACTGCCATTTTTATTACTCTTGCCAGCTTTCAGTTCATTAATTGGCATGATTAATGGGCTGAAGGATTAATCACATAATATATTTCTCTTTAATCACTTGACATTCAGAGCAGCAAATGTTGAGAACCATTGCAAACACCGTATTTCTAAGCCATACCTGAATATACTTTACAGTCATACCATAAAACTGTCTTTAATCAATGCATTAAATAGCTGTTCTAAATGAAGGACTAGGTGTGACCAAGTCTCTGGGATGAATTTACAAAATGTACAGTTCCGCTAACATTATAGATCATGTTGCCTTGTTTTGCTTGTGCTTACAGGACTAAGATGTTGTGGTAAGAACACAATGTGTTGACTGGCGATTACGTAACACACCTAACCAGTTTGTTAAGAGTTTGCAACTGCAATGACATATGTTAAACTTAGTTGCTGCTACTTTTCATCTCTGTATTTGCCCAGTTTGTTCAATTAGCTTATGATTCAGTGCATTATTCAAATCCACAAAATTGGTTAATTCAATAATAAGTAATATATGCTGCATAAATCCTACAATGTTCAATTACATTTCCATCAGACTACTGTGAGTTTTACTTCATGTTCTCCTATGTGGAACTCTTTTTATAGGATCTCTAAATTATGTTTAATAAGTTATTGTTATGTACATATTTATGTCTCTACTATAACATTTATGAACACCTTTTCATATTTTCTCACTATATAAGTTTGAACAAGCAAAAATAATTAAATACATGTTTGAGACCCAGATGCACGCAAAAAGACATTTAAGTCATATATATATATATATATATATATATATATATATATATATATATATATATATATATATATATATATATATATATATATATATATATATATATATATATATATATATATATATATATATATATATATATATATATATATAATTATAATTATACTGGAAATATTTAATTATTGCTAATTTCTAAGAGAATTGTTTTAAATCCAATTGCAGGGTCACCTGTCTTATTCTAAATTCCAAGTAAGTTCCAATATTGTATTTAAATATATGTCCGAGACACAAAAACAAAACTGTTTAGATTAATTTATTTAGCTTGTATTTATTTAAACATCTAATTTGTTTTGGGATACTAGCTGTCCAAGTTGGTTAAAAGTAGAAAATTGCAGTTATTATTAAAGCACACACTAAAAATATACTGATGGATAAGTAAGTCTAGAAAATTAAAATGAAAACTATAAGCCAAAAGTAAATAAAGAACTAGTACATTTAGTAAAAACCTCTAATTAGATGTTATTTTGTCTATGGAAGACATGCTCTTCGCCCTGTTAACCTTTTATTTTTTAATAAAGAGAGATATTTGTATAATGAAATAAAAGATATTCACAGATATCTCTGGGCTAACTTTTAACAAAATATGTGCCAAAAAAATCACATACCGTATTTCACCAAAATTATCTTCTTATTTGAAAGTCATTTCTTTTATTAAATCTGACTGTATGAGATATAAGAAATACACTGGTTGTTATTGTTGTTGCTGTTATTATTATTTATATGCAGCTATGCATAGAACTGCAATTCTGAGTGGCATATGGTTGTTATTTGAACTCTATGGCATTATTCTAAAATCATATAAATAAAAATACGTGCAAACCAGAGGCACCTCCTCCTCCATCTCTGTAACAAGAACTCGAAACAGAATTCAAAGCCAGACAAGGATAAAAATCTTTGCTTCCTGTATCTGATGTAGGCAATGTACTTTCCTTAAATAACAGCCAGTGTCTGACAGCAACACCATGACTTTATGTGCTCTAACACATAAAGTACGAATGCATGAAACATGAAGAAAATACCTCTGTTAAATTTCTTCTCTTAATTAATGTGACCTTTGAATTGTGCTGTTCAGTTCCATTTCTGCTTGCCCATAACCAGTCACACATCTATCAATTTTTGATCATGGAAAACTTTTAGGATCGTTAAGGACATTATTTAAAACTCGAGTGGAAATTTCTTAAGCGGAAGGTTAACTTTCATTAAACATATCCTCTGAACCCCCAAAATCAGACAGGTTGTTCTGACAAGACCATGTGCTCTCCTGCTTTTGTGCCACAGAATGCTATGACATCTTGTTTCAACCCTGCCCATCCCAATACAATTTACTTGTTGACTCCTACAGGAAAACTTAGTAATGGCATGATAGGCAGAAAATTAAGATTGTGAAATGACATATTTTGATCCAAGTCTACAAATGGAATAATATTGCAAGTTAACTCAACCTCTTTTATGGGAAAAAAGACTGTGTGTGTGGTAGCATAAGTCAAAGCTGCCAACCAATAAATTTCAAGGAGATATAAACAGTTAGAAGAATGCTTTTCAGTTATCAGTGAATAGGGATTATAAAAAGACTGTGGGGAAAAACAAAAGATTCAGAATGCCTTGAGCCTAAAATACAAAAAGGTTCTAAACTGAATATTGCTATTTGAAGGAATTCTTGGAATCTCATCTCTTTATCTCTATAACACTTGCTAAAGAGAACTCTGAGACTCTTACTTAGAAAATAATCACTTTCAGTTTTAGGCAGCTGCCATAGATTCCAAGAGCTTTATACCTCAATTTTTCATCCTGTGTAACCCTATGTGCCAGGAGTCTTCAAACTTGAAGTCCACAAGTCATAAAAGGGTCAAGTTTGAAAATCCCTATTATACGCCCTTCTCTCCCACTTTTTAATCTTTATAAGTAGTTTTCAACTTAGTGCCACAATTGGGAGCAGAACTTCCATCATAGAGCAATGTAGTTATTAAGAGAGTTGTGCCCAATTTTACAACCTATTTTTTGACACAGTCATTAATCAAATCACAGCAGGCTAACTTGAATTTCATTGATTCTTATCTTCCACCAATTTACTTTGACTGTTAGTACTGGTAGTTCAGATTCTCATAGAGAATGTTAGCATGCAATAAACATGTATTCATTTGAACAGCCTTGGCTCCTGATTTCCTGCACTTTGATAGTAGCCTTTCCACTACTCTGAAATAACTTTTTTTCTGAAACATGCATGGTCCCCACCCTCATGTGCTTCTGGAAGCAGGAAAAAACATAGTTCTTTCAGAGGACTTTGAAGATGAATTATTATATAGGGGCACAGCTTTTATGGTTTTATAACTATTGGTTCCCATTTCATTTTTTCCCCGATTTGTGTTGTATTTTTAATACTTAAAATCTGTAAGGTGTCAAAAGTCTGTTTGATTTCAGGCAGTTAATTCCGCCGGGACCTGAAGACCTGGCTCTTCGAGCTCTCTGGCCCAGGCTGAGAGTTTTAATTTTAATTGTTTTTTTTTTACTTTTTCAGGGACTCTTGTAATTATTTTTTTATTGTTTTTAACTTTTGTATTTCCTGTTTTAAATACCCTGTAAACCACCCTGAGTCCTGCGGGAAAGGGCGGTATATAAATCCAATTAAATAAATAAAATAAATAAATAAATAAAATGGAATAAATAAGTATCGATATCCCGAAGCACGGCTAACAAAAAAAAAAAAAAGAAGAAGAAATATATTGGTCCCACAGATTTTGCTTTTTTCTGTGTTAATAGTGCTTTCTTCTAATGTTTTGCAATGAACTCTGGCTTGGGGCAAGGATAGCATCTGAAATGGAATATATTTTTTTTTTCCATATCTGCCACTGCATTTCTAGTTTTTCAAAAAGTGTTGGCCGCTCAGGAGACAGATATGGGGAAACAATGCTGTGACTGAATATGTAGGACCAAATTCCTCAGTCCTCTTTCATTCTTTTATTTGGAAAGTTGGGATTCTTTAAAAGACACACCCACATATACACACACTTATCAAATGGTACATAAAGATTCTCTTCAAAGACATATAAATTGTGCCCTACTGCAAATTGCCAGATTTCGGTGACATGACCTGGGAGCTAGGAGATCAACCACATAGACCAGGGGTGTCAAACTCAATTTCATTGAGGGCCACATCAGCATTGCGGTTGCCCTCAGGGGGCTGGGTGGGTGTGGCCAGGGTGGGTGTGGCCTACTGTGTGGGCGTGGCTAGAGTGCACGTGGCCTACTGGGTGGGCATGGCCAGCTCTACATCGTTCGCATCAAGGGTGCCTATGGGGGCCTGGGCAGAAGTGGGACAGATCTGAGGGTCTCTGGCAGAAGGAGGGTCTCTGGGCCAGGGCCAAGGCAGTGGGGGCCGTTCCCTCACTGTTTCCAGAATGGCTTCGCGGGCCACATGAAACCACTTCGAGGGCCAGATCTGGCTCCCGGGCCTTGTGTTTGACATGTCTGACATAGACTGTTTGCACTTTGAAAATATACACTGATGGCATTACCTCATTTGGGTAATGAAATATCTGCAAAAAGGTTTGAGTAATGAAATGTCTGAAACAAAACTGCCAAGTTCAGAGAGCACCAAAGACCCACTCACTGTTTGCAAAGGATCACAATTTACCCATGTGCTGCTACTCCTTGGAAATAGGGGGATTTTTTGGCACAGGGGAGTGTTTTTTTTCCTAAACTTGAACTATTTTCTGTTATTCAATATCAACAACAAAGCTTTGCATTTTATGGAAAATGCAAGTAATGCAATGCATATTACTGGACTGAAGTAAGTGAATTTAAGGAAAGAGCAATTGCAACAATATTACCCATGATTCTCAGTGCTGTCCTTGGATGTAAAGCCTTAAAAGCAGATGTTAGGATCAAATATAAGTGGTTAGATGTGAGTTTGAAGACTGTGCTTTGCTGCAAATCTTTGAAGTAACTTAAGAAAGGAAAGTTTGGGGAGGGAATAATGTTTATAAGTTAATTCTTCATCTGGAATCCTTTGATCCATGCTGTCATTAACATAATTGTCTTCATTTCAGCATGAATATGTTGGTCAATTGGTCAGGTGAGTGATTCCCATATAATGATATTCTATTTGATCAGCTAGCGAAAGAGCAAATATTACAGCTACACAGATAATTCTATCCAGATGAAACGTGACAGATATTCAATTCCTTTCCCTTCAAGTCTAGAATACAAATCGCCTAAGGCTTTACTAAAGGAAGATTTCTACTTTTTCATTACTAAGCTAGAGGTTTTAATATTTTTGAACAAATATTGTAAAATTATTTTTATTTATTTTTTGTTGGCCAATATTACACTTACAAAATGAATGCAACATTGGATGGAAGAAGTGCTTCTTGCACACGTTAGCATATTGTCTATTGGTGATGTGCTATTATGAAGTTTTCCATTGTTTTCTTCTCTAACACTTAGAATAGTTAAAATTTCTCTCCCCAAATCAACTCCCGACCAGTGCGATTCCGCAGTACAGGTACGGCTCTCCAAACATTCACAGTTAGGACCAGGGTCATTAAGTGAGACATCATGTGACCACAACAGATTTATGATGGCCCCGGATTTATGACCTCACTTTCACTATGGTCACTAGTGCTTGTCCATTCAAGTCTTCTTGTCAGAAGCCAGCAGTGAAGTGCTGAAATGGCGATCATGTGACTGCATAAATCCCGGATGTTTGCGAAGTGATCAAATGCTGGCGGGGATGTTGGGATGATTTTAAGTGTGATGACCAGTCAAGAAGTTATTTTGCTGTAATTTCTTTTTATGTGGCCATACATTTTATTATTTTTATTATTTTACACAAGAATAGCATAACTAATATCTGGGCAATGATCTTGGCATTATATTGATCTATGCCCCTCTGCTTTTTTTTAAAGGTTTTTTATTTTTTTATTTTTCCCAGCTCTCCCACATACATATCAACAAATATACCGTAATATTTTATCAAGTATTAACATACATTCTTTTTACTTTCTTATCTATCAGATACTTTTAATAAAATAAATACATAGACATAAATTTGGTGTTGCTCGTCCATTTCCCCTTTCACTGTATCCACACTCCTTCTCTCTCTTTCCTCTTCTCTACCTTCTTTCTCCCTTTCTTCTCTTTCTTTCCTACTTCCCTCTTCTTCCTCTCCTCTCCTCTTTCCTTCACCGCTCCCCTCCCATTTCTCCCCACTTCTCCTTTTGAATGATCACTAAACAGAGCAAACACTAAGCTGGGGCTACCTGTATATCATTGCACTGCCCGGGGTGGGGTGGGGGATGTAACAGATGATAAAAAGACATAGCGTTCAAAATATTAGTACTGAAGCACACCAGACATGTCACTGGAGGACAAAATCACAAAACTGCATCTCATTTATTTTGGCCATGTCATGTGGGAGAATTCACTGGAGAAACCAATTATGCTCCTGACCTTCGCTCTTTCCGCCGTGATCTGAAAACTTACCTATTTGAACAAGCCAGCCTGGTCTAATGGGTTTGGGGTATTTTAATTAGTGATTTTTAATTATTTATTGCAATGGGCTAGTTCTATTTAATCTTATTTTTAACTTTTGTATATTGTATTTTTATTGCCCTGTACACCGCCCTGAGTCCTTCGGGAGAAGGGCGGTATAGAAATTTAAATAAATAAATAAATAAATAAATAAATAAATAAATAAATAAATAAATAAATAAATAAATAAATAAATAAAAGGAAACCAGGCCATTTGAAGAAGTTGACAGCAGTCAGAGCATAGAACAACTCAAAGACGTAATGCAAGATCGGAAGACGTGGAGAGACCTGGTCCATAGAATCGCCAAGAGTCAGACACGATTGAATGAATAACCTTCTCCTCATCAACATCTCCAACCCTATCCTCAGTTTTAAACCTCAGAAGGACAAGAACTATTCAGGGATGAAATGGCTGTTATTCTCAAAAATCTCTTTTTTTAAAAAAAAACAACCCTGTCATATTTATTTATTTAAGTTATGATGAACTAAGTTAAGGTGACATAACACTAATACACTCTAAGTCAATACCTATATATTTAGTGTATATAAGGGCTTAGATTCTACCTTAAGTCCAATAAAATACATGTAAATGTTTTCTCTTTTCCCTGAGATTTGGGAGGAGGAGGAGGAGGAGGAGGAGGAGGAGGAGGAGGAGGAGGAGGAGGAGGAGGAGGAGGAGGAGGAGGAGAGAGGCTGATTGAGGATAAATAAATGCCAAAAGGTCAAGAATGTTTCACTTTACATGTTGGTTTCGGGAGTGTGAATTCAATAGATTCCCATTCAAGAGAGAAAGATAATTAGTTGCCTCTTGTCTCTAATTCCAAAGTTGCTTCTGAAAAGGTTTCCAAAAGAAGCTTGTATGAGGATTAGGATTAGTAGACACCAAGAGTTCTTAGTCGGAAATGGCGACTATAGACACTTACAAAAATTACATGGCTTCTAAGGCCACCAACAGACAACCATGATTTGAAAGTAGACATGAATTGAAAGAAGGAAGCTAGAAGTCTTGAGTTTAAACACCAGATGTGTATGTGAGTGAAATTGTTGAAGGAAAAGTCTTCATCATATGTATGTGTGTGTTAGTGGGCAATCAAGTGGCTTAATGCTTGTCTTCAATAAATATCTGTTTCTGTAATCCTTCTGCCAATCCAAGCTGAAAAATCACGTCAGCCATCATGTATCAGGAAATTGGAATTTACAGCCAAATCCTGATTAGGCAAGCCAGAGAGCTATGTGGAGCAAGATACAGAGACCATATCAACAAGCATGAAGCGAAGTGAGACATATCTATTTATTTACTTTGTATCACACCTTTATTATTTTTTACAAATAACTCAAGACAGCAACTATATCCAACACACCTTCCTCCTCCTATTTACCCCAGAACAACTCTGTGAGGTGGCTTGGGCTGAAGGAGAGTGACTGATCCAGCTGTCTTTCATGGCTAAGGCAGGTCTAGAAGTAACAGTCTCCTGCCCTTCTTAACCACACAGGGGTAGGCAACCTTGGCTCTTTTATGACTCATGGACTTCTGGGAGTTGAAGTCCATGAGTCATAAAAGAGCCGAGGTTGCCTACCCCTGCTTGACTAGACCAACCTGGCTCACTAGTTAGCTATCTCATGATTCCCACTACCCATCATTTACCCACAATTGATAGCATCCATTGCAGAGATGCATGGCAATAAACTTTTCATTAAATATGTGCAGTATCACAAGCTTGAACAATATCCACAGATAAGAGACACACCTGATTTTTTCTTTTCTTTTCTTTTCCTTTCCCTTCCATTCCATCTTCTATGCTCCTGAACAATCTTTAAATTCCATTTGTGTTCTTCTGAAGGCCCATCATTAAAATCAATCTCACCAAAACTAAAAATGAAAAGCATGTTGCAAGGCAAGATTTCTATATTCGTGGCAATTGGCAAGAAAGGCAACAAAACTAAAAGAATTGCACCACAAAGTGTATAAAAAAAGGACTTTGGTTGCTATGGTTACCTAATGATTCCCAATGTAGCCTGCTATAATAAATCTCTCTGGGCCCTCCCATATGCACAATGCTGAATTATATGGTGCAATTTTCCCATTTGCTTTTCATTCAGAATTGGAGTGGGTGCCAGGCAAGGCAGGTTAAAATTAAAATAAACTCTCCCCCCCCCCCGCCGCCTGGATGAGGCAACAGTCTGATTCTCTGCTTGCTATATGTACTTTTGCCTTTTTAAAAAGGTTATACTAAAGTTGAACTTCAGTTTCACGAGGGAGTATACCACATATTAAGGTGATATGAACACAAGAAAAGTAGCAATAGAATTCTATCAAGAAGGGCATAATAGAGTTACAAATAAAACAAGAGACCTGGAAGGATGTTCTTTTTCAATCTCAAGAAATCTTTGTGCATGAGAAGGGAGAATCCTCACTTGAGGTTTCATGTCACATTTTCTAGCATAAAATAAAGGGTTTCACACGTTGTCTCATATCTTCAGTCCTCTCCTACCATAAAACATTTCCTACCCAGTCTTCTTTCTCACTTCCCACCCTACTTGGGAAAATCAGCTAAGTTCAGCAAGCTAAATCAGTCAGTCAATCTATTTATTATTACAGCCAAAGGCCAATACATAAGCAAGCTAAATCTTGGACATAAATTTTTGGGCTTTTAAATCTTAAATATCCCCTTGTTCAAAAGGTGAATTTCATGTTTTCCAAAAAAAACTTCTGGCGTCATAAGAAACTAGAAATGAAGCCGAATTTCATTCTGACTCTCCTGAGCTAATAAAAATCTTCTTTTGCTTTTACTTAGCTCCCTAAATACTCTGTTTCTCCTCCTGTAGAAGAAGATGTAGAAGAAGACAGTGTGATTCAGAAGGCTGGCTTCTACAAATCATACTTCATAATGATAAACAAGTATAAACAGGTACAATTGATCTGGTTTTTTTATCATAACAAGGCTCCTAGCACCTCCTCCAAATGTTCAGTGAATGTGCAAGCGATTGTGGGACCACACAGGCTAACCTATGACATGTGTAAGTGCTGTTTCTCTCCATGAAAATGTAATTGGAATTCATGTTCTCTTTTCCTTATGTTCCATAAAGCAAAGTTCCATAAAAACACTATGTACTTACTCATGTTATGTTTGCAAGATGGCAAAACGATGCTGTTATTGTTATTCTATTATGTATTTTTACATTTCACAGAAATTATATAAAAATCCAGAGAGACAGAAAACAGCTGGAGAAATTGTGATAGGAGAAACAAACCCGATATTCAAAAAGTCACTCGGTGATCACTTAAGACAAACGCAAAAGCATACACTCTTCCCATAAGAAATTCATTAAATTTTTTCTTTAGTTTTTTTGTTAAGTATCAAGTTAAAAAAGAATTGATAAAATTTGGCGCTGTACTTGCTACCATACTGAAGAGATGCAAATGATATTAGGTCTGAGAGTCATACAAATTTTTCAATAGGGAAAAAAGCCAATTCTGCTGACTAATTTATTCCTAAGGAATAATTCTACCAGCTCTAATAATACACATAATTACACACCTCGGTGGAGTGTTGGGGGTACTAATTAGTTAATGTTTGTACAGCACGTTGAAGATGTTATGCATTTAAGTATTACTATTAACTAAGCAGAATATTCACTTTCAATTAATGTGTGCCATAACTTGGGCTGGTAGTATATCAGCTACAGTTATTATATACAGAGATATAATTGGCCCAAAGTGATACATAGAGCACTAGGAAATAAATAAAATTCCTGATTAATGGAGAATAAGAGCTAGGAGCTCTAACTAATTTCAGAAATCCAACTATGTGCCAACCGGTCAGTGTAATGGACATATTCTGCAGATGATAGTCTAGAAAATACCTTTATATTAAGTTAGGACATTGATTCATCTAGTCTGTTTTATTGACTAACTATGATTAGTCAGCTTGCTTCTGCATTTTTAAAAATAGTTTTTATTGTTTAATTCCACCTCTGCAAATACATATGCACACACACACACACACAAATATACATAAATTGTGTGAGTTGTGAAGAAAACAAGATAATGATCACAGAAAGATGCTATAAGAAGGTGTTTATAGAAAGAGGAACTTCAAGGCAGAAGATTCTTTGTGGTTTGTTTATTTATTTACTTATCAAGTTTATTCGCCGTCCATCTCACAGTTCTTAACTCCTATGAATCAAATAGTCTGGCATGATGGCCACAAGGTGTTATACTTTAGTGTGCAATTTTGTTCTGATGCTAGAATGTGTTTAAGCTTTTGTGCACGATACACACACTTGCACATTCCCATATCTGCAGTTTTTTAATCTCCCAAATTAAACAGACATTGTAGATTACAGATTCAGTGGCTTTAATATTGGGAGTGAGAGTTTTCTATTTGGCAAGTCAGATCCTCTATATTCCCATCCCATCAAGTAAATCTTTGCCCAACTCTTCCTGATGGCATACGTTTTTGGGGAAAAAAATATATGGAACCGTGTCAGCTCAAGGAATAAAATCAAAACAGAAAGGTGATTAAGATTGGTCTAGAGTATATCTGGAAGTCTTCCTCTTGAATAATGTCCTTTTATCAGGCTGTTTGTTCCTCGGTCTGCTAAGAGGTTACATAGATTCATCAATTTAATTTGCTCCTGAATGCTCGTTTGATCTAGCCTGACCACTGAGAAGAAAAGGTCTTGCAAATGTCAGTCTAAAGACAGAAGAATATGGAAGGCTGTTGCTATTATTTTAGCAAAATTTATTAAAATGTCAGAGTTATGAGAGACAGGCAGCAGATGGATCTCCATAGATTGTTGTAGCTAAGTCCAGAACTGATGTTATCATTATTACATCTTCCATCCCTATTCACCATTATTGTCCCATCATTCACAGAAGCTTTAATACTGTTGAAATGAAGTTATTAATTTCAAATTCTCCAGACAATGAATCATGGCTAGAGAGTTCTCATTTGAGGAAACAAATGAGCTGGAGCAGTTTCAAGTCTAAATTAAGAATTTAGAAAATGGCACTTGCACTTGTTTGTGTTCAGTTAATGCACTCATTTCCTTTCCTTTCCTCTACTTTCTTTTTTTCATTAATATATTATAGCCATTGGTGCAACTCTTAGTAATTTAATACTCTCATTACCATTATAGGCCTAGCATGGCATCAAAATACCTTTGCTGTGTTAACTATGTCAGAAAACAGTAGTGATTAAAATGTTTACTCAGTTATTCTTTAAAAAAAACACATATATGATTATTGTAGACAAAGCTGCCACTATGCATCTTACAACAGAGTAGACCAACCATACAAAGCAATAGTTTTGAAAGTATCACAGAATTTGCACAATCTCTTCCATATTCTTTTTTTAATGAAAATTGCAAATAAAGGAGTGCAGTTAATTATGTTATTTGCTGACATTATTGGCAGGTTGTTGTTGTTTTTTTCAAATATCACAAGAAAGACACACACAAAAGAATAATCTTAGTATAACTCTATGTAAGTAGTGGGATCTTATAAATGGAAAACAGCATCCAGGTCAGAATTGCTGGTAATTGCTCGTATAGATGATGGTCTTGTCAATGAAACAAGTAATGTAATCTCCATTATGATATACTTGGTTCCATCCTACCTGCATAGGCACAACAAGTTGCAGCTATGTCAAAGTAATGGTACACAGCTCCGTACTTGCAACTTAACAGCTCTCAGAAGTACACAAGATGTATCAAACGATACAGAGGAGGAAGGGGCAAAAGCAGTAGTGGGATTCAGCTGAACCGGTAGCTCATTTTTTGTTGCCCAGGCCCAAAATGGACTTACAGAAGTGGCATCCACACAGACAACCACATATTTGAATCCCATCACTGGGCAAAAGTAAAGGAGGTGAGTAGCTGAGAGATTAAATTGGGAAGTGTACATGCTAAGACCAAATAAGTTGGCTGTATGAGGGAGATGGGTATTCAAATAAATGCATACATACATACATACATACATACATACATACATACATACATACATACAATCTAAGCATTCTGGTAAGTTATGTATAACATTCTACAAGCACTGAACTAGTTAATTCTACAAAAGTAAAATTTCTTGGGCACTAATCTTACTTGAGACCATACATCAAAGATTTAATCTATAGTTCTTTTATTTTTAATCACTCAGCTTTTGTTTAGCTGTAATATAAGCCATTTCCCATAGGCCTGTTTGCAATTTGGAGGAACAAGAATGTATTGCATACATTCGTGGAATAAAAGCATTAATTGGACATCCTGATGGAATGGTATGATCTCATTGGCCCTGTTGAGATGTTAGGCATACACAAATAGGATTCTTCTTAATGTTATTTAAAATTATTCAAACTATCAGTCCTTTTGCATTTATATTGTATATATGAAGCTAATGACTCTCTGACCCATACTTAACATGATTTAATTTGGATTGATCTGGAGCTTTAAAATGCTTGTGCACTTACTTTAAAATGTGTATGATATCTGTCTGAACTGATTCAGGCACATTTGATTTGATTCATTTAATTGATTAAATGCTCAGAATTGGTCTCAGTGTTTTGAAATGTCATATATTCAATGTGATTACGGTCTTATCAGTAATATAAACCAGGAAAAGATGGAAATGGACTTGAACTGGAGACGATGGGCTGCAATAAATATCACAATATCACAAAAAGAAGGAAAATCCACTCAAAATAAGGAAAGGACACTGTATTTGTTGCTCTCAGATAAATGAAACTTCCTTTAATTCTTGGGAAGGGTGGACACAGAGCATAAAGTTGTGCTTTGGATGTGGAAAAATATGTTTTGCATCTAACACAATATTTACTCTTCAAGCACAGAGATGATACATGTTTTGACGTGGTGGCTCAGTGGGTTGGGATGCTGAGCTTGTTGATCAGAAGGTCGGCAGTTTGGCGGGTCGAATCCCAAGTGCCCTGTAACAGAGTGAGTGCCTGTTACTCATCCCAGCTTCTGCCAACCTAGCAGTTCGAAAGCACGTAAAAATGCAAGTAGAAAAATAGGGACCACTACGGTGGGAACGTAACAGCGTTCTGTGCCCCTTTGGCGTCTAGTCATGCCGGCCACATGACCACGGAGTCATCCTCGGACAAGCGCTGGCTTTTCGGCTTTGAAATGGAGATGAGCACCGGCCCCTAGAGTCGGAAACGACTAGCACGCATGTGTGGGGGAACCTTTACCTTTACTTTACCTTTCTGTATTTATCCTGTCTGTGGATGAAAAGTTCTCCTCACTGAAACACTTTTTAGTATTGAATTTGGAACTTTGAGGCCAAAAGTGGTATAATATCTAGTACTGCAGAGCAATACATAAACTAAATATTAACAAGGTATCCATAAGAATTTATGCTGGTCTGAATAGCTTTCAGCCACCCTAGAAAAAGCAGTTAATCCATTAAAGATTATGGTATTGGGTTGTTGTTTTTTAGCTCTGAAATCTCATTTCTGAATGTTCCACTTCAATTCAAATAAAATCACTTCATTTTCGGAAGTTTTTGCTTTATTAAGTTATCTCTTTGCAATCCAGTATATCATTAGTGTTCTAAAACAAACCTACACAAAAGTTTCAAAATGCACTGCACTCTCATTGTAAAAATTGTTTTCATTAAATGTTTCTATAAAACACATTTTTCCTTTTTTCAAAGACTCTTTAATTAAACTTGCTGCCTTGTAGTCAAGATACTAGTAAAGTGCGTTGCTTTTGATGTTATGTATTAGCATTACCAATATGTTTGTGGTTTTCTAGTTGCAGTTTGTTCACTCAGCTAAATCAATAAACAATTTCCTCCATAGGTGTCATACAGTAGCTATGGCAGATGGCTTATTCTGTTCTGCAATGGAGGATTAGCAGTTTACGAAAATCTAATAAATTGAGAGTGCAAAAATAGAATTTTATACATGCCCTTAACATGCACCCATTGTACCCTTTAAACAAAATGTGAAAATCCATAAGGACTTCATAAAACCAAAATATACCATTTCAAACATCATAAAGAACACCACAGCTTTGTTGATGGGTAGACATTGCAACAAAGCATCGACATTCAACGTGAAAAGGAACAACTCTGAGAGAAAGGGACAAAGGTGAGAAAATATTTGGTCATGGAAGTGACCTATGAAACATTAGCATGAGTTGGGTGTATTGAACATATTGAGATCGCAATAGTAAGTAAAGGAAAAGAAATATCTCAGAATTTCTCTGAGAAAACATGTTGAGAGATCAATCTGAGAAAAAGCCATGGAAGTAAAGAGGCACAAATGCACAGTGGGATCATTCCATGAGGCATCTGAGGAACAGAACAAATCAAAGCTTCCAAAAGGTCAGTCCCAAAGGTGTGCCAAGGAAGGCCTTTGGGCACCTTCAAATGGTGGTGCACCAGTTGCACTCATACCTGGACTGGGAGGCTCTGCTCACAGTACCTTGCACCCTTGTAAGCTATCACCTCTACTTTAGACTACTGTAACACACTCAACCTGGTGCTGCTCCTGAAGACCAATTTCAGATTTTGCAGAATGCAGCTGCATGGGAAGTAAATGGTGCCAGATACAGTACATGGCACACACGAGACAAAATGCTAAACCAGAAACTCTCCTTAAAATGCAAGAAGCGGGAATGGGGGAGGGGGGGTTAGGAGATGGGAGAGAAAAGTAGCTGAGCCCTTCTGATTGGACCTCCATTGCATTAAAACTGCCCAGAGGTTGCTGGAAAGAGCTACAATCTATGAGTTAAGAAGAGGGAGGGCAGAGGAGCAAAGTAGCTGAGCCCCTGCTGATTGGACCTCCGTTGCATTTGCATTTAAATTCCATGTGGTGATGATATATAAAGCAGATGATTCTTCTCATAGAAAAAAAAAACTAATACAGGTAACTGAAATTTCTATCCAGGTCATGAATCACACATCTGCCAGCAAACAGGTCATTTAACATTTACAAGGAGAGGGGGATTCAATTGTTTGCCTAAATGTGGAAACATACACAAAATCCATTCCCTGTGAGAGGAAGGAAACTCGGTATTAACACTGATGAGGCAGATGAGTCTGCAGAAAATAGAGAGCAGCTAAAAATCGTGGAGTCTTGGGAAATACCCATTTAAGGTAGTGATAGCAACAATGAAGGACATTCTAATGCTTTGTTTACCCTGAAGAACGGGCCTGAATAGTCATGGCATTCTAATCCAACTACTTGTTTAGAAAGCATGATCAGGTTAGTTCATAACAATACCTTGAAACGTGTGCTACTAGAAAAGCAGAAAAAATATTTCACAGCTACGATTTGAGTCCAGGGCTAAATGTTTTCCAGTCTTCATGAAATTGCTATTCTTTATCTATCACTCTGTTGAAATGCTTGGACTCAGTCCAGTATGCAGGGACATCTAGTGGCTAAGGCACATACTAAACATGAGTGTGCCATTACCAGATTATCAGTCACAAGTGCTTCCTAGATTGACAAAAGCTATTTGATTCATTCCTTCTGAATCCAAAGCTCAGGGAAGAAAATCTTGAGTAATTCCTCCAATGACCATACTTATTGTTTTCTCCTTGAGAAGGATCACAGACTCTATCTGAATGTCATATAATGTCAGTGCTTCAAAAATGCATCAAATTTTGGTTGGTTGGCAACCAGAGAAGCTATCAAAACTCTGTTCTAGGACTTGCCTATTCAATATATTTTGAAGAGATATTCAAACTAGGGGTTAGAAAACAGGATTAGTAAATTATGTGTAAAGGACCACAAAGATGAGATGATAGCAAGCATCTTAGAAACCCAATCAAGATTCAGGTGGATCTTGATAAACTGGAACACAAAACAGGAATGAGCAAGATAATTTTTCAGCTTGGACAAATGCAAAATTCTAATTTTGAATAAGTAACTACCAGTGAAATGAACATAATATTGAGGTGGGACTATACTAAACAGAATTACATGTAAAAAAAAAACATATGCCAGATGGATTGTGAACTTAAGATAAGTCGATGAGAAGCAGATGAAAAAAAGATAAAAATCCTAGATGTACAGTGTAATATCAAGAGAAGTCACAGTTTCTCTTTATATTAGTCAATCCATACCTAGATTCACTTCTGGGTGCCCCATTTTAGGAAAGGCATTGATATACTTGAACTTATTCAAACAAGAACAATCAAAATAATACAGAAATAGGAAAGAAACAATTATGAGGAATGGTTAGACACATGGAATATGTGGAAAGGAATTGAGTGAGACATGACAATTCTCTCCAATTCCTGAGGAAATGTCATGTAGAGAATGATATAGACTTGTTCAGAGTTTTGTAAGATGAAAGATGTTTTAAGTCACAAGTAGGCCTTACTTAATAACCATAATTGGAAATTGCAACTCCACTGATAAGCAGCACAGTCATTAGATGATACATCATCTGACCATGATTTGTAATTTTACTCCCAGGTACCCCGTTGACTCAGCTTGTCTGAAACCAGTTGTGAAGTAAGCAAAAGGAGATTGAAAGAACACTGCAATGGTTATAAATGCCCACCATTTCTGAAGCACCCACATCTAAATTATATGATCATGAGGACACTCTGATGGTTGAAACTGCAAGGACCGGCTGTTTAATTTCTTTTTCAGCTCTGTTGTAACGTCAAATGATCACTGAACAGGGCAGACGTTAAATGAGATTCTCTGCACAAGAGTACAGATTTTAGCTGGACTTCAGGATAAATTCTTAATTAGAAACTGATGGACTCTCTTTTGCTGGAGAAGCTGAATGATTATCAGTCAAGGATGCTCTAATAATAGATTGTTGCACTGGACAGGAGATTAAAGTAGATGTCCTCTAAATTCTCTTCTAATCCTTCCATGTCAATAGTTTTCATATGTTTTCTTTTCTTGTAAGGATTTTCTTCAAAAGGCCTTCCAAAAATAGTGTATTGTTCCATCCTTTCTCCAGAAACTGACTTATTTTCACAAAATACTTGCTCTGTTATGTCCTCTTACAATGAGACTGCATCTGATCAGTACTAGGAAAGATCAAAACAGTGAAGAGTACAGACAGTAGGCTGCAGCAGTAGTTTGGGGGGATTTTATGGAAGGTTTTGCTGCATTTTGTACACAAATATATTGTGAACATAACCTCGATGGAGGAATGGATAAGCCAGTAAGACAGGAAAACACACACACAGCTGGCCTGTCTTGAAAGGCTGAGAGCAGGGTGCAAAAAACAGACCACATTAATAATGTATTTTATAAAACTAAGAAGAATCTACCTTTCAATCTAGGAGACAACTCCCTTGAGATCCTCAATCCCAGAGATTATAACTAGAAATTCTGGTGATGTGCAGTGGAAACTAGTAGTTATACATGAAGACTTTATATCAGATCAAGAAATTTTCTTCCTTTTCTTTGTTCTTGTTCATTTTTAAAAAATCATTAGTACCAAAGAACAATGCTTCCAATGTAGATTCTTCCACTGAAGTCTGAGATTTTTTTCTATCGCATGTATATAACAGCTTTCCCCAATCTGATGCCCTCCAAATATGTATATTGGGTTAATAATTAGCCATTGTGATTTTCATGTTACTCAGTTAAAAATCTCAACACATACTTCTGACATTGGTCATTGATCATGTTGTCTGGAAATATGGAATTTGAAGCTTTATACATATAAAAGGCATTAAATTGAGGGAAGTTGGTTTTATTTTTTTCCACGTTTATCTAATTTGTTTGCTACTGTTTTAGGGTTATTTTGTTTCAATCTTCATACTGTGCAGAGTTATCAGGCAGCTTACAAATGTAATAAATGTTTAAAGCATCTCACCAATAACACAATCTTTTTAGAATTAATAAAACACTGCCTATCCCTAAAGCGGCCCACACATTATTTTAGTATACCACACGAGGCTGGGTAAGAAATAGTTGTACTTCAGATATGATACTATAAGTCTGATTATTACTGATGGCTTGCTATACTTGATAAGATGGGGGTTGATATTTAGCAATATGTTGGAATAGATGTCAGAAATTCTCTACTAGAGCAATCCTGTAAAATAAGCCAGTATTACTTCCTATAATGAGACTGCACAGTCTATGAAAGATATCTCCTACTGTGGAACCATCTTTCTGATCTTATGAAAAGAATGGCTTTTTTGAAAGGAAGATGGGGCACAAGATTGGAAGAGGAAGGGAAACAGATGCAAAATCATAACAGAACTCAAAAGCAGATAGAAACTCCTTCATGCTATCTATCTATCTACCTACTCATGCTTTAATGGGCTAGAGCCCACTAGGAGATACATAAAGTATGATCAGAAGTTGTCAGGCAAGTAAAAGAAAGGAGGGGTTGAGCAAAATCTCAACAATATTCTTGCGTTTGTTAACTCTTTTCCAATATATTTCAATGGACTAGTCTAGTTCATTTTTGTTCATTATTTAATTTATGCCACTGTTTTACAATAAAAACAAAAAGGCTGGTTTCAGTATTTTCCTCAATGTTTACCTTTTATTCTTTTGTGGTTTGCTCGAACGTCAGCGTAGACATTTCTGTAGTAGACTTAAATTTGTATTTACAATCTAATTATTTAATATGTAGAGCAGAACTTGCAAATAATGCTGTCATTTTTGCTTTTGTGGGACTTCTTGCAGTTGTTTTGCTAAAAAAATTGGTGTCTAACAAAGGGCTCTGACAAACTGCAAATAATGGAAACTAAAAACAAAACCAAGAAATCTGTTTTCCAAGCAAAACCACAATTTTCATTTTAGAGTTGACTGATCTAATGGAGCTGTGAAAACTGTTGCTAACTATAGCACATGGTATGAAAAGAGACCAGAGATGATTCTTAAGCATTCTCTAGCTAATGATCTGTATCCCAAGTAGCGACAAAATCAAAAATAGATAGGCCAGAGTAACAATGATTCAGCTATCAAACGTACCAAGGAAGCATTGAGAGAATAAAGTCCAATCTGATGAAAAGATGAAAGACTCCAGATAGGTCTAACAGTTCTCTTTGAGACTCAAGTGGTTGTCTGATCAAATACCCCAAGCAAGTCCTTTTGAACAAAGAAAAGGGGGGAAAAGCTTTCCAACTACTCTAAATATCAAAGGCAAGGCAAAATGAGAGAGAATTTTAACCGGTCTATCTAAAGAAGATACAACTTAGTATAAACAGAAGACAACACACATCAGCATTAGCTTCCAGAAAGTGTTGACTTTGTAAATGAAATGCAAAGAGAAAATCAGTGGTGGGATTCAGCCGATTCGCACCACTTCGGCAGAACCGGTGGCTAATTTTTTGTTGGCCAGGCCCAGAATGGACTTTCGGAAGCAGCATCCACACAAAGAACCAGTTGTTCACATATTGTTCACCACTGGAGAAAATGCTTTGTTTGCTCTTATTTGGGGCCAAATATACTGGTAAAAATAGGAGGAAAGGGATAAAGGAAGAGAAAGAAAAAGAAAGGGAACAATATTGTTAGTAGTGTTGAAAAACACTTCTCTTTCAATGTTTTATTTAGTTCTTGATAAAATGTTCATCTGTTTGTAGTTAAGTTTTAGAAATATTAGGTAAAAGGTTCCCCCGCACATGCGTGCTAGTCGTTTCCGACTCTAGGGGCCGGTGCTCATCTCCGTTTCAAAGCCGAAGAGCCAGCGCTTGTCCGAGGACGTCTCCGTGGGCATGTGGCTGGCATGACTAGACGCCAAAGGCGCATGGAACGCTGTTACCTTCCCACCGCAGTGGTCCCTATTTTTCTACTTGCATTTTTACGTGCTTTCGAACTGCTAGGTTGGCAGAAGCTGGGACGAGTAACAGGCGCTCACTCTGCTACGCGGCACTCGGGATTCGACCCGCCAAACTGCCGACCTTCTGATCGACAAGCTCAGTGTCCTAACCCACTGAGCCACCGCGTTATTTCTTTTATTTGTCTTCAGTACCATATTATGACTTTTTCTTGTCTTCAGTACCACGTTACTTCTTTTATTTGTCTTCAGTACCTCAGTGTCTTTTCCCTAGGGTTCAAAGTAGCATACACAGCTCTCTTGCTTTATTTTAATACCCACTCTGAGGAGGAAGAGGAAAAAACCTCAGCTATAATATGATTGTATGTAGTAGTAGTATGTAAATCATTTGTGGCTAGGGCCAGATTGATTATTATGTTCATAACAGTGATCATCATTTTTGGTAGAGCTAATTTTCCCTTGGGCACAATAACAGAGTCAGGAGGCCCTGGTAAGAAAAGTGGATAGGGAGGCATCAGAAGCATTAGGAGCTGTGAAGTTTATTCTAGGACATATAAAACAGGTTTGTTTAATTGCAAAAAACTGCAGTTCATTTTTCCCACAGACATGACACTAAAATACCGTTGTATCAGGACCACAGGGACAAGGTTATCTACCAACAATTTGATTTGATTATATGCAACCAACTCAGTGTTGATTCTTAGGAACCACAGGATTTAGGATTTTCTTCATGACAGTCTCCCCTTAACCTGATCTTTCAGGTCCTCTATTAGTGTGTTCATCACCACTGTAACTGAGTACAAACACCTTTAATACTGGTTGTCCTCTACTTCTGTTTCCTTCCACTTTTTTCCAGCAGTGTAGGCTTTCCCAGGAAGCTATCTATGGTTTTGCATAATATGTCTAACATAACATAATCAGCATGCTCATTTAAACCTGAAGTGAAAATGTTGGGTTGATCCATTTGTTTGTTTTCTTGACTGTCCTTGAGGTTCTCAGTAATCATCTCCAAGACAAAAGTTCAAAAGCATCAATACTCTTCCTATCCTGCTTCTTCCAACCCCCACTTTTGTTTTCATAGAGTGTATTAAGAAATACCCTACCATTATTTTCCAATGCCTTTGTGGCTAGTCTATCACGTTCTAGTCTGTGGCATATTTCTTGATTGCTTGTTCTTTACTGTTGGTCCTAAAGATCCTTCAAAGTAGAAGCTACCCACCAGTTCAAACTATTGTTAAGTCTAATACTAGTTGTTGTACTTCTGTCATTTGTTTGGTCTTCTTTATATTTAATTTTAATCCCATTTTTTTCATTGTGTTCTTGACTTTTATCACTAGAGCTTGCAATTCATTTGAGTATTCAGTTATCACAGTATTATCATCAGCATGGCACAGATTATTCTTTCTTCCTCCAATTTTACAATCATGTCCATTTTCTTTCAATCCAGCTTCCCCTAATATATATTTAGCATATAGGCTGATTATTATGTGCCATCAAGTCAGTGGCTACTCTTAGAAGCTACATACAGTAGATGGTTGCATAAACAAAGAGAGAATATACAGCCTTATCTATTTCCTTTGCCAGTTTAGAGCCAGTTTATTCTACCACATTCTGTCCATACTGTGGATTTCTGATCTGTATAAAATTTGCATGAAGACAATAAGGTGTTCTGGGATTCCCGTGTTTCTAAGCAAATTCCACAGCTTGATATGATTGAGACAAACAAAGGTCTTTCTATAATTAATGAAGCACATACAAATTTATTTTTTGGTATTCTTTCATTCTCAATATCCCAGCATATGGCAAAATAATACATCCCATACCTCAGTTTTTTCAAAAACCAACCTGAACATTTGGCATTTGTTTTTTTCATGTAAGATTTCAATCTCCATTGGATGATCCTAAACATTATTTTGCTAATATGGGAAATTAAGAATATTGTATAATAGTATGTACATCCTTTTAAGTCTCCTTTTTTTGTTTTTGTTTTGCTTTTAATTGGAATAGTTGGCCAGTATGTCATTTCCCAGATTTGTTTTGTAGGATCATTTATTGAATTTTCTTCTGTAGCCTTTTGACTTTATAATGACAACTAACTGGTCTTTACTTCATCTTCTAATATTAGAGATACTTTACCATTGGAAATATTTTCTAATATACCTTGGATGTCCTAGAGCAGGAGTCTTCAAACTTGGCCCTTTTATGACGTGTGAACTTCAACTCCCAGAATTCCTCAGCCAGGCACGCTGGCTGAGGAATTATGGGAGTTTAAGTCCACACGTCATAAAAGGGCCAAGTCTGAAGACCCCCTGTCCTAGAGGATATTCACATCTCTACAGTATTTCAGTAAGCTGTTTCTATCTTTCTTTGATTTCCTTTGAATCAGCTGCTGTCTGTCCATTAATGTTCTTAAGTATATCATTTGAAGTTGGAGATCTCATAGAAGCCTTCCCTTGTTTCTCTATGTCTTCTTCCCCCTTCAGTGTCTTTACAGATGTTGTTGTAATACTGCTCTTGTCTAGCAGCTCTCTAAAACTCTACTTCAGAAGTTCTTTTATGAGATTTTTCTCTTTCTTGGCTTTGGCTTCTCTTCACTGCTTGGCAGTTTCAGTGCTTTGCTCTGAAATCCAGTTTGCATTTTTGGCAGTCTCTTCTCACAGTCATCCTTACTCACCTCTTTAAGTTTATTCCATTAATTCCTCTGATATTCCACCAACGAAGTTCAGGACTTCGAAGTGAGTCCTGATGTTCTTCTTGCAAGTGGTAGATATATGCTCAAGATCATAGCTTGGAAACCGATGCTACTGCTCCTCCTCCTCCTCCTCCTCCTCCTCCTCCTCCTCCTTTCCCTCCTTCTCCACCCCTTTCCCCTCTCCTCCTCCTCTTCCTCTTCCTCCTACTCCTCCTCCTCCTCCTCCTCCAACTTGCACATCAGCAGTTCATGATGTATTTTATAGTCAGCCCCTGCTATAAATGAGCTCTTCCATCTCCTTTTAGGGAATAATTTTTGATAGTGAAATTATCAATTAATTGAATTTATATGTACACTGTCTGATGTTATCCATGTATAGAGGTGTTGCCTTGGTTATTTGAAGACACTGTTAGCTATCAAAAACAAATTATTGGAGAGACAGAAATTGATAAGCCATTTTCCTACTTCATTTTGGTTCCCTAAGACATACCAATCCACTATATTTTCCTACCTTATGTTTCCAACTTCTCAGCTCCAATTACATTTCAACAACTAACTATATGTCCAGAGATTATGTAGAAAACAGCCATTGTTATATCCCTAAACTCAGAGACAGTTTATCCTTAACATAATCTACACAGCTGTCACCATTGCTAGCCAATTTTTTTCACAGCACTTCAGGTTATTGCTTTAAATATCCTCTTTCTTGTTTGGGGAAATTATTACAAATATGGGTAGGTTTGCAAAAAAACAATTGCATACACCGGGGAGAATTTCCTGAAACTGTTACTGAAGCTTGCACTTGGCTACTGCATTTATTTGGCATTATAAACTCCCTAGTGAGAAAAAAATTGAGAGAAAATTGGCTGAAGAAATGGCAAGCAGTAGATGGCAATGTTTTTTTTTTATTAATAAAGGAGAATATTTGTAGCTCAGGGTTGAAATGAGGGGTCCTTGGTGCGCTCTGAGCTTGACTGTTTTCTTGCAGACGTTTTATTATCCTAACTAGGTAACATCATTAGTGCTACTGTATGATAGCTAGCACTGATCAATCAATCAAACTCAGAGAGGACCCCTTATATTCTTTATTATTTGTGCATGCAATACAGATTAGATATATTTTAGGAACAGCAAATGGAAATTATCTCCCAGATGTAAGGTAATTGTAGCCTGAGGGTGGGACAATTATGTCCTCTATTAATTATGTAGAACATGATCAGATCTTTCTGTACTAATAAGAAATATCTACCTAAGTGAATTCTCCATGTACACAAGCAAGGCATGATTGATAAACATCACACATGGGAACTGTGGTCTTAAACGTCTCTGAACTCAAGAGTTTAGACAGAACAACAGGAGATTAGCAATTATTTATAAATAAAGAAATCCGGCACTATTCTCAACAGGACTACAGTCTAAAAAAAAAGCTTCTCTGATTCCAAAGGGCAGGCGCCCCGACAGAGAAGGCCCTCCCCCTGGGGGTCACTAGCCGACATTGTCTGGCCGACGGCACCCTGAGGAGACCCTCTCTGTGTGAGCGCACAGGGCGATGGGAAGTCGTTCCTGGCAGCAGACGGTCCTGTAAGTATCCCGGACCTAAGCCATGTAGGGCTTTATAGGTAAGAACCAGCACCTTGAACCTCACCCAGAGGGCAACCGGCAACCAATGCAGCCCATGCAGGAGGGGTGTAATATGGGAATATCGATATGCTCCCACCACAACTGGCACAGCCGCATTCTGCACCAGCTGAAGCCTCCGGGTGGTCTTCAAGGGCAGCCCCATGTAGAGAGCGTTGCAGTAATCTATACGGGAGGTAATGAGTGCACGAGTGACCGTACCGTAAGGCATCTCGGTCCAAATGTTAAAGAAAAAGATATATGTCTAGAAAAAATCATACACAACACATCAAAGGAAATCCAACAGCTACTTTACCCAAGACCTATGAAAACAGATAGATTTTCAAGGACTTTGGGGATATTATCAGGGTAAGAGCCCTACAGATCTCTGGAGCAGCGGTGGTGTATAGTTTAATAAGTTTTAAAAATATTTTTATTGTTAAAATAATAAAAGAGAAAAGTTCAGTTAAGAAGCAAACCAACAGCAACAATTGTGCACACTGGCAGGAAACCATTACCATACACATGCCAAATCAGGGTTTGTTTGGTCTTGTTTTCTTTGTTTTTCAAATATGAAAAAGATGTGCTGATTTTTCTCTTGTCTAGTGTGCATCTACTCTTTATAAACTTCATTCATTTATTTTTTCTCAAGGGTTCTTACTCAAACCCCCAAAATCTCCTTGAAATCTCTGGAGCATTCAACAATAGTTGAAAAACACCAAAGATTTAAATTTTAATCCATTTGAATTTTTTCAAGTGTTCCTGTTGAACAGTTTAAGAAGAAAATTTTACAAAAGAAAGAGAGTGTGTGTTTTGGAGCTGTTTTTGTGCACATTTCTATCATTTTGATGTGCTTTTGGCAGGTACCAATCACCACTGTGTAGAAAAGCACTGGGAATTATGAGTAACTCTAGATACTCAGTAATATTCTTTTTTCTAGAAGCTGAAACATGCATACAGATGTAATAGAGGAAAAGAGAATGTCTCATTTCTGATGTAGTAAGCAGATACCTAATTTACCAACTGGACAAGAGACCATAAATTCAAAATTATAATTATTGAGGTTATCACTAAATCTACAAATGCACAATGTCACATACATTAAAAACAGACTTTATTCTGCCCACGAAGCATCAGAACAAAACATATGATTTTTCTACATGTACAAAGATGCAAGCAATGGCAATATTTCCTGTGAAGTCTATGGAAGCAACAGATGAAATTTGAAGAAACTGGATAAAAAGAGTACTGATACTTTTCAACTTTGGTGAGGGAGAAAACTCCTGAGAATAACAGCCAAGAAAAAAAAAAACTATTCAAAAGAATGAATTATGGCACAAATCAATTGAACATTTTAAGTCAAGACACAGATGACCAGGATCATCATACTTTGTTTACATGAGGTGATGATGCAGGGGATGGGGTCAATAAAGCTGGGAAAAATGGAAAGAAAAAGAATAAGAAAGTGATCATCAATAAGGGTGGATGGACTCATTACAATAGTAATGGGTACACCATTGAAAAGCCTGAAGCACCAGTTGGAGAACATCGAGGTGTTCATTAAGAGTTAACACTGATTCAATAACATATTATTATTATTATTATTATTATTATTATTATTATTATTATTATTGTTGTTGTTGTTGTTGTTGTTGTTGTTGTTGTTGTTGTTATTATTATTATTATTATTATTATTATTATTATTATTATTATTATTATTATTATTATTTGGATTTATATACCGCCCCACTCCCGAAGGACTCGGGGCGGTGTACAGCGCAATTAAAACACAATATACAACACATAATATACAAAAATTAAAATAAATTAAACCAAGTAGCCCTAAACAATAAAACACGTTCTAAAATTTAAAATTTAAAATTTAAAATTTAAAATCTAAAACCCCAGTCCCTCAGTCCAGGCCGGCAAGTTCAAATAGCCAAGTCTTCAGGTTGCGGCAAAAAGAGCGAAGGTCGGGAGCCATCCGGAGCTCAACAGGAAGCTGATCCATCAATCAGTTCTGAATGAACATTGTGAATGAACATTATATATATAATGATGAAGGACCTTTGTACATACCCAAAGTACATTTTTCAAGGTCTCATTATCTGTGGCTTCATTATCTGTGGCTGCTAGAGTGGAACAGATTCCTCATCATAACAAGATTCACCTATATATTATAGAAGTCTACCAAGAGGATTAATTATGTGACTGTTAATAAAGAAGGTCCCAAAACCTATACAGAAATCTAAAGGAGATAATGTTTTCATGTCTCTACCAAACAATATGATTTAACTTGCAAATAACAGACAACCCCATCTGCAATGGGGAAGATTTCTCTTTGTTTTCTCCTGATTCTATAAGCTGCAAGGACAAAAGAAGAGGAAATTTACAGCTGTCTAGTCTTAGTATTACTTTAAATCCCCTTTTAGATTTAAAAGACAATAAGACGTAATGAATTAATCAGTTGCAGATACACTGCAATCCCCAATCCAACAATAATTTCTACTAAATGTCCATTGATCAGAACTTTGTGTTAAGAATACGCAGATCAAGAACTGTACGAGTCTTAATTACAATAAGGTAAAAGTAATGCTGTCCCTGTCCAGTCGTGTCCAACTCTAGGCATGATGTTCACCTCTGTTTCTTGGCCGAGGGAGCCAGCATTGTCCAAAGACATTTTCTGTGGTCATGTGGCCAGCATGGCTATACACCAAAGGCACACTGAACACTGTTACCTTCCCACCAAAGTGGTACCTATTTATCTACTTGCATTTGCATGCTTTCAAATGCAGGAGGTGGGCAGGAGCTTAATTACAATATTTGGCTTTAAACTTGGAATTTTTTGTGTGGGCTTTTTCTTTTGTTTTGCTTCTATGGGGTTTTAACGTTTCGTGCTTTTATTACTGAGAGGCACGCATTGATTGTGCTCTCTAAGATGGACAGCCATTGAATCCTTTAAATAAATACAACAAATAAACCCATTTGTCCATAATGTTTCAGATGCAGATTTAATAAAACAAAAGAGTTACTTGGAAACCTGTTGTCACCCAACCCTCTTTAATTCTCTGTGTGGTGGAGATCAAAATGAACCGGATCATTTGTGAAAAAAAGAATTGAGATGGAGATCATCTCCTAATTCAGTTATTAGTTAATTCCTCACACATTACTTTGCAAATTAATGCTAAATTGAAAAGCCGCTGTGTTTATTGTTATAGTTCTTTTGTGTACAGTTTTTGTCTAGTATGTACTTTTACACTTACAAGTCATATATTTGTATGTAACCTTCGGAATGGAAATATTTTGAGCCAAAATACAATAGACAGTGAAGATTATGTGATCATTTTTGCTGAAATAGTAGATATTTTGACAGGTCACCCTATTTTACATGGAGGGGGGGAATTTGCGTTGGGTTTTCTTCAACATCTCTAAAAGCAAGACTTTGTTTTTGTCTTCAATGAGTACAACAGACAGCAGAGGCAGGGGGGGAAAACAATCTATATCAAATCCTGGTTGAAATTCAATAATAGAAAACTAATGTACCTGAAATAATATGCTTCTTGCTAACCATCAAGGCACTGCCATTAAATGGATGGTAGAAAGTGCAGCGATGTTTTATAAATCAGAAAATACTGGTATTATATGCATCCTTCCCCCTCCAAAAATGGTTCAAGAGATTTGTATTTTTTCCCAATTCAAATTTAAATGCAGACTTGAAATCTAGGAATAGAGTTTGAAGTGCTCATGTGTCTCTCCTAATTTTATCCTTAGACTATGCAAATATACACCTTAAGATAACAGAATTACCTATAGAAGCAGTTTTGATAACGCAAACTTACCAAGCAACAATAATCAACAAACTCAGGACACCATCAGCCCTTAGCACTAGTGCTGGTTGTTTCATATAAATGAGGCATTTTAATTATTTTAGCATCGCCTGCCTCTTTTTAAATCGTATATACTGTTCTTATGTTTTTAATATTTTATTTGCATACAGCCCAGAGTTCCTGTGTGAAGGAGATAGGCAGTTTTAAAATTTGATAAATAAATAAATATCCACATGAAAATATTCTTTTTCTGGTGTCACCAGTATAGAATGAAAGAAAAGAAATATCCCAGTACCAGCTTGCTTTTTTTTTCATCTTGCTGCCTGGCCTGGTTTGAACTAAATGCCAAGAGCACAATGAAGTCAATAGCAAAGCACATGGGAATTGGATAGCTTCAGGAAACTCCAAGTTAGTAACTCACTATTTCAAGCTCTGTTGCTCAACGGAATTCTTCTTCTGCCGAAAACTCATTATCCTCTTTTGCTCCGTCCCTTCCCTGAGTCAATGACTTAGATACCTTTTGGCCTGGAAGTAATATTACATTACTAGATTCAATAAGGCAAAGTCAAATGTATAAATTAAATATAGGTAAAGAACCCAGGAAGCAATTCTCTACTGACATGGCAAATCCCAGACAGATGCATTTTGACATGCACCTTCCCTTGTGTCCACCAGCTGGAAAATTTTATATATATATATATATATATATATATATATATATATATATTTCTATTTCAGCATAAGACACAATGACCAACTTGAGATTGGAGCCATCACAAATAGGATCTGAGAAAAGTCGTTCTATTTCTACATCTCTGTCTACATGCACGTTCTCCCCAGAGGTTCATAAACCTACCTCCTTTATTGTATTTAGAAGCACATTGAAGATGGTTTTATTTCGCTGAGCTTTCAACTGTTAGTTAAATGTTAACAGCAGCCATTCTCTTGTCTTTAGGGTTTTTAATGCTGTAACCGACCCTTTTTGATTGGGGCAGACTTTAAAAATCCATAAAACCAAGGAAGTACATGCCAGTAAATACTGTAAAAGGAAATGAAAGCACTCGGAATGCTAGTGCACAATAGTTGCTTCTCATTTTATTTTCCCAGCAGAAAATAAATTAAGTTTTAACATAGAGTCCGAGGTCCAATAACACCATAATTCAAAAACAGTGATGTTCAGTTTCGGGTGTCTATGAAGAGGCTAGCAGAAGCTTTTTGACTATCAGTGATATTATCGCTGCTTGGTATTAGATTAAGCTGCTTTCCTTTATCCATTTAGGCTCAAACATACTCCTGACCTGAAATCAAGTATTGGCTGAGCAGATCCTAGTTAACTACCAAGTCTATAACTTTGTCTCAAGAAGACTCAGCGTTAATATGGACAAAGATTTACACCCCGATGAAATATCTCCTTTATTGCTGCCTTTTATTCACAATTAGAAATGATCTCTCCTGTATACAGGATGATTACACTGTTTTAAGAGGCCACTTACAGAGAGGCTGAAAAAATAGGCAATAGGCTTTCCCACCCCCACTTCTGGAGGGGAAAGAAATCCAGTGTATATGCTTTTGCACGTTCTCTTTCTTAACTGCTTAGACCAGGGGTGTCAAACTCAATTTCATTGAGGGCCACATCAGCATTGCGGTTTCCCTCAGGGGGCTGGGTGGGTGTGGCCAGGGTGGGCGTGGCCTACTGGGTGGGCGTGGCTAGAGTGCGTATGGCCTACTGGGTGGGCATGGCCAGCTCTACATCGTTTGCATCAAGGGTGCCTATGGGGGCCTGGGCAGGAGTGGGACAGATCTGAGGGTCTCTGGCAGAAGGAGGGTCTCTGGGCCAGGGCCAAGGCAGTGGGTGGGGGCCGTTCCCTCACTGTTTCCAGAATGGCTTCGCGGGCCACATGAAACCACTTCACGGGCCGGCCCCTGGGCCTTGTGTTTGACATGTCTGGCTTAGAATAACAAAGAGTGGATGAAACTATCAGTCAAGTTAAAAATTATGACTTGGTTTTTCCAGTACTTATCCAGGAAAAAAAAAATTCTTGCAGTAAATAATCAAAGCAAAAGGTTAATAATTCCCTCAGACTGCCTGCATTTATCTTTTCTACTTTGTTCATAGGGTCTCTAGATACATTTGACAAGAATAAGATATGTCTATGCATAAAAAAAACCCAAAATACAAACAAAACAAAAAAAACCTTGGCCTTTTATTTAATCAATGAACTTGATATCTCCTCCAAAAGACATTAGTCAGTCCAAATCATTACTGAAGGATACTCCAAACAAGCTACCCTTCATAGAGGATGTAATTTTCTAGAGAAACTAGTTTTGTTGAAACTTTGCATTCCATTGATTTAAGGACTGATGCAGACTTCATGAGTAGGATCTGCCAATGTTGACTCAGGAAAGGAATAATTCAATAATTAAACTACAAAGTTCCACTTGCAAAAGCAATTCTAACATTAAACACTATAAAAAAGACAGTTGGGATTGAAAACATGTTATGATACAGTGTAAAAAGCCTGTTTAAAAATTAAAAGTTTTAAATATTGCTTTAAAATGCTTTTAAATAACATATTATGACAGAGCAATTGCATAAGAAACAAGTAAGAAAGAGATATGCTGCCACAAGCTGTAATGAACTTCAGGAAAATAGAAAATTCAAATATCTCTCAATCCATCCAAAGAATCTAAGCAACTGCAATACATAAATTTAGGAATATCAGGAGTTGATCCTTTAAAACTGAAGCAGTTTTACCCAAATTCAAACTCTCAAAGTATTAAGTATAGTTCTCAAAATATGAGCAATTAAAATAACTTGAAGCTGTAAAGGACAAATTAAATTAACTAAAACATCAATTTTAGATTCAGAATAAAAGAATTTTGTTATGGAAATTCTCTTCTGGAATCTGAAAATCTGAAATTCAGGCTTATTTAAATGCCTCCTTTCCTACACCAAAACACTTTCATTTCTGCTTTTGCTGTACACTTATTTTTCTCCTGGAGAAAACGGCTAACTGCAATCTGTCTTAAAAAGTTACATTGAAGCAGGTCTCCTTTAAATATATATGCAGCTCCTTCCCTTGTCCCAATTCTAGAACGGTGACGATGGGAGAAGATATGAAAAATCTGCTTTCTGGAAGAGAAAGCAATTGTTCATAGACTTCATAGGACATTAGATTATCAGAGTAAATTCATGCATCTGCTGCCCGGGTCAAAGCATTTATACAATTTACCATAGCAATATGGGTGAAAACCATCCCTCTGAAGCTTTTAACTATGCCAGTTAATTATGAATAAATTCACTGAGACAATCGGTCTTGGAAAACTAAATTTCCTGTGTTCCCTAGCAGCAAAAGGTTGTCCACTGCCTGTTGCCATGATGCTCCCAATTACCCAGCTCTTCTTGACGAAGCTATGCTTAGCTACTAGTTATATGCCTCGACCTCTGTTTGCTGATGACTAAAACTAACAGGAAGCTTAAAAACCAGGGAGAAGGGGAGCGGGAGGGGGCAGTGAGCCTAATGGAAAGTTTGATTGTGTGCTTGTGGCCATTCTTATAAAATAGCTTCCTTTAAGTAGCATGGTCATTCACTGAATGACAAACAGAAGAGACTGCTTCTTGCAATGTATGAAAGCTACTTTATTTTTGTCACTTCTGAGCATGGCGGGGAAAGGTGAAGGTAAAGTAGGAACGATAGGCATATTCCAAAGAGCTTAAAAATGCTTATGGAAGCTCTACGAAGCTAAAGGTCTTTGAGGGGGAAAAAGCTATTAGAGCATTTAAAGATGTCCACTTTGCAGAATCCCTTCCTTCCTCCCTCCCTCCCTCTCTATCTATCTCTGCCTCTACCTCTATTTCTAAACTTAAATAAGATTGAAAGCAGATCCTGCCATGTTAGGAGAATAACACTAGGAAGAGGAAGAATTAGATAAAATTTGGGAAGTAGGTCAGGCAGGTGCTGAAGGAATCCAAACTGCTCTGTGGACTCTTTTCATGTTAAAAGACAGGATGCCAGAATTCCCATTGTATTGGGAGAACTTCCAAGAACAAATGAATGGGAACTGATAGTGTGTGTGTGTGTGTGTGTGTGTGTGTGTGTGTGTGTGTGTGTGCAAGCAGAATTGTCATCCTTAAACCAAATCCTGAAACTCCTCCATTTTGTAGTTTCTCTAAGTATGTATCGCTGCAACTGCTCTTTTACGAGAGTGACAGGTGGCAGCGATGGAAATCTGCAGAAGTATCGTGAAGCTCCTGGCTGGGATCTCTGAATTTAGAAGCAGACGAGTGAAATTATGCATACCTGTTATTTTTGTTCTTCCAATCCACCTTAAACTAGTAATTATCTCTTTCCTGCACGTGCAAGTTGAAAGTAGAAACGAGGCAAAAAGTTTCAGACAGGAAGCTGTTTCACTGAACGTTCTTTCCTCTCAGGAAAAGCAATGAGACATTTACTGGAAAGGTCAACCTTATGGAAGGTTCTGGATTCATTTCCACAGCAAAGTCATTCATTTTTTTTTTTAAAAAAAAAAGAAGGACAGGGCAATTAATTAGAGCTATACATAGCCTAAGAATTTTCTGATTCTTTTGCTGCACCTGATTATGATGTCTATTACTGAGAAAAGTTACACGGCAAACGTTGTGGTGCAATGGGTCTTCCTGGAGGACAATTAATTAGTTAATTTCCCATCTTCACTCCAAGCCAGCCAGAATGTTGGCATTCAGTGCTGAGGCATAAATGTGGAACATAAGAATAGAGAACACTCCCATGACAATACAGACTGTTCCCTTACTTCAAAGTTAATCTTCATCTAATCATCTCATAATCTTTAATTTTACTCTGATACAGCAATAGCCATTAAGCACAAATTTCCTCTCTCTCAAAGGAACATTGAGTGAAGAGCAGAAGAAAGAGTAGATGAAGCATTCTAGTATTAGTTGTCATTTTCTTTTTAAACCTATAACTGTACTTGGAAGTCTAAGTAAGAGGTGTATCTACCCCAGATATTACATTCATTAGTTACTGAATAGAGAGCTACTTTGAGCTAGTGGTTAAGACATCAAGCCAAAAGCTGGGAAACCATGAACTCGAGTCTTGCATTAAATCAGCTGATGACCTAGGGCAGGGATAGGCAACCTTGGCTCTTTTATGACTCATGGACTTCAACTCCCAGAATTCCTGAGCCAGCATGGTTCAGCTTGGAAACCTCTCCCTTTCCCCTCAGCATGGCTGGCTCAGGAATTCTGGGAGTTGAAGTCCATGAGTCATAAAAGAGCCAAGGTTGCCTACCCTTGACCTAGGGCAACCCTCTCTCTTTCTCTCAGCCCTAGGAAGGAGGCAATGGCAAAATACTTCCAAGGTTGTTTATAAAAGATTACAATTTACAACAATAAAATACAAATTTAAAGATAAAAAAGAAAAAAGAATATAGTAAATAAAAAAGAAATATATAAAGAAGTGTCTTCCCCCTTCACCCCACCAAATATAAATATTTTTAATAATTTATCACCTCTCAAAATACAAATGATCTCTTCTTCCCACATCACTTCTCACCTATAAACAAATCCATAAAGCCTCATTATTTTACTCCTTATATCAGCAAAAGTCCATTAAGGTTTACCAGAGATAACAACATATCTATTTTAGCCTTGATCAAATAAACAAATGTTATATTCCTTCCTTTTATTTCTAACAATCTTGTTCTTTAATCCCTTCGAACAATGTCCTAGAACTTGATTCCTTTTCATTTTTTCTTCTTTTTTTACAAGCCTTTTTTGTAAATCCACTATAGAAAAGTTTTTCAGATCACCTTTTTTTGTTATTTATGTAACCTTTTTAATTATTATTTCTCACAGTGGCTGGAAAGGGCTAGACCAAAATTCAGCACTGATCATAGCAGCCCAAGAACAGGCACTAAGCATCAGATCCATAGAAGCAGGGGGCTCTAGAAAGGATTCAAGGTGTAGATTCAAGGCCTCAGAGAAGTCCAACACATAGTGGCAAGTTGTAAGATGCAGGCAGGAATAGCATACACTGAATGGTCCCACAAAGTAGCTGACATTGTGTCCAGGAACATCTGCACAATGAATGGGCTACGCTAGACTCTCCAAAGTTCAGATGGGAAATTCTATAGAGGGTGGTGGAGAAGAAGAGAGCTAAACTCCTGTGTGGCTTCCCAATCTGCTATTGATTAATCAACTAGATGCTGTGCCATAAACAAGGACATAAGACAACAGACTTATTAGATGTAGTGGTATCAAGTGACAGCAACCTCAGGAAGAAGGAGGATGAGAAGCTGGAGAAGTACCAGGACTTGAAGGAGACACTGGAGAGAATGTGGAAAGTAAAAGCCAAAGGGGCCTCAGTAGAAGTAGGGGCACTTGGGACTGTGACTTCTAACCTGGGAGAGGGTGCTCCAACAGATCCCAGGAACAACATCATAGCTCTCTATTCAGAAGACTACATGATTAGGAACAGCTAAGATACTGCACAAAACTCTTGAACTCCTAGGTCTCTGGCGGAGGACCTGAGATTGAGAAAGACATAGATCACCCATAGGGGTGAGAAGAGATTTTTTTAAAAAATAAAATAAAACTAAAATGAAAAATAAAATAAAAGACTGACTTGAGGGCACAAAACTATAGCTCTCAACAAAATCAAATAAGTAAATACAAATAAATAACCCTGATTGTAATTATACAACGTTCTAAACATTTAAAAAAAAAATCAGTTGGAACTTTCCCTGGAATGGATAACAGAAAAACCTCTAAGATCATGATAGGTATTGAGTTCAAGAGCAAAATGAGTAATTCCTTCAACAAACAGAAAACACCTTCTTTCTAGAGACACCTCTTTCCTCCTCCTTTGCCACATAACTTGCCTAAGGCATGCCAATATTCAAGATAGATATCATCACAACTTGGCTGCCGTACATATTTCACTTGTGTTATGTTATAATTGTTTTTAATTGTTTTAGGTTCAGTGCCCAGAGATGACTGTCTATAGAAAAGCAATAAACAAACAAACAAATCAACCAACAAATCAACTCCGAAGCACATATAATTGTTACATAAGGAAAACATCACAATAAAAAAAAGAAATCTCCTGTTTTTAAATTAACTAAATTATAGTTTAAAAAAGAGAGACAATTAAAATCTAATACTAGTGGAAATCACAGTATTATTTCCAATCAGATTTCATAGCCTTATTGCTCTGGATTTTTCTGATCAAAATGGAAAGGTTGCTCAATGCAAGTCATTTATAAATAGGAGGGTGTGTCAATCAATCAATCAATCAGAATAGAACTGGAAGATATCTTGGAGGCTGTCTAGTTCAACCCCCCGCTCAAGCAGGAGACCCTATACCATTTCAGACAAGTAACTGTTCAGTCTCTTCTTAAAAGCCTCCAGTGATGAAGCACCCACAGCTTCTGAAGGAAAGCTGTTCCACTAATTAATTGTTCTCACTGTTAGGAAGTTTCTGCTTAGTTTCCGTCCATTGTTTCTTGTCCTGTATTCTGTGGTTTGGAAAATAAAATAAAATAAAATAAACTGAACTCCTCTTCTTTGTGGCAATCCATCAAATACTGGAAGACTGCTATCCTGTCACCTCTAGTCCTTCATTAAACTAGACATACCCAATTCCAGCAACAATTTTTCATATGTTTTAATCTCCAGGCCTGTAATCATTTTCATTGCTCTTCTTTGCATTTTTTCCAAAGTCTCAACATCTTTTTTTGTAATGTGGTGACCCAAATTGGATGCAGTCTTCCAGGTGTGGCCTTACTAAGGCTTTATAAAGCTGTACTAATACTTTATTATATTTTGATTCAATGCCTCTGTTTATACAACCAAGGATTGTATTAGCTTTTTTTGGGCTGCTGCCGCACACTGCTGACTCACATTTAAGTGATCATCCATTAGGACTCCAAGGTCCATCTCACAGTTACTGTTTTTCAGCCAGGTTTCATCTAATCTGTACATGTACCTTTGGTTTTTCCTGCCTAAGTGTAAACCTTGCTTTTCTCTACATTAAATTTAATTTTGTTGGCTAGGGCCCATTGTTCAAATCTGTCAAGACCTTTTTGGATCCTGTGTTTGTCTTCTGGGGTGTTGGCTATTCCTGCCAGCTTAGTGTCATGTGATTTGACATGAGAAATTATGCAATTATTGAAATCATATGGGATATTACACAAATGTATGTATGCATATGGATTGACATTCTGTATGAATAGTGAGATGATAAGATTATATATGATCCTTCTCAAAGCAACAATTTAATTGAAAAAAGTCAATTTAGAATTGTCAGTCTGTATTTCTAAATCAATAGGAAAAAACTGAATTGATCCAATTCAGAAATTAAATTTGATCAGAGAAAAAAGATGTTTTATGCATGTCTCAAAGACCCTCAAACTGTCAGGTTAATGTGAAAGTACCTGATTCAATTTGATAACTCAATCCAAATCAATAATCCAATTCAGAAAGTCAATTTGATTTGGAGATTCAATCATATACCTGCCAAACTGAATCTCCAAACTGAATATTGGTACAGTCCTAGCCTGAGCATGTATTTTTTATTACAAAATTACATATTACATAAAGGCCAAAAAGAAAAAAAGACGAAAAAAATGTGGGGGGAGGGAGATGTCAATTTTCCTATCATGGTTAATGGTCTCTGGGAACAATTTATCTGAAAAATGATATGTTTCTTTTTTTGCTATTAAAAGACTCTTGTTTTCAAGAGAAAAAGAGAGGATTTGAAATCATTCTCAAGTTAACACAGAAAATAATGCTCATTCTTATACAATTTGATCTCTTGGAAAATGTGTGCTTGTTTGTGTCTGTTTGTGTGTGTGTTTGTGTGTGCTGAAGGCATATCACATGCCATGCTTCCACAGCTGGAAACAATGATTTCTTGCAGAACCTGTGTCATATTTTTCAGAGACTTGAGTTTTTAGGAAACACCATTTCTTTAGGTGAAATCAGGCTTTACAACAAATAAAGGCAGCAGATGCTCCAGTTATGTGCTCAACAGCACCATTTCATAAATAAACTGAATGTCTTCTCTTTTTCAGCAGCACCCACTCTTTCATCCAAACCAAACAGCAAATTGTAACAACAACAACAAAGCACTTTTTTTTTGCAATTTCAAATCTAGTAAACCCTCTCCTCCTCTTTCTTGCAACATCTTAGATTTAATTTGTGGTCTTCTCCCCTGCTACACAAATTTAGATGTGTCCTTCTGCTATTTACATGGTGCATCAGTTGTCAAAAGAGGAATCGTCTGAATCAAAAACATTGTTCTAGGCAAGACATTCAATTTTATTTCAGAAATTCTTCCTGACACATGACTGTTATAGTTTCTTCCATCTTAACATATCTTTTTAAACTTCAGCCCGTGTCTTAATGTAGTTATTTTGAAATAACCTACAATTGGGAGACTTTGGTAGCAGGCATATTTGTGGTACAATAAAATCAAGGCTAATGTGGAATTTAAAAGCTATTAGATGTGCCATATTGAGAATATGGGATAGATATGAACCCAGGTTGTGCCTGAAAACACTTTTGTGGTTTTTAGTACCAGAAGCATTTTATACTCAAGAAATAATAGGCAAAATAAGCTGGAAGTAAAACATACTTGGCTCTTATGATTAGGGACTATGCCGAGACTTTCTAATTAAACAGAAAAATTTCGCTACAATCTTACTAGAATTTTACATGCACATAGTAAACTTCATAAAAATATACCTTCTGACAGCATTGGTCAAAATATACCATTGGTGTATTAAAGGATGCCTATCACTCTGCCTTTTTCCTCTTATTTCTTTGTATTTTTCATATAGAACATAGAATAATAAGGTAGGAAGGAATCTTGAAGTCTTCTAGTCCAATCTCTTGCTATATACCATTTTGAACAAATGAATGTCCAGTCTCTTCTTAAACGCCTCCAGTGATGGAGCACCCATAACTTCTGGAGACAAGCTGTTCCACTGATTAATTGTTGTGTCAGGAAATTTCTCCTTAATTCTAGGTTGTATCTCTCCTTCATAAGCTTCCAACTGTTACTCCTTGTCCTACCCTCAGTTTCTTTAAGAATTGGCCAAACCCCCTCCCCCTTTCTCTGTGACAGCCCCTCAAGTACTGGAAGACTTGTTAAGTTATATTTTTTTCAGGTTCTATTTTCCTAAAATTTTCCCCCTAAAGTTACTCTTGCATCCCAACATTTCATCACTTCCATAGGCCGTGTTTATTTCTTCCACCCTGTTGGAGGTCCTTCAGTCCACCATATACTTCTCCAAATTAACAGGAAATTTCCTGTGAAGCTTCAGTCAATGTCATTTCTCCCTGACTTGAGGTAATTTTAGAAAATTATAAATCCTCAAATAATATACAAATTCTCCCATTCAAAAACTGCTCTTTACAAAACAGCTGATATCCTATCAGATGATTGACAATGCAAAAGATTTATTCTTAAAAACTAATTTCTTTACACAGCAGTCAATTTTCATCCGATCTTTCCTTTTTAAAGGTTATGGAATCTTACACCGTACAAAATGAATTTTACTTTTTTTTATCTTACTTTTTATTATTGTTCCCTTTCTTCCAATATGGGCATGAGCAAAATAATTACTGATTATGACAAAATAATTGTCATAAAAGAAGTTCCAAATAGATGTCTTTGGCCTTTGACTTATTACACCTACAAACCATATGCTGACAACTGGTGGTGTTTTTTTTTTTTTAATTAAGACATTTACAATACATTCTATTACCATGGTTATTTTTCTTGGATTCCCTGAAATGACTTAAGTTCAGGATCAAAGTCAAAAACAATAGTGATAAGGTCTACTTCAACTGCACATCTACAGAATCCAATGAATACTGAAGTAGACATCATCTTAGGAGAGAGATCATAGGATGGCAGTCAACGGTGGAATAGATGAACAGATTAATCTACTCTCTCCATATCTCTCCATATCTTTCCCAAGTTAAGCTGAAAGTCTTTCTCTCTTCATTCCAAAGTAACAACGTTAATGTAAGTTTATTCCTATATTCCCAATTCACTTAAAAAAAAGTTCAAGCCTGCTAGAAGAAAGTTATATATCAACCCTGCAGAATTCAAGGATTCATGATTGTATATGCTCTCACAAAGTTGCCATCTTCCAAAAATTGCCATTACTTATCATTTTTAAATATGGTAATTGGGAAAACTAGACTAGATTTCTGCTTGCTGGATTTATTGTTAAAATAAAGTTACATTTGGTTCCACTCATTCCTTTGTGCTAACCTACTCTATTTTTTTTGGGGGGGGGTGTTGGTGGTAAAATATGATCCCACCACTATCATGCACCATTCAAAGTCCTTTTCTCTCAGAAAGATTTATATACACGTTGTACTCATTCAACAGAATCAAATTCCAAGAGTCAAACACAGCTTTTCTATATTACTTGGAGTTCAAAATCAGTGACATTTCATTTCATTATTCCAGTCATAGGATTAGTACTACCAAAACTCTATGCATGTGTTTTTTAAAAGGAAATACATTAGAAATAATGAAAATTAAACTTGAATTAAAAGTAGAGGAATATGAAACCATGAGAAGCCAGCAATTGATTCAGCGTTGCACTTTTGAAGAATACAAACTGGAGCACAGAACTTAGCAAATTTGTAAACATGGGTAGACATTTCTGTTTGCTAACAGATAAATTAAAGTTGCCAGTGCACCCTGGGATTTCAGCTAGTGAGAAAAAGCCAAAGCAAAGCTACTTGCATTGTAATAAAAGTGTTACAGAAATATGTGGGCTGAAGATTCTACTTGATCCATAAAGACAAATGTGTGTTTTTTCCCATTGATATTTTCCAGAAATGCTTTTTCATCACTGCAGTTGGCAACATATCAAAACATTTCAATAAGAATGGTTTTTCTTAATTTATGCTCTCCTGAGAGTAAAGATAAAGCTATTGTTTTAAAAACCTAGTAAGTCAGTGGCCTTGTTTTCCCGTGATTCATTAAAACTTCAATGTAACCTCTAAAATAGACATAACATAGTTAAAGTGAAACAAAAACTAAAAAAACACTCAAACCATCAGTTCTTAAAATACCCAAGCGAGAAATATTCTTCTATGGACATGGAAGAAATGCCTTTATTCAATTTGAAAAACTGCCCTATATAATCCGGTCCCAAATATTAAATAGAGCCTGACTATCAAAAGGTTACTTATACAAGTAGTTCTCGACTTATGACCACAATTGAGCCTAACATTGCTGTTGTTAAATGAGGCATTTCTTAAGTGAGTTTTGCCCCATTTTTACAAACTTTCTTACCACAGTTGTTGAATCGATGCAGTTGTTAAATTGGTAACACAGTTGTTAAGTGGATCTGGCTTCCCCATTGTTTTTGCTTGTTAGAAGGTCACAAAAGGGGATCACATGATCTCAGGACACTGCAAGCGTCATAAATAGGAACCAGTTGCCAAGCATCTGAATCTTTGATCACATGAGCATGGGGATGCTGCAAAGGTCGCAACTGTGAAAAACCGTCATAAGTCATTTTTTTCAATGCCATTGTAAATTTGAACAGTCACTATATGAACTGTTGTAAGTTGAATACTACCTGCACATAATATATTTATAGAACATGGATGAAGAATTTGGGGGAACTCCAGAAGCTGGAAACTACCATTCTAGTTGTTGGATATTGTTACCGGTAATTGACTATCTGGAAGGCCCTTCTTGCTAACTAGAAGCAGGCAAGCAAATGTAACCTAACTTCTGCTTGCTTGGTATAGCAACAATGTGGTTTGTTTTAAAGAATTGACTTAGTTAGAAGTCAGTCTCACTAGCCTTCTCAAGTGACTTCAAGATCATTATTAAGCAGAATCTCCCCCCCCCTTTCTTTTCCCATTCCTTTGCAACACTGTGATAATGAACTCCATGTGAACAAGATTTAAAGCTTTGGAAGACCAGTGTTTGTGAGCAAATTATTGACCAAGTCTCTGAATTGAAACAATAGAAACATTTCATTATTGGTTGTGATAGAGTTGTAAAGAGTTTTCAGTTGTAAATTAGCTTTTTCTCAGTCAAGTGGACTGTATCTGGACACTTTTTTCTCTACTGAGCTCCAAAGTTCTCTGGAATTGTGAGAAATCATTTGCTTCTTTCTCACATTTTATTTTCTCTTTCCTGTGATGATAGTACAAAAAAAAAATCCCTATTATTATTACTTCCATCCTCTTCTTCTTTTTTAATTGGGAATATTTGAGTTACAGATGTTAATTGACTGGGTCGGTTAATTTTACCTTGGATTTATTTGGTATGCGATTTATTTATTTATTTGGTATGCGATGAGATTACAGTAATTTATTTGGTATGCGATGAGATTACAGTAATTTATTGGTCCTGTTCATACAATCTACTTATCCAAGTCTTCAAATCCATGTATATTGGTGGTTCTAAGATAGTCATACCAACTAAAAACCATCATTTTGAAAGTACAGAGTCCCCACCCAATTTCTTTTGGAAATTTCTAGTCCTGCTAGGACTGTATTAGCAAGACTTTAATAAAACTAGCTCTTTTTTGTTGGCCAGCTTAGGAAATAACTGCACCCTTGTATCTTCATACTTTAGGGGTTGAGCATAGAATGTGAAGATGGCTTCATATTGCTCCAGGTGTTCATCATAAAAAAAATCAGAATTCTTTTCTCATACAACAGCTAATGATTTCCTATTAGAAAATGGAAATTATCTTTACATATTACTTCCTAATCCTTGCTTGGGTGTATGACAAATGAAAACAACACGCTAGCCAAACCTATGCCATTATTAATTTATAAAAACAGTAAACCAGGATTTATAAAACCTAAAGAAGTTAGAACCAAGCAAACCGTATCAAATTCAGAGAAGCCTACTTTTGAGAAGGCAGAGGCCATTGTTTTATATATTTATCTATAAAGCAATACATGTATATTTGATTGTTAAATTGTATGTCTCATTGCCATAGAAAAGAAACATCCGTCAGACTCCTATATTTCCCCTAGGATGGCCTATGTTTCTTCTTTAGTCAACAGGAAACACTTTAAACTTCTTCTCAAGCAGAGCAACTGATGTGATTTGAGCATAACCAAAGCCCAGCAAAGTCATATCCAATGATCCATTGAATTCACTAGACTCTAATAGCTTGTTTAGGATTCTTCAGGAGTTATAAATATGTTTCTGAAGAAAGTAAATTAGACTGATGGGAATAGCTTTTCTCCACAGGTAGAAAAATAATTAAAGTGCCTGCTCCTTCATTATTTATTTTTAAAAAAACAATGGATATATATGAATCAAAGCCAAAATGTAAAAACAATACAGTGAAGCAAGTTAATAATTCCAATTGTCCTTCTATTGAAATAGCCCTAAAAGCAAGATCCAGTGGTATGGGAAAGCAAAGGAATCACCATTGTAATATAGTCAAAGCAGATTTTCTCTTAGGTATCTGCAATGCAATTTAAAGTATTCTCTCTGATTCAGATAATCGATCTGATCTGATCTGACACTTCTAATTGATTTGGAATATAATGTTGATTGGATTTTTCTGATCAATTCGGAAAGGCATCAGAAAGCTTACAGCCAAATGGCTGAATTGATGAAAGGTATTGCATTTGATTCAGCAGTTCAGTGGAGAGTGTTCGTCTTATTGGGAAGGTGCATTCATTTGCACTGTCTTTAAATTGAAGTGCTTTTTAATGTAACAAGCTATCAAAGCGTAAGAGAAATCTATCTTGGCCAATTTGCAGCCCAAGTCTTCATACCATAGTCCATATTCTGATCAGAAGCAGGATGGATATTCAGGAAACACAATTAGAAGGATTGTAAATCCTACAGCCGCTCAACTCAAATAACACCTCCCACCCTATCCCCATGCTGCCAAGAACTATAACTAGAGTACACATTATTCGTCTTTTCTCCTCCCATCCTGTTTGCAGCAGCCTTCTGTGAAGTGGTAGGTCCTCAGATGCTCTTTCTCCCATCCCTGGGAACAGCAACATATACTCCCATTCTCTCTCAATATCATGTTCATAATTGAACCCAAGCTCCCATTTGATATAAAATAATTATCCTCAAATGAAATGGTAGTGGAGAACCTGCCTTTCCCCAGAAAATATTTTTTTTAAAAAAAATATATTTTTGATTTCAGCACCGCCAACCACAAAAGGCCACATTTAAACCCTGCTTTATTCATCAAGGCACTTCAAAAAGAACTCCATAGTCTGTTAAATGGCTACCTTCCTTACATGTCAAGGATATTTTTCACCAGATAGTCTTAACACGCATGAGGGATCAGGACCAAAATGCAGCGAAGGGGACAGTTTGCGTACTAAGCTATTTAGAATTTCATTTGAAATAAGACAAGGGGGGGAAAAATTTATGTTTCTGCTACAAAACCATTTTTTTTTACGATATAACAGCCTCCCCTTCGTTGCTGTTATCTCACAATATAAAATCACGATAGAAGTAACTCTAACTTTTAACCAACATAAAATGGCTAAAGCTAGACCCAAGGGACTTCCCTAATGCTGTTCAGCCCAACTTCATCCCATTCTTGGAATAGCTTTCAAGTCCGAACTCTTGAAAGTTAGTCACCATCGCTTCCCTGACTGTTGCAATTTAATTAATAACCTTTCACCCCAAAGAAACCCCAAAGCAAGAAGACTCATTAATCTTTCTAGTGATTAGAGTCACCTCAAGAGCATCAAACATTTACCTCTCCTTCCCAGCAGCAGAAATGGATTTAGGAGGATCATGGTTCATACCTCACATTCCCTGGAGCCAGAAATGGTATACGTGCAGGGTCCAGATCCATTAACCGATACATCCATGGTCTCAGAGTTTGTTGGCTTGTAGTCCACGTAATACTCCTGTAAAGGGGAGTTCATTTGCCTTTCAGATTCTCGGGCTTTTTTCCTACGCCTTCTCATAAGCGAATGTTGCTGGAGCTGTTTCATACTGGCTGGGTAGCGTTTCCATGAAACATAAATGACCAACAAAATCATAGCCACTGAAAGAAAAAGGGCAACACTTCCAGCAATTATTTTGTGAAAGGAAACATGCTCATATTGTCCTGGTATAGCTACTGGAAAATCTGGCGAAGGGCTTGGTGTAAAAGATGTTGGCTCATAGTCTTCCACTTCGGGAATGGTGGGTTTTGGAATAAAGATGGGTCTTTGCTGGGTTTTAGGGACTTGGTAAGGTTTTTCAGTGACCACCACTGGGATTTCTGCACAAATGTTATAGGTGTCTACAGCATCGCTCACCTTTTCACCCTGGATGTGCTTAGGGCCTGCACAAATCATGGTACTTTCTTTGTTTCCCTTGAAGTTTTTAAGCCAGTTAAACAGAGGGCAAATGCTCCGGGTACATTCCCACATATTTCCAGAAAGAGTAATAGATATCAAAGAAATCCAGGCATTGACAGTCTCCTGAGAGACGTTAGTCAGTTTGTTGGAATCCAAGTTGAGCTTCTGCAAGTTGGGCAGGCACTGAAATGTCCCAGGTTCAATCCCTGCAATGTCGTTTCCTGATAAATCCAAATTGTGCAAAGAACTCCATGTCCATGTCAACCCTTGGCTCAGGGATCGGATCCTATTCCACTGCAAGTAAATGGAGCGGAGATTAAAGAGACGAGGAAAGTGAGCGAAGTTAATCTTAGAAAATTGGTTGTGTTCCAGGTGGAGCTCTGTGAGCTTCAAAAGACCAGCAAAGGCGTTGCGAGATAAACTCCGGAGACGATTGTAGCCTAAATCCAGAAAATCAAGATTGCGACAATCTTGGAAAACCCGAATGGGAACCGTTTTCAATGAGTTGGATCGTAAGTGCAAGATCAGGAGCTTGCGAAGACCTTTAAACTGCTCTGACTGAAGCACCTGCAGCTTGTTGTAAGAGAGGTCTAGATTGCGTAGGTTGGGAACTGGGTGAAATGTTTTATTGTGAAGGTGGGTAATTTTGTTGGAGCTTAGAATTAATTCCTTCAGCCTTCGGATGCCTTGGAAAGCGTCCTCATCCACGGAGGTGATGTAGTTATGATCAAGGTAAAGCCATATGAGTTGGTGTAGGCCTGCAAACTGATTTGGTTTGAGCTTCTGGATGCTGTTGTACCGTAACGATAAGCCTTGAGACCCTCCAGAAATGTTTTGAGGGATGTCTCTGAATGCGTGGGATTCACAGTACACAATTTTGCCATCACATCTGCAGTTCTTGGGGCAAGCTCGCTGAGCCCCACTCAACATCACAAACAGCACAGTAGGAAGGAGAACGAACACTGCACTCATGCCTCTCAGATGCTTCATTACGTGGAAACCTACAATATGAAGATGACGAACATACATCGTGAGACCACTCAGATAAATCAGAATCAGAGTATTCACCATCAGGATTTCAAATAACAGATAAGAGTTGAATTCAAAGCATGATGCCTTGCTTCCATGTAATTTGACCTGTGTGTTTGTGTGTGTGTGTGTGTGTGTGTGTTTGTGTTTGTGTGTTTTGCATGGAGATGCTTGTAATGCTGGGTGTTTTTTCAGTATTTCCTTCTCCCTAACCCTCTAACATATATAACCAGACTATACTTATTCATTTACCTCTGTGTGATTTATGACCTTTGTTGACAAATTAAGTTCCCCTTCCCATTTTGTAACTCATTGCAAAATGCATTAGCATGATGCACATAGCCAGAATATCCTTACCGTCAGGATGTTGTAGATTTAATACTAAACATATTTGTCAAGTCACTGTGAAGTAGATTTTGGGAAGAGAACGTACCCAAGCTTGAACTGTTAAACATTCTTAAATCAGAAAAAGGTTTCTTAATAAACTAACTCGCAAGAACACATCTCCTGGGCCCTTCAAAAGATGCACAGATGACCTTAAAAATATGTGTTAATGTAGCGTGACAAATAGAAGTTAGAAAAATTGGAAGGGGGGAGGGAAGCACACTCTAGATATTTTATTTCATGTGAGCTAAGCATAATCCAAGCAGACAGGTATGAATGCCTTATATGTCAAATCTTACGTATGAAAAAAATCTAAGGATGCTAAATAGCAATGATAAGGAACTTCTGGATATCATAATAAAATGCATACTTTCATATCTTCACATGTAACAACTACCATAACTGTATTACTTACTGACATATTTTAATATACAGCAGCATGGTTTTATTGTTTTAGTATCCACATTTCCTCTATAATTACAGTCATGCACACCCAATATTTATTTGGGTAAAAGGTGGGAGAATATTGTTACAATGAACTAATAAAAACATGAATGGAAACTCAATCCCAGATAAAGCAAAAAAAAGTGATTTTTCCTTCTCTTTTTCCAATTCCAGTTTTGATAGTCTACATTTAACATATGTAGCAGAAAACTTATTTTATAGTCATCCTTCTGAGCTGCTCACTCTTCCCATATCCTCTGAATAACTACATGAGTCTTGGGAGAACTAAGCTACATATAGGCTTAGGATTCTCCAAAATAAGGGGAGAAATTGGACCTTGTTCCAGTCTTGAGATAAGTTCAAAGTATAGCTTTCCAGAGTTGTAACATTTCTGGTCATTTGTTTGCATCTTTCCATCAGGAATTCTGGAAAAGTATTGTTTTCTTAATAGTAAACATTATTATTAGGCTGGTGGGAAAGAAGGAACAAAGAACAGCCAAATAAGCCGTTATTTTATTCAGCACTTATTTGAGTGGGAGCAAACTGCTAATCCAAAGAGCTTTTGACGGTTTGTCTCTGACACGTTCATTTCAATGGCAAGATTCTTCCTTTCCTTCCTTCATTTAAATTCTGATCCTTTCTCATTGCCTGATGATGCCAGGAGGGGCAACAGCAGAAACATATCCCAGCCTACACATGGAGGAAAAAATATAATTCTGTCACATTTGGAGGAGGTTTCTGGAGGGTAGTGGGGGAGAGAAGAGAATCTCTAAAATAAGTGTTGGATATTTAACACTTTTGGAGGATGGTGCATGCCTGTGTACGAAGGAGATCAACTTAGTCCACAGGAGCAAATGCCCCCCTCCTTTTTTCTTCCACAGAGATTTAAGGATCCGGATTTATCACTAGCACCATCTTTTTTAAAGAATTCTTAGGATACGAATCTGAGCAAATCCTAAAGGGGGATGAAGCATAGATTGAATAGCAGGTCACCAGGCGAGTAGAAGAAATGACTGAACTGGGGAGGGGGGAATAGAGAGAGAGGGGAAGAAGAACCAAACTGTTCTGGTCTGTACATCAGCCACTAATCATGGAGTAAGGGTGTTCGTCTGAGGATTAAAGATCTCCCAAAACACTGCAAGGGAGTGTAAAGGATGGGGGGGGGGGGTGAGGCACCACAAGAAGGCAGAATCTATACAAAAGTAGCTTGTGTGAGTCACCTAGCAAAACGAACGCAGTAGGGTTGATGGGTTTTCTTCTCCAGCAAGTGGACAGGCAAGAGATGTGCACTCACACTCTCCCACACAGACACACACAAAACACACACCACCTTCAGCCCTGGGCACAGCTGCAGCCTTACCAAAAAAACACAAAAAGTTCACTTACCCATCGTTCCCTCATCTGCAATTGTATCCTCGTTTCTTCTTCCAGATGTTGTTTGTTGCTTGGAATGACCGGGGAGGTTGATGGTTGTGGTGGCGGCTGTTTCTTCCCCACCCACCCCCCTTTCAAGCCGGTCCTTTTCCTTTAAAGCATGGTGACACACAGACTAGTCCAGCTGCTGCCTACTTCCATGCCATCCAAGTGGATGCCAGGAAGCTACACAAAGTTCCTGAAAGGGAGAAAAAGAGGAAGGAAGGAAGGAAGGAAGGAAGGAAGGAAGGAAGGAAGGAAGGAAGGAAGGAAGGAAGGAAGGAAGGAAGGAAGGAAGGAAGGAAGGAAGGGGTAGGGAATAGGGGTAGTGGAATGTAGGGGTTAACAGGGCTAGGGGAAAGAAGGAAGGAAGGAAGGAAGGAAGGAAGGAAGGAAGGAAGGAAGGAAGGAAGGAAGGAAGGAAGGAAGGAAGGAAGGAAGGAAGGAAGGAAGGAAGGAAGGGTTAGGGAATAGGGATAGTGGAATGTAGGGGGGACAGGGCTAGGGGAAGGAAGGAAGGAAGGAAGGAAGGAAGGAAGGAAGGAAGGAAGGAAGGAAGGAAGGAAGGAAGGAAGGAAGGAAGGAAGGAAGGAAGGAAGGAAGGAAGGAAGGAAGCTAATCTCTGGAAGCCATGGAGTGCCTCGCCTGGACCCTTGGCATCAATCGTCCAGCCTCTCGTTGGAGCGCGAGAGGACCATGGAGGCGAAGCAACTTCTCAGCCAGGGGGAGGAGGGGGAGGACGAAAAGGCCGCGAAGTGTCCCCCCGCTGCAAGACAGCCTCCTCAGTCGGCTGCCTCTCTCCATCCCCAAGCGCGGCGACCCATTCCTTCAATTCAGCTGTCAAAAAATTAAATAAAATAAAATAATGGGTGACTCCTCAGGGTCTCGTCTCCAAGATTTTGCCCTCCTTTCTTCGTTTCAAAAGCTAGTTTTTATCCATGGAGGCGCTCGGGTTCCAAAGAGTGTGAGTGTGTCTATGAGTGTGTTTGTGTGTCCGCGCGCGGGCGAGTGTGCCGGTGCGCGCGCGCGCGTATTTTCTGGAGCCCTGCGCTGCGCGCGCGAGGGTTTTCTCCACATTCAATCCTCTCTTCCTCTCCCTCCCTCCCTCCCTCCCTCTCTCTCTCTCTCTCCTCCTCCTCCTCCTCCTCCTCCTCCTCCTCCTCCTCCTCTTTCCCAGACACAGATGCTTAGGAGCTTGTTGGTGCTAATGTTCTACTTTGCGATACATTGAGTGCCCTCCACTGGAGAAAACGGATCACATATTAAAAAGCACGAACTAGTGAGAGGGTTGCCATTGCTACGCAGGCTCCCTTTCGCGCGGAGAAAATTAAAGATGCAGGAGTGCGACTTCTCACAGCTGCCCCCTCTGCTGAATAAGCTTCTCCACACCATGGCTGCCGTGTTTATCCTTTTTTTTAAAAAAAAATAATAATAATTTTGCTGGAGCTTCAGAGATAATTCTTGACGTAACACCTCAACAACTCTGAGCACATCCTTTAGGGACCGTTTTCATTGCCCTTAGTATGTAATCCCAAAGGTGCTTTTCCAAGAGGCAACTGGACTTTCTTATTTTTCTTTGAAGATGTTGCGCTTCTCATCCAGTCAGAGCTGAAGAAGCTTCTTGGAGGAGAAGCGAAACGTTTTCAAAGAAAAACAAAGGAAGCCCAATTGTCTCTTGAAAGTCCAGTTGTCCCTCTGTGGGACAACCATGATCTGGATGACTGAGAATCACCATAGATATTTGACAGTGTAAAATCCAATAAGGATTTGACGGAGAGACTACAAAGAAAGCCAAGGATTATAGGTTAGATAGGGACATTAAAAAGAAGACAATGGAAAATCACTTTCTTTGGCTCAATTCAAAAGTTCCTTGAACTCAATATTAATATATCTATGAGGCTACAGCTATAGCTTTATCTAATCTATGTATCTATAGCTATATCTAATTACAAAACCCTAAGAAACTTCCTCTTAGCCCATGACTCTGTTGATTTTCTATTTATTTAAAAAGTAAAACTATATTCTAATAAATAGATACATGAACTTTCTCAGATACTTAACTTTCTTAGTGTGACAAGACCAAATTTTGCAGAATACATGTTTATTCTTCTTCAACAAAATGTATTATTCTACATATGCTCACTATTTTTTATCAAGTAGTTTACAATATCTTGTATAGAGATTAAGCTAATAGCTCTGCAATTTCCTAGCGTCCTCCAATATATACACACACACACACATATATATATACAGTATATATACTGTATATATTTTGGCTTGCTAACAAAGAATAAAGGGAGACTGATATGATCATTTCAATATATATATATATTGGAGCACGCTAGGAAATTGCAGATAAAAAAATAGTGAGCATATAGAATAATACATTTTGTTGAAGAAGAAGAATAAACATGTATTCTGCAAAATTTGGTCTTGCCACACTAAGAAAGTTAAGTATCTGAGAAAGTTCATGTATCTAATTATTAGAATATAGTCTAATTATTAGAATATAGTTTTATATATAAAATGTTACATTAGCAAGTCTCCAGGCATCAAAACATCCATCCTCGGGATAAGTCTAAAATATCTTTGTTGCTGGTCTTTAAGAATTCTCCACTGAATGCAATTCTGGATTTGGCAATTTGTTAATTTTTAATTTGCAACAAGTCCTAGAACTTCATCACTTATCCCACTTTTCTTTATAAATTGACTTCCTCACTAACTAGATCTGCACTGCAGGCAATGTCAAGTTATAGATTAGTCTCTCTTCAATTTCTACTTGAAAAAGCTGGCAGGATGTTTGTGTAGCGAACTCTCTATCTCTTTAAAGCAGAACAGCTACTCTAATTTGCCTCAAAACTATTTTCTTACAGGTGAGATTTTCATATAATTCAGATATTATTCAGTGAAAATCCTCGCTCTTCACTTTTTCCTCATATTCCTGAGTCATGACAAAAATTTCTTAAATAGAGAAGGCAAAGTTTGAGGTCTTGCAATATTGTTTGACCAAGATATATATATATATATATATATATATATATATATATATATATATATATATATATATATATATATATATATATATATAGTATGTATGTATGTATGTATGTATGTATGTATGTATATGTATATGTATGCACATATACATGTGTGTGTGTGTGTGTGTGTGTGTGTCAGACTTCAAAAAGATAACAAAATAAAGAGAGATGAGAAGAGGCATTCTGTAGCCTAATCACCTTAATACTGTACTTTTGTGTTTACGTGGGTGTGGGTGTACCTTTCAACACACGCACAAAAAACCCCACAGATAATCCAATGTTGGTATGTGAAAATGCTTGGGTCTGAAATGAAAGCATGAAGCCACCCAAACTTTTATATATATTTTACTCATCAGAGTAAAATGCCGGAGGTTTGGGAGCTTATGAAACCGGTTGTTTTTGCGCTCTGCTCATAGAGCAAGTTACCTGTCTACCTGCCCCGGTTGGCCATATTTGTCCTACACAATATATATTGTCTAGAAATATATGTACCATTATTAAACAGTTCATTTATCTTCATTCTGGTGTTCAAATATTTTTCTCAGTATGAATGTACTCGGGATTCGATTATATATATGTGTATGTGTGTGTGTATGCATACACACATACACAGAGGAATATTTACAAATGCACATATACATATATGTGTGTGTATGTGTGTGTATGTATATGTATAGGTGTGTGTGTGTGTATGTATATGTATAGGGGTGTGTGTGTGTGTGTGTATGTACATACATACACACATACATACATACACACACAGAGAGAGAGAGAGAGAGAGAGAGAGAATCCAGAATATTATAACTCGGCAGAGATAATCATGAAGACAGATGTGGGAAAGTTTGGGTGACTTCATACCTTCCTGTCAGAATCCAGCATTATCACATACCAACACTGAATTATCTAGGTTTGTGTGTGTGTGTGTGTGTGTGTGTGTGTGTGTGTGTGTTGAAACATACACCCACACCCACACAAACACAAAAGTACAGTATTAAGGTGATTAGGCCTCAGAATGCCTCTTCTCATCTCTCTCTTTATTGCATTCTTTTTTTTTGCAGCCTGACTTTTTAATCTGACTCCCAATTCATACACTAAAAAGCCAGAATTAAATAACAGTTTGCAAGATTCTTGGCTGAGCTCTGTGTAGTTGACATCTTTTTATGTTTACATATGCAGATTGTTCACATCAACCTTGATAATGTCTTTAAACATTTTTACATTCTGAACAGGAATATAAGCACACCTGATAAAACAGAACATAACCTTATCCTTAACAAAGGTGGATAGATGGTCCCACTACCAGATCGATTTGCACTTGGTTGTATGACTGCACCCAACAGGTGCTACTTACATGGAGAAAGGTATGCATGGAGTCACGTACTTTGTGGTTCCACTTTTCAAAAGTTATATAAGAGGATTGAAAACATGTTCATCAAATTTGCAGACTGTAGTGTATGCGACTAAAGCACAGCAGGAGGCGCGGGGCTGGACAGCTCCAGGCTATAACCGCATTTGGCGGGAAAGCCTGGTTTGAACGAGTTTGGGCTATGGCCAGCTCTGGTGGGAAGCCAGGGTTTAAATCTATTGGCCACCTGCACTGGCGGGAAGCGCAGATTTGAATCCATTGGTTGGTATTCACCTGGGCAGGTATAAAGGTACGCCAGGTAACCCCCTTTCCCCAGCTTCATTCCTGACCATCAATAAAGAAGTCTCTTCACCCAGCCGAGTGTCCATCTCTGTGTGTGACCACGCTACATTACGCAGACACAAATCTGGGGGATGGGAGGATAGCTAACATAGAAGACAGACTGAAAGTTCAAAAGAATCTTTATAGGCTTAAATAATGGGTCCTGTCTAACAATATGTAGTTCAATAAGGAAAGGCTTTTCACTTAAGTAGGAAAAACCAGACACCCAGTTATCAGAGAGGTGGTACCAGGCCCAACAGTAGTATTTGTGAATAGACTGAAGATTAGGCATGATTAAGTTAAGCAGTGTTCAATATCTTCTGAAAGAACCCAAGAGGTCTCAGGCTGCATAAGTGGAAGTAAATCATAGGAAATTACAGTTCTGTTCTATACTGCGCTGGTTAGACGGCATCTGAAAAAAACCTGACCATTTCAGGTCACTGTAATACAAAAAAGAGGTTAAATAATTAAAAACTTGCCAGAGAAAACATCAGTGGGATGACAGGCTTGGAGGCAAAATCCTCTGGAGAATATGTTTAGCCTAAAGAAGACTATGTTAGCAAGAGGCATGGTAATAATCTTACTATACCTGAAAGGCTGTCATTGGGAAGAGGATGTGAATTTATACTCCTTAGGATCTGACAGTAAGACAAGAATCAATTATCTGACTGAGATAGTATAGGACCTCTTGCTTGAGCAGGGGGCTGGACTAGAAGACCTCCAAGTTCCCTTCCAGCTCTGTTCTGTTCTGTTCTGTTCTGTTCTGTTCTGTTCTGTTCTAGGCAGAAGTTGGAATAGAAGAAGTTCAGGGTTCCTTCAAGACCTAAGGCTCTATAAGCTGCTTTATACTGACTAAATATAAAGTATGCCTATCTCTACCAGTATTGTCAATCAACTGGCAGCCACTTTCCACAGATTCATACAGGATTTTTTTCCCGCCTGCCTGACCTGGAGTAGATGGGTTTCCTCTATTTACAAAGATTTTGTTTTACTTCTAAGCTATAAATTATGTAGTCTTACTATCTACAAATGCCAGTGTCCTGCCTGATGGTGCTATCTATTCAAAAGAAACCAAGGCAACACTACATTTTATTTTCCCATGTCCCAGTAGTGAATATTCTTCCATAAGTTGCCAGAGAGAAGCAGAAGGAATGAGCTGCTAGCTGAACCTTATTTCTCCTGGGATGAAATTTGCTTTGAGACTTATGGAAGTATTTATGTCCCGTGTCAGATCCAGAACTATGCTTCCATGAAAACACTCTCACAAAATCCTCACTTGGGAGTTAAAATACCCGGAGCATTCGCCATCCGAGTGCTTTGCTTAAGCACCATCATAACTTTCTAGTGAGATTGGTGCCTTACATGAATTTGCTAAGTATGAATATCTTTAGGAGTGAGCCTTTGTTTGTAAGTGTAAAACACTGCCTAAGTTAGGACCCTGCTTTTGATTCATCTGGAAGCTAGTGCACATGTAGCTATATTTACAAAAGTGTTTCTCCTGCAGACATTTATGTGCTGAATGTGTGGGGAAACACAGTAGAATGATATACTTTCAGCAATGTTGGTGAGAGATAGTCCACTTTAAAATATAATAAGTAGTCATATAGGCAATATTATAAGGTAAAGGTAAAGGTTCCCCCGCACATGCGTGCTAGTCGTTTCCGACTCTAGGGGCCGGTGCTCATCTCCGTTTCAAAGCCAAAGAGCCAGCACTTGTCCGAGGACGTCTCCGTGGTCATGTGGCCGGTATGACTAGATGCCAAAGGCACACGGAACGCTGTTACCTTCCCACCGTAGTGGTCCCTATTTTTCTACTTGCATTTTTACGTGCTTTCGAACTGCTAGGTGGGCAGAAGCTGGGACGAGTAACAGGCGCTCACTCTGTTATGCGGCATTCGGGATTTGACCCGCCAAACTGCTGACCATCTGATCGACAAGCTCAGCGTCCTAACCACTGAGCCACCACATCCCTATAGCAATATTATAATAACATATAAATGTTATATAAATAAGTTAATAACTAATATTTTCACAGATGAAAATTGGTGCCATTTCATATAACAAGCATAGCTCAGAGTGTCTGTCCTAGATTGAGAAGACATCAGCTCAATTCTTGGAATCTCATGTCTTCTGTATGCTTAATTCCCTTGAGTCACATCTGAGTATTTTAGTATCTTTCTGCCCATCTCAAAAGCAGTGAAAAGATACTGCCTAGATAGATGTACAACATATGGCTTGGGTGGAATATGGTGATGAATGAATTTATGAGGTTTTCATGGGCTGTGCAGCACACAAAGCTAATGCTGCTTTCTCTAACTCACACACTTATAAATGTGTACAAAGAGGATGTTTCTGAACGCCAAGTGCATTTACAAAAGAGCACTATAAGTAATTGCTTTGCCATCTCTGTCCATGCCATCTCCGGTGCTGGTTAACATTTGACTATATATCACGTCAGTCATTTCTGTGCTACATTTTGGGTGTAAAATATCTGTCTTACTCTCACTTTTTTTGTTTGCTGTAAACTGGACACCATGAAGGCTGTTGATCAGAGAAAATATTTGTCCAATTAATTATATCTAATGTCCTCCTTTCATTCCTACAAGGCTCCCTTTATCCATTGGAAGCATAGAAGAAAGCAAGCTAATTTTTTGCCATTCTCCTCCTGAAATTCCACCCATATAGTACACTCCATACTGTTCCAAGGAGCTGTGTAATTCATGAGTGTAAGGGGAGCTCAAGTCTCACAGTGACAAGGGAGTAAAGTAGTTGGGAAATCAGCTGAAGAAGCTTCTTGGATGAGAAGCGAAATGTCTTCAAAGAAAATCAAAGTCCAGTTGCCTCTTAAAAAAGCACCTTTGGGACAACCATGACCTGGATTCCTGACAATCTCCATAGAAGAAATAACAACAACAACAACAGCAACAGCAACAACAACAACAACAACAACAACAACAACAACAACAACAACAATAATAATAATAATAATAATAATAATAATAATAATAATAATAATAATAATAATAATAATAATAATAATGTTGGAAGGGACCTTGGAGGTCTTCTAGGTCCAACCTCCTGCTCAGGCAGGAAACCCTATACCATTTCACATAAACATTTAGCCATGAACTTTAGGATGAACACCCTTCGAATGGTGCGGGACTATAAACGGATTCCCATAAAAATTGCAGACTGCAGGAACCATTTGCACTTCAGTTTGAGATGCAGACAACACAGACTCATCCCCAACAGCCTGCGCCTGCCTTCAGGAGTGAAGGGACACAGGGCAGAAAACATCAAACCACTGTTGTAATCTTTGCAAGAAAGTTGCAGGGATTTGTCCAGGTTGTCACCAAGAGATTAAAATAAAATATAAAATTAAAATAGTAAGATAGTAAAATAAATAGTAAAATAAAATAAAATAAAATAAAATAAAATAAAATAAAATAAAATAAAATAAAATAAAATAAAATAGTGACAGAATGTTAGTGATAGAACGGAGAAATTTTGCATTCCTCGCTTATGCTACAATTATATTTCATGTAATCATTTACACGGAAGAACATTTCCCAGTTAGTTAATTGAGCTCTATAAAAATAATTCAGACCCAGCAATTGTTGTAATACATTTAAAGCCTTTCCATTTGTTTCATTCTTGGAACAATCCATCAAGCTTAAAAACTCGCCTGTCTTTACTTTTACTTCCTAATCTTATTAAAAAGTGAAGCAAACAGACCGACTGAGAACGAGCAAGGGAAGATCTGCAATGCTGTGTTATTGCTTTAATGCAAGCTCACTTACGTTTCACAGCAAAAAAGGCTGGCATTAAAGAGCCAAGGCCTTAACCATGTCGATTTGAAAATCAGAACAAGATTCACTAAACATGCCTCTAACATTGTAATGCAGCCCTATTACAAACCGCAGTGGGGAGACCTTTTCACAATGTCCTTACTCTCGCTGATTTCTCTGAGGATATCAGACCAGCCATTTTATTTGTGCTTGCTGGGAAAGAGGAGAATAATAATTGAAATGGCAACAGTCAGGTGGTCAGAACATCTGCAAATGTACCAGCCCTAAGGGGAACACAATATCCAAGAAATGGTTAGTTGAAGAACAAGTTAGCTTCTAGGGAAAGAGAGAATTCAAGTATAAGGTTTCTTTCAGGCCAGCTGAATTGATGACTTTGCTGGGTCAATTATTCCCTTTAAACTGATATATCTCCTATTTCTGTAGTTTTAGATGGATCGGTACAGTACCGAATCACCAAAAGCCTACCCTTGTAAAGCATAGATATCACGTTGTTTTTTCCCCCCTCCCTGTGTCTATACAGCAAAATCTTTTCAGGCAATGGACATCTTTGCATGATTTTACACAGTGTCACAAATGATAGATGGAGATGTAGGGGCAGAGATATGATTTCTCCAGGGAAAAGGGGACACTTCCAATAATTTATCAGCATCTGTTTTGGCAGTGACATTGGCACCTCTGCTAAAAAGCAAAATGTTTTCCCCGTGGGAGGCTTCACAGTGTGTGAAAGAGGATGGTACAGTAAAAGACAGTTCATTCCTACATGCCCCGTAGCCAAATCGTAATTTAATAAGCAACACTTCCACAAATTCTCTTTATGAAAACTGAAGGGATACTGGAGGAAAATGCCCAACACTAGTACACCAATCTGTAACACCAAATAGAGCCCCAATTTTTTTGTTCTGGTTTAACTATCCACTTGGTGGGCAGGGACGTAGAATCCCAATTTTCTAGTTGTCCAATGAGTTTTGCTCCCATTTTACGACCTTTTTTGCCACGGTTGTTAAGCGAATCACTGCGGTCCTGAAATGAATCTGGTTGTCAGACACCAGCTGGGTAGGTTACAAAGGGCGATTACATGACCCCAGGTCAGTGTAACTGTCTCAAAAATACATGCCAGTTGCCAAGCACCCAAATTTTTGGTCACGTGACCATGGAGCTGTTGCAATAGTTGTAAGTGTAAAAACCAGTCGTAAGTCACTCTTGTCAGTGCCATTATAACTTCAAATGGCCACTAAATGAATGACTGTAAGTCGAGGACTACCTGTATAGAGATGGGATGAAAATGCTAAACCCCCAAATTTGAAACATTTGTGAATGGGGAAGGAAGAGAAAGAGAGAGGCTGTCACTTCCCTCCGCCCAGTACGCTCCCACAGAGAGGGCCTCCTCAGGGTGCCACCGGTCAAAGAATGTCAACTGGTGGCCCCCAGGGGGAGGGCGTTCTCTGTGGGCACACCGGACTTATGGAACCATCTTCCAGTCAAGCTCCGGATGGCGCCTGTCTTCCGCTCCTTTCGGCGCGATCTCAAAACCTACCTTTTCGAACAAGCTGGCCTGGCCTGATGGGATGGGGTTGGGTTTTATTAATCTGTTTTAATCTATTTTAATGTGTTTTAACTTATTCATGGGCATTTGTTTAATCGTTTTTAATTTTTGTATCTTGTTTTTTAATATGTATTGCCCTGTTCACCGCCCTGAGTCCTTCGGGAGAAGGGCGGTATACAAATAAAATTAATAATAATAATAATAATAATAATAATAATAATAATAATAATAATAATAATAATAATAATAATAATAATAATAATAATGTCAGGCTAATTTAATCAGTTCCCCAGTTAGCTAAAGTAGGGCCAAATAACTAAACTGCTAATGCAGAAAGTTGTCTTAAGGAATGCAAGTGAATTGCGCAGAAGTTGGTCCTAAGGACTGGCCCGATTCATATATTTTTGGATCTCATGTCAACCAGGGTTAACAATACACACAATATTAGTTATACACTGAGCCGTGGGGACACAGTGGTTAGAGTGCCGTACTGCAAGGTAAACTCGGCTCACAGCCTGGAGTTCGATCCTGACCAGCTCATGGTTGACTCAACCTTCCATCCTTCCAGGATCGGTAAAATGAGGACTCAGACTGTTGGGACCAATAGGCAGACAATGCTGAGATTGTAAACTGCTCGGAGAGTGCTATAAAGCATTATGGGGTGGTATATATGTCTATTGTGCTATTGCTGTTGTGTTCGCATAATATTTTAGGCTAAAACAAATAAGCCGTATTATTTCTTGACTTATTGGCAGTACCATAGAGAATCATATTTCCTCAGTTCAGCTTATAAACCTATTTGTTCAAGAGTCACATCAAAAGCTGCTTCTGAATACAGTTTGATATCCGGGTTAGTGGTGATGTATATTTTAGCACAGTGAAGTGCTAGGTTTCTTATTGTTGTTGTTTTTTTCATATTCACTGAGGAGCACCATGATTGGAATTTGTGATAAGCTTCGCAAAAGTTACATTTATGAGATCAAAGACTTGCCAAGGCTTTAAATCCAGTACGAATTAATTAAAAGGAGCAAATTTACCTCTGGAAACCTCAAGGTAAGATCTTGACATAACTGCACCAAGCTTCGACCTAAAGAGGATTTTACATTTTTATTTAAAATCAGGTTGAAATAATTTATCTTGACATCCATGCATTAATGACCTAAGCTTTGCAAAGCCCAAACTACTTGAATAACCAGAGAATTTCCACAGAGATCTTGCTGTTAGGGAAACACTTTGGAAGTTTACCTTCTCCCACCCAAGTGCAAGAAAAGGGCCAGTCATGGATTGTTCCTTTTTGCACTTCAGAACAATATAAGCCTTTTAGTATTTTCATTCTTAGAAATACATAAATATGGACATTCTTTCATTTAATTTTTTTCTATAAGTCGAAGTATATGCAAACATTTATTTTAATGTGCAAATACTACTATATAAATACCTACTTTATATTATTACAAGCACTGGCAATTTTCCATGTAACTCTCAGAAACAGTGTAACTCTTAGATCTGCCCTTACCTTTCAATGACGTAATGGTGCTTTGCACAAGTGGGCGACTTACTCTCAATGGCCCGTGGCCCTTTTTGTGGCACAGGACAACCTTTCTTAGATCACACTAGAATGTATTAATTATAGTACTGGATCAAGTTTGTTTTTACTGAAGTTTCAAGCAAAAACAGTTGAAGCTTCAACATGCCTGACCAGTGTAGCACCACAGCCATATAACCCAGGAAGCAATGTTCTTTAGTTGTCAAATTTGTCAAATATGACAAATCAGACTGCCAGTTATGGAAGGAAACAAGGTTATTTTGATGGTTGAGACCATCCATCTCTACCAGAACAAAGAAATCAAAAATGGCTTTCTTAAACCACAAACTGAGTTGAGATAGACCTTTTTGCTTCATGAAAATTGAGATATGTTTTTATATGTCTTCAAATGTATGATCTGGGGGAACAGAAGTCCAGGACCTCCACTTAGCAGAACAAAAACAGTGACTTAAATGTACAGAATACCATATTATATAGGGAAGAAAATTAAAATAAATAAATAAATAAGAGTTCTTATTCAATAAGACCACAAAAGACCATCATATCCAGAGTCCTACTTTACTCAACTTGCCTGAGGAACAGGTGCATCTATCTCTTGTATTATGTTCTTCAGACATGGCAACAGAAGAGGACAAGCCTAGCCTTGTTACCTAGGCAACACATGGACTTGGCCTCTTGCTGTACCAGGCTGTAGCCTGACAGACAAGGTTGGGTGTTATGGAAACTTCTTTTAAAGTGTGAAAAAGCAGAGTGAAAAATCAGTGTAATTGAGAATGATCATAGGAGAAATGCTTATACAACTAAATTGGGAAACCTGAAGAGGAATGAGAGCTTTATGACAAGCATTGGCATAGGTGGAGTTTCTCCTCCAAATAATTCTTCCCTCAGAATCAGATGTACAGAGATTTGCAGATTAGTTGTAAATCTAGATGGTGTATAGCTTTTATTTGGATTAAGGATCCCATCTTCAGTTGGGAATTAGTTCCGAACTGAAGTGCCGGCTATGAAAAGACCATTCTTACTTTTCAGAAGAATTTATTTAATTCCATTACACATGATGTACTGATTTCCCAAGAAGCCTCTTCATAGTTGCATTCTCAGTGGCATAAAAGGAAGGAACTCAGAGCTTTCATATATCTTGATTTCATAATGTTATTTCTAAGATGGATAGTTTTTACAGAAAAGCATGAGTAGATTAGTAGTGCTTGCAAAACAAAAAAAACAAAAATTTACATGCAAAGAACCTTTCTCTTTTTGTGGGATGGCATCCAGAATTAGTCAGATCCATCCAGCCATTAGGATTTTTAATCACTGCAGACTCAATAGCATCTGATTCAGTGGGTCATCTCTAAGCAAGGCTAGATGAGTTCTAGTATTTGATGGGCTGCCACAAAGAGTGGGGGTCAAACTATTCTCCAAAGCACCAGAGGGCAAGACAAGAAATAATGGCTGGAAACTGATCAAAGAGAGAAGCAGCCTGGAATTAAGGAGAAACTTCCTGACAGTGAGGACAATTAACCAGTGGAACAGCTTGCCTCTAGAAATCGTGGGCACTCCATCATTGGAGATTTTCAAGAACAGGCTAGACAGTCACTTGTCTGAGAAGGTATAGGTTCTCCTGGACTAGAAGACCAGGTCCCTTCCAACTCTATTCTATTCATGTAAAGGTAAAGGTAAAGGTTCCTCCGCACATGCGTGCTAGTCGTTTCCAACTCTATGGGCCGGTGCTCATCTCCGTTTCAAAGCCGAAGAGCCAGTGCTTGTCCAAAGATGTCTCCGTGGTCATGTGGCCAGCATGACTAGACGCCAAAGGCACATGGAACGCTGTTACCTTCCCACCATAGTGGTCCCTATTTTTCTACTTGCATTTTTTACATGCTTTCGAACTGCTAGGTTGGCAGAAGCTGGGACGAGTAACAGGCGCTCACTCTGCTACACGGCACTTGGGATTCGACCCGCCAAACTATTCATGTAGTTCTAGCTAAAAGAAACTGCTTAAGAATCAGAAAGGAAAACTCAAATTAAAAACATTTTTTTTAAAAAAAATCACCTAATAAACAAGTTCATATACCCATTTTTCTCCCAAAATGCAAACACATACATTATTTGAAACAAAAAAAATGTTGCTGTAATGTCTATTGCCAATCTCAGGTGCTGAGACAGGAAAAGGATTTGGAAAGCTGTATGTAGACTTACCATAAAGTAGGGTTGAGTAAGAACTTGGATGACTAAACACCAACTAAATGTTCAACTGTGGCACCATTAAATAAGGTTGGAGAGCCCTTGTCTGAGATGTGGAGGTTGTATTAGCCCACTCGGAGAGCACTGAGCAAAGTGAACCAGGGTTAGATTTACAGAGCACACTAAACCCTACTAATTTGTCCTGAACCATTTTAATTTATAAACTGTGATTTATAGTTTAATCAGATATGTGACTCTAGAGAATTGTGGCCTATGCAACAAAACATTCTTAAACCTTGACTTTGTATGATGCATGAGCATGCATCATAAAGTAGCTTGTCTTCTATCCTTTGCCTTTGGTAATTCATCTTGTTTTCATCCCTTTCCTGTCCAGCATAAAATAGAAATGAGAATTGGATAGTGCATTTCCAATTCAAAACTGAGATTTCTTTAAGAACCTCTCTCTGAGCAGTTAAGAAAAACACACAGAGAGAATGAAAGAAAGAGAAGAAGTGAGCTTTCACGTTGCTATTCTCCAGCACAAACAACTCCCTTTGTGTCTAAATGACAGCGAGACAACACTTCCATTGGAGACTGCTGACCCTCAAAAATCTTGCATGCACTTTTGCATTTTCTGCTATGTAACCTGTCATAAGTCCATATGAGACACATGGTTGGCAGCCATGGAGAAAGTAAATGAGAATTTGAGGAGCTGTAAATATCCAAAGCTAATGTTTTCAATAGAAGAGTATATATGTAGTTCAGGGTTGAACTGTGGAGTCCTTGGTACTTTCTGAGCTTGGCTGTTTGCCTGCAGATGTTTCATTACCTGACTAATATTTTCAGTGGTAATATTTCCCCCCCTGCAATAATGGAGGGCAAATACATTTAGAAAGAGTCTTTGTGGAATGAGAGAAATATGAGTGTCTCATATTCTTCTATGCAGTCCTTTCTATGAGCAAGCCAGACACCAAAATACAAGTCCACTTACTAAAAGGTTTAAAAGGCGCTTGACAAAATTTTACCTTCATGCATTGCTGAAGGGTACAGCTGCTATTATTTCAGCACAGTGGCAAAACTATGCTCGGAAGCTATACAAATCTCTAAGTGCCTTATGAATAAAAACTATTAGCAAGGAAAAATTGTACATTTCAACCCATTTTAATAGGGCATGCCACAAAGTCATCTGCTTCTTCCATTTCAGTTTTTCTTATTTATTCACATGTGCACCCAACTAAGGATATATATAGCAGCAAATAAAACAGAGAGGTTAACTAGACTAGATTTCTTCCATAATGGGCTTGGTTAACTAGACTAGATTTCTTCAATAGATTTTATGTGTATAATTTTATGTGTATAATTTTATACTATTTTAATACCTAGCATAATACCTACTTATTCATTATACAGTAGATAGATAGGTGATAGGTGATAGATAAAGATAGATAGACAGACAGACAGAGATAGACAGACAATCTACTATCTACTATCAGGCTAGACCATCCTAAGTTATGAAAATTCAGTGGGTAACTTAGGAAGTGGATATCGATCAATTAATAACATAATTGTACATTGTGAGTTGGATTCAAAGTGAAGCCTCTGAAGAATAGTAGGGCAAATTAATCCAGGCTAAATCAAATCACATTAGTTTTGATCAAGTTACTCAAGGCTTGACAAAAAGGGACCTAATAGGGAACTTTAACTTTCAGTGTAAGTAGCTATCTTGAATAGAAATTCTATTTTACTTATTTATTAAACTTATATGCCACCCATCTCACTGTTACAGTGACTCTGGGCAGCTTACAATATGATAAAAAAAGATAATATAAAATGATTAAAATTAAGAAGATTAAATAAAAAACTAAAAAAAAAGAGGATGGGTAAGATGGGAGCGGGGATCTTTTCTCTAACCCATCAGATATCCTCAATGTAATGCATCCCTCCTGGGGGCCCAGGCCAGCTGGCAGAGACAGGTTTTAAGGCTCTTCTGGAAGGCCAAGGGCGTGGGGGTGGACCACACCTCTAGTGGAAGAAAAAGAGAGGGGTCACAGCAGAAAAGGCTCTTCTCCTGGACCCCACTAGCCAACATTCTTTGCAGATGGGATCCAAAATGGGCCTTTTCTGCTGGAGCAAGTGGGGCAGGCTAATCCCATTGGGGTGAGACAGCTCCTCGCAAACCCTGGACCCATGCCATTAAGAGTTTTAAAGTTAATGAACAGAACCTAGAAGAAAACTAGTAACCAATGCAGCTTGCACTACAGTAGTCACTGCTGTAGCACAAGCTGCATTGGTTACTAGATCCCCACTGCTGCATTCTGTACCAGTTGTAGCTTCCAAATACTCTTCATGAGTAGCCCCACGTAAAGCACTTGGTAATCCAACTGAGAGATGACTAGGACATGAGTGACTGCAAATTCTTGCAGTCGATTGACTTTGGACCAATCATACACTCTCAGCCATGCACGGGGAACTGCACATCAACTTGCACTGGACTACCATAACCTTCAGCGAAGAAGCCTTCATTCTAGAGCAGAGGTGCCCAAAAGGTTGGGGCACCGATTCTGTGGAGAGAGTTTTTTCCGCGCGACCGGAGGGGGCGTGGTTTTGTGTGCTGCCTGCATCCCGCGAATGAGGCTTTGCTTGTTTGTGCAGACCGGTTGCTTACATGCCGCGGCCCGGTACTGGTCCACAGACCAGGGGTTGGGGACCCCTGTTCTAGAGTGATGAATGATACTATGATTTTCTTTTTAAAAATACAACAACAACTGAACTGTTTGTTCAGTTTGGTTTCATTTACAGAGGGCTTATTATGTTGCTCTGATTGATTGTTGTTAGCTGTCCAGGGTTCAGATGGAAGGTGGGTGGCTGTATAAAGTCTCTAACTAAATATACAACAGAATAACAGAATAATTGGAAGGGACCTTAGAGGTCTTCTAGTCTAAGCCTCTGCTCAAGCAGGAAACTGTACAGCATTTCAGGCAAATAGTTGTCCAATCCCTTCTTAAAAAGCCTCCAGTGAAGGAGCACCCACAACTTCTGGAGGCAGGTTGTTCCACTGATTAATTATTCTAACTGTCAAGAAATTTCTTCTTAGTTCTAGGTTGGTTCTCTGCTTGATTAGTTTTCATCTATTGCTTCTTGTCCTGCCTTCAGGAGCTTTGGAGAATAGGTTGACCCTCTGTTCTTTAGATTATCACTAATCACATATACAATGCTATGATTTTTTTAGCCCTACATATTGAATAAAGCACAGTAATTGTGTTTGCCTGATATCATAAACTATAAGCTTGTAGTTGTAGTTTACAAATGATAGGGTTTATGTTCCTAAAACACCAGTACCAAACCAGCTATATTCTAGAATAGCACAATGTGAATCCAAACATTATTTCTCTATCAAGCTCTAAATTCTACTCATTAGGATACGGGTCTTCAACTATTTATATAAAAATTATCCATGAATTAGAGAGGTTAATAAAGACTCATTTCTCACCCAAGGGACTGCTAATTTTTCTGGCTGACATAATTTGAATTGTAATATATCCCTTGGCCATGTAAACCTCAAGAAACTAAAGCAATTTCAGTTACTGTTAACCATGGACAATTAGTCATACACATCTGGCTATACCAATGGTCTCACTTCTACTACAATTTTGGGCTAAACTTTAAATTCAGATGAAGAAATATATATGTTGAGGTAAGGACTGACATCTATTTACTGAGAGTGGAGAGACTAATACCATTTTTTGGACTAACCCAACTATAAGCTACAGGCAGTATTTCAGCATAAATATCATTTAAACATTGGTGGGAAAAATGCAACTGTTTTAGTTGCTTACTTGTCACTTTCATATATTTGCTGTGTAAAATAGGAGACAAAATTTGAACAAGTCAAAAACGAATCAGTTGATCTACTGTTTCCATTTCATAGCAAATTTGTTTGGTAGTGCTTCACAACATGTTGACTCGATTAAATAAGTATTTGCCTTGTCTCACAAATGAGTATGCTTTAATGTCTATTGTCCCAAGGCAGAGATACCTAAATTTAGCACTGGAAAACAGTTGTTATCAAATGGCTTATTTGTACAGATTACTATGATGAGAATATAGAAAGAGAAGTGGAAAAGGTTTTAGCCTTTGGTAAAGTGGGTGTTGGATTATTTTCCAATATGTTCAGATCATAATTCAACAACCTACTATATCAAAGTTGCAATAAGTAACTAAATAGCATTCCAGCATAAGAAGACCAATTTATTCCAGCTTTTTTCCCCCCTCACAATGTCCAATCAGATATCTCTGGGGAGTTCATTAGCAGGAGATGGAAACATAGGTCTTTCCTGCCATTATTCCTCTGTATGCTGGCCACAACGCAGAGGCAACAATGATTCTCAAGATGAGTAGTCTTTGATCAACCTGTTCTCTGGGAATATATTACCTTGTCTTGGTGTAATGAATTCCACAGGTTAATTGCGTGTTCCATCAAGAAGTACTTCCTTTTGACTCTTCTAAACCTCCTTCCAATCAATGTTATTTTGCATTTGTCTTTTCCAAGCTAGGTATGCTTTATGCACCTTGATCCTATCCCCATTGTTTCCCTTTTTCTCAAGCCAAAGAATCCCAAGCCTTATAGTCTTTCTCACAGGGAAAGTATGACACCTCTGTTGCTGCCTTCTTCATTTTTTCCAGCTCTCTTAGATGAATTCATTCTACGAGTTAAGACGAAAACCAGAGACTCGTATAGGAATTACTGACAGCATGCTTTGACTAACATTTTAACCTCCTTAGTGTAAATACGTTCTATGCCAAACTGCCTCAAGAATCAAGAAAAAGGATAGCTCCAATACTGAACAAATGACTTGTGAGGTAGATGAAAAAGTGTGCTCTTGTCTATTCTGATTTAAGAGCCTCTACAACTTTCTTAAGAAGAATGACAGATATTTGTGAGTCCATCTGACATGTGTTTGTTTCGTGTGTATGTATTGGCTGGTATAATATCCCTGGGGAAAAAAATGATGTACGATGACCCTTTTATATATGCCCTGTGAACCGCCCTGAGTCCCTACCAAGGAGAAGGGCGGTATACAAATTAAATAAAACTTGAAACTTGAAACTTTTATACGTAGAGAGGAGGGGAACTCTGGAACTCAAAAAAGCAAATGCTGGAAACACTGGAGAGGAAAGTTGGATTAAGCCCGAGAGACATTGTTTAAAACAAGCTCTTTTGAAGCTTCAGTCATTCAGGCTATTAAGTCAGATTATAATGTCTAACTAAGGAGATAAACCGACTTAGCAGCTGCAGCTAATAACATTGACGTCTGCTCTTTCCACAACAGACGTCTTTCCTCCCTGTTGACTTTCCAGCTGCAGGGAATATCTCAGTCTTTGCCTGGGACATCCAGCAGAAGGTTTGTTTGCCTTTGCTTACACTCTGCCATTACAAGGGACGCGGTGGCTCAGTGGGTTAGGACTGTCGATCAGCGGGTCGGCAGTTTGGTGGGTCGAATCCCGAGTGCCACGTAACAGAGTGAGCGCCTGTTACTCGTCCCAGCTTCTGCCCACCTAGCAGTTCGAAAGCACGTAAAAATGCAAGTAGAAAAATAGGGACCACTCCGGTGGGAAGGTAACAGTGTTCCATGTGCCTTTGGCGTCTAGTCATGCCGGCCACATGACCACGGAGACGTCCTCGGACAAGCGCTGGCTCTTCGGCTTTGAAACGGAGATGAGCACCAGCACCTAGAGTCGGAAACGACTAGCACACATGTGCGGAGGAACCTTTACCTTTACCTTTTACACTCTGCCATTAACTTGTGTCTGTCATTGCTGCCATCCTTTAATCCATCGATCCCAAGCCTTGCCCCACGATAATATTATAAAGCAATTTGAGAAATCCTCCTCTTCTTTCCCCCAATTCCACTGGGACCTTAGCCTTAGTACCGGGCATGGCTTCTCCATTAAAACATGCCTCTTCTCTGTTGGGAGATGCATCTAAGGAGAAACTTCCTGACAGTTAGAAGAATTAATCAGTGGGATGACTTGTCTCCAGAACTTGTGGATGCTCCAACACTGGAGGTTTTTAGGAAGAGGTTGGACAATCATTTGTCTGAAATGGTATAGGGTTTCCTGCTTGAGCAGGGGTTTGGATTAAAAGACCTCCAAAGTCCTTTCCAACTCTGTTGTTCTGTTATTCAGAGACAGACGAGATCCTCATGTTGAACCAGAGAGTATATTATGTAGGGAAATGCTTTCAGTAGTCACTCGCTGACCCCTGCATTTGCTGCTTTAGTTTAATTGCAATGACTGCAGATACCTCTTCAACTACTGTAGATCAGGGGTGTCCAGCCTTGGCAACTTTAAGACTTATGGACTTTAACTCCCAGAATTTCCAGCTGGCTGGGAAATTCTGGGAGTTGAAGTCCACAAGTCTTAAAGTTTCTAAGACTGGACACCCTTTAACTGGATGGCATTTATCACTTGACTTGGTGTTCCCTTGTTTAACAGGACAGTATATCTGTACGTTCACGTTCAGATTTTAACTTGCTTAAAGGAATGTCCATATTTTTCTTATCCATAGTCGCAATGATAATTTTCATTGTATCTGGAACTGTAGATGAGAGAGCTTACAATGTTCACACTGATTGTTAGGTAAGATGAATTATGACTCAATACCGACCCCACTTATTTCAATCAATTTTCAAGTAAAGTCTTTTTTACCTATTTCTCTAGCTATTTCTTCTTGGACCTCTATCCACAATTAAGAGAATATGATCTATAACCCAAAGTTTCCTTCTAGGTAGTGAAGTAAAAGATTATTTTGTGGAGAATTTGGATTTTCTTCTTCTGAGGGTGGGTTATGACTAGCAACTGGAATGAAATAACTTGAAAGAGCTCATTAATATACCATCCATCTCAGCTGGAGTGAAAGTATTGATTTAAAGTACGGTGAATTTTTGAATATATTCTTGCTCATCCATACAACCAAGTACAAGTTTCACCTACAGTACATATAAAGCAACCATAAATTGGAGGAATAAGCACTCCCTCTCTTCAGTTTTTTATTACATTCATAAGAGCCAAGAATGTTAAATCAACAAAATTTATGCTCTCTTTCCTCCCAGCAGAATGATGATGGAGAAACTCTGAAAATTAGCAAAGTGTGTGTTGTATTTCTGACAGTAGTTGGAGCAACTTGCATGCACCACATATGTTACCTCTTCAGCCTTACAAATCCTTATGAGGAAATTATACTAGTAATTAATAAGACTGCAGAAAGCCTTTAAAAGAAGTCATCAGCAAAGCAGGCTAGCCAAAATCAAGGTGGTTTTTTTTGTTGTTGTTGTTGAGGAGTTTGATCTCTGGCAAGATTTATATGATTGCAGCACTGAGCTGCCTTCACATGCACGTACATTTATTTTTATTTATTAAATTTGTTTGCCTCCCATCTCACCACAAGGTGACTCTGGGCAACTTACAACATTAAAATGAAACCACAAACATATATATAAATGTATAAAGAGCTGTGGTGGTGCAGTAGTTGGAAAGCAGTATTTCAAGCTGACCAGTGGTGGGATTTAAATATGTGAACAACCGGTTCTCTGTGTGGATGCTGCTTCTGGAAGTCCATTCTGGGCCCGGGCAACAAAAAATTAGCTACCGGTTTTGCCGAAGTGGTGTGAACGGGCTGAATCCCAACACTGAAGCTGACTCTTCCCCCTGCCAGGAGTTCGATCCTGACCGGCTCAAGGTTGACTCAGGCTTCCATCCTTCCAAGGTCGGTAAAATGAGGACTCAGATTGGGGTAATATGCTGACTCTGTAAACTGCTTAGAGAGTGTTGTAGAGCAGGGCTTTTCAACCAGTGGTACGGGTGCCACCTGTGGTACATTGGCACCTGGCAGGTGGTATGCGACCATCCTAGAAAAGTGGTAGCGGGGGAGGGGAATGAGCTGAAACAGTGGCAGCACCGCACAAGCCTGAGCGAGAGACGGCTGGAGCTGCAGGGCTCAGCGGAAGCACCAGGATCAGCGCCAGGATCCAGCTGGAGCTCAGCAATGATCCTGGCGTTTCTGAGCCCAGAAGAAGCGCCGATCAGCTGGAATGTTGCAGCCTCTCCAGGGTCTTGTGATTTACATTCAGATGCTTGGCAACTGATTCATGTTTATGACGGTCACAAAGTCCCAGGGTCATGTGAAGTGACCAAAACCTGCTGCAATCACCCAGCAGAGGGGGGGGGATAAAAACCAAACACCCCACCCACCCCCGCTGCCAATCCTCAACAGAAATGCTCACAACAATGAGAACCTTGGACAGGAGGAAGAGCACCACCGGGCGGGCAGGCAGGTGTCTTGCTCGGCTGTGGCTTGGGAGGCACTGTTTTCAGTGCCATAATAACTTTGAACAGTCACTAAGCGAAGTGCTGTAAGTCGAGGACTACCTGTACGTCATCACTTTTTTCCTTTTTGGGGGGGGGGCGGTCATCAAGTTTTTTGACCCCTTGCTGGGCAACTGGTGGTACTCGGATGTTGCCATATCCTAAAAGTGGTACAATGGGTGAAAAGGTTGAAAAGCCCTGCTGTAGAGCACTATGAAGTCATATATAAATCTAAGTGCTATTGCTATTGCTATAAAATCACATTAGAATTGCAATAAAATACAAGTTATAACTAAAGATGGGGAGGAAGGGAGCAGAATACATGGTAGGAACTGCCATTAGCCAATCAATCATCTCCAGTGTGATATTTCCCTTCCCTTCCCTTCCTAATTAACATTAATCAGGAATGGATACAATCAAGAAAGGATGCATCTAGTCCAATTATTTTAGACACTGTACATTTAACAACTTTTCTAATATGGAAATAGAAATAAGAGTTTTAATAGAAATCCTTTCTAGTATTTCTGGATGCATTTTCAAACTTTCAACACCTGCCATGAGAAACTGGCATTAGTAATAAAAAAGGAAAACATATTAGTATCTAATAGTTTAAATGTCACGAATCCAATATGTGTGGCACTCGGAGGCCAAGGAATTTGCAATTTCTAGGTTTTAGAAGACTATTCTGATTTTGATCTCTGAGGCCATATGCATAGAACAATCTTTAACTCCTCATTTCTGGATAATGTCTGCAAGCAATTTATACCGAATCTACCACAAGGCAGGCTTGGCATGACCCAGGGAGGAAGGCAGATGGCCAACAATTCCTGCTCCCCTCCTGAAGACATTAGTGGAAATTGCTAGTTTCGTAGCAAAATTCAGCATCTGTTCCAGGCCCTTGCTTTGCTTCGTTAACCCCTTTTTCCTAGTTACACAATCATCTGGAACAACATGGTATAGGGTTTCCTGCCTGAGAAGGGGATTGGACTAGATGACTTCCAAGGTCCCTTCCAACTTTATTGTTGTTGTTGTTGTTGTTGTTGTTGTTGTTAACATTAGAAAATTTCACAGCTTAACAATAAAAGAATGAATGAATGAATGAATGAATGAATGAATGAATGAATGAATGGCTATCTAGCTGATTTAGAATATCACAGTGGTGGTAAATCAGGCATCTGCACAGACCCTAATGAAACAGTACAAATTCTTGGCGATGCTCAATCTTTTTCATGTTGACAAAGTAACACTGATAAATATTTCACTTTCCCCAATAATTTTGTCTGCAACTACATTTTTGTGGTTTCCTTGTAAGGACAACTAGAAACAAAAATATTGATTATTTGTTTTTGTTTTTTAAATATATTTACCGGTATGTGCTTCTTTAAAAAAAACAGAACCCATCCTTTAAAAGAATTCAAATCCCCTCTTCTAGGTTTCATTTGACATTTGACAATGTTTAAAATGTAAAGTTGAGTTGACATCAAGAGAATTATCATCTGAAGATCATCCATTGAACGTCACAAATTGTCTTACTAGTAACAATAATAGGAAAGCACTCAGGGGATACTAGAGGTTAGCAGCGTCATTCCCAGCCATTCCTCCAGACCTCACGTTACACCCATTATTATTGTGCATTGCAAAGTTGACTGTTTTCTTTTCATTTTCTTCTGAAAAAACTTCAGCTTCCTCAAACGTGCTGCCCTGGATGACAACAGAGTATGGAAGATATTTTCCACTAAAACATGTGATCCCCAAACTTTTCCATAGGCAGCCCTTTATCAGCATAACTGCTCAACATTTACTAGTAATAGAAAATATAGTAATTTGGTAGGCTCAGGGACACCATAATTTTGTAGCAAACCTGCAACTTATGGATAATTGCCAGATCCACGATTTGGCTAAATTTTTCTCTCTTCCTCGTCTTCCTTCTTTTGACATTTGACAATCTTTAAAATGAATTGTGTGTGAGACATGCTACGGTATTGCTTTGGAATGTTAATTTTATGAGACTACAATATTCCTGGCCAATATAATTTTGCACCATTTTACTTCACCAACAGACCTGCAATCATGTCAGTCCTTCACATTTTTTCCCCCATAAGTACTATGCAGATTCTCTCTAAACCTATGTTAGCACTTTCCACAAGATTATTTTCCCCTTGGAATTTCTTTTCCATTCCAATTCAATTAAATGGGAAATCATTCTCTTTTTTTTCTCCTGAAGGGAAAAAAAGGGGCTGTGTATGTTGGTGCGAACTATGCTGGCTCAGGAATTCTGGGAGTTGAAGTCCACAAGTCATAAAAGAGCCAAGGTTGCCTACCCCTGAACTAAGGGGTAGATGTTAATATCCACCTTTGTTTCAAAGTGGCATATATATATATATATATATATATATATATATATATATATATATATATATATATATATATATATATATATATGTATATATATATATATATATATATATATATGTATATATATATATATGTATATATATATATATATATGTAGATCTAGAGTCTCGGGTTTCTTCCCGCGTTCCTTTCATCTTCAGAAAGTTGTGGCGACGTTTCGACGAAATCCCATCCGTCATCATCAGGCCGGAGTGTTCCTCCTGCTGCTTCCAGGAGCAATGCGTGGTCTGGCTGTTCCTTTCCTTCCAACTGCCGGTGGGGCTGTGTTCTGACTGGGTGGAGGCGTGGCTGCTTTCTGATTGGGTGGGGGTGTCCTCCGATTGGGTGGAGGCGTGGTTGTCTTCTGATTGAGTGGAGGCGTGGCTGTCTTCTGATTGGGTGGATGCGTGGTTGTCTTCTGATTGGTTGGAGGCGTGGCTGTCTTCTGATTGGGTGGGGTATGTTCTGAATGGGTGGGGTTTTTTGTTGTGTTGTAATATCCTGAGTGTTGTGATTTGGTATCCTGAGGAGTGGGCTGTGTAGTGGCCTCCAGAGCTTTGGTTTGGCTCCGAGTTCGAGGACCTGCTATGTATCTCTGGTATGGGTCAGTCAGGTTCGTGTGTGCGTTCTTCTGCTTGGGTGATGGCACTTTTGCTTGACTTGTTCTGTCTTCTGTGTGGGAGAGTTTTTGTTCTGGGTGTGGATGAGAACAAAAACTCTCCCACACAGAAGACAGAACAAGTCAAGCAAAAGTGCCATCACCCAAGCAGAAGAACGCACACACGAACCTGACTGACCCATACCAGAGATACATAGCAGGTCCTCGAACTCGGAGCCAAACCAAAGCTCTGGAGGCCACTACACAGCCCACTCCTCAGGATACCAAATCACAACACTCAGGATATTACAACACAACAAAAAACCCCACCCATTCAGAACATACCCCACCCAATCAGAAGACAGCCACGCCTCCAACCAATCAGAAGACAACCACGCATCCACCCAATCAGAAGACAGCCACGCCTCCACTCAATCAGAAGACAACCACGCCTCCACCCAATCGGAGGACACCCCCACCCAATCAGAAAGCAGCCACGCCTCCACCCAGTCAGAACACAGCCCCACCGGCAGTTGGAAGGAAAGGAACAGCCAGACCACGCATTGCTCCTGGAAGCAGCAGGAGGAACACTCCGGCCTGATGATGACGGATGGGATTTCGTCGAAACGTCGCCACAACTTTCTGAAGATGAAAGGAACGCGGGAAGAAACCCGAGACTCTAGATCTACACATACAGACACCCGCGAGAATCTACGAAAACATATATATATATATATATATATATATATATATATATATATATATATATATATATATATATATATATATATATATATATATATATATATATATATATATATATATAAAGGTAAAGGTTCCCCCGCATATGCGTGCTAGTCGTTTCCGACTCTAGGGACCGGTGCTCATTGTCAAACTGCTGGCCCACGAGCCAGTTGCATCGTCCAAAGGCCACACCCACCCCAGCTCCAGCAATGCAAAAAAAGTCACGATACATCACGATATATCACATGACATGCTGAGTTTGACACCCGTGCACTAGACCAATTGGATCCCAGAAATGTTGTTTGTGTGTGGGGGGGCGGGAATGAATAAGAAGGAAATTAGAGCCTTGGCGGAGCAGTGGGATAATGCCTCCTTCAGTAACACCAGCTGCCTGCAATTAGTGCAGGTTCGCATCCCACCAGGCTCAAGGTTGACTCAGCCTTCCATCCTTCCGAGGTAGGTAAAATGAGGACCCAGATTGTTGGGGGCAATTAAGCTGACTTTGTAATAATGCCGCTTGGGGTGTGTGTGAAAGCCCTAATAAGCAGGCATATACATAGAATGAAGGCTACTGCTAAGCTTGTAAGCCGCCCTGAGTCTTCGGAGAAGGGCGGGATATAAATGGAATTAAAATAAAAATAAAAAATAAATAAATCAATTCAACACAGTGACAGCGTCTATTGTTAAGCCCACCTCTACCATCAAAAGATTTTTATTCTAAACCACCTTGAAAACAGGGTCCTCTTTTGCAGTGAGAATCCTGCAAAAATGTTGGCATAATACTCTTTTATATATGGAAGGCTTGAAGCCCGAGAATGCAAAGCTGTCACTTCTCCACTCTTTGCAACGCTGATGACATCCACCTTGTTGAGACTATACCTAAGTTACATACCACAGACTCTCTGCCAACTCCAGAAAAGTATAGAAAAAATAAGATGGAAATACAGTCTTTTCACTACAAAGGCCACATATCACCTCATGTGTTAAAAGACCTAAGAGAGCCATTATTCCTATGGCTTCTTTTTCCTTTTCACACTCTCATCATTGCAGATATAAAAATGAAGTCTCCAATGTCCTTTCATTGGTAGTGCTTAGTTCGACGTGCAGCCATAATTCTCTTTCTGTGACATCATAATCATGGCCAGTTGTTATGATATGGGACAGTGGATTATCCTGTTCCACCAAGCCCCCGTCTTACGTTTCCCTTTTAACAAATTATAGAATAAAACCTTCTTAAACAGTGGAAACTGTAGGCTACAAATAACAGCATCTGTATCGTACACATTCATCAGGAGCATATGGTGAGCCCCCCTATTGGGTTGATCCTATTAAGTCCCACCAACAAAACAGTTTTGATCTAGGTTCAGAATGTGGGTCACAAGTAATAACTAATGAAAAACCCCTAGGCTAGAATTATTCTGGGGAAAGATAGAATGTGGAAAGAATTGAATATATATGTAGGGAAAATAAAATACGGAGAATTGGCCAGAGTTTCAGATGATAATCACATTGGCAGCTTGTCCCTGCTGTGTGCCCAACTTCTTTCCTTAAGGTTAAAAAGAACGATAGACTTCTCTCTTTTTTTGCCTTTTTTGCTGCTTCTTAGGAAGAAGACAGAGATGGAAGAGAAAATGCAAAACCTGCAGATAATGAGAAATAATAAAGCCTATGACATTTCTAGGGACGCGGTGGCTCAGTGGGTTAGGACGCTGAGCTTGTCGATCAGAAGGTCGGCAGTGCCTGTTACTCGTCCCAGCTTCTGCCAGCCTAGCAGTTTGAAAGCACATAAAAATGCAATTAGAAAAATAGGGACCACTACGTTGGGAAGGTAACAGCGTTCCGTGCGCCTTTGGTGTCTAATCATGCCGGCCACATGACCACGGAGACGTCCTCGGACAAGTGCTGGCTCTTCGGCTTTGAAACGGAGATGAGCGCCGACCCCTAGAGTTGGAAACGACTAGCACGCATGTACGGGGGAACCTTTACCTTTACCTTTATGATATTTCTATCTGGGTGATCTCTGTACTGTAGTAGCTATGAGCCATAGGAAGAAGACGAGGGTAAACCATTTCTGCAAATATTGATAAGAACACTGCATGGACTCCAGCTAATCACCAGGAGTTAAGAATGATTCAAAGGCATCCATGCACACACACACAAGCATTTCACACAACACAATTATACATTATAAAATGCAATATATAATTTATCAGTCAAATTCATATTTGCACCCATCTCGCAGAAAGTGACCCTCGGTAATGTAGGCATTTTAATATCTACACCATGGAACTGTGGTTCAGTATAGATATAATGGTGATCAACCAAAGCTTAGGAGAAGAACATAAGTTTACATAGCAATGATGCAGTTGTTAGCATCTTCAATCACAAAGGACTATATATAGTGTGGACTGAAAAAGCCCTTGAGAGACATAATCACTCAGAAAATCCATCCATTTTTATTTTGGGGGAGGGTAGATCAGTGAGTCCGATATAGAATAAATCAGGAATTGGCAACCTTTCTTGGATCAAGGTGCCTTTGCAAAATTTCCTCCTAAATCTCTAAATCTTGTGTTCTTCTCTCAGGTCCATTTAAATCAACAGTTTTGAACACTTTTTCAAACTATCACGATGTCTTCATGCAATATCCTACAAGTCTTAGTGACCTCCTACTGAAAGTTGGTAGTGTCACATTTCAGGGTTCCAGATTGCTGAACCTGTTAGAACAGTTATTATATGTTAAAATAGTTCAGTTTGGTACTTGTTGAATACATAAGACTATTCCAGTATCTCAGGGGCTGCCACAAAGAAGAGGGAGTCAAGCTATTCTCCAAAGCACCGGAAGGCAGGACCAGAAGCAACGGATGGAAACTAACCAAAGAGAGAAGCAACCTAGAACTAAGGAGAAATTTCCTGACAGTGAGAACAATTAATCAGCTGAACAACCTGCCTCCAAAAGCTGTTAATACTCCAACACTGGAAGTTTTTAAGAAGAGACTGGACAGCCATTTGTCTGAAATGGTATAAGGTTTTCTGCCTGAGCAGGGGGTTTGACTAGATGACCTCCAAGGTCCCTTCCAACTTTATTATTACTATTATTGTTGTTGTTGTTGTTACATCTAAGCTGAAAAAAAGCATTACAAACCAATCAATGGAGCAATTAAATTAATGAATGCTTGTCTTTTCAATGAATAAGCACAATAAGAGAAGCTCTTGGTAGCTGTGGGAATACATTTTTTTTAAAGGGAGTGGAAGGTGAAAGCATTCATAATGAAAGCTACAACTGCTGAGGCAGAATGTGTAGGAACACAAAACAAACACTAAGCTCCAGGATTGCTGGTCCAGTAATTTCTGTTGTTGCTAGAGGATATTCTTTGCTATTTCAAAAATTGGTGGGTAATTGTCCATGCAATTTTCATCCTCCAGAAGAGAGACTGGTGCTGAACAACTAAAGTGCCAGTTGTGGCAAACTATGCATTTAGGAAATAGGGTCTGTTTAGTGTCCTCCTGCGTGCCATTTTTCTGGCATACAAACAAACCATCATTTTGTCCAGTAGGAGAATTGCGGAGAACCCAGAAGCACAATTTAGCAGAATACTGTTTCCCTCATATTTTTAATGGGGATGTCCTTCGTCTCCCAGACAGCTAGGAAAAAGAGTAGGACATAGTCCATACCATGGAAAACCATCTCGTTGATAGCTAAATGTCCATGGAGATTGTCAGTCATCCTGGTCATGGTTGTCTCAAAAGTGCTTTTTAAAAGGCAACCAGACTTTTTCTTTTTTTTTCTTTTTTCTTTTTTCTAAATTCCATTTATATCCCGCCCTTCTCCGAAGACTCAGGGCGGCTTACAAAGCTTAGCAGTAGCCTTCATTCTATGTATATGCCTGCTTGTTAGGGCTTTCACACACACATCCCCCCCAAGCGGCATTATTACAAAGTCAGCTTAATTGCCCCCAACAATCTGGGTCCTCATTTTACCTACCTCGGAAGGATGGAAGGCTGAGTCAACCTTGAGCCTGGTGGGACTCGAACCTGCACTAATTGCAGGCAGCTGGTGTTACTTAAGGAGGCATTAGCCCACTGCTCCACCAAGGCTCTTTCCTTGAAGATGTTTCGCTTCTCGTCCAAGAAGCTTCTTCAGTTCTCAGAATTGAAAAATCTTCCTGGATGAGAAGTGAAACATCTTCAGGGAAAACCAAAGCCCAGTTGCCTTTTGAAAAGCACCTTTGGGACAACCTCCTTGATAGCATTCACCCAGAGAGTGAAGAAACAAGAGAGCACCTTAAAAGTCATCTTCGTGATTTTGTTTCCAGCCTGCATTTTAGCATTTCCCTTACCCTTCCAATTTACCCTAGGTAAGAAGTAAAGCAGACTTACCCAACCTGGTATATTCTAGATATATTAGAAGCACAACTCCCAGATTGAAAATACAGTCTAAATTCCCAGGGCTTCAGATTTCTGGGACTTGTTGCTTAACCGATCTGGAAAGGAATATACAGCTAGCAGTTAGAAACATAGGTTCCACGTTAAGCTAGTTATAATGACCTGATTGCATACTCTCTCAACCTTGGTCCTGGAGGGGGCGAGACTGTAACTGCACATAACATTATATAAAAACATATAAGCCTCTTTCACAGTTACAGTAATATGCATTGCCCCATGAAACTAATCCGGAAAACAGAAGCAGAGCCTTACTCTCTCTCTCTCTCTCATCAAGTGACCCATCTCGAAATCTCTGCTATTGCTTGTCTCCACGGGGATACACTTGAAAAGCACTTGGAAGCTTCAGAATGCAGTGATGCAGGCCATTATGGACTTCCCTTGGTGTGGCCATATAACATCTGTTACCTGAGCTGCACCTGTTACCAAAAAGCTTCTGGGTAGAGTTCAAAGGGCGGCTTGTCACTTACAAAGCCCAGCATGATATAGCATCTGACTAGTTGACTGTCTTCCTCCCCGTGTTCCAATATCTAAGAGACTTCTACAAAGAAGAGGGGGTCAACCTATTCTCCAAAGCATTTGAAGGCAGACCAAACGGCAATAGGTGGAAATTAATCAAGGAGACAAGCTACCTAGAAATAAGGAGAAATTTCCTAACAGTGAGAACAAGTAATCTGTGGATCAGCTTGCCATTATAAGTGATGGGTTTTTAAGAAGAGATTGGACAACCACTTGTCTGAAATGGTATAGGGCAGAGATAGGCAACCTCCCCCCCACCTTTCTCTCTCTGCTTGTGAGTATATGCACTCTCAACACACCTGAAGAAAAACAGACTGTGTTCCTTTTGAAAATAGTTGTTAAAGCTTCTGCGATTTCTAGTACACATTTCAATTCAATTATTCCTAGATCTCTTGCATTAGGTTAGTTATATGCAGTGCATTGATTACATGATTGATTTGCAATTCATGTTACATGATTTTTTGTTTGTTCAATATTTTTTCATGGTTAATTCCCAACTGACCAATTTGATTTGCTTGAGAATTCTCCATAGGTTTTGCACACTCTATTCATCCTTTCGATATTATGGAATTCATTTTTTCTCTTTCTGTTCCCATAAAGAATTTAACAAGGCATATATAGTTTTTCACCACCTATTTCATCCTTACAGCAGCCCAATGAAATGAGGCCGGTTAATGATCTTCATATTAATTAGTAAGTTTAGTAACAAATAATGGTGAATTGCTCCTTTGCTGTTCTGGTTCATATTTAAGAATCAGCGATTATGTATATTTGTTCTCCAGTGATGACAGGTTTGCTATATCAAAGCACATCATTTTTGGATTGCAGGAAGTTTGAACAACCATGCAAAGGCAGCATATTTAGTTTTCTGTATCTCTTTTTGCCATCTTGTGGTCCTCTGATTTTTTACAGCACAAATGTGATTAACCTAGCTTTTCTTTGAAGTCACTGAAAGAAATATATGAAGTGGCTTTGTGAAATTGATGTGTATACTTTTGATAGAGCAGTACAATAACCATTTTGTCCTGCTGGTAGCTAAAGAAGCAGTGTTCTATATTTTCTAAAGAGCTGCATATTTTCTCCTCCTCCTCCTCCTCCTCCTCCATTATATGCAATTATATAGCCAACTTATCTATAGAGAAAGATCACTTTGCTCTCTACTGAAACACTAAGAAGAGGTGTTATTTTTTTTAAAAAAAATGTAAAGACAGCCTGGCAATATATATTATTGGTCTTGACTGGAAGCAGAAGACAGAAAACATTGGACTTCATCCACATTCAGTAATACCTCTGGAAATTTTACCATTGAATTATACTTAGTATTTCTGATAAAAACCTACTGCTAAAATGGAAATGTTCTCTCTTTTGAGTTTACTTTAGGCATCATTAACCTCATTTACACACACACACACACACAGAGAGAGAGAGAGAGAGAGAGAGAGAGAGAGAGAGAGAGAGAGAGAGAGAGAGAGAGAATGCATTTTCTTGATCAAGATCTTTTCAGTTAAAAATAAAATGAGATGCCTAATTTGGAATGGCTACAAAATTACGGCTGAAGCCTCATGTAATACATTTTATTAATTATATATTTGATGTCCTTATTTAATGGGTCATGCATGACCTCTGGGGTAGCAATATCAGATTTCTAGAGCAATAATCTGTTGCTACATATACAACTTTAGCATTTACTCTATGTTCAGTACCAAGGAAATGGTTTTCTCCTTCTCTTCCTCTCTCTCTCCTAAAGTTATATAAATGCCTTTAGGGATAATTTTCACTATGCTTAAGAGTCCAATTACTATTTTGGTACTTTAAAAAAAATGGTTCCTCCATTATGGAATAGAAGGAACATTAAACAAGTGGAATGGTATTCTGCAATAACCAACAATGACTTTATTACAGTTGTAGAACAGATTATTCATTAACCAACTAATTTGAGAAAGTTGTGTGCTTTAAATTACATCCATCCACCCATATCTATCACACTGTTCAGCCTGAAACTTGAAAAGTTCTCTCTCTTTCTCCATACATTCTCTCTCTCCCTAGATCTCTCTCTCCCTAGATCTCTCTCTATAGATAGATAGATAGATAGATAGATAGATAGATAGATAGATAGATAGATAGATAGGGATATAGATATAGATATAGATATATAGACAGTGCTTTTTTGTAAAAGAAAAAGGTGCCAGAACTCACACACGTCATACAACCCACCTTGCCTACCCTACAAGGTTCCATCCTAAAAAGATGCTGGAACTCCGTTCTGGGCGTTCTATGACAAAAAAAGGCCTGGATAGATAGATAGATAGATACTGTAGATAGATAGATAGATAGATAGATAGATAGATAGATAGATAGATAGATAGATAGATAGATAGATAGATAGATAGATAGATAGATAAAATAGTCTTGAAGATATGAGTCTCAGGTATATTCATATTCAAAAACTAAAACTCAGATCACTGTGACTGAAGAATTTATTTAAAAACTTAGCTTTCATCAGCGTCTGCTGACATCTTCAGAGTTCTAGCCAGGATTGAGAATCATGTTCTTATAGTCTCTGTAAGGCCAATTGTTTTGCTAATGAGCGTGTTACTGGTCTATTCGGCTTCTGCCCTCCCGTAATCAATTGCTCTGTTGTTGTTTCCATCATGCTCATTGACAGCTGTTTGAATTTTGGTGCTCTACTCCTCTCCTCATGCCCCGCCTGTGCAGAGTGTGCCATCAAATGCCATGAGCAGCGTTCCCAAGTGTGAGCTCACACCACAGAGTATAACCACATGTTTAACTTCATGGAGGCCAAGGTCATTGCTCATGATGCAACAAAGGGTGGCCATCTGCTAAAAGAGGCATGGCTATCCAACCAGTATTCCATTAACTGGCACATTGAACTATTACCAGCCTATAAGACATTACGCCAGCAGACATCTTTAAATAGGAAAACTGCAAAGACGAAACAGCCTCACAGATCCTCACTGACACAAACAGGCCAATAGAGGATTGCAATCCCTACTCAACGGACTCAGCATTGCAGCAAACGATGAAGAGGAGGCAGACGGCACCGAGTGACAGTAAAGGATTTGGAACCAAGATGGACAGGGACGATGTCAGCAAGGAAGAAGAACCAGCTGAAATGGCAGCATCGCATATGGAGATGTCAGAAGAGTGGCAATATGACTGCGTGCGGCAGAGTGCACACTGCACATGGGCGGGGCATGAGGAGAGGAGTAGAGCACCAAAATTCAAACAGCTATCAACAAGCACGATGGAAACAACAAAAGAGCAATTGATTACGGGAGGGCGGGAGCTGAATAGACCAGTAACATGCTTGTTAGCCAAACAATTGGTGTTACAGAGACTATAAGAACATGATTCTCAATCCTGGCTAGAATTCTGACAATGTCAGCAGACGCTGATGAAAGCTAAGTTTTTAAATAAATTCTTCAGTCACGGTGATCTGTGCTTTAGTTTTTGAATGGAGAGAGAGAGAGAGAGAGAGAAATAGAGAGAGATAGAGATAGATAGATAGATAGATAGATAGATAGATAGATAGATAGATAGATAGATAATAGATAGATAGATGATAGATAGATAGATAATACAGATATAGAGATATAGAGCTCTACTTACAACAGTTCATTTAGTAACCATTGAAAGTTACAAAAACAATGAAAAAAGTGACTTATAATCATTTTTCACACTTACGACCATTGCAGCATGCCCACGGTCACATGATCAAAATTCAGATGCTTGGCAACTGGTTATTATTTATGATGGCTGCCGTGTCCCAGAGTCATGTGATCATCTTTTTCCACCTTCTGACAAGCAAAGTAAATAGGGTAGCCACATTCACTTAACCGGGTTACTAACCGAAGAGTTGCAATCATTCACTTAACAACTGTGGCAAGCAAGATCATAAAAATGGAGCAAACTCACTTAACAAATGTCCAACTTAGCAATATAAATTTTGAGCTCAGTTGCTGTCGTAAGTGAAGGATTACCTGTATCTGTCTCTAGCCAGCTAGCTATCTTCAGATTATTCAGATTATACGTAATTTTAGAATATCTGCATGGAAAAAAGTGTTCACAGCTTGGACAGATGGCCAGATTAGCAGTTGTCAGAATATACCTGCAGGATTCTTTTCCATTGGCCAATGTAAATCTATCTCCTTCCAGAAAAGTGAAAACACATTACAACGCCCAGCATTTGAGACATAAGGTAAATTCCTCACTTCTCTAAGCTTTTTCAGCTAAGTAGGCCCCTGCAGATTTTTTTTTTTGCAGTGTTATACCAACACATTTTGCTGCTTGAAATGGGTCCCACATGGCTTCTTTTAACCTAGGGGCAATAACGTGAAATTTATCCTCACTTACAGTTTCACATCAGAGCAAATATGTGAAATACTATTTATTTTAAAGAAGGTAAAAAGTATGCCTTCCTTCCCTCACTGATTCTCAATGTATTAATTATTCCCTCTACCCCAAACCCCCACCCCTCCCTAAAGAAAAGATTTCACATCTTGTCTTTAGGTTAAAATTCATGAAGACAAATCATGCCCTTTCCATTTAGGAAGCTTATGATGGACTCCATCGCCAGAGGTAAAAGAGTTTATACGATCCAAAGTGGTACTGCATATTTTCCATGCAACCAGTAGGCAATATCAGTATCAGTTATGCTTTATTGACTTTAGCAATTAAATAAAGTTATTATCTAGTCTTGTTGATGTAGGGACTGTGATTGCTTTTGTGTGCCTATGTACCTATGTGAGTTTTTCTCCTTTCTCTCCCTCCCTCCCTCTCTATCTCACACACAGAGACACATGGGGAGGGGGGAGAAAGAGAAGGAGAGAGAGAGAGAGAGAGAGAGAGAGAGAGAGAGAGAGAGAGAGAGAGAGAGAGAGAGAGAGAGAGAGAGAGAGAGAGAGAGAGAGAGAGAGAGAGAGACAGACTTTATGCCAGTTCAAGGAACTGGCCTGTGTTTCAAAGAAAAGCCTTGGAAATGATGGTCTTGATATTTTTTAGCACTGTGTGACATAATCTTTTCCATTGTCCCCCGCCCCCCAAAAGTGGATGGTATCTGAAAACAACAACATTTAACAGTGATTTCCATTTAGCCCCTGAACTCCATCATGGGAATGACTGAACTACCACAGACACAATAGCTTAGACATTGCCTTAACTTTAGGATATTTTTCTCTAACAGAACTTTCCTGAATATTATACAGCTTCTTCTTTTTTTAAAAAAAACTATTCCCAAAATATATTCAGTTTCATAAGACAATAAACATTACTCAAGTACATTTATTACTAATTTTGAGTCAGAGCTGTCTTTGAAATGTCACAGCTTTTCAAGATAAAGTAATTCAAGGAGAGGTTGCTTTTACATTCTTATCCAAGCATGAAACTTGTATATTTTTTTAAAAACAAATGGCACGAAAAATGACTGTGTTTATATAGATTTTGAAATATATTGTTATTGCTATTTATCTGTCATAGCATTCTGATTTCCTAAACATGAAACCATGTCTCATTTATTTGTTGAATGACTATATTCACTGTAATCCACATTTAATGAATGTTTTTGCTGAAACTTTTTGGAATGTTGGGAGATGTAGATGAAAATTAGACCTTATCAAATGTCTAGGGGGTAGCAATAAACACATTAATGTTTAAAGAACATTCTTCCTAGTCCCAGTTTTATTAGTGATAACTGTCTTCTAAGTGTTTTGAGGAGCTCTCTGGGAAGGTGAGAAGATGGCTAACATTGCTTGCAATTCTTGAGTTTCCTAGTGCCTTTTTCATGGAAACATTAAATAGGAAGCTCTTTGAATTCTATAGCAGATTTTGTTAAACTGGTACTAATCTATCATTTTGTTGCAGTAAATAACATCTTATTAAATAACATGATAAACTATCGCTGCTCTTTGTGCCTTCAAGAGTTGGAGCTACTCTGCCAAAGTTGTTCCCTAGCCACCTTATTTCTTCTGCTGCCCTGCTACATGACAAAGGGAGGTAGGTCCGGAGATTATGAATAGCACCAATAGCATTTTGATTTCTTGCAGAAAGGAGAAGGAGAAAGGTTAATCTTGGCAGAATAGGTTTGTAGACACATATTTCATAATAAACCACCTATTTTGATTATATTCATAACTTAAGAGTGCAGATATAAAACACCGAGAAGCATCCCTCATCATTCTATGTCAAAAGGCTCCATCTTTCAGAAGAATCCCATCTGAGGAGAATTCTCTTAATTCACTTTCCTAGACAGGCCTGGACAAAATTGATGTTTTACATTGTACAGTCTAGGGCACAACGTCAAGTTGAAATTGGATGAGATGATATAAAAGGTAAGAAATAGGAGAAGACACAAGATGTTATAAGAGATGAGTTGATAAGGTAAGGGACAGGATGCAAGAGTTAAGACTCAAAGTGGCCATCTACATTAAAACTGAGCAGCCCTCTCTCGAAAGGGGAAGAGGGGTACGACTTGTCCTACCTCCACAGTCCTTTCAGCAGTTCCAAGAATGTTCCACACCCATCTGCGCTCTGATTCATCTGTACCCATAAGGGCTCTCAACGACTCTCTGAGAGGATGCTAACAACCAAATGACCGCAAGGAGTATAAATCCTTCCATTCCCCACCATTCAGTCAGAACTGAAGGAGCTTCTTGGATGAGAAGCAAAATGTCTTCAAGGGGGAAAAAAAGTGAGTCCAGCTGCCTTTTGAAAATGCACCTTTGGGACAACCCTGATCTGGATGACTGAGAATCTCCGTAGACATTAAGAGTCAAGCGTTGTTAAGAGTGAAACGATGTGTGATCTTCTGTACTTCTAATTAAGAATAACTGCAAAAAAATGTTGATGTAGACAAAACAGATTCTATGTTTCTAGCACTGTGAACACTACATCTGGCAAGGTCAAATGAAACCTCCCAGAAGCTTGACTTTTTTTGTTATAACAATCCATACATGTTAGCCTTTTAAAAAGTATCAGGCTATCAGGTCACCAGTCAACTGAGGTGCACTACAAAGAAAAAAGAGATAAAGTGGGTCATATATGTAATCTGAATTTCCCCGCCAATGCAAAACTCCTACAACGTCTCCCCTCCATAACCACAATGCTAATTAATCGGAGATGCTACTGAGTGTTGGTGTAAAACATAGTAGGATATTGTAGACATTGGCTGGCTTTCCAAACTCATATCAAACCACCAGACTGAAGGAAGAGATAGTTTGGAGGGTCAGAATAGCTGGGATTGGGATCCAGTGATTTTTGAGAATGCTGGATTCTGAAATCAATTTTGATAAAATAAATTTCATCAGATCTAGGGAGTTGGTCCTCTCCAAAGACTGTATGTCTTTCACAAGCATAGCCAATGTTTAGGGTCTAAAACATCATGAAGATATCAAGATGTACATACCAGACTTAGTTTTGTCCATTTTTGAAGAGACCCACATGAAATGCAGTATTTTACCAGCAACTCAGTTTGGTGTGGGGGGGGGGGGGGAGAAACCATAATGAATATAGATATAAGATGAATATAGTTTTTAAATTTCATATAACATACCACCTTAACACTGTCCACAATTGCCTGCTCTGATTGTTTTATTTATTTTATATTCTGTCATTATTATTTTTATAAACAACTCAAGGTGGCAAACATACTTAATAATCCTTCCTCTTCCTCTCCCCCCCCCATGTGAGGGGGTGATGGAAGGCTGTCCAGGCGGTTTTCAGGCCTAAGGCGGGACTACAACTCATTGTCTTCTAGTGATTGGCCCAAAGTCACCCACTCAGTTTTCATGCCTCAGGCAGGAATAGAATTCATAGCCTCTGGGGTTTCTAATCGGATGCCTTAACCTCTAGACCAAAGTAGCTCTTTTCTTCTTTTTCCTGAAGAATTTTCAATTTACTGGCCTATCAACCAATTTTTAACAGAACAATTTTGTTATGACCATCAACTTCCCAACAGGTCAGATTTGAAAAAAAAGTATATATATCAGATTATATGTACCTCCTGAAGACAAGCAGCCAAGTATCTATCCTTTAAACTCCTTTTTGGACTTTGCCATCTGGGCAGATTAGTTCAAATAAAGTGTAATGCACAGAAGACTAAATCTTATAATGTCATTTATCTCCTAGTATGATAACCTTCTGTGATCAAAATCTGGCTAAGTTGCTATTTTCATCCCAGTTCCACTGAACAGAGATAACATTAGAAAGTTGTGATTGCAAGCCAATGCAGTCTTAGGCTGCATTAACAGAGGAGTAGAATCAAGAACACATGAACTGTTAATACCACTTTATAATGCCTTGGTAAGACCATACTTGGAATACTGCATCCAGTTTTGGTCGCCATGATATAAAAAAGACATTGAGACTCTAGAAAAAGTGCAGAGAAGAGCAACAAAGATGATTAGGGGACTGAAGGCTAAAACATATGAAGAATGGTTGCAGCAATTGGGTATATCTAGTTTAATGAAAAGAATACAATGAGTGACATGATAGCAGTGTTCCAATATCCAAGGGGCTGCCACAAAGAAGAAGGAGTCAAGCTATTCTCCAAAGCACCTGAAGGCAGGACAAGAAGCAATGGATGGAAACTAATCAAGGAAAGAAGCAACTAAGGAGAAATTTAGAACAATTAATCAGTGGAACAACCTGCCTCCAGAAGCTGTGGGTGCTTCAACACTGGAAGTTTTTAAGAAGAGACTGGACAGACATTTTTCTGAAATGTTACAGCTTTTCCTGCTTGAGCAGGGGCTTGGATTAGAAGACCTCTAAGGTCCTTTACAACTCTGTTATTCTGTTAATGTCAATAGTCCAACTAGCAAAGCCAACAAACGGATCCTGCAAGGCAATTAAGTCCCAGAAGGTAAAACTTTATTGGATATACCATCTTGGAACTGAAGAAGCAAAACCAGCTCTAATTTTCCCACATGAAACCTTGCTTAGTTAAACAATAGATTCCCTTGCTCCCACCCACTGGGTATTCCCATTGTCCAATAGTAATACTTCTTCTTGTTATTGCAACAGACCACTTCTCCATTGAGTACCTGCGTTACTGTCCTTGGCATTCTTGCAGGCTCTCATGGTCTCTGAACAGCTTCTTGGAATTCCGTTTCTCCCCTTCACATTCTATCCCCCACCCCTTTTCTATGGCAAGTTAATTAGCAATAGAAGCCAGCAGGCATCATAACAATTCAATCTTGACAGTTAGGGACAATTCATATCTCTAAGAGCCTTGGTGGCGCAGTGGGCTAATGCCTCCTTAAGTAACACCAGCTGCCTGCAATTAGTGCAGGTTCGCATCCCACCAGGCTCAAGGTTGACTCAGCCTTCCATCCTTCCGAGGTAGGTAAAATGAGGACCCAGATTGTTGGGGGCAATAAGCTGACTTTGTAATAATGCCGCTAATAAGCAGGCATATACATAGAATGAAGGCTACTGCTAAGCTTGTAAGCCGCCCTGAGTCTTCGGAGAAGGGCGGGATATAAATGGAATTAAAAAAATAATAATAATAATTCTCATGCTAGATAGTGTCAAAATGGAAATACCCAAATAAACTGGATGGAATTTTCCAGATGTGTTCCTTTCACATTTGGAAAGGAAAAGGAAAATTATGCAATTATGCCTTAAAATTGGGGATGTCCAGATTAGTTTAATCTTGTCAGAATAATACAAAAGTAGATTAAAGTATGTTGGTTAAGAAAATTACCAGTTTTTCTCATATGTTACTTCATTTCCCCAATACATGTATTTATACCCTCTTTCTACCTGCAGTATTATTCCTTCATGTACACTTTTTTTGGTAATGTTTCCACACTTGGTTTCATTCTCCAAATACTGTATGCACATTTTTCTACATGTTGTTTAAGTTGGAAAATATAGCAAATGCATCCAAACATACAACAATCAGTTTCATTTTAAGAGATTATACCAAATGATATTGAAATGACACTTTTGGTAGCACATTAAACAAATTTTGTTATTTTCATCTTTGAATAGTATTTTGTATATAGCTAGCTATGTTTCCCTTGAAACATATTTCAGAATAAAGATGGAAATCAAAAGATTTAGAGTTAGCCTGTCATTTTTGCAAGGAAGACTCAGAACAATGTGCAGTTCAAACCAAGATGGGAAGAGAAAGTGAGAGGGTGAAGTTAAAGTAAACTCATGCACAGAGAAGCCTACTCTGTTTTATAAATACCAGGTGGAGTTGTCTTTTCAGAATAACAGAACAGAATAACAGAGTTGCAAGGGACCTTAGAGATCTTCTAGTCCAATCCCCTGCTCAGGCAGGAAACCCTATACCATTTCAGACAAATGGTGGTCCAATCTTTTCTTAAAAACTTCCAGTGTTGAAGCACCCACAACTTCTGGAGGCAGGTTGTTCCACTGATTAATTGTTCTAAATTTCTCCTTAGTTCTAGGTGACTTCTCTCCTTGATTAGTTTCCATCCTTTGCTTCTTGTCTTGCCTTCAGCTGCTTTGGAGAACCCCTGAGATATTGGAACACTGCAATCATGTCATCCCTTATCCTTCTCTTCATTAAACTAGACATACCCAATTCTAGCAAGCATTCTTTATAGGTTTTAGCCTCCAGTCCCCTAATCATCTATGTTGCTCTTCTCTGTATGCTTTCTAGAGTCTCAGCATCTTTTTTACAATATAGCAACTAAAACTGGATGCAGTATGCCAAGTGTGGTCTTACCAAGGCATTATGGAGTGGTATTAACACTTCACGTGATCTTGATTCTATCCCTCTGTTAATGCAACCTAGCACTGTGTTGGCTTTTTTGGCAGCTGCAGCACACTGCTGGCTCATATTTAAGTGATTGTCCACTAGGACTCCAAGATACCCCCCCACACACACACACACAGTTACTACTATTGAGTATGATACCACCTATACTATACCTGCACATGTGGTTTTTCAGGGCACAGTCTTCATATACAAGGTGACAGTCGGTTGTTAGACCAGATACACCAATTCAGTATTATTCCCTTAGCTTTTTCTCTTGATGATTTCATGGAATCAAATCTATATAGTGCCTACTTTGCTTCTCTAAAATTGTCCTGAGCCTAATTCAACAGTTATCTATTTTGGATCTTATGATAATGCTCTTATTAAGCCTATAATATAAGATAAAAATCTTATATTATATGGGGCTCTTATTAAGCCTCATATAAGTTACATGTCAGTTGCATATATATGTAATTCTAGCCGTTGTCTATCCATTGCATACATATCCTGCAGTCCATAATATTCCAGTAAAAGCTTCTAAGCACCATCTGCCACTTAGCTCATTTCTAAAATCCATCTGTTCTGCAGGTTCTTCTAGTTTTGCCTCCTTCCTTCCCCTAAATTTCAAATCTGCTTTCCAGATTAGTTGCACTGGGAATTTAAAATGTAAAGGGAAGGTCAAGTGGCTTTTGTTTAAGCATCTTTAAGCAAATATGTATTTGTTTTCCTAATCCTGCATCAAAAGTAAAACTGCTCATACATATAACATCAGTTCTGAAGTATCGAATCCCTTTAATTTCAGAAATATATTGGGTTGAAGATTTTTAATGTATAATAAAAATAATTAAGTTTTCTCTGTGCAGAGGTTCCTCTTGTTCCCAGATAATAAAATTATGCCCCTTCCTTCCTTCCTTCCTTCCTTCCTTCCTTCCTTCCTTCCTTCCTTCCTTCCTTCCTTCCTTCCTTCCTTCCTTCCTTCCTTCCTTCCTTCCTTCCTTCCTCTCCCTCCTTCCCTCCCTCTGTCCATTGAAGGTGGTTCACATAGCTTTCCAGTTGTTTCTGAGAAATTGTGTATATTTGAAGGGGAATCATTCTATAAAATATTCCTGTGTAGGTAAAATACATTTTTCATTTGTTTGTTTACTTCATTGCAGCCTGCAATGAATCCCAAGTGCTGCGTAGCAGAGCGAACGCCTGTTACTCGTCCCAGCTTCTGCCAACCTAGCAGTTTGAAAGCACGTAAAAAATGCAAGTAGAAAAATAGGGACCACTCCGGTGGGAAGGTAACAGTGTTCCCTGTGCCTTTGGCGTCTAGTCACGCTGGTCACATGACCATGGAGATGTCCTCGGACAAGTGCTGGCTCTTCGGCTTTGAAACGGAGATGAGCACTGGCCCCTAGAGTCGGAAACGACTAGCACGCATGTGCGGGGGAACCTTTACCTTTTTACAATGCTATAATACGAGTACCAATTCACAACTTTGTGGAGCAACAATGGTGGCCTTCCCAAAAAGTAAAATAAAATAACATCTTATTAATTAGAGAAAATATTTAGAGAAAATCTTCTGAAGTGGCCATGTTTTTTCCAGAGGAGAAATTAATTAGGGTTTAGACTTCCTTCCTTCCTTCCTTCCTTCCTTCCTTCCTTCCTTCCTTCCTTCCTTCCTTCCTTCCTTCCTCCCTCCCTCCCTCCCTTCTTTTACATACATATCCCTAATTCATATCATACAAAACAATTTCCAATTTTAAACTGGAATTCTGTACTGCCCCTTAATAATTTTTTTCCAGTATAGTCTAAATAATATTTGAGAAGTTGAGCCATACGACTCTTAGTATCAGATTGGTGAAGAAGAAAACAATTGCTCACGTGCTAGTTCCAGATGACAAACAGTCATACTGTAGAAATCTTCTGATTTCAGGACTGAAGCTATCCATGGCTTGGGAGGACAGCTGTTACCCTTTTTACTTACAACAAGACTGCACGTCTTCTCAGTTCTAGATCCACAGGCCTTGACATGGACCAGATGAGGAGAGGAGGATGCGGGCTCCTAAAAGTCAACATGATAGCCATGATACATGCAAAACAAGGACCAGATTAAATGGGCATCAAATTTGGCAACTAAATTTACCCTTCCCACATATAGTAGGCTTTCCCAGCAAAGCTAAAGTATCTCTCATATAAATATAAATCTAGATATAAAATTAACTAGAAGACATGGAATGCTGACAGGCTGGGAAAAGTGGAAATTATATAAGGAAGTAATACTTTAGAAAGAAACATTGTCCATTAAGTATTGTCTCTACTCTTTCAGAACCTTCATCGTCTTTGTAAACCATGACTTGTTACTTCATATTTATGCCCCAATTATCTCACTGACTTTACTAAATTGATATTATTATATCCAGTCAAATACCGTGCTGCTCTACCCAATCATAGCTTACTCTATTTTTTATAATTCTATAAAGTGGGGTCACTTATTTAGGCTTGACTTTGCCTCCGGCATAAACCAATTATGCTCCAGTGATGGTGTTCTAATCTCCAATTTAATTTAACTCAGAATATATCCTACAATATCAATGATATTAACTCATTGATATAGTGCATTGACCTACTGAGAAAGTATGCTATATCTTTGATGAGTCAAAATGCCCAGGTTTGATACAGTGTTTAAGAAAGTCATACTTTTGAGGCTCAATGTACATTGTTGTCAATGCTGCTAAAATTGGATGTTTTTGCTTTGACAACAGATGGAGATGCAACCATTTTCTTATTATGTTTTACTCTTAGAGTTAGAGTTAGATGATGCTGGGGGGGGAGGAACGTGCATCAGAGTTTAGCTAGACATAACAATACTGAACCTAGTGTGAGAACCAAGGTTATTGAAATAAGAGATGATAAGAATTGGCTGGAGAACTGGAAGGGAAGCCTGCATTTCAAACTAATTGGAGAATGTGATTTATGACTGTTAATTGGAAGAGGGAATTGTGCTTTGATACTATGTGCTCAGGGGAGGGGGGACTCAGTTTTTGGCTTCAACTATGCTAGTGCCGATGCTATGCTACTCAAATAAAGATTCTTTAAGGTAAACAATGCCTCGAAGTTCTTTGAAGAGTTTCATCTGTCGGAACTATGGCAATTGTACTTTTCTGCCACCTGCCAGCAAAGAAAGATAACAACATACCCACCTATACAAAGATGTTTCTCCTCCTCCTTCTGTCTTCCTCCCCCTCCCTCTCCTCTTCCTCCTGTAGCTAAGAATTTGTTTACTTCTTTATCTCAGCCTAATTCCTAAAATCTAATCAGAATTCTCTTTTTCCTTCAAAACAGTGCTGGTAATACAATACATTTCCTGTATGTGGATAATAGAATAATAATTGGGCTCAGATATGAATGGTAAAAGAATAATACCTCAACATTATTATCATTCTCTGCTTAGTTTTAACATTCGGGTGAAACAATTTTCTTTATGCTAATTAAGCTACAATAGATTTGGAATGACAAAGAAATTATTCCAAAGAATGCTAAAAATGGCAATTTATGTGTTCTCAGAATATTTAAAAAAACATACAAGATAAAATTGGTAGAGATTTGTTTTTTAGGGGAAATATGCAAGCTTTGGCTCATATAAAAGCTAAATCGGCAAAGGTCAGGAATATATAGGCAGAGCATCTAAATTATATTACTCATGTGAACATAATATTGATAAAACTTTATTTTATAATATAAAGGTTGTTGTACTTATAAGAAATTAATCTATTTGTTTTGCTATTCTTAACCTCAGCCAAGACATAGTACTAGGAAACTGGAGCCAGGAATTACTGACAGGAATGTTGTACCCCAAATTACCTTCTGATTTCTTCCATTGACATTTTCTTTTATGTGTTGTTGTTACATTATTTTGGAATCACCCTGGATGCTCATGTTTTCCTGAAAAAAAATGCCAAAGGGAGAAGTTCCCCGAGGAACTATCCCTTGACATTTAATTGCAGCGTGGAACCCAAGAGACTGATGTCTGCGTGTTTGTGTGTGCGTTTGTGTGTGTGAGAGAGAGAGACAGAAAGAGAGAGAGTGAGAGAAAGATGATACAAACGTACACACATACATAAATACATACACACACAAATCTCTTTGCCTCTTAATTAAAGTGCAAGTGTTCTCTGTTTGTTCTATGAAACTTTCATGAATGTCTTCTCTTTCGGGGGTAAAAAAAAGCATTAGAAGCAGATCCCCATTTATCAAATGAATGAAAAGATTTTTTTTTCTTGTTCTCTGTATGACACAAACATTAGAGGCATTGTGTGATAGTTAAATTTAAACAGCAGCCGATAAAAAGGCCCCAGATTGGATTCCTGATGACTGCACCGTGCATTTTTCTTGACATTGTTACCAAAATGATTTGCCTGGTGTTTGCTGAAATAAAGCTGTTAAAGCTAGCACGATTATATTTTGATGTGAAAATTGGTAATATTAACATAGAAATCAAGTGCACACAGTCACGCAGAAAAGGTAGGAGAAATTTTTTTTGAGATCTCAACCAGAAATGATAGTACTACTTTCTGCTTCAATATACTGTAGATCTTGGATTAAGCTTGTATTTCTACTGTAGATTGGAAATTCTAACAATTATAGAATAGGTGGAGTCAGCACATATCTGAGGATTGTTCTGAATTTTATGCTCTGGGCTAAATAATTTTCAAAGCTTTTCCCAATGTTGAAATCTGTTTTGTTTTCTTTTGTTTGATTATCATATCAGTGGATAAATATATATGCACATAGCTTAATTTTCTCAACAAAAAACCGGATTGCTTAAAAGTCATCTTTCTTAACACTTCATTGGGAAAGGGGAAGAAGAAAACCATTCTCCCTGTAATGAATCAGGCATACTCGCTCAATGGATTGAAGATTTGATTTAAGTTGCTACTTACAAGCAGATTGCATATAGACATAAACTTTATATGGATAAATATAATGAAATAGGGGTTTCATTTGCACAAAGTACGATAGGTTAAAAACATGATAGCTATATAGGTATATTAGAAATGAACTAGAAATTAGAAAAGTATATTTGTTATAATAGACAATGATATATAGCATTGTGACAGCTTATTGCAATAACATCCTTATATCAGGCATGTCCAACTTGCGGCCTCCAGGCTGCGTGCAGCCATGGACAGCTATTAACATCCAAAAATAAAGGAAGTTTATTATTTATACACATTAGCTATTTATATATTTTGTATGTGGCCCGAGACAATTTCTCTTCACTCTATGTGGCCCAGGCAAGCCAAAAGGTTGGATACTCCTGCCTTATATTTCATTTGCGTCTCTTTTCTGTTGTATTTTTTTCACTCATTTTATAAGCTGACTTTGTAATAATGCCGCTTGGGAGTGTGTGAAAGCCCTAATAAGCAGGCATATACATAGAATGAAGGCTATTGCTAAGCACATTGATTTGTGCTTAGATTGTAAGCTGCCCTGAGTCTTCGGAGAAGGGCGGGATATAAATGGGATTAAAATAAATAAAAAATAAAGCATTGGATATGTATTTTTTTAAAATTATGTATCTATTTTTGTGTCTTGTTTCTTTTGTTTTTCTTCTTTTTCTGTACATATTGTAATTGCAATAAAAAGGATTTAAAAATACTTGTATGTTTATGCCATATGATTCCAGAGAAAGAGAACTAGTTCAGTCTGTGATATTTTATTGTGACTGCTATGATAAAAATACCATCTAGCACCTATCTTCCAGCAATTCCCAGGCAAAATAGATCATTTTGACACCAAATTGCTACTATCAAGATGTGAATCAAGAAATAACAAAGAGATTTGCCACCTATGGTTGTCAATGAAGTAATAACAACAGCTGATTTCGCCAACTCATTTTAATTTTATTTTATTATTCATATTTTAAATGTTCCACCTAGTAAATTAGTTCTCATTAGCTGAAATCTATCACATCTATATATTGCAGTATCTGTGCTTGGAATAATTTTGTGATTGTAATAAAGATTTGATTCGATTTGAAAGGCACAGCTTACTTACAAAACATTGTATTTTATCTCAGCATGGGAACGTATCTGCTTTTATGGCAGAATGACTTTGTATCACTGTGACAATGTGTGCATGTTAATGAAGCTAAGGGTGAGGGGTGCAGAAGGCAACTTAAGGAGTATTATTTCTGCCTTAAATTTTCTTCTCCCTTGCAAAATGAGCCAGCAGTGTGCAGCAGTGTGTTGCAGCAGCCGAAAAAAGCTAATACAATCCTGGGTTGTATAAACAGAGGCATAGAATCAAGATCACACAAAGTATTAGTACCACTTTATAATAGCCTAATAAGACCATACCTGGAATACTGCAGCCAATATCACAAAAAAGATGTTTTTTTTTGTTTTTTTTATTACATTTATATCCCGCCCTTCTCCGAAGACTCAGGGCGGCTTACAAGCTTAGCAGTAGCCTTCATTCTATGTATATGCCTGCTTGTTAGGGCTTTCACACACACCCCAAGCGGCATTATTACAAAGTCAGCTTATTGCCCCCAACAATCTGGGTCCTCATTTTACCTACCTCGGAAGGATGGAAGGCTGAGTCAACCTTGAGCCTGGTGGGATGCGAACCTGCACTAATTGCAGGCAGCTGGTGTTACTTAAGGAGGCATCAGCCCACTGCTCCACCAAGGCTGTTGAGGTTTGGAAAAAATTCAGAGAAAAGCAACTAAGATGATCCAAGGTCTAGAGACTAAAACATACAAAGAGAGAAGCAACCTGGAATTAAGGAGAAACTTCCTGACAATGAGGACAATTAACCAGTGGAACAGCTTGCCTCCAGAAATCGTGGGTGCTCCATCATTGGAGATTTTAAGAACAGACTGGACAGTCACCTGTCTGAGACAGTATAGGTTCTCCTGCTTGAGAAGGGGGCTGGACTAGAAGACCTCCAAGGTCCCTTCCAGCTCTATTCTATTCTAAAATGCCATTCCCATTTTAACCATCTTGGTATACTGTATGCCAAGAATCAATGGAATTGCTTCTTTAATTCAATCCCCTATTTCACACCACAGTGCCTTAGGAAGCTAAAAGGAGGTAGACGCATAGTGAATAAATGGAAGCTGAGGTCACATTTATTTCTTAGGGAATTCCAATATATGCATAAAAATGTAAATTGGGACCATGCTCTGAAAATGGCTGCAATGTTTTGGATCCATACTTTTCTAATACAGTGGTACAGGGAGTCCTCGACTTACAACAATCCACTTAGCGACCATTCAAAGTTGCAACGGCACTGAAAAAAAGAGACGTATGACCGTTTTTCATACTTACAACTGTTGCAGCACCCCTGTGGTCACATGGTCAAAATTCAGGCCCTTGGCAAGTGACTCATACTTATGACAACTGCAGTGTTCCTCGAGGTCACAGGATCCTCTTTTGCAACCTTCTGACAAGCAAAGTCAATGGGGGGAGCCAGATTCACTTAACAACCGTGTTACAAACTTAACCACTGCTTGGATTCTCTTAACAAGGGTGGCAAGAAAGCTCATAAAATGGGACAAAATATACTTAACAAATTTAATTTAATTTAATAATTTGATTTCTATACCGCCCTTCTCCCGAAGGACTCAGGGCGGTGAACAGGGCAATGTCTCCCTTAGCAACAGTTTTGGCTCAGCTGTGGTCGTAATTCAAGGACTACCTGTACATGTCATTATTTGGTTCCAGGAAGTGCGATGAGTGCTAAAAAGGATCAGTGCCATACAAACACATGACTTACCACCTGACCTTTTGTTTCCACAGGGAATAACTTTATATCCGTCCCTTTACCTATATCAGTGGCCTTCCCAGCATGGCTGACTTCCTGTCCACTCTCTGTGGTCATTCCCCTCCTTTTGCAGTGACCTTCCCAGCATGGCCGACTTCCTGTCCGTTCTCCATATCCATCCCCCTCTTCCTATTGCAGCATGGTGAGTGCTAAGCAAAAGCTGAGTATTGGGAAAACACTTTTGGGAAAACATTTTCACGTCAAACTGGGTAGAGTACTAAATGCAACATGTTTAATGAAATTGGAGAAGTGGATATTTTTTTCCCCATGAAGCAGAGTCCTTTACAATAAGAGTTCTGCTTCATGAAAAAAAATCCACTTCCATTTTAGATCAAGATGGAAGTTGTGGCAGTATAATCCAATCCTGTAGGGTTTTTTGTGTTTTTTTGACATGTGAGAGTGTCGCACACATATACAAATGACATATACATCTTTCCTGTCTGGAAATGTAATTTTATTTTATTGACAATAATAAATACCTTCTTGCTTTTTCTGAAATATTTTTTCCAACTTCCCAGTATGGCTAAGACCCCTGAGATTTCTTGATAGCCTTCCATCCAATTGTTAATCAGATCTCAGTAAGCTTTTTATGATCAGCTAAGTTGTAATATTCGAACCAATTAAAAAAAGCTTTAATGCAATTCCTACTTGGGATTTTCTGTTAATGGGTTTGAAAGGTGCCTTTTTATGATCTGCATATAAAACATTTTGCAGAGAATAAAGAGGGACAGTCAAACATAATGTGCAATAGTAAACAAGCAAATTATTGAAGTGGAGGCACTGGTAACTAACAATGTGGCATGACAGTGACAGCTTGCACAACAGTATGATGAAATTTGCTATGCAATAACCTGGCATTAATAAATATATCAAGATGGACTGATGGTTGCACTGAACCAAACTATGTGGAATGCATATTTTTAAAATCCCTGCTTCCACAGTTTTGCTTGGGCAGAAAAGCATCTTTAAAGCACAAGATTCTTATTTGTTTGTTTGCTTCTTGTGGTTTTCAAAAAAACAACAAAAAGAATGATTATGCAGTGAAGAAAGAAAACCTAAATCTGTTATAGTAATTAAACAAAATATGACTGCCATCACCCATTAATATTTCAGATTAAGAACAGATTGTATATTTCTAGCTATTGTTAATACACAAAGTGATTAATTTAGGCATGGTGAAAAGAATAATAATCTACACATAAATGTTGTCCGTATTCAGCAGAAAAGGAACAAACAAGTTTAAAACACCCCTCCAACACACAAATATCCACACAATTTGAAATACAGCTTTGCATTTTAAAGTTGTGGCAAGTTTCATTTTGATGCAATTTACAGCCATATTTTCTAACAGCACCAATTATTTGATTAAAACAAACATTTTTTAAACTCCTTTCAGTACAGAAAAGAAATCATTTTCTTTTTGTAACCATTCCAGGTACCCCTTGACTTACACACTTCATTTAGTGACTGCTCAAAGTTACAACAAAACTGAAAAAAAAGTGACCGTTTTTCATTCTTACAACCGCTGGCACCATTCCTATGGTCGTGTGATCAAAATTCAGATGCTTGACAACTGACTCGTATTTATGACGGCTGCAGCGTCCTGGGATCACGTGATCCCCCTTTGCGACCTTCTGACAAGCAAAATCAATGGGGAAGCCAGATGAATTTAATAACTAATGTAACAACTGAAGTGATTCACTTAATAATTGTGGCAAGAAAGGTCATAAAATGGAGCTAAACTCACTTGACAAATGAAATTTGGGCTCAATTGGGGTCGTAAGTCAATGGCTACCTGTGTTCTATGTCACCGGTTCTTAATCAGTAGAAAATCAGTCTGAAAAAATAAATATCAAATGGATGTGGAAAATGCCCACTGGGTGTTTTAATATTATATTCATTTCAGTCTTCTCTTTCCAGGCCAAACATCCTGAGATCCCACCCACTCCCCATCTCTTCCTTTAGGATTTAATTTTTAGCTGATCGTCCTTCTCTAAACATATTTCAGTCCGAAGCAAGCTTGAAGAATCACACCTCTTCATGGTGAATATGAGATTGCAGATAAACCCTGCATCTCATTCTGCATGCAAAGAAGGCTCATTGTGAATATTTATATTTATATTTATTAAATTTTTATACCGCCCTTCTCCCGAAGGACTCAGGGCGGTGTACAGGGCAATAAATATTAAAAGACAAAGTACAAAAGTTAAAAAACAATTAAATATTATGCCCGATATATACAATAATTAAAAACCATGTTAAAACCACAACCCCCAAACCCATCAAACCAGGCCGGATTGCTCAAATAAGTAAGTTTTTAGATCCCGCCGGAAGGAGCGAAGGTCGGGGGCCATCCGGAGCTCAACCGGCAAGCGGTTCCACAGGTCTGGCGCGCCCACAGAGAACGCCCTCCCCCTGGGGGCCACCAGTGAATGAGGGCCTTCGGTTCTGACAACATTTCGGTAAAGTGTATTTCCAAAATTACCTATTTCATTCAAGCAGAGTGTCAGACACATATGTGCACGCATGCATGCATGTACACACACACACACACACACTCAACCATTTGTTTTTCAGAAAGTGATCTTTTAGAGAATTGAGTGTGTATTCATCTCCTTGCACTGAGCTCCTTCGATTCAAAGATACATTTTAATCCCTAGAGGGATGCAGACAGCATTTGCTTTCAGTTATTAAATTTTTGCTAACCGTTCATTCTCAGAGCAGAATCCACCTTTCTCTTTGAATCAGACAGATCTATTCCTTATTTAGAGGGATGCGGTGGTTCAGTGGGTTAGGATGCTGAGCTTGTCAATCAGAAGGTCGGCAGTTTGGCGGGCTGAATCCCGAGTGCCGCGTAACAGAGTGAGCACCTGTTACTCGTCCCAGCTTCTGCCAGCCTAGCATTTCGAAAGCACATAAAAATGCAAGTAGAAAAATAGGGACCTCTACGGTGGGAAGGTAACAGCGTTCCGTGCGCCTTTGGCGTCTAGTCATGCCGGCCACATGACCACGGAGTCATCCTCGGACAAGTGCTGGCTCTTCGGCTTTGAAACGGAGATGAGCACCGGCCCCTAGAGTTGGAAATGACTAGCACGCATGTGCGGGGGAACCTTTACCTTTACCTTTATTCCTTATTTAATTTCTTACCTGAAATCACAATCACCCTTTTATTTCATCACACAGTTTATTCCATCAATGGGGAGAAATTCACTATTAAAAATAAAACAAAACGTTAATGCAAAAAGAAGTATATCATGCTTGAATACCTCTACAATGCCAGTGAAGATATGAGAGCCGAGAAATATTAAGGGCAAAGTGCCCTCAGAATAGTGGAACCAACCTTCCTATCAGCTAACCTTCAAAATATTATTTTGACGGAAAAAAAAGAAGTTTTGCCTTTTTTAAAACTGTTTTCTTACAATTTGATTGCAAAAGCTACACAGATTCAATACTTTCCCATGGGAAAATTAAAATAGCAGTAAAACAATACATTTCACCATCTTCATAAGCTGCAAACTATTCCTTCAGCTTTTTAAAAAAATATGTTTTAATAATATTCATCCATATCTCTTATGTTGAATGTATTGGCTGTAAATTTTAATGGAGAGCATTATCTTGCATGTGATTATAGACGTCATCAATGGCTGGAGTGAGTTTTATTAAGAGGACTCCTAAAGCTAGTGCAATATTCACCCTATTTTAATTATAATCAGGGTTATAATAAGTGTTAAAAAGCCATCCTCTAAAAGATATGTTAGAGGGAAGAAGCAGGATGATGGTAAGTGACTCTCTATTAATTATTATTATTGTTGTTGTTGTTCCCAGTAGATTGAATATGTGATCCCCTTTTGTGGCCTTCTGGCTTGGTTATCTTTACAGTTCCCAGTAAATATATTTGCTTGTCATCAGTTTGGCTTAAGTGAATTTTTTTTTCTCATCTATTCTGCATATATTTTAATAAGACTGTTCTTTATTTAGATTAATATAGATACATCAGTCATATTGGACAGATGAGCGCTTTAACTGCAAATAGGATGCAGGAGCAGTAGGCACTTCCCATAGTTAATAGAGGATTTCTAAATTTTGAACATTCCTAAGAATATGATATTAATTGTTTTGGGGATTAAGTCTAGGTAGGGGCACCACTGTAGGTTGGAATGATAGTGGAGGAAAGCTAATCATATATGGAAAACCAGACCATAAACAGTGATGGAATTCAGTGATCAGACTATTACTTTTCAAAACAAAAATTAACATACAAAGCACAGCTATAGCGATAGATACTGTCTAAGTTTTAAAGCCTGAATGACTCAAGATATTGTAGAAAATAATCTGGGAGTGTTTAATCCATTTCTAAAAGAAATAATCTCCAATCATATTCATTGCCATCCTGTGTTGCTTGGAATCTATCCAGGCATGGTTGGTATTATTTGTCATTATGCACAATGGTACCCTGATAGAATCTATTCATATTTAAATCCTGGTTTGGCTAATTCTTAGACTTCAAAGTACAACTCAATGCCATATTTAATCTAAAAAAAAATCAGCACAACTAAATTTTTGGCATCAGTAAGAAAGCAATTTAATTGATTATCCCAGTGCAACATTGTACCTCCGGAAAGAGCATATGTAGACTTTCCAAAAATAATCTGACAGTTTATCAAAAGTGACAAGTGTTGCCCTGGGTCTTCAACATAATGTCTAAGAAGATATAAGTGGCTGATCCCACTAGAAAGGAAACAGAAAATGAGATGGAGAAAATGAATCAAGTACATGCAACCATATCAATTAGTATGCAGCACTGGAGATACATGGATCAATTTGGTTGTAGAATACTAATGTGGTTGGCGTACCAGAAGATTCCACTTAAAGTGGAATTCTCTTTAAAGCTTTGCCAGGTATCCAACAAACAAAAATGTTGTCAATACTGCAATAACAAAATGCTTCTATGGGGGATATAAAAATATCACTAGGCATTTTGCTGAAAATATCTATATGAAGGTTTTAACCCAAGCAATGCAAAAACCCCATTTTTTTCTGCCTGCTTTCTGTTTTGCTGTTGTGGAAGAGAAGTGTTTGTCCATGACCTACTTAAAATTATTTTCCTGTCACTGGATTTACAGTTTTTTATTATTTGATAGAAGTGGATATCAATGTTTTCAATAAATACTGAGGAAAGGTTTTATTCTTAGGTCATTGTTTCTATAGAGCATTTCTTAATTAGGAGACTTTAAAAGTATAATAGATGTCTAACTCCAAAGTGGTGTGAAATTATGTGTTATGAACAATATCCTTAACAGATGTGTTAGTTATGAAATACAGTCTGATACAGTTTGATGAAACCATCATGTTGTACAGTTTTCCATTTAATGGTAGGCTGAATCATGCCCATACTTTCGAAGGAAAATGTTCCCGGAGGAAAATATTTTGAGGTTTTGTTTCCTGCTTCTTTCAATGGAAATGGAAGAATCTATAGGCAAATTACAGTGGTATCTTGGTATTCAGTGCTAATTTGTTCTTGGAGGCATGATGGGTACCAAAAACTATGAGTGCCAAACAAACCAGTTGATTTACCATGATGTGACCATTTGTTTTGGCCAAGGAAAACTTTCCTGTCTGTACTTTTTTCCTATGTCAGTGACTTTCCCAGCCTGGCTGACTTCCTTTCCACCCTCTGCAGCTGGCCCCTCTTCATTCTGCAGTGTGCCAAATACCAAAGAAGCTACAAGTACCGAAACAACACTTTCACATCAACGTGCACAGAGTACCAAATTCGTCGAGTACTGAGGTACCACTGTAGCAGAAAAGTAAGAGAGTTTTTATTTTTTAAAACCATATAAATAGCTGAACAATCTGTCCCATTCTGTCTTTTACAATAAAATGACTTGTCCATATTTATTGTAGTTTCCCTTCTTACAATTTCCAGTTTAGCACTTCTGGAACAGTCTTGGGACCACACGGTATTGTGTGCTCACAGAATCATTGTCAAATGTTCTTTAAAGAGGCCTGAAGACCCAAACATAAAAATCTTGTTTCCTTATGTGCCACCCAAAGCATTCCCAATAAAGCATCCCTCATATTTATGAAGGTTGCAGCGTCCTGGGATCACGTAATCCCCTTTGACGTCCTTCTGACAAGCAAAATCAATGGGAAAGCCAGATCCACTTAATAACCATGTTTACTAACAGAACAACTGTAGTGATTCACTTAACAATTGTGGCAAGAAAGATCATAAAATGAGGCAAAACTCACTTAGCAAATGTTTCACTTACCAACAGAAATTTTGGGCTCACTTGTGGTCTTAAGTTGAGGACTATCTTTTTTTTTTGGAGGGGAGTAGTAGAAACTTTAACTTTTTATGATATTCTCCCACCCTTAGATTTTTTTGGGGGGTGGTGTGTTTTTCTCCTCTTTTTTCATACCCCCAAAATAAGTAACCTAATGTATCAGCACATTGGCATTATAATGCTGTGTAGGTACTCAGAACTGAATATCAAGAAAGTGGATTAAATTGAGAGTTGTCCTTCTTTACTGATGCTGTTTAATCTGGGATAATGTAGTAAATCAATGAATGGCATTACTGAAAGCGCAACAAAGACAATACAGGGGAATGGTTACAGAAGACCTCAGCACCATTATCCTTTTTCACCGCTGTATCTATTGCCAATTCATTTCCAAACCAGAAGAAAAAATTGGATATGGTGCAAAACCTATGAACATCAGTCTATCTGCCTTTCTCATCTTTCTCTTTGCTAGAATACACAGGAACCTACGACAGACTCCATCGAGAATTGCACTTCAAGCAATTCTTCTTCTTGAAATGAAAGAATAATGTACAGGTAGTCCTTGATTTACAACTGTTCATTTAGTGGACATTCAAAGTTACAACGGTACTGAAAAGTGACCATTTTTCACACTTATGATTGTTGCAGCATCCCCATGATCATGGGATTTAGATTCAGATGCTTAGCAACTCACATTTATGACAGTTGCAGTGTCCCGGGGTCACGTGGTCACCTTTTGCAACCTTCTGACAAGCAAAGCCAATGGGGAAACCAGTTTCACTTAACCACCATGTTACTAATTTCATAACTTCAGTGATTCACTTAACAACTGTGGCAAGAAAAGTTGTAAAATGGGGCAAACGTAAATTTTGGGCTCAACTGTTGGTGGTAAGTTGAGGACTACCTGTACACATGCATTTGCTATAGACTCCATCAAGAATTGCAATTCAAGCAGTTTTTCTTCTTGAAATGAGAGAAGAATATATTGTGTAGATCTTTTTTGTGGTTTTAGAAGATCAGCATTTATAGCTTACTTCATCAAGAATTGGTTATAACTAAGAATCCATTTCCCGCACCCAGATACACAAAGCACTCCAATATTTGGCACAGGAGCAGAAGAGCAGCTATGCAATACAGCCAAATCAGACACAATCTCCTTTTCATTTATTTGATACTTGATGGGGAAAGAGACGAACTGTGGATAAAACAATGCATGATAGAAATACAAAGGTAGTTCCTGAATTTTAAAGAGATTCTCATCATTTCAAGAGGAATAAATTTGCTAAACCGTTTCTGCCTGCTTCCCAATTACCCTCCTACTAATATTACTGAACAGTTGAAGATCCTTTCATTACACACACACACACAGAGAGAGAGACAGACAGACAGACACACACACACACACACCACTTGTTTTGAAGCAGAATTGTAGAATATTGAAAAACAATTAAGCATCCATTAACATGAGAAATATTAAAGACAACGTGAGTAACTGAAGCAAGTGCATATAACCAGGGCAAAATCAGCTTGCTCATATCTTGTCAGCTGGTAAATAAAATACAATATACAATAACCTTCATTGCTTCCAGTAGCATTCCAAGGTCTGTGCTTTGAAAAGCTGAGGGGAAATGTAAACTGAATTAATTTAATTTCAATAATTGGATTAAACCCTCATTTTAATACATATGTATTTTGTAAATTCCCCTTTCATCATATTAAGGCTTAAAATTTAATGGCATAAACCACTCATCTCTGGTTTATACTTCAGTTATAAAATATAACTGAAAAGAAGAAGAAGAAAGGGGGAAATCGTTTTTTTTTTTCATTTCTATTGTATAAATGACATTCTATAATTTATATGAAGAGGTAACCAGCTGTGGAGGAGGAGGAGGAGGAGGAGGAGGAGGAGGAGGAGGAGGAGGAGGAGGAAATCATAATAAAACTTGCTACAGAAAACTATCTTCTTGGAAAGTACTCTCACTTTGGTGCATCTCCCCACATTATATAAATACTCCACTAGTTATGCCAGTGTTTGTTATGCTTATACATGCTGGCTGGAGAATTCTGGGAGTTGATGTCTATACATCCTAAAGTTGTCAAGGTTGGCAAATATTGATTTATGCAACTACTCTTACCAGTTGGTCAGACCTGAAGACTTTGGCCCAAACCCCCATTTACCAGTTTTTATTTCTCACATGAAGCATGTTTTTGTGTGTTTTCTCTCTCTCTTTCTGTACAATGATCATCTTTTCCTGATTACAACTTTTCATAATTATCCAGAAAATAAGAAAAGAAAGTAATATGCCTGGGACAAGAAGATAGCCACTACAAATTCAGAACTTCAATCAGAGGATAAAGGTGTTTGTGCACCCAGATCTCTCTGCATCTGAAGAGACAAACCTTCCCAATTCTTCAGCCTTTAATCCATTCCTTTTGGGATGATGTGGGATGATTCCAAATGTCAGTTGATGTCAGCATGCTTCAGGGAGAATATACTTACCAAACTCCTGAGCCATCATGCTGAAGCCCCCTACTCTTAGAAGGCTATTGGCCAACCCCCCCAGGGAGGATTTCTGTGAATTGGAATGGGTACACTACTTCTAAGCAGTTTGGTGCAAAGGATGACTTCATTCAAGGGCAGTCCTCTACTGTGGTTACGCTTGGCATCTAAAAATGTGAAAAAAAGAGAAATACAAGTTGTAGAACCACAAACAAACCAGTCTTAGTTCCAGCAAGGGCAGTCTAGTCAGTGGCTACAAATATGAATCTATGGACTTGGAAACACTGATCTCAACCAACAGGGAAAAACAAAGTGCACAGCTCTAAAAACAAACAAACGAAACAAGAAAAAGGCTAATGCAAGAGGCGCAACCGAGAGTAAGCTAAGTTAAGCCAAGGCACATAGAACTACATAACTAATTAAAAATCTTAATGAATTATAAATCAGTAATTTCATTACCCAAGTATCACCAATTTTTAATCACAAGGTTGCTTGGGGAAAGAGTAAGTTGCAATGCGGAAGCTGTTCTGGCCATTTTATTTTAAAGAAAGATTCTGCTAGACCCAGAAGTCTCATTCAACCAAATTTACAATTGTTAAACTAACATTTTTTTCTCTTTCAGCTCAGGAGAAAATGGACCATGGAAGCAGGGAGACAAGAAGAAAGTTGTACATTTTTGCTTGCACTTCATTTTTGCTTGCACTCCTCTTTGGCCCTCTGGTGTGCAGCCTAGATACTGGGATAGGGCAAATGGTCTGGACTTTTAGCACACCACAGAAGTGGTATACCAACATGGGTTTATTGGAAAGAAAAATATCCACGTTTATACTGTCAACTTTGAAGAAGCTGCCTTCCAAGTCCAGGCCAAGTTATTGACTGCTTCAGATAAGTTTCAACAGAAGAGAGGAGCGTTTGATTAAACTCACTCAAATAACTATTTTGACAGTGATAGGAGTTACACAGAAATGGGATTTTGGATGAAGATGGGATGGAGACGCATGCTGACAGGAAAGAAAAGGCACAGGAGTGAAAAGGGCATTTCTAACACCCCCTGAAAGCTGCAATAAAAGCAAACTTGTCATATTATTGTAAAGGCAATCAATATAGCAGGTTTACTTGCTTTCATGTTATCATCTGTCCTCTGGAAGAAATTAAACTGATTGCTTTGCCAATGTTTGAAAAGTCTTTCCACTGACCCAGGATAAGCCTCCAAAGTGAAGGAATACTCTTCTTCAAAACTCTTTTAGAACATGAATTGAACATCAGCCCTGGACAGAATATACAACAGTCCATTTAATGACCATTTGAAGCTACAGTGGCACTGAAAAAAGTGACCTATGTCCATTTTTCATACTGACAACCATTGCAGCATCCCAATGGTTGCATGATCAAAATTGAGCCTTGGTGGAGCAGAGGGCTGATGCCTCCTTAAGTAACACCAGCTGCCTGCAATTAGTGCAGGTTCGCATCCCACCAGGCTCAAGGTTGACTCAGCCTTCCATCCTTCCGAGGTAGGTAAAATGAGGACCCAGATTGTTGGGGGCAATTAAGCTGACTTTGTAATAATGCCGCTTGGGGTGTGTGTGTGAAAGCCCTAATAAGCAGGCATATACATAGAATGAAGGCTACTGCTAAGCTTGTAAGCCGCCCTGAGTCTTCGGAGAAGGGCGGGATATAAATGTAATAAAAAAAAAATTCAGACACTTGGCAACTGACTGAAGTCAAGTCAAGTAAGTTTATTACAGTAAAAATCAGAGACCAGAACAAGTTAAAAACATTTAAGGGCTATCCGGTAAAAAATTCTAAAATAAAACATAGATAAAATCTATATGAAAATCATAATTTGGCATCCAATCGGTCAGTTACATATAAGCAAAACACAGCTTGGCCTAACTATACTATAATATCAGTCCTTAAACTGTGAGGCCCACGGTCATTAAATACTAAAATGCAAAAGAATTGTAATGTAAAAGGGTTTGCTCATGTGTTTCCAATGAATCCCCAGTGCTGCTGTGCAGAATGTGTCCACTTACACTGTAAACACAGTCTGTTCACCCTTGAGCAGCCACTGGAGATGAACAGTGTCAGAATGGGCATGATACTTATCATTTATTGGAAGGATTTTTCCCCCGAATATCTCTGTACAAAGAGCATTGAAGGAGTATGTGTTCTATGGTCTCCACCTCTCCTGAGCTACAGGAACAGAGCCCTTCAGTCAATGGTATTTTTTTATATTTGCCGTGCTGGATGGCCGATGGAAGCACATGGCACTGTGCAAGGGAAAATGCTTTCCGGCAATTTGGTGTCTCCAGTTGGCCTAAGATTACTGGTGGGAGTAACAATGTATTTAATAAAGTCTGCTCAGCACTGGAAGAATGAAGAATCACCACTAGATGAAGAGATAATCAAGAAGATATTGGACTGTGCTGAAATGGGCAGACTTACATTGAGGATCAAAGAGAAACAAGATACAGAATATTTTCAAACAGGGAATTTATTTTATTAATGGTTGGAAAAAAAAGGGTAGAGACTAAGAATGTAACTTGTATCATTAAGCAGACAATATATATATATATATATGTTGTCTCTGGAGCCAGAGACAACAGAGCTTTCCCTAAGTCCGTTGCCTCTCAATGTCCTCTACCCTTGGTCGTAGTCCAACCTGAGTACGGAGGGTGGAAAAAAGCTAGTTTTGGCAAGATTGAATTCAACGGCCTTGATCCACGAAGAGAAGAATTTGTCTTGTAGGATTAATGGAGCAAGGCCTTGGGGAAAGAAATTAAGCTTTAGCCAAAGGTTTAAAGAAGCTATACAGATTCTTGCATCGACTTTTATCAATCCTGTCTCCAGGCGTAGAAGTGCTTTTGAGACACAACACGGCATCTGGAGAATTACTCTAATAAATTTGGATTGAACTCTTTCCAATGGTGTGAAACACGAAGCTGAGAGTCCGACCAAGGTCCCATAAAGAAGCTGTGCTAGCAACCTGGCCTGCAAGAGCTTAATTGCAGCAGGAACATAGTATTCTCCCTTTGTGCGGAAAAATTTGAGAATAACATTTGCCGATCTTTGGCCAGAGGCAGCCACATATTCACCATGTGCTTTTTTGAGCCAGTGGCATGGATGAGCACCCTAAGGCACTTAAAAGCGGTTACTTGTTCTATATTATAACCATTAAGATACCATGAACAGAGTTTTGGCCTTTTTGCAAAGGCCATAACCTTGGTTTTCTGGTAATTTATGTCTGGCTTACCATAATTACAATAGTAGACGAGGGCTTGCAGGGCTCTTTTAAGACCTAGAGGTGTCCTGGAGAGGATGACAGCATCATCCGTATAGAGCAGCAGGGTGATGCGTTGATTTCCAGAGTCAGAGATGTGTTGTCTCTTCAGATGAAGAATCTTTTTGTATAGGCCTTTGAGGGCAGCTGAGGGGAGGGAATGACATTGTGTCAGATTAAATGTCCTCCCTTGTTTAGGTGGTCCAAGTTTAATTAGGCATGTAAGAGAAGAGCAGGCAGAGCCTGGGGGCAGAGTCAAGCAAGTAATCAGCCTAGAATTGTGTCATTCCCACTAATTTCAACCCCTCTTGAATTCCATTAACTCTTTCTAGTGCAAATTTAGTGCTGGCCATTAGTTGACTAGATTCTGGCGAATAGGTCTGATTAATAAATGTCAACTGGAACTTAATGTGTGTTCCTGACTCTTCTAGTCTGACAAGTATGCCATAGGGAAGGCAGAGAAACTGATGGATTCAGTTTGGGGTCCTAGCTAGATCCAATTGCACTTTGTGCCTGTTACATACTTTTTAATTAGTGCTTTGGCTTCATTATATCCAATGCTGAGTAGAAAACCTGATGAGAAGCCCAAGATCTTAATTGTCACTGCCTGTTTCTAGGTAGACTAATAATTGAGTTTTAGATGGTATCCCTTGAAGTACTGTGTTACTGTTTCTAGTGCTCTTCAGGCCAATAGGTGTTTTTGAAAGTATTGTATTGTCTTCATAGAGAAAAACAGAGATGGTCTACTTGTCTTCCAGCACATTTGGGGGATTTATAGTTTGGTTTGTGGTGATGGCCCACCATGAACTTGCTATAGAGGCCAATATGCAGCCTGGCTTGACACCTTTCTCAGTTTCAATGGCACTAGTGAAATGGCCCTGGAGCTTACATCTTACTTGAGTGAGGTCCCTTCATGTAATATGCATGTCAAATGAAATAGATGTTGCTCAGTTGAGGCTTCCAGTTCTCCCAACAACTTATCCTGGGATTGTTCTGATCTTTGTTCCAGGAATGTTTCATTTAAGCCCATTTTAGTTCTTCACTTCTTGATGTCTGGTTTGGATAGCAGGTTGGCTACTGGGACACCTATAGTAGTGCCCTAAGAAAAATACTAAATGGTGTGGCTTATAAAATGTTTTTTTAGATAATTTAGGAATTCAAAACAGCCAATTGTATTATCAGCAAAGCAAGCAAAGCAGGAAGGAGGCTAAGAAAAAGATTTAAATTTATATCCTCATGGCTGACTTGAATTTTCTAAAATTAAGCTGACATTTCTTTTTTTTAAATATTTTTATTAACAAAATGCCAAGCAACCCCATGAAATAGTTACATGATATTTATTGTAATCCAGGCAAACTGTGAAAAACAATTGGCTCTGTTCACCAAGACAAGCTTCATTAAATTATATCATTATATCATTTGCTATCTTATAATTCTCTCACACCTATCCAGTTATAGAAACCCAATTGCTTAATTTAAAAGAAATGCATTCTTACTGCAGTACAAGAGAAAAATCAAAATTCACTTCAATTTTACATGTACACGGACATATAAATAAGGTATATCTTTCTTGTTCTATTATACACAAACTTAATTCAATAACAGTAGAGATCATTCAGAAAAATGTATCTAGTAACAGACCCATCTTGCTTTGGATTTTTTATGGTATCTTCAGAGTCAGCTGAAGATAGATGCTGTGAATATTGAATTAAACCAATATATCCATAGAATGAACTGAGAGTTTGAGCTGAAAAAAATTCTTACTTGCAACTGACTCACCTTTGCCATTCAGACTCAATGAAATGATAGTCTGACTCACCATGAGATAACTTCTTATATGACTATTGTCTAAATGAATTCTTTTTAAATTTAATCTATGTGTATTTCACTTAACTAAAACTTCTTTAAATAGGCACACATAGTACTTGTGGGAAAAATGTCATATCTTCTGCCAACATTTCCTAAAAGATATATGAAATTATCATTTCAGACATTTTTATTGTTTTATCAAATTTTAACCCAAAAAGGGATAAATATTATACTTGGAAAAAAGTGAAATAATTTGGGCTGTGGAGGCAACATATTTTGTTTCATCTAAGCAAAGAGTCTACACAATGTCTCTCAAAAAATCAATTGAATTGCTCTTAAATCCTTTATAGTGTTGTTCCCCCTCTGGACTAACCATTATACTTAGCCTAGAAGCTCTTTGGGATGAGAAGAATACCATCACTCATCAATTTTGTTCAATTAATTGAATCATAACTATTCCATTTTGAGCACTGATTCAAAAAGGGATATTTTCACATGTGTATCACACCTTTACATTAATTTGCAATCACCCAGTTTGGTTGCATATATTGAATTGATTAGGCCAGGAGTCTTCAATCTTTGCCCTTTTATGACCTGTGGACTTCAACTTCCAGAAATCCTCAGCCAGTGTGCCTGGCTGAGGGATTCTGGTAGTTGAAGTCCACAAGTCATAAAAGGGGCCAAGTTTGAAGATCCCTGGATTAGGCAAATAGTTTTTACTGCATTTCTATGAAACTAGATTTTAAATTAAATATTCACAGTGTTCTGTACAATCTGATTCATATTGGAAATCATATCTATATTTGCGTTGGGTCATAGAAAAAAAACAGATAAGCAAATGGAAAACATAAAATACATATAGAAATCCATGCAATAGTAAATGCTGATATGTAGGGCTTATAAAATTAACAACAATAATAACAACAATAACAAAAATAACAATATAATAAAACAATAATAATAATAATGTTAAAATTGGATGAAACAGAATAGCATATGAGTTTACATGGCATGAAACAGAGTCTGTTTTCATATATCTACTCATCTTTACTTAGAATTCAACTTGTGATCCTTAATAAAAAGAACTTTCATTAAACGTTTATTAAATTAAATTTAAAAAAACTCCTACTTCAGCCTAGTCAATCTATGCACCTGAGGAAGTGAACTGCAGCTCATTAAATCTCCTGCCTTTTAATACAGTTGGTTAATCAGATTTTTTTTTCCCAATTTAGCAATAGTGATACCACTTAGGCTTATATACCACTTCACAGTTCTTTACAGATTTACAGAGTCAGCATATTGCTCCCCAAAATCTGGCTCCTCATTTTACTGACCTCAGAAGGATGGAAGGCTGAGTCAACCTTGAGCAGGTGAGACTCAAACTGCTGAACTGGCAGTCAGAGCTGGCAGTCAGCAGAATTAGCCTGTAATACTGCATTCTAACAAGTGTGCCACCACTGTTCCTAATTTAGTGAGTATCAAGATACAATCTCAAGAATCAGCATATGAAACAATTGGAAATTTGAATGTAATTGAAAGACTTTTTAAAAGCTTTTTCCTTGAAAAGTCACAGAGAAGTGAGATCCTTTCTCTCATATCCTTCATACTACATAGAAAGGACCTATCATTCGCTTATTCAGAAAACTATTAGTGTTCAGTGATACAGAGAACCATGTCCAAAGCAAATGTTTCATCTCTCATGAATTGCTCAGTCGCCATCACCTTTCATAGATGTTAATCAATGAGAATGTGATTTAACGACTCAAGAGGGGAAATAAACAGGCTTGACAAAGTTACAAGAGCTGTACTGTTCAATTAAAAGTGCCAAGAGAGCACTTAAAACCTCCCTGTGACAGTAGCCTTCTTCTCTGAAATCCATAAGGAGAGATAAATAGTGGATGCAGTGCTCAGTAGATGACGATCCAACACACTTTTTTTAAAAAAAGTTCTTATTTCCTTTTCTTTTTGATGGAAGAAAATATGTCTGCTTTTCCCCAGAGGAAAATGTTATTTTGGCTTTGAGGACCATACCATCTACCAGAAAGGAGAAAAAGAAATCTGGCAAGGAATGAAACAGAAAGACAAGGAAAGTGGGATTGAAGGAAATATATAATTGTATGTATTTTTAACCTTTCATGGAACAATTTTTTTCTGGGTTGCAGAAACAAGTACTAAATAATTACAATAAAAACACTTCTTTATTATAGACTGAGTCAAACAGCAACATTATTGGTATTTTATGACAGCATGACAGCAGTGAGATATCACTTTTGTTGCAACACGAAATCAAATGCATTGTACATAAATAGTATAGTAAAGAATTTCTGTTATGGTGACCTTTCAAGCATCCCTCTTTGTTTTGACAGAGTATAGCTTTGGTCACCTTTTCTAAACACTTTAGACCAATGGGATATCTTTAAGGCCCCATCCCTTCCACAGACATCAATAATTAAATGTCTGTAGTTTTGCTCTGTACCCGGAATCGGCACAGTTAAAATATGGGGTTTTAACTCAGTAAATGGAAAGATCTGTATTTGGATGGTACCTCTACTGAGTAAAACACCCAAATTAGAACTACACTATACAATTTACTTTCTCAAATATTAATATTGTTTTTTCAAGTTTCCACTTCAGTCTGCAAAAGTGTGTTTCCTTTGTTCTGCATAAAAATAGATCTAGTACAAATTTTCAAGTCCTATTTTATCTACAGAAAAGTTTATATTTATATTTATATTATTTATATTTATATTTATATTTATATTTAGAATAGAATAGAATAGAATAGAATAGAATAGAATAGAATAGAATAGAATAGAATAGAATAGAATAGAATAGAATAGAATAGAATAGAATAGAATAGAATAATGTATTGGCCAAGTGGAATTGAACACATAAGGAATTTGTCTCCGGTGCAAAAGCTCTCAGTGTACATATAAACAAAGTAATGTAATCATAAGATACCAATAGGAGAAGGTAGTAGTAAAGATGAGAAGGATAATAAGTCCTGCATATCACTGCAATCTGGACCATCCCTTGTAATATATATCATTAATGTGCACGTTTGGGAATGTTCTTTTTAAAATCAATTCTGGGGAAACCTTTAGAAGAAAAAGAGGAATTTCTGAATTAGAAAGATTGTTATTAGCAAATTATACCAGAGACCTGAAGGAAAATCAGGAAGCTTCTATTCTATTTGAGGATAACCTCCAGACCACTATAGGTTCTAAACAGGGAGTTAGTAGATGGGGAGTCAGTGAGGGGAACCCCACTTAAATCTTTCCTACCTGTCCTTGTTGAAGAAATGGATGCTGTGTTTTTCCCTATGGTGCCTGAATCGGTATTATGCAGTCTCTGCAATGATCAATTAGAAGATAGTGCTTTTGACAGTTAACAAATTTTATTTAAAGATATGAGCTTCTGTAGCTCACTTCGTTAGATGAATGGATTTAAGCATCCTACCAAACTCTTTTTTAAAATTTTGGACAAACACCACTCTCCTTCTACAATGTCTGTAATTGTGGAATGGAAGCACATTCATGAACACTCTAGTGCAGGGGTGTTAAACTGCCGGCCGGCGTGCCAGATGTGTCATCCAGAAGCCATGCCCAACCCATTGCTGGCAATGGCAAAACTGTCCTGATACATTGTACAATGTCACATGACATTGCAAGTTTGACATGTCTGCTCCAGTGGTATTTTGTAAAGATGAAATGTGGTCCAAAGCAGGCCAAAGCCTCTGGGCAAAAGAAATAGATTTGACCTCCAAGCTGAAGTCAAGGGTTCATCCTAATCTCAATGAGATGATGGATGATGGATCTCACAGAACTGGAAGGAACCTTGGAGATCTTCTAGTCCAACCTCCTGTTAGAGGTAGGAGACCTTATACCATCTCGGTCAAATCTCTTCTTAAAAACTACACGTCTGAGCACTACACCTCTGAGAGGCAAGCTAGTCCATTGATTAAGTGTTCTCATTATCAGAAAATTTCTCTTTACTTCTAGGTTGGATGTCTGCTTCTTAACCAGCTTCCCCCATTACTTCTTGTCTTGCCCTCTAGTGCAGAGTTCCCCAAACTTTCCGGCTTTGTGGCCCAGCAGAGGGAGACAGAGGGGATGGTTCCGTGTGAGTAGAGGGCAAGCATGCACACATGTGCAGCTCCATTTATATGGGTGCAAATTGAGTGTGCACACTTCCGTGATCCGGGTCCAAATGGCTTAAGGGCCGATACTAGGCCGCTGCTCAGGGGTTGGGGACCCTTGCTTTAGTGCTTTGGAAAACCAATCAAACCCTTCTTCTCTGTGACAGCCCTTCCAAATATGGAAAGACAATTATTATATCACCCATAATCCTTCTTTTTGTTAGGCTGGACCATGCATCGTACTGTATGGTTCGCCCCTTATCATCTTCATTGCTCTTGTCTGTGCTCTTTCTAAGACCTTAGCATTTTTTGATTATTTTAAATTTTGATTTGACCTTTTTGATTTGATTTTTTGCTGGCCTAAATTCTGCCACTTATTTCAGATGTTGTGATGCAGGTGTGCAACAAATGGGAAATGCTGCTTTCTGGGATCGAAAACCAGAGCTATGACATGACTAGAGATTTAAAACAAATCAAAGTTTTGGTCTGCATTTTACTCATCCCTAGGGACAGGCATGGACAACTTTTGGCTGCCGAGGGGATGATACTTGAAGAGTTGATAGGTAACTTTCCAAACAATAAAATAAGTTGATTAAGCCTCCTACAAATGGAAATCAGTGGATTTTTCCACATTGTTTTTTCCCCCCCAATGGGTGATTCTTGGCTGGGGCAGAACTGAAGGGCTTCATATGGTTACGGACTGCATATCTTTACCTAAAGACAAAGGATTACACATAAAAATCAGACGGAACTTCAGTCATATTGTTGGGGCTACCATCCTGCCTTTTTCTGACCATATATCCTGCAGCTCCAATCTCCCAATGACATCCTGATAAGTTCCTGCCTATATGTCTGCACCACTGCAGGTAAAGGCAGCTAAGCTTATCACTTGCCCAGCGTGGAGTCAAAATTAGAAAGGGGGCGGGGGGAAGTCATTCTGTGTAATACACTAAAAGTAATCCTTAATTCCTTTTCTGGAGACTCTTGTTCATAATAAGCCATTTTGTTATGTAATTGAATATGACACAAAAATAATGTATAATGACAGGCAACTTTGTTGAAGCTGGTAGTTAATTTAGTTTCAGCTTTCCTTAATACAGGAAAGCTCTTTGCCTATCCATTCTAGTTACTCACAAAAGCTTTTATTTCAGTTGCGGCGAAGAGGTAACTGTCTTCTGGGAGAGGCATTTCATTCTTTTTTGGAAAGCAATTAATGGGAAGGAGGGTGGAAATTGCCACTTTGCATTTTAATTCTAGACATAGATGGACCCCTTGTTTTTGTTTTTTTAAGCAATTCTTATTCTTACTATTATTAGTTTTTGTTTGTTTGTTTAAAGGATACAAATGGAAACTGGATTGATTTGCATTTCTGTTCTGGGGCCAATTGTAAAGAGCCTTCTTTTAAAAAAAAACCCTTATGCATGCCATACGTGGGTGTGGGTGTGTGCATCACATGCACATATAACATTTGTGTCCCTTCAGAGACGTTAATAACAGGGAAAAGATATCCAGTAGAAAATTAGAAAAAAGAATGCTAAAATTATAGGTAGCCCTTGACTTATGACCATTGATTTACTGACTGTTTGAAGTTGGAACAGCATTGAAAAAGTAACCTGTGACTATTTTTCACATGTTGCAGAATCCCCATGGTCATGTGATCAGAATTCATGATGGTTGCAATGTCCCAGGGTCAAAGGATATCACCTTTTGTGACCTTCTGACAAACAAAGTCAATGGGGAAGCCAGATTCACTTAATAAACATGTTACTAACTTAACAACTGCAGTGACTGACTTAACAACTTAACAACCGTCTTGCTTAGCAACAGAAATTTTGGACTCAGTTATGGTGGTAAAGTTAATGACTAGCTATATATTACTTTAGATTTTTTTTTAAAAAAAAACGTGCTTTTATTATTGTATAAATAACTTCAGGCAGTTACTATATCTGATGCTCCTTCTTTCTCCTATTTTCCCCACAACGACAACAACCCTGTAAGGTGAGTTGGCCTGAGACAAAGTGACTAGACCAAAATAGTTCTTTTTTGTTTCATTGTTAAGAAAGTAAAGCATATATGGTTTTTTTATATTAATAAACACTCTGTTACTTACGAAATAATTTTTTGTCTTTCTCAATCAACAAAAACAGAAATAAAACAAAACCAGGCATTAATGTAAGATTTACAGAACATCAGAGTACAAATTAAATTATAGTCAAAAGCTTCCTAAAACGAAAAGTTCTGTAGGAATTATTTACAAAAATGTAACGAGGGAGTATAGTAGATTCTCTCGGGAAAAGTTGATCTTGAAAAATGCACAACGTGGTTGGGAGAGAGAACAGCCCCAAACTGTGATTTTAATAACTGGATATCTTGCTGTTATTGCAAGATTTTTTTTTCCTTTTAAAAAAGAATCTAATTTCAAATTCTCTTCTTCACTTGCTATTATGTTATTTAGTAATTGCTTTGCCTTCATTAAGTCTAAAGAAGGCTAAGCAGTTTTGTAGAAAGTTGAAGGTGAAAGGAACATGGAGGCAGAATGAAAGTCAAACTGCATTTTGAATTCTCAGTGTAACAAAACCTTGCATGTTTCACATTTGATCTAGCTGATTAGTTTTATGTCTCCTGGGCTTCAGAACATTTTTCCGAATTAGAAAATTTTTTTTTTTTTTTAAAAAATGAACTACTAATTGAAGAACGTAGTTACTACCAAGCCCTGATATTCTTACAAAAAAAGGAGATGCGCTTTAAATCAAGATACTTGTACGTGACAGGCAGTGGTGGGATTCAAGTATGTGAACAACCGGTTCTCTGTGTGGATGCCACTTCCGGAAGTCCATTCTGGGCCTGGGCAAGAAAATATTAGCTACCGGTTCTACTGAAGTGGTGCGAACTGGCTGAATCCCACCACTGTCTATATCTATTTGTACATACGGAAATGCAGTATATTCAACATATTTTCATTCTGTCTCTCTCCATCTTTCTCTGCTTCTCTCTCTCTCTCTCTCTCTCTTTTTCTCTTTCTCTTTCTCTCTCTACCTCCCTCCCTCCCTCCCTCTCTGTATGTGTGCATGTGTGTTGTCTACTGTGTGTGGCAAAATTAGCTACCGGTTCTGCCGAAGGGTTGCGAACCGGCTGAATCCCACCACTGGTGACAGGCCAAAATGTCTTAGTTAAAGCTGACCAAAACAAAAAACAAAAAAAACCCTACCAGGGTCTATTGAAAGATTTACAAGAATCAATCTAAATCGACTTCACAGTGGAAGAGATAAAACCATGAAACTGACTCCACTTTTCACAGGAACATGAGGCAGAATGTATGACGTTTCTAAAAAGTTTACAATAAATGGGAGATGGGTTTTTGTTTTTTTTGTTTTTTAAAAAAGGAACTTTCTTTGGGGAAATTTGCATTTCAGAATTCTATGGTGGAAACATTAATATAAAAAATCCCCACCAACTTAATCAAAATTAAAAAAAAACACAAACAAAAATAAAACAAAACTTGCATCTGTTCCGGGCATATAATACAGATTACATGTGTGCGCTTGACGGACTTGAATGCCACCCACTAATCCAGAAGAGTCATTAATAGCCATATTAAAGCATATGAAAACTGGAGAAAGGCCAGTACAGGATAAGTACTCTGATCTTCTAAAAAAATCATGGAGTTGAAAATTAAAAGATGAAACAAACAGATGCTGCATTAGCTTGGACAAGGCCAACTACTGTTTGTCTTCTTCCTTCTCTGCATGAAGTAAAGCAGCCATTCCAGGTAACAAAGAATATGACAAAAATGAGTTCCTTTCATTGATTCTCCCCATTGATCTATCCAGAAAAAAATGGGAAAAATAAGGCTATCTAATTATCTAGTACTATTTGGCTTCTCTCTTCTCCTAATTATCCAACATGGACCTGGTATATCCTTCCTTCCTTCCTTCCTTCCTTCCTTCCTTCCTTCCTTCCTTCCTTCCTTCCTTCCTTCCTTCCTTCCTTCCTTCCTCCCACCCTCCCACCCTCCCTCCCTCCCTCCTTCCCTCTGCATTCTCTGCATTCTTTCCTTTAATATTGGAAGGAGAATCGATTGCAAAGCACTCATTGACTAGGTCAAACTTTATGTAACTATTGCTATACCAGTAGTGAAATTCTAGGCAAATTTGTAAAGTTCTTCTTAAGGAAAGTAGCAGTAGTATTTTAGTTAAACACTAAAAAAAATGACAAATGAACACTCTGAGAAGAATTTTGCACAGCTTCAGTTTTATTTTTGTGTGTGAGCCTTAATGTTGCCAAAGCAACAGTGTTGTGGATAGGTTGCATTGGTTACCAATAAACACTTCCCATTATTGGAAATATAATAAGTTCCTTGGAGGTAAATGTAAATCTCTTTTCTATATTCCTATTACAAAGATCCTTGATATCACCAAAAAGGCTGGGGAAAGGTCATACTTGTAGGAATAGGGAATAAATTTATTTGCTTTGTGTATTACTATAAGACAACTTAATTTTAAGTTTCTAAACCAGCATATAACCTGGAATGGATTTTTTTTTTGCTATTTTTCTTAATATTGAGGCACTATGTTTTTATAGATATAACATCCCTTAGAAATGTTCAGCTCGTTAAAATAAAATATGTGTATAAAATATGTGTAACAAGGTGCATGTAGGTTTGTTGTTGTTTTCATATTCATTGTTTTCAAGTCAGTCTTGACTCCTGGTGGTTGTCGGGACAAGTTTTTCTCATTTTTTAATTTTTTTTTAATTCCATTTATATCCCGCCCTTCTCCGAAGACTCAGGGCGGCTTACAAACTTAGCAGTAGCCTTCATTCTATGTATATGCCTGCTTATTAGGGCTTTCACACACACACACACCAAGCGGCATTATTACAAAGTCAGCTTAATTGCCCCCAACAATCTGGGTCCTCATTTTACCTACCTCGGAAGGATGGAAGGCTGAGTCAACCTTAAGCCTGGTGGGACTCGAACCTGCACTAATTGCAGGCAGCTGGTGTTACTTAAGGAGGCATTAGCCCACTGCTCCACCAAGGCTCTTTCTTGGCAAGGTTTTCAGAAGTGGTTTGCCCTTGTCTTCTTTTTCCTAGGGCTGGTCGCAGTTGACTGGGTCAAGGTCATCCAGTCCAGTGCCTGACTAGAACTCACAATCTCTCTGTTTCTAGCTTGGTGCCTTAACCAGTGCATTGAACTGCCTTACTAAATAAATTTTTATACATGCAAACTTACAGATGAAGATTCTTGCACACCAAGCTACATGCAGTATTTGTTCTGATTATTATTCTTTTTATAAGCAGAGGGATGCAGAACTTAAAAAGTGATGACTGTAGAAAGCCAAAGCATTTTCTCTGGAAAAGGAGAATTGTGTTTATCTTACCGAGGAATTCAGAAGATAGAACTCACTCTTTGCTCATTCAGTCTCATATTTGGAGACAATGTCGAAGAGCCTTGTAAGGAATTTGATACGCTTTAGCCTTGAAATACTAATTATTTTCCCCTAGCCCTTTTTAAAGCTGTTGCATGCCAAGCATTCTCCGTGTTGGAAAGATTTGACTTTCATTACAAGAGAGGATGAATGAAATGGAACAAAATCAAAACATTGGAACGGTTGTGTTGGCTGCACTGATCATTGTTTTCTCTCTTTTTTTGCCTAAAGGTACACAAAGAGAAAGCTTGATGGTTTGTCCCTCAGGCGCAGGGCTTTTTTTGTCATAGAACGCTCAGAACGGAGTTCCGGCACCTTTTTTGGATGGAACCTTGTAGGGTAGGCAAGGCAGGTTGTATTACATGTGTACCTTTTTTTTTTTCTTTCAAAAAAAGCACTGCTCAGGTGAAACACTTAAGAAGTTTCCAAGAGGATTCTTTTATGAACACAACATTTTTTAGGCGTGGTCTGCATAAACTTAGGTTGGGGAAGGATTTAGCCTCAAGCAACCCCTCACAATTAAACTGGTGTTTCTTCCTCAGGCAAAACATCTGAAGGATTTGCAGAAATTCTAAAATTGTTTCCATAGCCTCTGAGCATCAACATATAGAAGTAGCTTTGAGAGACTGCTTATTGTTTGGACGTACTTTCTACATGGAATTTCTGTGAGTTGGCTGTTTCTTAAGATATGCAAACCCAGAAAACATGGTTTATAAACTACAGTATCTGCAACAACATGATGATATCATTAGGGCATACAATGTACAAAAAGTTGTTGAGATGATAGGGAGATGACTTGATACCTCATCCTCACCTGAGATGTGTGCTGTAGTAATTTGATGGAAAACCTGTCATATTTTCAGTGTCCTTTAAAAACAACACTAAAAAATTAAAAATGGAAATGGAAATAGAAGACCTCCAGGAGACAATCAACTGTTTTTCAGTTTTAACTTCCCCCAAATTGTTCAGTGTCTGGACATGACGTTGGGCCACTTTGATCTCCTAGAAGCTTTCTTAGACCATTTCAACCCATTGCTATCCCCCAAAACCCAACTCTGACAACTATGACCAAACACAGAATTTTTCAGTAAGTAGCAAACATTATTTGTAACTAGGAATTATGCAAACTATACTTTTTTTTCTAAGCGAGAAGCAAGCTACGTTATGCCTTAGTGTGAAGTACAAGGACCAGAGGCTTCAAGCATAACTGTTGAGCATAGTTATTTAGAAGCTTTGAGAAGTTGACCTTGGCTTAATTGGAACTGCTTCTTCTTCTATGACATTCCAGCTGAGCTGATTCATATCCATGCACAGAACCATGACATAAAGCATATAGAAATTGCTTTGTCAACATATAGTTTATTTTTCACCTAAGAGTAGACCCGAGGTTATTGAAGATATTTCAATATCATGAACTAACAAAAAGATCATGAGGACTGCATTTATGAAGGAAACAACCTTGTTCGCTTTGTTTTTATTCTGCTGATTATCAGCTTTAACTGCTTAGCTCAGACACAATTTTATAGGCTAATATTGTCTACTTCTTTCAACTTTGCTTGTAAGTTAATATTGTCTATTCCTTTCAACTTTGCTTTCTAAGTTTTATCCTTCTTGAAAAAAGGATAGAGAACTTTTTTTAAAAAAGTCCTTCAGCAGGCACCTGCCTAAAATTAATCTGGTCTAGTGGGAGAATTGCTCAGCAGTCATGTCATTCCAGCCAAAACCCCATTTCAGTTAAAAAAAAATCTTAAAATGGTCCATATGTTGAAACATGTGCAATGTGAAAGTATACTTCAAAACAGCAATTCATGCTTTTTGCTCAGTGTGAAGAGCTTAAAGCACCCTTTTGAAAGGACTTTTCAAAATCCTTATTACTGATTTTTGTTGAAATGGTTGATTGTATTTTTTCATGTGCATTTCTTATTCACTTCAATAGTGTGTAGATCATCACCAGGAGTCAATCTTTGTAGAAAGGTGAGTGAACTTGCAGAATTTTCCTTTCCTTAAATCCCAGAATTCACTAACCAGTGGAAGTAAAGTACAGATAGTCCTCACTTAGCAACTGCCTCATTTAGTGGCTGTTGAAAGTTATGACAGTGCTGAAAAAACAATTTTATGACCAATGTCTGCATTTATGGTGCATTGGTGGTGCATTGGTTAGAATGCAGTATTGCAGGCTGATTCTGCCCACTGCCAGGAGTTCGATCCTGACCGGCTCAAGGTTGACTCAGCTTTCCATCCTTCTGAGGTCACTAAAATGAGGATCCAGATTCTGGGGACAATATGCTGACTCGGTAAACTGCTTAGAGAATGCTGTAAAGCACTATGAAGTGGTATGTAAGTCTAAGAGCCATTGCTATTATGACCTTCACAGCATGTATTTTTTTTTAATTTTAATTCCATTTATATCCCGCCCTTCTCCGAAGACTCAGGGCGGCTTACAAGCTTAGCAGTAGCCTTCATTCTATGTATATGCCTGCTTATTAGGGCTTTCACACACCCCCCCAAGCGGCATTATTACAAAGTCAGCTTAATTGCCCCCAACAATCTGGGTCCTCATTTTACCTACCTCGGAAGGATGGAAGGCTGAGTCAACCTTGAGCCTGGTGGGATGCGAACCTGCATTAATTGCAGGCAGCTGGTGTTACTTAAGGAGGCATTAGCCCACTGCTCCACCAAGGCTCATGTAATCCTCATTACACTCAGTTCATGTTGTCCTGTGCCTGATCTGTTGGGTTTTTTTTTCCCCACTTGTAAAGTGGAGAGATTGGAGAGAAAGGGATTACTAGAGAATAAGCAGGCACAATGGGGAATACACACTGAAAGGAATAAGGTGGTACACAGCATAAGTGGGGGGGGGAAGACAAAACAAAAACAAAACCCAAGCATTTTCACCCTTAATCATCAAGTACCCTTTAGGGCCCATTTTCCCCACAACCATTTTCTCTTAGGCTTTCCTTTTAAATATTCCAACCTGCAGCCCGACCATATCCTGGCATGGGGTTCTTGCTTGTTTTCCTCTCCTTCTAAAGACCTGGCTTCAGTCATGCTTTTTTTTTTCCCTCCCCTCTCTTTCCCATTTCTATTTTTCACTACAATTGCAGTACAGGTTATCTGGCAGGGCAGCATTTGACTTACCTGGCACAGAGAAATGGAGAAGAAATCAGCTGTTTACCTGTTTGTATATTAGGTCTGTGAACCGTCCATCAAAAAAGACTCCAGAGGTGCCAGAAATAAAAGAAAATTAATATTATGTAATTAAAGCAGGCAGGAGACAGAGAATACAGACAAAACAAAAGCAATTTTGAAAGGGCATAGTGATATTCATCCCAAGAGCTAAGGTTGCTTATATTGCCTCAATAATTTTGTAATTTCTCTGCTTTCCAATGCAGGATAGAAAAATTCTGTATTTCTTGGTATCAATTCTTATGCTGACTGATGAAAGAACATTTTTTCCCCAAAAACCTCTTTCAAAGTAAAAAAAAAAGAATTTCTGTGAAATCCTCATGTGTAAATTGTTCTTTCCATCATTTAATTATGAGAGGTATTTGACTATTTGGTCTTTTCAGGACTCCTTGCCTTTTTATATTTGACTAAATCTCAAGAGGGCACATTATGACGGAACTTCTGTCATTGAACTGGGATCTGTAGGCAGCCGAGGAAAGCTTCAGAGTTGGAATCAGGATGCTTTGATTACTTTGGAATTGCTTTAGATTTGAAACAGAATGTTCCCGATTTAAAATAGAGCTGTTTGGAGCCTGAATACTTCTAAAATGATTGAAAGAGACTTTTTTTTTTTTGGGGGGGGGGAAGGAGGAGCAGGAACTATTTTGAGCATGAAGCTTGAATTACATTTTGAATTAAAAAGACTTAGATTGCATACCATTGTTTATCAGCATGGTGAGATGGGTAACAAAAATACAATACCAAAAGTGGCGTCTTCTAGTTCAAAAATATCACTGAGATAAATTTAAAACAAAGTTTCAAAGTTTCATCCAAATAAGCTGAAAAGCATAAGCTTCTTATGGGAAAGAACATTCTTGACAAGCTGCAAGATAGCATTTATGCTTTCTTCCTGTTATTGTCTACATTTTTATTAAAATAAATTCTGCCAGTAAAGGTGGTGGCAGAAGCATTGTTCTTCTTTGTGACAGCAAGCTGAAGCCACCATTTGCCCTAGCAAATGTGAACATTAGAATGAAGGAATAGATCTGTAAGGAATTAAGGAAATGTATATTTGGGGAAGGGAGGTAAGGGGACATATAAACATTTTCTTCTCTCAGCTGATGAATAAATGAGATAGCAATAGCACTTATACGTATATACTGCTTCACAGCCCTGTCTAAGTAGTTTAGAATCAGCATATTGCCCCCAACAATCAGGGTTCTCATTTAACCAACCTTGAAAGGATGGATGGCTGAGTGAACCTTGAGCCAGTGAGAATCAAACTGCTGAACTGCTGGCAGTCGGCAGTCAGCAGAATTAGCCTGCAGTACTGGATTCTAACCACTCTGCCAGTGGTGGGATTCAAATATTTGAACAACCAGTTCTCTGTGTGGATTCCACTTCCAGAAGTCCATTCTGGGCCTGGGCAACAAAAAGAAATAGCTACCAGTTCTGCCGAAGTGGTATGAACTGGCTGAATCCCACCACTGCACTGTGCCACCATGGCTCTTACGAAGATGCCTCTTTTTATGATGCTTTTTAGGGAAGAAACAAGAGATTGATATATGATGTTAGGTATATGAGTTAGTTTGCTTCAGGTACTAAAAGTTAAAAAACAAGATGCAGGCACTAAAATTCCAAAACAGCAGAATCAAAGCAGTATCAATCAATCAAACAACTATTTATTCCAGGCATAAACCAGCAAAAAATGTAATCAGGAAAAAAAACACATCTATTTTCAAGAAATAAAAGCTAGCTGAAAGATCAGATTGCTAACATTATAATATTGTGTACCAGAAGTTTGGGTCAAAAGGAGAAAACACAGGTTGGCTTCTTTATTTTTGAAATTCATATCTATAAACATTGAATAAAAAGAGTGATATCACCTAGATACCTGTATATTTTGGGGCAATTCTTTACTATTATTGCATTTTTTGGTAATGCACAGGATGGGAAATGCAAAGACAAACTTGAAACAAAAAGGCATCCTATAATTCTGGAATGAATATTTTAAAAATCTATTACTTCAAACTTTGGTGAAATTTGGTAGGGTGCAGAGAGAAATAACTGAATAGTGATATAATATAAATGTGGGGAGAAACTCAATCATCTAATCTCTAAATATAAAAGAAACCTATTTTACAAGGTCTTCTCAAAGTATACCTACAAAGAAACCAAGCTGCTGAAGTTATAAAATAGAATTGTTGCCATTCTATGAGCGTATTTGTCATTTTGATCCCAGGTTAGTACAAATATGTTATTTGCAAGATCAAACATTTTTACTTAAATAGGCTGAGGCCAATTTAAGCATGTAGGGGAAAGCTATTCATTGCACATTTCTGCAAAAAACATTTTGATCTGCATTTTGAACCTATGCTTGGATCAGAATATATGAATCTTCTTAGATTTAATTCATTCACAGTTCAAGAAATGCATATAGAAATGTGTGTGTTGAAAGAAAGGGAACTAAAATAGCTTATATTGAAGAAGGAAAGTGAGAATTCAAACATAAATGTACAACAGAGAGCCTGCAGTCTTTCTTTAGTCCCATCCAATATGAGCTTGATCCACTTCTTGAAAAGCCTTTATACAAATGTCTTCCTCAATTGTTTGTGCATTTACATTGTTGGTTCCCTTAAAACTTCCATTGTCTGTTTTCAGATTAAGGGGAACAATGAATTTGATTTTGAGAAATATTTTGTTGGTGGTGTATTAAAAATTTAAGCATCAGCTCAAAGCAACATCTGGAAAAAAATATTTCACATTTCAAATGGGTAGAAGATTTTCATGATTAAACAGAGACTTACAGTTATAGAAACCCAAGATAAATGGGTTTTCTTTCAAGTGTTTTAACAAAAGACATATTACTCAAAATACAGTGATGTTTTAAGAGAAAGTTCTTTGAAATTCTACCATCTTAGGCTAAGAGAATGGTGCCCACAAGAGGGAGGTAGAACTATTGATGGCTTTTGTCATCATGACAAAATATTAACTCCTATATCAGATGCAGTACATGAAGATTTTGTGTTCAAAGTAGTTGTGTCATGTCCTTCTTGTGGACATCTAATTGGCTGCCATAGAAGAAGGTGTCTAGATGAGATGGCCCTTTGGTCAGATCCAGCAGGACTTGTGTTTTTATAACAATTTATTTCTGCCTTATTCTGGTGGGGTATATCATTGCATAAACAAACATGATCAGCTAAATGTTCTTCCTTCTCCTGGTGATAAATATTCTTGTTTTGAAGATCTGAATGCATGAGAGATGGGAATAAAATCCAAATGGCAAAGTTATGTAAACAACCTGCTCCTGTATAAATGGATTCTATATGGCTCATAGGGATGCAGTGGCTCAGTGGGCTAGGATGCTGAGCTTGTCGATCGGAAGGTCAGCAGTTTGGCGGGTCGAATCCCGAGTGCCGCGTAACAGAGTGAGCGCCTGTTACTCGTCCCAGCTTCTGCCAGCCTAGCAGTTCAAAAGCACATAAAAATGCAAGTAGAAAAATAGGGACCACTACGGTGGGAAGGTAAGAGCGTTCCATGTGCCTTTGGCGTCCAGTCATGCTGGCCACATGACCACGGAGACGTCCTCGGACAAGCGCTGGTTCTTCAGCTTTGAAACGGAGATGAGCACCAGCCCCTAGACTTGGAAATGACTAGCACGCACGTGCGGGGGAACCTTTACCTTTATATGGCTCATACATTTGTGAACATTTTGAAGGAACTCATCTATTGATAGGGACATCTTTCCTTTGGGATACATTGACTTTCACCTTACAGTGAGTGGAATGTTCCCAAAAATTATCAAGCTCAGGCAGACTCACAGATACCTAGAGTACCTAGATCCTTCTGTGGAGAACATTAATTGCTGAGGATACAATTATGCTAAAATACGATTTTCTACTTTTCTTTTTAAACAGAGAACCAAGAGAAGAAAAAGAGAAGAAATATGGGTGGACGGCTAACTTAGTTCCAGTAGTTTGTGGGTAGCTTGTTTGGAGATTCATTTCATCCTAATTCACACATTTTTAGTGGTGATATTGTTCTCAACCTAAAGTGATCTAGAATGATGTCAATCTAGGACATTCTTGAGAATGCAAAGCAGTGGCCATTGCCAGCACAGTATGCCTTTAAAAAAGAGAGGATCCAACTGACACTCACTGCTGATGGAAGTTCCCCAGGAAGCCATTGAAAAATGTATCTTACTTATTCAAGAGATCTAGGAAAAGTGTTTTTTTTTTCTGCTCAGAAATAGGGGAACCTTGAAGAACTATGCATCATAGCTGTGCAGGCCCTTCACATTTTGTGGAAGAAGGATTACAGGGAAAAAATAAACCAAAGTCATTGAAATAATTAATGGAAAGGCATTGTATTCTTCCTTGCTGGGCAAGGGGATGTTTATGAGAAAATCTCCATGTGTGCATTTAGAGTTATCTTACCATTAGACAAAATAAAGTACGGATAAAACTTTCATGCCATATGGATTACTTTCTCCTCCCTTGCTGGCATATTACTATAATGGCTTGACATTATCCATACTGCTGGAGGCTGCTGGAGGGCTGAAGTTCAGACCACCTGCAGGTAGACCTCCTGGACTACGTGTCTCTGCTAGCAATCTCCATTCAGAGATGTTGGAAACCCAGCAGTGTTGAAGGAAGTTTCAACCACCAATCCACTTAGCTTTCATGAATGAAATAAGAAAGAAGTTCATCTGACGTTTCTGGGATTTGGAATGCCTTGCCTTTATGAAGATGACGATGTCATCACTTCGGCCGTGTCTAACTCCTGGTGATTCTATGGGCCAGGTCTATCTGATCTTGCACTACTTCTATGAGTCTTTATGTAGAAGGTCATCACAAATCTTCAAACACAGGGCACAGACTTTATCCTAATGGGAATGTGAGTTTTTAAGTTTTCCAGAATCATCTTCCAATGAAAGATGAGAACACCTTTGGACTATAACAGTGCAATTGTAATTACTACAGGGTGCTACATCCTAATCATCAACATACATCCTCTTTCTGATCTGAACACTATGTGATGATAAGATAAGATAGATAAGATAAGATAAGATAAGATAAGATAAGATAAGATAAGATAAGATAAGATAAGATAAGATAAGATAAGATAAGATAAGGCAAAGCAAGGCAAGGCAAGGCAAGACAAGACAAGATGAGACAAGATAAGATAAGATAAGATAACCTTTATTGTCATTTTTTTTTTGCTGTGGGCACAACGATAAACATCAAAAATGAGATTTAGTTGCCCACTCTCAAAGTGAACACCTACATGACACACACCTAAACATACTATATACAACATATACATACTATATATAACATATGTATAGACCTACACCCCTACATACACATAACATATGAATATTAAACACTGTCCATCTTGAATATATAACAGAAGGAGGAAGCTTGAGTGTTCACAAGGTTTATACTGTATGGGACGAAACTGTGGCTGAATCTGGATGTTCTGCTTCGGATACCACAAAGCCTCCTCCCAGAAGGTAACAAGGAAAACAGGTTGTGAAGAGGATGAGTAGTGTCCCAGACAATCTTGCGGACCCTGCTCAAACAATGCTTCTGTGCTATGTCCTGGATGGGAGGGAAGGAACTGCCAATGGTCTTTTCAGCCATCCTCACAACTCTCTGCACCGCCTTCCTGTCTGAAGGTTCAAAGGTGGCCTTTGGGGAACAAACCCTTATAACCCCACAATGTTCCAATCTAACTCTGCAGTCAAATAATCACTTGTACTTTTCCCATTTTTTGATGTGTTCCCAAAACACAAAGGTTCCTAATTCTTTGCTAGCAATCTTGTGTCAGCACAACTACCAAACCTCAGGAATGTAACCTTCCTTCTCTAGGGATATTGTGATTTCTGCATTTGTCACAATGCAATTCTAATTAAATGAAAGTGTTGGAGATGGATCTCGTCCCTAATGTTTGTGGCTTATAGACCTCCCTCCATCCTCACCCCCCCTCTCATGATCATTTCTTTGTTTTCATTCTTCCTCGACAGCTGTTCAACACTTGATAGCTCTGAAACTACACTGCATTGTTGAAGAGAAAATAGTGTCCACTTCAGATTTATCATTTTTATTTGAAAGAAGAAGAAGAAAGGAACACTTTTATTTTAGGTTTATCTGCAAATGAAACTGATCTTTGATTTTAATTGGTTCTGCAAGGTGATTCATAGCATTTCATGCCAATAATAGCAGACCTGGGAATGAGCATTTTTCCCCCCTCTCATTTAATCATTTATTGGAAAAAAATGCTTTTCAGTGGATGACTATTTAGAAATAATATCTGTGCTGATATAATATGTTAAATTCTAAAAGCAAGTCACTTCACTCTTACCTTCTCAACTGGGCCCTTTCATAGCAAACCTACAGCTGTTAGACTTAATCCTGGGAGACATTTGGCAAATATTTAGATTCTTGTGTTTGAAAAAAAAATTAAATGTGCCTCATTAAATTTCATTAGAATGGATTTCATTTGTTTTGTAAAGTATAATAATAAATGTTCCAACATTAAGAAGGCATGTATATTAAAAAGGTAAAGGTTCCCCCGCACATGCGTGCCAATAAATTAAATCAACTTGGCTGTTGTTTTTTCCCCTTCTATTGAAAAGAATGTCATCGACATTTATATACATTTAATCCGTTCATGACATTATTTTTTGCTTCTTCTCCCTTTCTGTATTGAAAAGTAAGGTAAGTGCACGAATATGGAAGGGGAGGGGAGATTTTATGGAATTCTTCCCCCCCACCCATTGTGGTGGAATCTGCAGCTGAAGTGGGAGGAGGAGTCAAGAGCTTACTAGCTTGGAATCTCTGAAGGGAAGAAAGTGATGGAGAGCTAACTTGCCCCCCAAATCCTGATCTGCTTATCTTGTTGTTCTGTAGTTTGGTAATTTTTTGTAAAAAGGCAAGGAACAATAGAGCCTTGGTGGAGCAGTGGGCTGATGCCTCCTTAAGTAACACCAGCTGCCTGCAATTAGTGCAGGTTCGAGTCCCACCAGGCTCAAGGTTGACTCAGCCTTCCATCCTTCCGAGGTAGGTAAAATGAGGACCCAGATTGTTGGGGGCAATAAGCTGACTTTGTAATAATGCCGCTTGGGGTGTGTGTGAAAGCCCTAACAAGCAGGCATATACATAGAATGAAGGCTACTGCTAAGCTTGTAAGCCACCCTGAGTCTTCGGAGAAGGGCAGGATATAAATGTAATTAAAAAAAACAATAAATATACTTCTTAGATCAACTCTAAGTGTTGTTCTGGTTCCTAGCACCTATCATCTATTCCCCCCCTTTTTTAAAAAAAGTTATTTTTCTTTTTCTGAAGAAATCCCCAAAAGAAGAACATAAACACTGCATTTACTCTGTTAGGTCTTCGTGAAGATGCTACCAAGGTATACAGAGCAAAGTAGGACAATGTTTCCTGACTTCATTCTGGAGTCTTTGGAAACATAAAAAAAGGCTCCAATCTGCAGTTTGGAATGCAATTAACCTAGTACCAGGGAAGATTCTATGGCTAATCCTATGACTGATATCAAGGGAGATTGGGAAGTCACTCTTCATCAGAATGACCTTCTTAACTTCATAGTTTCCCAGGAATGCCCCTTCTTTGTGCCAAAATGAAGAAGAGGCATTTTGGCTCAGCAAGTTTTTAAAGTATTCCTTTAATTCCAGTTTCCCTATTTATGATAACACACAAATGTCTAAGTGCACAAACTAAAATCACATTGGCAAGAGGATTATATTATTTTCTCTTAGTTGGGAGTGAATCCTTTGTTCCTTTTTTTCCCCTTTCTGGAATGCAACTTTCAGCAAATTTTTGCTACAGATTAGAGCTTCTGTCTACAAAATCATTAGTGGACACTTTGAACTAGCCCATGGTATTTTGTGCAATTAACTAATGCATTAGTGTGATCTTCCAAAGGACAGATGGTTTCCAAAGAATCATCTTCATGCTTTTCTTCATGCAAGAAGAACGTTTGATCCCCTTAAGATAGAATATGGATAAGAAATTGAAACAATCCGGTAAAGATTATTATGGGTGTTTGTTTTTAAATAAGTTTGCCGAGAATTTTTTGTGGAGTTTTACCCTACAGCAACAAAAATATAGTCTTTGTTTTCTGATAGCTTCATCTATGCAGTTTGGGGTCTCATTTGTTTTTATCCTTGTGCAATTATTGGAAGTGAATTAAAATCAACTCCTACATTTGAATTCAGCCCCCCCCCTCAAATTATATTAATAATCATTCAATTTGGCACATGGGTGAAAAAGTTGATGATTTGTAATATAAGACTGTCATTGAGTGAAGTGAAGCAGATGTATATATTTGTCCACTAGAGACTTGGTGAAAAAACGACATGGTCCTTATTCCTTTTTAAAAATTCCCTTTCTTCCTTACTTGAATTTTGATTATGTATTTTCCTAAGCATAATTTATGGAGACTTGTATTGATTTTGTGATTTTGTTACTTCATGTCTGAATGTTAAACAGTCGGTAGACAGCATCCTATGACTCATCCAATCGGTAGGTGACCATTCATCAGCGCAACATGGATTGTGTCTTGTCCCCAACTTGAAATCTCTGAACCGAAACATCTTGATGGAATGGGGGAATATTTGTTTTTTACAACAGTGTTAGAAATCAGTAATGTTTAGTTGGATGAGATGAATTACAGTGACACTACATTAACCTTTCTGCTAGACAACCTAATTTGCTTGAAGGGTATGTTCCTCGTCACAATTTTATAAGGCCCTTTTTAGTGTGGCACATGCTTTGCATGCAGCCTCCGGCTCGCGTCCTGGACTACATGGCTGAAAGTATGCAAGACTAAAAAGCTACTCTTGTATTCAGCCTGAGACCTTGGAGAACTGTCAGAATTCTGTGGATGGATGAGATTTGGCATAATGCAGCAACATATGCTTGTGTTCTCAAACAATAGCAGCTGTCACCAAAAGCATTTGCTAAAATCAGGTCTGCCCCTGTGGTGGAAGGAAGGGCAAGAGCCAAGAAGGAGCGGGGGGAAATGAATATTACACAAGCTGACAGGGCCAACATCAAAGAATGGCTTCTTATGTGCAAATTGGGCTTTTCTCCATGATGGCTAGTTTTTATTTCTTGTACATCTCCTACACTCTATGATTCATTCCACATGAAGTAGTTTAATAGGATTGCTAGTTATTGCCCTATACCTGCTAAGATCCATTTGCAACTTCACTGGTAAAACAATGAGAGTGCCAGAAATGAAAAGCAAGCACCTGGTTCACTGCTGTTAAGTAGTTTGGTTGAATGGATTTGCATGTCCAATGCGTTCAGATTCTTATATTCGGGGTTTCCTCCTATTCAGGTAGGCAAAAGGTAATTCTGGGTCTGAAGCAAAGGAACTATCTTGGTGTGGTCCCCCCTTTATCCCAGAGGGAAGCTTTTTATGTGGGTGCTGTCAGCAGACATCCAGGCATGGCTAGAGCAGTTCCTATTGCATTAGTCTTCTCACTCACGATTGTACATAGTGAATCCCTCCGTTCAATCTAATGTCATCCTAAGAGCAGTCAAGGAAATTAAGATAGAGGTTCAGAGACTCAGACAGCTGATAGTATTACCAACCAGTACACTGAACCCCTGGCAGATATTTCAGTTGTTAGCACTTGGCCTAAATATAGGGTAGAACAAGTCAGATCAGCACAAATCAGAAAAGATGTCATAGGTAATTTATTTTAACTGGGGTTTTATTTGCACAGGGTTAAGTTTAATCTTTTTTAAACTGGTTTTAACTTTTGTATTGTTGGTTTTTAATTCCCTGTAAACCGCCCTGAGTCCTCAGGGAAAGGGCGGTATATAAATGTAATAAAATAAATAAATAAATAAATGTACAGGATATTATATCAACAGAGTAAACACAATGAAAAGCAATCAATCAGTTCTTATGGGAGGTGTAACACTGATAAATTAAGTGATAGAAATATTTCTAACCTTCACAGTCTATTATACCAGCTAATCTTACTGCATTATATAATATGCTTAATCTGGATATCCAGTCATGAAGTCTGATAAGAAATAAAATGGGCCTAGTTAATGAATATGGAGTAGCCAGAGAAGGAGCATAAAAGAAATCCATCAAGGTTTTTTTTCTCTCTCTCCTTCCAGCAAAGTGGCACAATTTGTCAAAATAAAATCCATCATGGTGTGGATGAGCACATAGTTCATGGACTCCTCTAGATCCCATCTTGAGGTATTTCTGAGGTCAAAAACCTGTAGAACTGTATATATTTAGCAAAGTTGCTTGCAAATGTAAAAATAATTGTGTTGGTTACAAATTGTTATAAATCTGTATCTTCCTTCCTTCCTTCCTTCCTTCCTTCCTTCCTTCCTTCCTTCCTTCCTTCCTTCCTTCCTTCCTTCCTAAATGAAATAAGAATTTGCTTTTATTCCCCTTATGTTTATAGGTTCTATATTTCTTTAATTGATGAAGTGATAAACAAAGAAACCAAAACTAGAAGTGATAATTGCATTATGTGTATCTCTTATAGACTGAAGTGAAAATACAGTACCAGGAACCCATGTTTAAATAAATCTAGTTCAGTGTTCCCGTTATTCAAACAATTAGTGGATTTATTTATTTCCAGGTTCACCATCATGTCAAACATTTTTTTGTTTTGCATATTTCAAATACACTTTGTATGTCCTTGCTTCCCCTATTTCTGGGACTTAATAAAACCTCTATTTCAATAATATTGGAATATTAAAATCAATTTGTTTGTTTGTCCTACCTAAGCTGAGATTAGGCAGTGGCACTGGATATTTCAAAGGATAAAATGTCAAAACTGTTTCTGCAGCTGAGCAATCAAAAGTTCGGGAAAATTCTGATTACAAAGGGACAGGTCATTAACATAATACAATGGCATTTGTTGAATGGATGAACGTAGAGATAAAAGTTTCCCCTGTTAGCCCTGTCTGACTCTAGGGCAGGGATGTCAAACTGCCAGCCCACAGGCTGGATGCGTCATGCTGAAACCGCACCCACCCCATTGCCAGCACTGAAAACAAAGTCATGATACGTCACGACACGTCACGTGACGTTGCAAGTTTGACACACCTGCTCTGGGGTATGGTGCTCATTTCAGTTTCTTGGCCCAGGGAGCCAGCATTATCCAAAGCTTGGTCATGTGTCAGCATGGCTACATGCCAAAGATGCATGGAATGCTGTTACCTTCCCACTGAAGTGGTACCTATTTTTCTACTCACATTTGCATGCTTTCAAATTGTTAGGTGGGCAGGAACTGGGATGAGGGCGGGAGCTCATCCCATCTCATGGTGCTCAGGTCTTGAACCAGATCTGCCCAACACTCTTTAAACAGAGCCTGGTTTACCAGCAGACTGAAGACAGGGCACTCAAAACATAAAAAGTACTTATGTTCCAAAACCTGTGCCTTAAACTCATGAAAGTTTTGCCCTTTTTATCTCATTGTCAAAGTGTTTCAGAATGCCTTTAAATATTTATTAAGTGGAATTTTGGAGCCTTATTGTATTATGTGAGGTGTTTGTCACTTCCTTTCTTCATATATCTTTATATGAACTTTTACTGACCTAAATTGTCCTACTGGGAAAAAAAATCTTTTAGTATGCCTTTCTTGGAGATGGAGTTTGAAATAAGAAATATGAATAGTCTGAGAGGCTGTCCAGACCTGATGTGGCAAATGATCAGTGAAAGACTGAACTCTTTTATGCATCTTTCAACTCCTTCATAGCTAATATAAAAGCCACCACAAAAGGAACATCATTGAAATCTCCTCCTTTCTATTTTTAAAAGAAATTGAGAACATCCCATTTCCCCTTCAAATGTAATGTGAATCGCTGATAGAAGATTAGAATTGTCAAAGACTGAAAAAAAATCATCTGTAACACTGACAGTTTAGGATTTGAAGAAGCGCGATGAAGAAAAAGTTTTTCTACCTACTTTTTTGCATTCAATTTGATGACAGAATTTGCTTTTGAGATTTCTTTCCAAGAAGATATTTTCCTATGCGTGAAGCGGGAGGAATTTTTGCTGTCTTTACTTACAAGATGGCCAAGGCATGTGTATGAATTTTCCATCTTCCAATTATTTATTTATTTTACAGGTAGTCCTCAACTTATGACTACAACTGAGGCCCAAATTCCTGTTGCTAAGCAAGAAAGTTGGTAAATGAGTTTTGTCGCCTTTTACAACTTTTCTTGCCATATCTGTAAAGTAAATCCCTGCAGTTGTTAAGTTAGTGACGTGGTTGTTAAGTGAATCTGGCTTCCCCATTGACTTGGCTTGCCAGAAGGTCGCAAAAGGGGATCACATGATCCTGGGACACTGCAACCATCATAATTATGAGCCAGTTGCCAAGCCTCTGAATTCTGATCATGTGACCATGGAGGTGCTTCTATGGTCGTAACTGTGAAAAACGGTCCTAAGTCACTTTTTCAGTGTCGTTGTAACCAGACAGTTACAACTTACAACTAAACGAAGTGTTGTAACTCAAGAACTAAATGTACGTATTACATTTCTGTGCTGCCCATCTCCCTTATAAAATGACTCTGGGCAACTTACAAATTATAGAAACATTGTGTGATTAATAACTACTAGGTTACTTGCTCCTTTTCTAATAAGACCAGTTACACCATGATAATAAAGTTGGAAGGGACCTTGGAGGTCATCTAATCCAATCCCCTGCTCAGGCAGGCAACCCTATACCATTTCAGATAAATGGTTGTCCAGTCTCTTCTTAAAAACTTCCAGTGTTGGAGTATTCACCACTTCTGGAGGCAGGTTGTTCTGCTGATTAATTGTTCTCACTGTCAGGAAATTTCTTCTTAGTTCTAGGTTGCTTCTCTCTTTGGTTAGTTTCCATCTGTTGCTTCTTGTCCTGCCTTCGGGCGCTTTGGTGAATAGATTAGAAAGAAAAGAATCGAGCACCAGTATAGAAAAATAAACAAACTGTTTAATATGCAAAACACTTAGCTTTCGTCGGCCAAACTGCCGACGTCATCAGAGTAAGAATAGGAGATCCGGGAGTTTGCCTATATAGCCGGCTGCTTTTGCACCCTGCTCATTGAGTGGGTCACCGGTCTACGGACTTCAATCGGCCGTAGCATTTCTAAATATCTCTCATTTCTTCGCGTGCAGGATCAAAAGTTGTTTTCTTATTCATGGTCACTCCCCTGGTGAGCATATACACATCGGGGAGCCGATTACCCAGCCACAATTGTTTTGTACTTTCCCCCGCTTCTTCTTTGGTCGACCCTGAGCCTCCGTCTGAAGACCTAAAGCCGGGCATGTTGTGGATTCGTCCTTCCTGGGGATTATTGTTGCGGCTACGCCCTCCAAATCAGGATCTAATACAGGGCATGTCCCAAAGTCTGACACAGGGCACATTGAAGATTCATCCTTCCCGGGGATCGCTGTTGTTCTGCCTGTAGCAGCGTTGTTCAGGTCCTGCAAAGAGCAGGCTCCTTGTGCCCGTCGTAAGTCATAGCATCATTCCTCCCACCCCCTGAGCATCTGGTAAGCAGGTAAAAGGTCTATATGACGGTTAGTGGAGTTTTCGTCGAATAGCCAGGCCTCCTTGAGCAACCGGCCACCCTTGGTGTTATCCCGGGCTATGGCCTCAACATTGGCAAAATCAAACATATGGTCGTGACTAGCCATATGTGCCCACACCTGTGAGCATTGTTCTTGTCTCCTGATCAAAAATTCAGGTTGACTCAGTCTTCTATCCTTCCCAGGTCAGTAAAATGAGGATCCAGATTGTTTGAGGGGACAACATGCTGACTCTGTTAACCGCTTAGAGAGGGCTATAAAGCACTGTGAAGTGGTATATAAGTCTAAAAGTGCTATTGCTGCTGCTATCAGTGTTGCTCTGTTTTTAAATATTAGTGTTTCTATTTTACAGTCACCATTACTACAAATGCTTTCAATGCAGATGCCGGATGCATCGTTTCTACCACAAGAAGCTATTTGAATGCTCTTTTAGCTATACAGGTAATCCTGTATGGGGAGAAACAGGCTTCGTCTCAACCCTGCCAAGACTGAGTGGCTGTGCATCTCGGCATCTCGGGTTAACCAGACCATTCCATCTTTAACGATGGGGGGTGAGGTGTTACCCCCCGTTGATAGGGCTCGCAACTTTGGCGTCCTCCTTGACTCCCGGCTGAATTTTGAAGACCATATAGGAGCCGTGACCAGGGGGGCTTTTGCCCAGGTTCGCCTGGTGCGCCAGTTGCGACCCTACCTGGACCGAGATGCCCTACGCACAGTCACTCATGCGCTCGTGACCTCCTGTTTAGACTACTGCAACACTCTCTACATGGGGCTGCCCTTGAGGACCACTCGGAGGCTTCAGCTGGTACAGAATGCGGCCGCGCAGGTTGTGATGGGGGTTTCCCGATACTCCCATGTAACACCTCTACTCCGCGAGCTGCATTGGCTTCCGGTTGCCCTCCGGGTGAGATTCAAGGTGCTGGTCATCACCTATAAAGCCCTACATGGCTTGGGTCCGGGATATCTGAGGGAACACCTGCTGCCAGCATCAGGTTCCCTTCGTCCAGTGCGCTCACACAGGGAGTGTCTTCTCAGGGTGCCGCTGGTAAAAGATTGCCGGCGGGTAACACCCAGGGGGAGGGCCTTCTTAGTGGGGGCGCCTGCCCTTTGGAACCAGCTGCCCGTGGAGCTCAGGACTGCCCCCGACCTTTGCACATTTCCCCGGGACCTGAAGACCTGGCTCTTCGAGCTCTCTGGCCCAGGCTGAGAATTTTAATTTTAATTTTAATTGGGGGCTTTTACTTTTTCAGGGACTGTTGTGATTTTTTAATCATTTTTAACTTTTGTATTTCTTGTTTTAATTACCCTGTAAACCGCCCTGAGTCCTTCGGGAAAGGGCGGTATACAAATCTAAATAAATAAATAAATAAATAAATAAATAAATAAATAAATAAATAAATAAATAATCCTCAACTTACAGCAGTTCGCTTAGTGACTGTTTGAAGTTACAAAGGTGACTTATGACCGTTTTTCACAGTTAGGACCATTGCAGCAGCCCCATGGTCATGTGATCAAAATCCAGATGCTTGGCAACTGGCTCCTATTTATGGGGACATGTGATCTCCTTTTGCGACTTTCTGACAAGCAAAGTCAATGGGGAAGCCAGATTCCCTTAACAACCATGTTACTAATTTAACAACTGCAATGATTCACTTAAGAACTGTGGGAAGAAAGGTCGTAAAATGGGGCAAAACTCACATAATAAATGTCTCACTTAGCAACATAAACTTTGGGCTCAATTGTGTCATACTCAAGGACTACCTGTATAACTAATACACACATACATTTTTAGCAAAATGCTTGCAATATCCATTCTACTCTTACTGCCCGAGCAGGGGGTTGGACTAGAAGACCTCCAAGGTCCCTTCCAACTCTGATATTCTGTTCTGTTCTATTTAAATCAGACCACTTAGGCTGTAGAACACAAGGATATCACCAGCATCTACAGGTGATACATATTATTTCAATTAGTTGCAACTCTAGAGGGAGACCGCATGGAATGAGGCATCAGGAAGAATTATGAGATTTGGGAGACAGGATTTGTGTCACTTCCTCTCCAAAACCAAATAGGCAGGGGGGAAAAAACAAGTGCCTGAGAATAAATACAGGTACACTTTAATGTCTGTGTGTTTGTGTGTGTGTTGCTTAGGCAAGAAAAAGTGAAGACAATGAAACAAAATATGAAGATTCCTATGAACAATGTGTTTGCACGTTCCTTCTTGCCCATTCAACTTTTTGTTTGGTCTAAGATTCTTTTTACTAAAGCTTAAATCAGGGGTGTTCAAACTTGGCCCTTTTATGATTTGTGGACTTCAAGTCCCAGAATTCCTCAGCCAGGCACCCTGGCTGAGGAATTCTGGGAGTTGAAGACCACTAGTCATAAAAGGGCCAAGTTTGAACACCCCTGGCTTAAATCAATGAACTGCAAGTTAGCCTGCTGCAATGTAAAAAAGAAAGAAACATTAATTTTCAGCACTATCTTTATTCCAGAGGCAATCTCAGAAAATAAAAATGGTAAGTGACTAGAGCCCAATACTTAATAAGAGGTTTTCCATGGGGAAAGCAATCACACAATTTGTGTTCTGGTAAGTGAATGTTTTATGATTGAGCATGCTTAAGGTGGCCATTTTGTGAATGTACATGCATTCTCCAGGGCAACATCTCCTTTCCTTTCACAATCTTTTTTCCCCCTTTCCTTTCCTTTCATGTTAATAGGCTGTCCAAGAGCATATATTTTTTTCCTGCAAAAGAGCAAGAAGAATGCTATAATCAAAAATGGCTGTTGCACTGAATGTACATTCACACCACATTGATGTTTTTAAAGTGTTCTTTATGCATCGATCTGTGCTGCTTTGCACATGTTGACACTTAATTGACATTCAAAAGGATTTGTATAGACTCCTTTTTATTTATTTTTTTAATTTTAATTTATGTATTCCATCCATAGAGCCTCTTTTTTTAAAAAAAAAAAAAACTTTTAAGAAGCAGTTTAAAAACCTATTTTCCCCTGTGAATTGAGTTTCAGGTGTGCTGCCAAAGTGGATACTCTCACTGCTTTTAGCTGTTAAAATAACACCATATGATGGAGTTCTTTAACACTATTATTAGCCATCTGAAAAGTACTTGTGACTAAAAGGTGAGAATGGATAGCTGCAGTTCCCAAATGTCATAATGCTTGAGTGTACAAGGGAACTATTTTACAGGATTTCATTTTGCACAAATGTTAGGCTGCATACATACTAGTACTATCTGGAAGAACATTGATATTAGGAAGATACCCTTTGATTGAAATTTAAGGTTCAAGTCTTGGATATAAAGATAGCATTTACTGTGATGTGCTATATAGGGTCATCAAGATAATAATAATAATAATAATAATAATAATAATAATAATAATAATAATAATAATAATAATAATAATAACAACAACAACAACAACAACAACAACAACAACAACAAATTGCTTCTCAGCCTTTTGGCTAAGATCAAGTGTGTAATAATAATAAAGTTGGAAGGGACCTTGGAGGACATCTAGTCCAACCCCCCTGCTCATTTTGGACAAATGGCTGGCCAGTCTCTTCCTAAAAACTTCCAGTGTTGGAGCATTCACAGCTTCTGGAAGCAGGTTGTTCCACTGGTTAATTGTTCTAACTGTCAGGAAGTTTCTCCTTAGTTCTAGGTTGCTTCTCTCCTTGATTAGTTTCCATCCATTGCTTCTTGTTCTGCCCTCAGGTGCTTTGGAGAATAGCTTGACTCCCTCCTCTTTCTGGCAGCCCCTGAGATAGTGGAACACTGCTATCATGTCCCCCCTCATCCTTCTCTTGGTTAAACTAGACATACCCAATTCCAGCAACCCTATATAGCTGGGTTCTCCAACTTAGCAACTTTATGACCTGTAGACTTCAACTCCCACAATGGCTGGCTGGGGAATTCTGGGAGTTGAAGTCCACAAGTCTTAAAAAGCTGCCAAATTTGGAGATCCCTGCAATACACAGAGAGAAATGACAACTCCTTTCCTGGTAGATTTTATGACTAGATTCCAAGATACTTGGCCTTTGTGAGCTCAACAGGAGTATTTGAGATGAATGTGTGATTCAAATCAAACTTTAAGTCTACATCTGTAAGAGTGTGCTCTCTTTTAAAGTTATTTGTATTAATTTCATGCTAATGTCTGACAAATAAATTAAGGAGCTGCTAACACAAGAATGATTTATGGAGCTGTTTTAAAAGGGAGATTTCCTGAACAGAAATGTCATCTTTAAAATGCATCACCTCCTTAAAAAAACACCTCTTCCTTAAATCACCCAACTGGGTTTCAGTTTAACACTTTCACAAACCTTATGATGATCATTATTTTTTTCCACCATCGCCATCATGTTTAGGAAATATAGATGTGTGTATTTAACACACATATTCAAACTCAATTTCATATACACATACATGCTCCTTCGTTCTTTGTTTTTCCACTTGTGAACTTGATAGCCATTCAAGATATGCCTAACAATTATTTGAGTGTGTTTTCCATGTATGAACTAAAGGCCTTTGTCTTGGAACTAAGAAATAGACTCATTGCCATAGACCAGCCATGTCAAACTTACAACGTCACGTGACATCACACAACGTATTGGAGCTTTTTCGCCATTACTGGCCATGGGGTGGGTGTGGTTTCCCGATGACGTGTCCAGCCCATGGTCTGGCAAGTTGACACCCCTGCCATAGACCAATGTTTCTCAACCTTGGCCACTTTAACTCCCGTGGACTTCAAATCCCAGAATTGCTCAGCCAGTAATTCTGGCAGGGGAATTCTGGTTATTGAAGTCCAATGGTTTTAAAGTGGCCAAGGTTGAGAAACACTTCCATAGATCATTGGATGATTTCAATAAAGGAGAATATTTGTAGAAATGAAGTGGTCTCTGAACTTGATTGGTGCTCTCTAAGCTTGAGATTGTTTTCTTGCAGATGTTTCATTACCCAAACTGCATCAGTGCTAGTCACTGGATAGTGAAACGTCTACAAGAAAACAATCAAGCTTAGAGAGCATCAAGGACCCCTTATTGCAGGGGTGTCAAACTGCCAGCCCGCGAGCCGGATGCATCATGCTGAAACCGTGCCCACCCATTGCCGGCAATGGAAAAAAGTCACGATACGTCACAACACATCATGTGACATTGCAAGTTTGACACCCCTGCCTTACTGGATAATTTTCTTGACTTGTTTAACGTTCAGTCACTTGTCCAGATTCCCTAATTGGTCATGTTTACTAGTGTGACAAAGTCATAGGAGAAGTTCTCCTATAGTGTTTTGCTTTATGATTTAATGGAAGCAAGGGAGGTTCCAGACCACTTGGGTTAGATCAGGGGGTGTCAAATTCTCAACCTCACATGATGTATCACGATGTCCCGTGACTTTTTTTCTATTGTTGGCAATGGGGTGGGGGTGGTTTTGCTGTGACACATCTGGCCCATGAGCCAGCAGTTTGACACCCCTGGTTTAGATGCTTGTTCAGTGAAAAACATGAATATCCAAGGGCTTTTATTGGCCTTTTAATAATGAAACAAATGCAACCACATCACACTGATTTGTTTATCCCTTAAAAATATCTATTAAAATCAATCAACTTTTATTAGATTGAATAACTAGTAGGAAATAATGCAGGATGTTGTTGCTGCTCAGCATGAAACTATACTAACAAACCAAACCAATTAAAATCGATAAATTCTTTTAAAGTGAACTCACCGTGGAGTGCAAACATTCTACTTACATTTTTCATTGCTTTAATTTCCCTTTACTGTACTTGCTTTACAGGGAGGTTTCGATCTTCTATTGATACTTCCTTTACCCTGTCCATAGTGGTGTTTCATAATGCTGGATCTTCCAGTTCAAGTTGTCATAAAAATAAATTATTCAAGAGGTAGGAAGATTGCCACAGTCTCGTATTCCCATAACGATCCGTTAACATCTCCCTTAAAATGAATACTTTAAGAATCCAAGCAGTTAGCTTGTTAGTTAAAGAGCTGTGGCGAGGAACACTTGCCAACATTGCCTTCTTCCAATATGGTATTTCAGGCTTTGGAAAAGCTGCACAAATGCTCTTTTTGGTGCCATTCAGAAAGGCATAGGAGTATTTCCTTGAGGGTCTACTTCTCTGAGCAGTGACACTACATTTCTTAAAAAAAATTAAGCTACAGTACATAATATTAAGATCCTTGCTCCTTGGGAGGAAAGCCATGACAAATCTAGACAGCACACTAAAAAGCAGAGACATCACCATGTCAACAAAAGTGTGTATAGTCAAGGCTATGGTCTTCCCAGTTGCAATGTATGGCAGTGAAAGTTGGACCATAAGAAAGGCCGAGCACCAAAGAATTGAGGCCTTTGAACTCTGGTGCTGGAGAAGACTCCTGCAAGACCCTTGGACTGCAAGGCGATCAAACCGGTCAGTCCTAGAGGAGATCAACCCTGACTGCTCTTTAGAAGGCCAGATCCTGAAGCTAAAACTCAAATACTTTGGCCACCTAATGAGAAGGAAGGACTCACTGGAGAAGAGCCTAATGCTGGGAAAGATTGAGGGCAATAGAAAAAGGGGACGACAGAGAATGAGGTGGCTGGATGGAGTCACTGAAGCAGTAGGCGTGAGCTGAAATGGACTCCAGAAGATGGTAGAGGACAGGAAGGCCTGGAGGAATGTTGTCCATAGGGTTGCGATGGGTTGGACATGACTTCACAGCTAACAACAACAACAACACATAATATTAACAACACTTAGCTGACTCAATTAAGTTTTATTTGTTTATTTGATCAGATTTGTACAGCCACATCAGCTCAAAGCCAACTCTTGGTGGAGTATAACTAAACTAGTGTTAGCACTAGTGGGAAACATGTTTCATAACCAAAACAAATAATGCACATCAAATGGGGACACCACCCGTGCCAGAACATTCACTGCGCTAACTTAGCCTGTTCCAATTCAGGGTTCTTCTAGAAAGCCATCAACTTCACCCTTCTCAGGTCCTTGAAAATGCACTCAGGCCATTTTTTTATCTCTTTACTGTTGGATATTGATAACACCCATGAGATGCTATCATTTTTCAATGTTAGAAGGAATTCTACAGAATTCCTTTTATAGCATTTCCTTCAGAGCAGAAACTGATCTGAAAATTAATCAATCCTGATGCAGTAGACTTTCTCAAGACCAACAACATAATGGCTGAACACAGGATTTTGCATATGGTAATTAATGTTTGACACTGTGAACTGAACCAGGAAATGGACTGGGGCCAAAAGGAATATCTTAGGAGTGAAGTATGTTTTGAATGTCCTTCTCTGGTCAGCAGGCTAACTTGTAACCTGAAATTGGAAACTTACACATGCCATATAATACAGTGACATATCCCAAGAGCTGACCACTCCAACAATTGCCACATTATGGTATTCACTAACCTGGATGTTATTAAAAAAGAAAATGTATTCAACAGGTTTCTTATAATTAAAAATATTCATTGCCAGGACCCTTGGTTTGCTTCACCCAAAACAAAGAGCCCCCACCAATGAAGTTTTAAATTTTTGAAGCATCCCTTACAAACAATACCAGACTTAGTTTTACAACAACTTGCTTGAAAAGTAAGTCCCATTGAGTTCAATAGGATGTTTTCTTTTGTATGTCTGCATAACAGTGCAACCTCTGTCATGAAACTGTACATTAAATTCCACAGAATTCTCATATATATATTTGGAAAAAAAACCCCTGTCTTTATAGAATGAAAAGCTCATATTCCAAAGAGAACCTTTAGGTTTTGATTTTGTTTGAAAGCTTTGGACTAAAAAAAAATCAAATCTTTTGAAAGTTAGTGTGGTTGATTTCAAAATAAATGTCTTTAGGAACATACGGGTGAGCATGTTTTTTGTGGCAGACTTCCCTTGATTGACTAAGTTTTAGTGTAAGGAGAATGCCTGGTGTCCAGTATTGTATGGAATGAAGTGAAACATTTGTAAAGCACAAAATGGGATTTTCAAAACCATGGATTTACAAAGCTTTCCCAAATATAGTCATCATACAGTTAAGCCTCACCATTTATTTAGACCTTTCTTCTGGCCCCCCACAAGTTTTTAAACATTATCTGATCAACATAACAGGATTAACCTGTTATGTTTTTAACTGGGGTTTTAATGTACAGGGTGAATTTAATGCTTTTTAAATTGGTTTTAACTTTTGTATGTTTTGATTTTAATTCCCTGTAAACCGCCCTGAGTCCTCAGGGAAAGGGCGGTATACAAATGCAAATATTATTAAATTAAATTAAATTAAACCTCTTTTTTATTACCCATAAAATATGAATGAAAGGATCAAGCAAATACCATCCAGGGCCTCTTCAAAGGAATCAATAAAATCAGTATACTTCTTTGTGTGTATAGGGCTTGTTCCCTTTAAAAAAGCATTCATTTTAAAATGGAGAAAGGCAGCAGAACATAGCCCTTGCAGAGAAATTGTCATGATTTCAGCTGTTCTTCAGTAATTGCACATTAGGAAGAGGAAGCAGCTGGCTGGGGAAAAAAAAGTAAGAATGTCTTGCTTCTATATAAATCTACCCAGATAAAGTCCTGCTATATGGATTTCTGTTTTTTCAAAAAAAAAACAACAACCGTAGAACTTTGGTGAAATAGAACCCTGATGTTGAACTATCTTAAGCCATATTCACTTGCCTATTTATTGTATTTTAGGAGATAAAACTGGTTGGCATGAAAAGGGGGCTTTCTCTATAGTTAGAGCCTGTGCTACATCTCAACTCAGAAGCATTTCATAATTCATTCCAGTTTTGACTTTTATCAAGCTCCCAGATCAGGACTCGAATTAAACTCTCTAACTCCTGACTCTAGATGCCTTAGCTAGACTACTAGGTTTAAATCTCTCAAATGCTCAATATAGCCAGTTTGGTCTAATGGTTAAAGCATCAAGGTGGAAAGCCGGAAAGCCGTAAATTCAAATCCCGCCTTAGCAACAACAACAACAACTTTATTGATTAGCCCTTGGGCCATATCAAAGTGCAAAGTTCCAGCAACAAACCATCACCAAAACTTGATAAAAGCAATCCAAAATGGAATTTGATAAAATACAATTTAGAATGGAATTTGATAAAATACAATTTAAAATGGAATTAAAATAAAATACAATTTAAGAAGAAATAGTAATAAAATACAATCTAAAATGAAATTGTAATAATGTACAATAATTTAAGATATGGATAAAATATGATAATATTATATTTCGGAGTCGCCCTTACAATCTACCCCAATCAGTCCCACATATGCAGATCTTAACCGGATCATTTTGTTTAAGTACTGTGCTACGTTAAATGTTATTTTCAAGTTCTGACCAGACATAAGATAAGTTATTATGATGTGGGGATCCCAATGGGTTATTCGTTTGGTAAAATCCCACCTTAGCAATGAAAACCAACTGGGTGACTTTGTACCAGTCAGTCTCTCTCAGCCAAACCCACCTCACAGAGTTGTTGTGGAGAAAATAAGATCAGGAAGACATGTTGGATAGGTTCACTGGCTTGAGTTATTTGTAAAAATAATGCTGGTAGGAAATAGATGTGTGACCAAATAAGGGCCTTTATTAAAACCAGGCCAATAGCTTAATAAGGGATCAATTGTCCTCGGTCATCATGAGAGAGCATCTCCCTCTTAAACTCATGGCAGTTTAAACCCATTGCTTATTTTTCACACCTTGGCCACTGTCCCACAGACAGACTGTGTCCCATGGGGTCCTTGGGGCTCTCTGAACTTGGATGTCTTCTTGCAGATATTTCATTACCTTAAATAGGTAATATCTTCAGAGTTAGAAGGGAGTGGGGTTTGCTTTCTTTTTATATAGTATTGGCTTTCCCTGTCAGTGCTGATCGGAGTGCTCTTGGTAGTTTCTTGATTAGGTTGTTATTTAATGTTAGCTTGTTTATCTGAGTTGGTAGTTCCTTGATTAGGGTTGTGTTTACTTCTTATTGTTGGCCCAGTATTAATCTTTTTTTATCTGGGTGCCAATTGCTGGTCAGGAGGGGTTTTAGTCTTGCTATTTCCTTTTTGGCTTTTTGATTGTTTATTTTGAAATGGTATGTAGTGTCCTGTGTTTCATTGTTTTGCTACATGTTTCTTAGTTGTAAACATCTCTGCTCCTTGATCCTTGTTTTATCTCTCTCAGTAGTCATCTAATGACTTTTGGAAATGTAAATTGTCTATTGGTGGGGGTGATGGCTATTCATGTTGATGCTCTGCTTGTGCTTGTTATGTTGACTAATACTGTTGTTGTATGTTTTTCATATATTTTTTTGAAAAAAATGTGTGTACTTTAAGCATTAACAGAAGAAAGAAAGTCTGGTGTTTCCACCGCATGTTTACTGTATAAAGTTAAAAAAAAAAGTAATTGTGCTTTTCAAGACACTGGCAAATTAACAGATGTATGGAGGAGAAAAATGGCAAAAAATACCCATAGTGTATGGAAATTATACAAATCTTCTTTCCTGCTGAGACTTTATCTACAATGAACTCTTCCCAATTAATTTTCAAACATTTCTTGAAATCAACCAAGAAAGACTCATACAAGGCATTCTTGCTTGGCAATAAAGAAAAAAAGATCAAATAGGATCAAAGCAAAAGAAGCAGAAGGATTCCAGTTTGGATTAGCCCTGATCACTGCTAGGATCCACCCAACCTAAAAACAATTATCCCTGATAAAATGTGGCTACGATGAAATTAACTTGTACTCCACCCCATACTTCCATGTTTAAAGCTTGGCATATTCATTCCCCCCACTTTAAATTAAAGACTAGATTCTGATTTGGAAAAAGAGTATGTTCTCTGAAAGTCAATAGAGTTGCACCATTTCAGGATTGGTCTTAAAAGCTTCCAAGTCTTAATTAACTTTGCACCTCATTCTTAACACATAGCAGTCTCAGCTGAATTAATGTTTAAGCTTTTATCACTGGTGAAGTGAACAACTTATATTAGAATAGACAATTATACTTTGTCCATTCTTCTGAAGTCTTATGCAGCACTTAATTTCCCTCCCATTTCCTTATTTGTTGCAGGGCAACATTGGGGCTAATGTTTTGTTCCAAAGCCTTGTGATAGTCAATCAATCAATCAATCAATCAATCAATCAATCAATCAATCAGAATAGAGCTGGAAGAGATCTTGGATGTCTTCTAGTCCAATCCTCCCCTCAACCAGGAGGCCCTATACCATTTCAGACGTGACTGTCCAGTCTCTTCTTAAAAGCCTCCAGTGATGAAGTACCCACAACTTCTGGAGGAAAGCCGTTCCACTGGTTAATTGTCCTCACAATTAGGAAGTTTCTCCTTAATTCCAGGTTGCTTCTCTCCTTGATTCATTTCCATCCATTGTTTCTCATCTTGCCTTCTGGTGTTTTGGAAAATAAGTTGACCCCCTCTTCTTTGTGGCAGCCCCTCAAATATTGAAATACTGCTATCATGTTGCACACACCCCTCCTCGTCCTTCTAGATTATCCATACCTAATTCCTGCAACTGTTCTTAATACATTTTAATCTCCAGACTTTTAATCATCCTAGTTGCTCTTCTCTGCACTTTTTCCAAAGTCTCAACAACTTTTTTTGTAATGTGGTGACCAAAACTGGATTCAGTATTTCAGGAGTGGTCTTACTAAAGATTTATAAAGTGGTACTAATACTCTACTTGATTTTGATTCTATGCCTCTGTTTACACAACCCAGGATTGTATTAACTTTTTTGGCAGCTGCCACACACCCTGCTGGCTCATAAACACTCCAGAACTTGCAATTTCCCTTACCATTTAAATGATGATAAATTGCAGAAGGCTTTTTCTGGAATTTATAATTTTACAAAGTCCTTTTGGCCTTGCATTAATCATTTTAGACTTGTCTATTGACTTTCAGTCTTCCTGGATACTGCAGTATTCCTAAGGGGAGGAAACAAGCAAACAAAAACCTTAAGCTTTAAATTCAATGGGACTCCATAAGGAGAGAGACTGAATATTGAAATCAGTTCAACCAGGAGATCAGGAAGAAATCCTGAATTCAAATGTCAATCAGAAGTACCCTTCAGTTTTCACCAAGTGTCCTTATTTTGTGGAAGTTTTTTTTTCCCATTCACCATGCACTAAGGTGAACCTTCTGATGCCTTTTGGATGAAATAAAGATGGAGGCTGTACACAATCAAGACTATCTAGTGGAATAGAGATACATGGTGGTATGGGCAGCCGAGGGTTCACTATACAAATCAAGGGCTGTGTGATGTCTCTGTTTTTTGGATCATGCCCTGTATCCCAGATCTATATTTCAGTCTACTGAAAAAAATCTGTCCAAAATTCTTGCTTGACAGCAATATTAATGTGCAACATTGTTTGAGTGGATGTGTTTGTGTGTGAGATTATTAAAGTCACAAATGGAAGGTATCTTTCATTCAAGGTGCTGGTGATGACCTATAAAGCCCTGAATGGCTTGGGTCTGGGATATTTGAGGGAACACCTGCTGCCAGCATCAAGTTCCCTTCGTCCAGTGCGCTCGCACAGGGAGGGTCTTCTCAGGGTGCCGGCGGTAAAAGACTGCTGGCGGATAACACCCAGGGGGAGGGCCTTCTCTGTGGGTGCGCCTGCCCTCTGGAACCAGCTGCCCGTGGAGCTCAGGACTGCCCCTGACCTGCGTTCATTCTGCCGGGACCTGAAGACTTGGCTCTTTGAGCTCTCTGGCCCAGGCTGAGAATTTTAACTGGGGTTTTATTTTCAGGGATAATTTAATCTTTTTAATTGTCTTTTAACTTTTGTATTTTGTATTGGTGTGATTTTAAAATGCCCTGTAAACCGCCCTGAGTCCTTCGGGAAAGGGCGGTATATAAATCTAATTAAATTAAATTAAATTAAATCTTTGGAGATACCTAATTCAACCCTTGCCCAATTCAGAATAGATCGCTAGAGCAATCACGATGCTTTGGACAACATTAGGGATGGACAAAATCCCAAAACAGTCGCCTCTGTCCTTTAGGTTGACATTCTAAAATTTGCTATGAAAATGTGGGCAAATCAGTTAGTGCCTCCTCCTCTTCCTCCTCATTGTTATTCTGCCCACATCTCCCTGTTGATTAATGTTGCCTGACAGCAAATGGTTTTTACAGCAGCTGTAAACAACCTGGGAGTCAAACATAATAGCAGCCTGGAGACATTTGTGCTCTATTCCCACCCCTATAATTTCACATTTAATTGATCCCTGGGATAGAAAATGGAGAAATTGTCTTTTAAGTTCCCAGATCAGGTACCAGAAGTTATCAGTTGCTTTGTATGGGGGGGGGGATGTTAGCCTTGGAGAGAATAAAATGCTTTCCAAATGATAGCCTGTTTGCACTAGTTTTAAGTGCTAAAAAGAATCGCCTGCATATCACATATGGTTTATTTAATCATAGTTTATTGAATGACTCACAGTTGTCTGGCTTGACATTACAGAGCAAAGAAAATAAACCATAATGACTGGTTACAAGCAATGCACTATACCAAAATCAAACAAACCTTACCAGGGCTAATTAGGACAGAGCTATCCCGGCAATGGCAATGGAGATTGTCAGGAGTTTATCTGTTGGGTGCTTGTTTGTCAGTCCCCTCTGTTCCATCTTACCCAGAGCATTTTATTTGGAAATAAAATGCATGATTTGAAAATTTCATTCATACAATGAATGTAATTGGGCTTACCACATTGTCAGATATTATTGTTCAGTCATTTGCATAATGATGCAGTTATTTAACCATCTTTTAAGATTATGCAGTCGTCATGACCTGAATCTTTGGAAACACTGAATCACCTTCCTTCCTTTCTTTCTTTCTTTCCTTCTTCCTTCCTTCCTTCCTTCCTTCCTTCCTTCCTTCCTTCCTTCCTTCCTTCCTTCCTTCCTTCCTTCCCTCCCTCCACAGGTGCACACAAGAAGTACACAGACCTCTTTTTTGAGACCAGGGGTGTCAAACCGGCGGCCCATGGGCTGGGTGCGTCACATGCAGGCCACACCCACCCGGCTCCACAAATGCAAAAAAAGTCACAATATGGCACAATACATCACATGACACAATCAAGTTTGACACCTGTGTTCTAGACAGATACAACCTGCATTCACCCAATATATAAACTGAAAATCTTGGTTAACAGAGCATGTATACATATCACCCTAGTGTTTAAACCAATATTTGAGCCTCGCCCAGTCAATTGGAACCCAAGTAAGCTACCATTTGGGCTTTGGGCTTTGTGAGCTCTGTTGAGCCTTGGTTGCCAAATATGTTTTATATAAATCTGAAATAATATCATATTTAGGTTTGGATGATAAGATGAGTCTCAAATCTCATCTAAAATGAATTTGCTTTCCCAGAAAGAAACAAGAGTGTGGTACATGTATGCAAATTAATGAAATGTGGGGGTATTTCAAATATTGCCCTAGAGAAGTAGAAAGGCAGCTTTTGCAACAGTACCTTTTGCAAAATATTTCCTGAAGATTTACTTTATTTGAAATGGCTGCTTATAATAAACATTATGATGGCACTGTAGGTTAGATGGAAGATAGATTGATCATAGCAGATGTTGTCAATCAATTTGAGCAAACTGCTGAACAAACGTTTCAAAATGAAAGTTATTTTGGTTGTTTCACCATCATAAATACAAACACAGAAGATGAAAAGTAGCTTTTTATTACTTCCTCTTATAACCTTTAATTGTTTATGGCCCTCAGTTACATTAAAACAAAATCAATCAATTTTCAATAGGGTAAAAATGTCTTCAGGAAAGAATTCTTAAGCTGCACACTATATTTTTAAATGACATGTTCAGCAAGAGTAAATGGGTCTTTCCTTACATAGCATAGCATTCATTTTACTTTTGCAGTTCAAGTGAACAAGACCTAAAGCTAATCTCAAAGTCTGGCTATTCTTGAATAATGATATACTGTATAAAATTGTGCTATTTTCTTTGTTCAGATTTTCTGCCTAGCTTATAAATATGGGGAATGTTTATCTACTTCCTGGCTATTAACATTATAACATTATTGCATCCATTATTGACTATTTCTAATTCAATTTCATAAAGGAGAATAAGTTTAAAGGGGAACATTCTCAAGAACATCATATCTTAATATAATTTTAAGATGGCCAAGAATGTATGCAAATATGTTCTCTTTTATTTCACAATTAAAACTTCCCTGTGATCATGTAAAATTACAAAGGGAGGTAATCCTTTTCAGTGGACTTTTTAAGTGCAGCACTAATATCACAGCTTTGGAAGATGGTTGTCCTTAGGAAATTGTTGGAAGTAGAAGAGGTCTTGTGTTGTTTGACTGCAGAAATTTTAAGGAATCATCCAGTGATTATTTTTTTTTCTGTCCAAAAATTTGATACAGAGTTCTAAGAGGCCATTTGTACCCAGGTGTTTAATTACCTGCTTAACATTAAATAAATTTAAAACAATGAAGGAATTCCAAATAATATCTTAGCCTAAGTGCACATTGCTGTACTTCTGCAGCAATTAAAAAATCTAATTTGATTAAAGGGAAATTGTACATATTATCTGGTTTATAAGAATTTGCACAATTGCATGTGGATTAGCTTGATTGTTGCATACACCATTTTTCCATTGTGTAAAATTTCATTAATTGGATAGAAATTTGTACTGTGGGATGCTATGTAGCTTCCTACACACAGAGAAACAGATTTCCTTAGCATAATGTGTTTTGTATATGCATGTGTTCTGCATATATTACTGAACATGCATATATGAAGAATAAGCTCTGGACAGGAACTGGATCAAGATGTCCACTAATTTTAGTGGACAAATTATTTTGGACTTGAATATTGATTAGTACAGTGTATGCACCATAGTGGCACAGTGGTTAGAATGGAGTATTTCAGGCTGACTCTGCTCACTGCCAGGAGTTTGATCCTGACTGGCTCAAGGTTGACTCAGCCTTCCATCCTTCTGAGGTCAGAAGGCTGAATGAAGACCCAGATTGTTGGGAGCAATATGCTGACTCTTTACAGCTTAGAGAAGGCTGTAAAGCACTATGGAGCGGTATATAAATTGAAGTGCTATTGTTATTGCTATATGTAACCTTTTGGGCTTTCATGGCTGAACTCTACTTCCAATGGTATGCATTGATGGATGCCTTGGTTACCTAGGATTTTGAGAATCCCACCCATGTATAGTTAAATTTCTTCTTTAACTGTTTTCATATGAAGAGGTGTGTTGTTGTTGTTGTGTGTGTGTGTGTGTGTGTGTGTGTGTGTGTGTGTGTAGAGTGACAGAAAGAACAATTCCTTGGTACAAAAAAAATCCCCATTCATTAGCAAAATTAAAGTCCAGAGAAAATTTTAGAAATATTCTAAAGAAATTTTAAAACAATTTAAGAAATAGGCAAATGAAAAAAAAAAGTTTTCTAGGGCTAAATAACTTTTAGGACAGATTTTGATTGTGAGTGGAACAAAGACAGATCTCAGAAAAAACACCACCTTCCCCAACTTAGCCTAGGAGGAAGAGCCATCAGAATTTCTGCCAAAATTAATGAAAATATTTTGGGAATTACTATAGGTAGCACAAGGAGAAATTCTACATGTGAATCAACATGACATCATCAGGCCAAATATGTTCCAATTGCTGTCACTGATATAGATTGACTGCTTCCATGGAAAACTTTGTATCGTACACTTCTCATAGCCACAATGGATCCCTGTTGGATGCACAATTTACTCAATTTGGACTTCTATATATAACTTACAAGGGAAAGGAGTATCTAATTGTATTCTCTGTGTTGTTCAGGTGCTTGTAGATAATACAAATGGCATTATCTAAAGTCTGATGACCAGATTGATTGTATCTTTTGACAACTGCTGCTTGCAGTGAGTGACATTGGGTAGAAATGTTTTGTTTGTTTTTCTTATTTTCCTGGAAAGCTTTTCATAGCCTTCCATGCCACAAGTGAATAATACAATCAAGCACAATACAGTAGCAATGTTCTATTTCCAGATTGCATTTTGGTATACCAGTTTTTCTTAATAGGTTCTATAAATAAGATTTTCAAATCCCATGTACAGTTTAATCGTGTTCTAAATACATAATTGACTGTTGCAAGAATTGTATGCCATGAAAATATAGTCTATTGTATTGTCAGCTGGAGCAGATAGAGAGTTGACAGAATTTTAAAATCACATTATTGTGTGTGCATGTGTGTGCATGTTTTTACGTGTGCATGAATTTTTCTTTGCTGTTTACATAAGTCCAACATTTAAAGCGAGTCAATTATTTTTGAAAAGAAATTTCACAACATGGAATTTCTCAGAACATCTCATTATTCTGAAAAATCGGGCTTTTGAAATAGCACAGTGGGGGATACGCATCTGTGTTGAGTCAATATCTGAGACTGCAAACATGATCAGTCTGCCCAGGTTAAATAATAACAAAGATAGCATGCTGGGGAAGAGCAAAGATGTTTTTAGCTGAATCTTACTTTATGGAACTAAGTATTGCTTCAGCACGTTGGACAGCTCCCATTTCAGGAACTGATCTATATTTTGTAATTTTGAAATTCAGGGTATGAATTGTAATGTGTGCAATAGTTGGCAGTACTACAAATCAAGCGTTATATCACTTTTATTCTACCCACCCTGTCGTTTAGAATTTGTATAGGCTTTGTTTACTGACTGGATTGTTGACAGTAAACTCTAAAACCATTATTGTCTCTGAAATATATCATTTTCCACTTGAGTAGCCTTTCATTGCTTCTATTTGATATTAGAGACTATTTTCTCTATCAACTAATCCCTGTGGCTGTTTCACCCACATTTGTTTCTTTAAAAAATGGAGGTTGGTCTGCGGAACTTTTTATTGCATTGTTGAACAATGTTCTCACATGTGACGATAAGAAAATGCTGTTTCAGCTCTAAAACTCTTTCAGGGCTGATACCAAAGGATTTTCTACATATACCTTACAGCAGGTGCACCCAGTCCTTTTGAGCCAGTCAAACACATCTAGAGTTTTAATCAATGCATTTATGAATTCAATGTAACATTTTAATGCATTTATCCAAGAAACTCTGAGTGGTGAATAAACAATAATAGAGAAGTAAATTAAAACAAAAAGCAACTAAAACTGTACTGAGACTTTAAAAATACACAAAACATAATCGGTATGGAATCTGACATAATAGTTGTCAGATTACTTCCTGGCCTTCTGCTGTCTACAGACAGCAATGGTCTTAGACGAAATATTTCCATCTTGTGATTCAGAACTGCAAAGGGAATGTTTTGATAAAAACATATAATGGGCTTCTGTGTGGTAGATGTTGCAAGGCCACGTTCCTTTTGTCTTAAAGTGTTCCATTCATCTGAAAGCTGATTTTTCCCCACCATCTCACTTTGCTATCAGTTTGCATATCTCAATGTAGATGTCTTGGAACATTATAAGTGAGGTTTCATACCAGGATTCTGTATTCCCATCCTTTTACCTCTCTTTCCAGGACTGAACTCTTTTCTCCCTTTTTCTCCTTACTTTTCTGAATTAATTGATATTTTTGTTTGGGGTCTGACTGGCCTTGGGAAGCAGCCACATGATGATTCTCTTTAGCCTAGGTGCTCCAATAGCAGTCTCAGCCTTTATATCATTGAATAGCCAATCTTTGCTAATGCTAGCTAAATAATGCAATTTGAAAGGGAAGCTTGAGGTGTTAACTAATTGGTGTTATCCATCCTGATTATCACCATCCTTTAAGCTGAAAACTTGGGTTGTGCCAAATTCTTCACTCCTATTTAATTCATTGAGCATTTCTATGCTCATAATTTATAAGGTGATCCTGCCAGCTTTGTCCAGGATATCATTAATAAAGATGGACTACATATTGCCACAGTAGTTTCAGGGTGATGCTATAAATGTCAAATATGGAAATACTTATGAAGAATTATGGAGATTTAAAAGGGAGCAAACAGAAATTGACAAGGCTAAGAATTACTTTCAAAAGTCTCAATATTGAAAACACCTGGAAGATGTCCATCCTCTCATTTTCCTACTCTTCTTTAACTTCAGAAATGTTTGTGGTTTCAATTCACAATGAAATGAATTTTCTCTTTTTCTTTGTATAGCCAATCCAAGATGTAATGATTACTAGTAGTTTATGTTACTTTATTCATTTATGAATTATTGTCAATATTCTAAAATGATGCCTAGTTTTTAAACTAGATATTTAACTTCTGTTTTGTTTTCAAGGAACATCCTTTGCCTTTTTAGATGAACTGGCATTATACAGGGAATAATATCCAGACAAATCCTATAAAATATTATTTATATTGTTGATTGGATTAAGAAAATGGACCTAATTCAACGAATCAAATTTATTTAGAATACCAATACAATGCCACTAGGTTGTTTGAATAGAATTACTGAATCTGGATTATTCCCTTTGGATTTCCAGAGTGATTTATGAAAAGCAGTGTTTGCAGGCATGCCTAGAAATATCTGAATCATTGTACAAGTCAATCTAAAGATCAAATCAAATTCTCTTTAGATCAAATCTGTGACCTACATATTCACCCTGACCTGTATGAAAAGCAAAACTTGGGATATCTTGAGGTGGCTAAATGAATAAAGGTCTTTGTGAAATAAAAAATAAATCATATGGTTGTTTTAATTTCACTAGAGGAACTAGGACTAATAGTAATGGTTCTAAGTTGCAGCCACTTAGATTTTGTTTAAATATAAAGAAATACTTCCTGAGAGATTATTCCACTGGAACTTTTTAAGAAGTGTCAGAACAGCCATTTTTAGAGGATAGTTGATATTATATTTTTCTGCATACTGCAAAGAATTGGAGCGGATGATCCTTCTCCCTCCTCCTAACTACAGTTCTATGATAAGATTTAGCCCAAAGGGGATTGGTTTTGAAACTATGGGTTTTAATTATTTCTCAGAATAGGAATGAATTCTCATTGGCAGAAGGCAACAACCTCTGTTGCTATTACTATTACTATTCCTATTCCTATCTACTTTACTATTCCTTATTTATACAATCCTTCTTATGTAGAGTCTTATTATCTCTTATGTTTCATTTCCTTCCCTTCTATTCCTTTTTTCCAGCTTCGAGCTTCTTATTTTTCCCACTTCATTCTGACTGGCCAGGTGAGTGTAGGAAAGAGGTATATTCTTAGTAAATGAGAAAAAGGATTGAAGATGTCTAGGGCATATTCACCTTTTCCCTTCTCCTTCTCTTGTTATGTTTCTGCAGTCCTAAAAATAGCATATCATAAGATGCGAAAATTGTTCACAGTGCTGTTGCAGCGCTAATATTTCCTGGAAGAAAAAAAACCTTCTTTTGCTTGGCTTGAGATTATTTTTTTTAAGCATGGGGAATAGGAGAACTGTATTAAATTAAATTTGGGCAACAGATTCGTTCCATTAATATGAAGATGGGGGGATATTTTCCTTCACTCTCTATTTCTAATTTTTCATTTGCATGCCTTTATTTTTTTCCCCCCACCATTCTTTACTGTACTTTGCAGTCGGCAATTTAATCAATTTCTATCCACTTCTTCAGTACTTATCAAAGACTGCTTCACTTCAAAAGGGGTTTAAAAAGAGAAAGAAGATCATAGTATCACATTGTTCAAGAACAGAATTTACTTAACCAAAATACTTACAAACTGATTTAAGTACTAGTCAGGCTGACAGTTACAGAGTGGCAGCATGAGAACAAGATTCCCACACATTTCATTAGCACCATTTTTACCAGGGTATAAAATTCATTGAAGGCAAGGACAAAACAAAGTTGCGGACATAAGGAAATGGCCTACTGTGGCTCTGGATGATGTGGCTCTTTGTTGTGGGCATTCTGACTGGTGATTGCTCTTCAAAATCTCAAGAAAAGCTGTCTTTGTGGCTCTCATTGTTTGACTTTTAGGTCAAGGACAAGTAAAGTAATATATCAGCTTTGCCTCTGGCTTTTGTTGGGCAACTTAACAGAAGTGTCTGACAGCAGGCAGAGATAGACATTCACATTCTATAAGCATCACAGTAGACACCAACTTGCAACTGTTACTCACAGGAACCAAGAGGAAAAAGGACTCCCTTGAAGGAGGCTAATTGTTTGGATGAGAGGAACAAAACAGACAAAATTGTGTGGGGGGGTCAACCTTTGAAATTTCCCATAAGGCAACCCAAATGCTTCAAAGAGAGGAACACAGGTGGTTCTCACTTTCACAGTTGCCCTCTTTAGTGATCATTCAAAGTTATGACTGAACTTTCTGAAAAAGTAAGTTTACAATTGGTCTCACATGACATGACAGCCCCTTGCACTCATGGAATGGCCATTTGTATGCTTCACAGCTGGCTTCCCAAAAGCAGAATCAATGGAGAAGCTGGCAGCAAAACCACCTACTGCAGTCACATGATGTCTTGCTTAGTGACTCTGTGGTATTTAAGATGCCATGTCTCTCCAGTGGCTCTTCTCCCTATTTCCCAAGATCAGTTTGCAGTACCTCCATTCTTCAACAAAGAGAATTGTGTTGACTCCATCAACAAAAAGCCTTGTGGAAGCAAACCATGACTGCCTTGACCTCCCTTAATATTTACAACCTCTCTGTAGGGCAATGACTCCACAAGGTAAAGTTTACCAGTCGCTTTAAACCATGTTATACAATTATAGTTATGTATGCCAACCTAGAGGGACGCGGTGGCTCAGTGGGTTAGGACGCTGAGCTTGTCGATCAGAAGGTCGGCAGTTTGGCGGGTTGAATCCCGAGTGCTGGGTAACAGAGTGAGCGCCTGTTACTCATCCCAGCTTCTGCCAACCTAGCAGTTCGAAAGCACGCAAAAAATGCAAGTAGAAAAATAGGGACCGCTACGGTGGGAAGGTAACAGCGTTCCGTGCGCCTTTGGCGTCTAGTCATGCCGGCCACATGACCACGGAGACGTCCTCGGACAAGTGCTGGCTCTTTGGGTTTGAAATGGAGATGAGCACCGGCCCCTAGAGTCGGAAACGACTAGCACGCATGTGCGGGGGAACCTTTACCTTTACCTTTATGCCAACCTAGCATTTCTAAAACATGCAAATGAGAGTAGATAAATGGGTATCACATTGGTAGGAAGGTAACAGCATTCCATGTGCCTTGATGCATAGTCATGCTATCCACATAACCACAGAAATGTTTTTGGAGAATGCTGGCTCCCTCAGCTAGGAACTGGTGGTGAGCTGGATATGACTGAGGATGGGAAACCTTTACCTTTTATATATGAAAGCTGAATAGTGAGGAACAATAAAAGTAATGTGTGAAGTGAGCTGGAAATTAAATCCCACTTTTGCAAACTAGCATCCTACCCAGCTATAATACAAAATTAATGTTGAGATGCTGATATTTTATGTGGTACAGCACCAATAGTCTGCTTTGACACAGCCCCAGACCAGGATTTTAATACTGTGTGTTTATTTTTCACCCAGTTATGCTTGCCTTTTATGGCCCTTCTGAATCCCTTTGTCACCTGCTTTGTGATGATATAATTTTGTAAGCAAATAAAATAAACCATACTGACAGAATGAAAACATACTTGTGGAATTCTATACCTTGACAAGGTATTCCCAAAGAGATAGAGGCAAATTTCATGCAATTTAATATATTTCTGTGTGACAAATTGATGTACAATCACAAGAGTGAGTTACATCGTCAGCAAAAATGTACTCAAGTTAGTAAAATCTGCATTAACTTTAGTAGCAACAAGAACCACACAATACACAACATGATTGAAGTTTGACATTTCAGCATAAACAGTTTGTAATGGCATTCTCAGTGTGGCTCAAAGTAAAACTGCAGTGTCAGTTTTATTCAATAGCTTAGTTGACTCATCATGAAATGATGCATTTACCTCCCTATTTTGAAGTAATCTACTTCTGCAAATTGAGTTTATATCCAAAATTTATCTTAAAAAAACAGACTTTGGGTTATATCCATACTCTGAGCATGGTGAAATTCATGCTACTTAAGTCGGTTTATCTCAGTGGGCATCCTCAAAATCCTGTTCCTATGATATGCTTACCAGGATAATTTGAAACAATGGCAATCTTATCATTTAGCTAATTTTCATTTTGCTTCGATGTGTGAGAACATATTTGTGTGTAATTTAAAGCATTACACACAATTTAAAGATTACACCAGTGGTCCCCAACCTTTGGGCTCCAGGGACCGGTTCCATTGAGAGAGGTTTGTTTGCAGACTGGAGGGGGTACGGTTTCATGTGTTGCCTGCATCCCACGGATGGAGCTTCACTTGTTTGTGTGGCCTGGTTTCTGCCATACCACCGACCTCTGTGGTCCATGGACTCGGGGTTGGGGACCCCTGGATTACATGAATGCAGATAATAGGTTAACTCAGTACCTACATTAAACATGATATGTGGTTATAGTTAATGTGTGCTGTTCATTGATTCTTATAAAAAGTCTCTTTTTAGGTTTGTTTATTAAGGGAAGAAATGGAGGTAGTGACAGATTTTATTTTCCTGGGCTCCAAGATCACTGCAGATGGGGACTGTAGCCAAGAAATTAAAAGACGCTTGCTCCTGGGGAGGAAAGCCATGGCAAATCTAGACAGCACACTAAAAAGCAGAGACATCACCCTGTCAACAAAAATGCATATAGTCAAGGCCATGGTTTTCCCAGTTGCAATGTATGGCAGTGAAAGTTGGACCATAAGAAAGGCCGAGCACCAAAGAATTGAGGCCTTTGAGCTACTGTATGGTGCTGGAGAAGACTCCTGCGAGTCCCTTGGACTGCAAGACGATCAAACCGGTCAGTCCTAGAGGAGATCAACCCTGACTGCTCTTTAGAAGGCCAGATCCTGAAGCTAAAACTCAAATACTTTGACCACCTAATGAGAAGGAAGGACTCACTGGAGAAGAGCCTAATGCTGGGAAAGATTGAGGGCAAGAGAAGAAGGGGACGACAGAGAATGAGGTGGCTGGATGGAGTCACTGAAGCAGTAGGCGTGAGCTTAAATGGACTCCAGCAGATGGTAGAGGACAGGAAGGCCTGGAGGAACGTTGTCCATAGGGTCGCGATGGGTTGGACACGACTTCGCAGCTAACAACAACAAATTAAGGATCCAGAAAATGACAAATCCTATCATTAATTGCTTCAGTAGGAATTAAGGTTGTATAGAGATTAGAGTTTGGAGAACCCATGCAAATTTTGACAATGGGATAGACAGATTTTATGTTTGATGGTGTTAATGATATCATCACAGGATGGAAGCTGTTCTGAATAAAGCTGCATTTTGCAGCTGTCTCATGGCGAATTTCTCAACGCGAATGGCGTTCAAGTGGCACTTCAGTTGCTCTGGGACTGCATCCAAAGCACTTATTACAACTGATACTATCTTTGCTTGCTTTTGCCAGAGTCATTTTATTTCTATTTGCAGGTCTTCATATTTTGTTATCTTCTCCAGTTCTGTCTCTTCTGTTCTACTGTCCCCAGGTATTGCCCTGTCAACTATCCAGATTTATTTATTATTATTATTGTCTTTCTTATTGATAATTGTTAAGTCTGGGGTGTTAAGCTATTGTAACTATTCTAATTCTTTTGGTGCGATTGGTAAATATGATCTCTTTTGGAAATTCTTTCATCTTTATTTTTTAAAATAAGGTGAAGAAAATCTTGGAAGACGGAAGGAGCTGTGTCACAGATTGCTGTCTTGTGTTTGCTAGCATGCAAATGAGCATATGCATCTTTGTGGGCCCAACTTTCTATCACAAATTTTTAATAAGATGAAATTAGAAGGGCAGGGATGTAGCCTAGATCACCATTTTAAATTTTCCAGTGTCAAATGCATTCCTGGTGCAATCACTAAATGTGATCCCTATTTAAAGGTCAGCTTTGCTCATTCTTGTAAGGCCATTAAAACATCCATTACATATCCCACTTAGCCTATCAGAAAGGTCAAATGTTGTAAGGAAGAATACCTTTCAGTTAGAAATGTAATTACACTTCCCAAAAATCACATTGCTTACATTTTTCTAGGTGTGTGCGCGTGGGTGTCCATTACTTCACTTTTCTGATCTTCTCTTGGTATTGTGTGGAATGCCATGATATTTTCATACAAATGTATCACAAACTGGCAAACCTTTATTGGTAGTCCTAAACCAGGGGTAGGCAACCTCAGCTCTTTTATGACTCATGGACTTCAACTCCCAGAATTCCTGAGTCAGGTGACTCAGGAATTCTGGGAGTTGAAGTCCATGAGTCATAAAAGAGCTGAGGTTTTGTTTTGTTTTTTAATCCCATTTATATCCCGCCCTTCTCCGAAGACTCAGGGCGGCTTACAAGCTTAGCAATAGCCTTCATTCTATGTATATGCCTGCTTATTAGGGCTTTCACACACACCCCAAGCGGCATTTTTACAAAGTCAGCTTATTGCCCCCAACAATCTGGGTCCTCATTTTACCTACCTCGGAAGGATGGAAGGCTGAGTCAACCTTGAGCCTGGTGGGACTCGAACCTGCACTAACTGGTGTTACTTAAGGAGGCATTAGCCCACTGCTCCGCCAAGGTTGCCTACCCCTGTCCTAAACAGTTTGTTCAGTGACCATTCAAAGTTATGACCATTTTTCACACTTATAACCGTTGCAGCATCCCCATGGTCATGTGATTTACATTCGGATATTTGACAACTGGTGCATATTTATGACGATTGCAGCGTCCTGGGGAGACGTGATCCCCTTTTGTGACGTTCTGACTAGCAAAGTCAATGGGAAAGCCAGATTCACTTAACAACCATGTTACTAACTTAACAACTGCAGTGCTTCACTTAACAACTGTGGCAAGGTTTTAAAATGGGGAAAAGCTCACTTAATAAATGTCTCACTTAGCAACAAAAATTTTGGGCTCAGTTGTGGTCCTAAGTCGAGAACTACCTGTATATCTATCACCCCAAAGAGGTGTTGAGGTCTCTTGTGCTTCCTTCAATGAAAGTAGTATAGCAGGGGGAGGCCCACAGCCCGGAAACTTCCGCTGAGGGAGGAAGAGGTGGGGAAAGGAGAGAAGGGGGGGGATGTCAGTGATAAGGAATTTGTTGTGCAGAGGTCTCCTTGTGCTACCAAAGAGTTGCACAGACAAGGAAGGGTACTGAGAGCAGCAAGAGTCACACAGTACACACAAGAGTACACTGAGTTGTAAAAGCAAAAAGTAGTTTACTTTTGAGGTGGTGTAAAAACAAAAATGCACAGTCAAAAATAAACAGTCCAAGTAGCAATCCAAAATACAAAGTCTTCTTACCGGTCCAGAGGTCAATACACAGTTCAGGTTTACAACAGTAGTATACCAACAGTACAGCAAAACAGAGCAAAAACAGTAATAGTTGAGAGCAGTGAATTCAGAGAGAGAAAGAAGCTACGTTACTAGCTTCCTCTTATGGCCATGAGAACACTTACACACCCATTGGCCAATTAACATATTAAAGACATAACATCATGGTTAATATATTTTCAACCCAACATTTTAGGCTAACACCATATGCCTAACAGTCAGTCCGGTTTTTAGTGGGAAAATTTTTGAGGAGGGAGTGGGCTGGAATGCTGAAAAGTGAGGGGGGAGGGCACTTATCTCAGACAAGATCAGAAATTGAGAAGTTAGAATGTTTAGTTAGGATAGCTCTGGAGCTTCCACTGAGGGAAGAAGAGGCATTATTTCCCTTGTCAAAGAGCATAAGTGCCAGAAACAGGGTAAAAATCAAAATGGAAGGGAAGGGAATGTGTCCTCAAAAGCTCCACCTGCAAATCCTACTGCTTGAAGAGGAGGAATCTTCAAAGGATGCTCTTTCCTTTTCTCTGAAGCAGGCCTTCATATCTGAGGAAGAGTTGATGAGCAGGCAGGACGTTTGCATGAATTTGAATGCCCCACTGGCAAAAGGCTTAAGAGCAGAAAGGACAGCTGGCTCTGCAGACAATTCAGTCCCAATCCCACCTTCCACCATGGCTTGTCTGCCTCTTCTTCTCATCCTCTCCTCTTCCTTTATGGGTAATTGATGACTTGGGATATAATCATAACCATAATAGTAAAGTTGGAAGGGACCTTGGAGGTCTTCTAGTTCAACCCCCTGCTCAGGCAGGAAACCCTATTCCATTTCAGACAAATGGCTGTCCAGTCTCTTCTTAAAAACTTCCAGTGTTGGAGCATTCACCGCTTCTGGAGGCAGGTTATTGCACTGATTAATTGTTCTCACTGTCAGGAAATTTCTCCTTATTTCCAGGTTGCTTCTCTCCTTGATTAGTTTCCATCCGTTGCTTCTTGTCCTGCCTTCAGGCACTTTGGAAAATAGGTTTTAGTGGGAAGACTTTTGAAGAGAGAGTGGGCTCAAAACCTGAAAGGGGAGAAAAGATGGGGAAGGTCAGCTGACCCAGACAACTGGTTGAACCAGTGACCAGATGGGTGCCAGACACCCTAGCAGACAGTGGAGGTGTTTTGAGCTAGGCAAGTGGAGATGCCTGGCAAGAGATCAGAGTGGACTGACATCCAGAATGATGGACATTGAGACACCCAGCAAATTAATGCCCATGTAATGGGCACCCATAGAAAGAGGGTAGAAGAATCTGGACTCTAGGGGCCCTTTTGGGGTTGGCAGTTCAGTAGGAAAATGACTGCATCATAAATAGAAGCATTACATGGAGCTTCAGTCAGAATTGGGTCCCTCATGTATTTGCAATTGCAGGATGGTACGAAAGGCTTTTTACGATTCTGAAATTCAACTGTGGTGATTTTGTCAGTCAGTTCGCAACTGTTGAAAACAGCATTTCAAAGTCACGCTCTGTTCCCAGGAAAATGAAGAATCGCAGTTATAACATCTTCAGCAGTGATTTGGAGGAGATTTGGAGGAGACCAGTGAATACAATTACATCCAAATCTGTTTAAAAAGAAATGATCTGGATTTTTCCCTCTTCATTTTCAGACCAGAACAGAACTCTATGGTTTAAAGATGATTTTGCTAATGCTGCAGTGCAATGCGTTGCAAGATTGTTTGGAGGTGAACTCTTCTTCCAATAACATATATTTGCTAATAACTGTTGTTGTTGTTGTTTTTTTAAAAAAAGAAGATTCAGGCTAGAATTCCAGTGAATTAAGGTTTGCAATTGAAGGTAAGTGGTTAACAAAACAAAACAGCTGAGAACACAGTATCAGGATAAAGTACCTCGTTTTCTCCTTAAGATAATGGTGTCACCAATGTGCTGTTAATGAATCCAATATATTTATTGTCACGGCTCCCAGCCCAGATGGTTTCCCAAGATGGCTTAAAACAATTGCATTTATTTCAAAGTTCAAATATCATACAAATACATAGGCATGTCTAAAGGGACAATTTTGACACCCTCTTGAAAATGAATGGCATATTCCAGATCCTGACATTTTAAAGAGACAATAAAGAAATTCCAGGTGAACTCAAGACAAAAATCCCAGCTTACAGAACCTAACTTCTCTTCACTCGCAAGTTTTTATGGAGTTTAAAAATTTATATCTGAGGTTCAAGTTCTCTCTTAATGTTAAGGCAAGTGGCACAGAGGTAATCCAGCTGGTCGTGGGAACTGACTCAAACGATGTTGGGGCAAAAAGAAGGACTGCAGACAACCAAAACACTGAGAGAAAGTAGGTCAGTATAGTTGAATTCCCCAGTTATGGAATGTGCAATGGTTTGAAAAGGGTGAGAACCAAGGGATAAAATAAGACTTTATGGAGGAAATGGATCTGAGAAGGGATTCAACAGAAAAGAGGACCATCCTAATAGAGATTACGGTTTGAAAGTGTAAGAAAGAAACCAGAGTAGAAGTTGTTTAAGGAGCTAAAACTGTTTGCAGAAGAGTGCCATGCTGGATAAAACACAGATGAATTAATAAGGATGGCAACATTCAATCTGTTGCAGCTTCTAAGCATCATAAACAACAAATAAATTGCTTTTATAGTTCTTGGGAAGAGGTTTGGAGAGGACTAAAAACCTGGGTGATACAAAAGGAACAGCCTCTGTTTGCTTTTTCACCGTAAACAGATAGGTCTCCAAAGTCCCATTGTCATTAAGTGTTGGCACTTTTATAAGCTAACTTTCATAACACTCTTAGTACAACTAACTCAGATAGTGCTCTTCACGGTGGAAGATAGATTCTTCTGTTTAAGTGTATATGGTGTTCTGTCTTATTCTGGAAAACCTAAAATTTATTGATGCTATAAATCAACAAATAAGGGTTAAGGCCGAATCCTTTTTGTTTTTCCCCCAAATCTTTATTTTGCCAATTACTCATTTTGCTTGGTTCCTTTGTTTACAAATTGGTAGAAAAAGTGTACATAAATATAAGCACTGATGTATTTGCATGCTTCTTCCAGTGTGCATATTTTAATGTTTTTTTCCCTCTCAAAGCATTCATTTTATACCCCTTGGTTTTCCATGTTAATATGCAATTGTAAGTATATTTTTATGAACCCATTTTCTTCTGATTGCATATTGTGTTGGAAAATTTAAAAACATATGGATTTCTACATACTAGAATGCTTTGTATTCTTTTTTATCAGACTGATATAAATTCTGCTTAATGTAAAATTTTCATACAGTACATTTATTTTTCATTTTTAATGGAAAAACAAGCAGTATGCATTCATTACTTATTTTTTTTCCCATTCAGAGAAAAGCCTAAGTGCTCAATTTCTGTTGAGCACACTAGTTTTGCGCAATGTGTTAAGGGCTGCACTGCAGAAGTGAGTGAGTTTAGGATATGTTTTGAGGGCCCTGGGAAGAAACAAATGCATTAAACCTTCCACAAAGAATCCTGCTCTCCATTTGACTTTATTCAGCCCAACATCCCTATTTTTCTATCAAACATCTTGGTCTTGTTTGTGTTTTCACATATTGTAGATGTTTCATCCATCTTTATTTGTGTGATAGATGCTAGTTAACATTTATTCATCTCTGAGCGTCCTTACAGGCAGTCCTCAATTCACAACCACAACTGAGCTTGAAATTTTGGTTTCAATCTCTATGGAAATTCTCACTCATCCAGATCATGGTTGTCCCAAAGGTTCTTTTTGATGAGGCAACTGGACTTTTTTGTTTTTCTTTGAAGACTTTTCACTTCTCATCCAAGAAGCTTCTTCAGCTCTGACTGAACGGTGGGGAATGGAGGGATTTATACTCCTTGCACACAGCTGGTCATTTGCATTTTTTAGAGAGTCATTGAGGCCACTTGGAGGCTTAACTGTGTCCTCAGGGTCACCTGAATAGTGCAAATGGGTGTTGTGCCCTCTTGGAACTGCTGAAAGAACTGTGTTATAGACTGGAGATAGATGATGTCAACAAAGGGGGAGAAATATGACTGTGTCTACAACAGTTAAAAACATACAATAAAGGTAAATAAAATAGCTTGTACTTCTACAATGACCAAAATCAGTTCCCTAAGGTAACCTAATAGTAAAACAGTCCATGGACCTGTGAGGAAAAAAAATAGTCCCTATTTTGAAGGCCATAAAAACTTCTTCCAAATAAGTACTAAAAAAAATGCCTGCAAAAGACAAAAGGTGCAATACATCTATGTTTTCCACTCATAAAAGGGAAAAAAAACGTAGCAAATAAAAAAATTGAACAAGAGAAATAGTGTCTTTTCAATTTAAAATTAAAGATAATTTTATGCAGTCTGTAAAATGAAGAATTATTTCTGTCTTTAATGATATCCTTTTAGCCTAAGAATTATGCCAGAAGACTCTAAGGATATAATTTTCATCTACAGAGCTATTAAAGACATATTTGGTCATTGTGGCAACTTATCTTGAAATAATGATAATTTCAGGATGCTTTCTTCATTACCTTATATTTAGATTTGTCCTTACTGCTTGACCTTTTCCCTCTACAGCATGATGGCCAACCACATTAATATAGAGCCTTGTGCTGTTTAGATGAATTCTAGCATTCATCAAACATTAATGGGATGAATCAAATTGTCTCTTCTTAAATCTTTGTCCCAGCACAAAGAACACAGAGAAAATGCAACCAACTTGGCTCTAAAACAGAGAAATCAACCATCCAACCATCTATTCGCACATCCATTCAGTTGTGTCTGACTCTTGGTGATTCTATGGGCCAGATCTCTCCACAACTTCATATCTTGCACTACTTCTTTGAGTTTTTCTATGCTCTGGCTGGTGTCAGTTTTGATGGTGACCAGCCACCATGTTCTCTGATGGCCTGGTTTCCTTTTACTGCTAACTCTTCCAAACATAATTGCTTTCTCCAGTGGATTACTCTGCATTACATGGTCAAAGTAAATTTTGTGAATTTTCCTTCTAGCTACATGTCTTTTGTATGTTCTCACAATGGCCAACCGACATCACATAGAAGTCCAGTAGTCTCACCGCAGATGGCTTTCAGAGTGAGTCTCACTGTCATGAAGACTGATGGCCAGTGATTCATAACTTCCATGATTTGATCCAAGTCTCTTTTGAAGCCACCTAAGCTAATGTTTTCTGAACAGGAAAAAAAGAGACCCCTTTATTTTTGGCATTGGCACATTTAGAGATTATTTTTCTAAATATATATATATATATATATGTTAGAAAAATAATATATATATATATATATATATATATATATATATATATATATATATATATATATATATATATATATATATATATATATATATATATATATATATATATCAGAACTACTGTATATAGATTAGCAATATACTCTAACGATTGACATGCTGACATTTTCTTTGCACATTTTCTTTCCTTCTGAAAGAGACTTCTTCTTCTTCTTTTTTTTTTTTTTTGCTAGATTTGATTAGGTAGCAGCATCTAGAAGACCCTGGAAATCTAAGCAGAGATGGACCTGGCTGGAATTTGAATGAGTAACCAGGTAATCTCAAAGTTATATACTAGACTGGGAAAGTTATATACTAGACTTTAGAGTGACTTGGGCCAGTCACTCTAAACCCTAGGAAGGAGGCAATGGCAAATTACTTTCTGAAATCAAGAAAACTGCAAGGAGTAGTCCAGGCAGATAGTTGCAAAGAGTCAATGCTGACTCAAAGAAATAAACCAAACCAACCAACCAACCAAACAAATTGTTACTATATTGTACATAAAAATAAACAGTATAAAGAAAGAACAATCTCCTGTCTCCCAACCAAAAGAAATGAATTGGAAAGCTGAAGATAGATAGATAGATAGATAGATAGATAGATAGATAGATAGATAGATAGATAGATAGATAGATAGATAGATTGATAATATGAATGTATAGGTAGTCTTCCAGAAAGCAATGTTATTTTAAAAATAAATGTTCAATTTTTAAAAAATAATATTTTTTTCAACTATGTTGGCAAATATAATCTAGTAGGAATTATCTCGGTATTTCTTGGTATAAGAAAGGTGACATAATGTGAGCAAACCTTTAAAGGCTCTTTGATGTATTCATTTTACAGATAATGATACTTTGCATGTACTTAAATGACAGTGATCCAAAGAAAGCAGAATTTTAATTTTTCAAGGAGGTTTTTTTTTGGGTTTTTTTTGAGGGCAGACTTTGGTAAATCTGGAAACTAGCCCAACAATGGACTAAATTTGTTATATTGCACCATCTTATATGTCCTGGGGGAAATGGACAGAATTAATGACTGTGCAATGTTTTAAAAGCATTCAATCAATGTGAAAAACAGAATGGAGATAATGAAGGGAGATGGTAATATATATATATATCAATGTCATTACATTAAAATCAGTGTAGTGCTTATTTAATTGTTGGAGGTGACAAGATATTCTCACACATCACTTAACCCTCTTGTAAATAAAAACCAGAGCATTCTCCCTAGAGAGTTTCATCCTTCTTCTCTTTTATTTTTATTTTTTTTTTTGCTTTTGAAAGAAATTTCTGGAACTGGAATGAATCTCGACAAATTAAATATGAATCAATAGGGAAACAAATTCAGGATTGTTTTTTTTGTTTTTTTCTATAGGGTAGCACCCGTAACATATTGAGAGAAGTTGCATGCTTTCCCCTGCTTTATATAACATAAATTACCCAAAAACCTGTTTTATAAATGCAAATTGCTTTCCTTTTATTTCCGGCCATGCAAATTTCTCTAATGTAGGCTTCTAAAATGCATATTTTGTTTGATGCATATTCCCATTCTAAATATTAGCCTGACTATTTCTATTCAGTTTTCAGCTGTTTTTCAGTCCTTTTCCCTTTGGTTTCCATTTTTCTTTTTTTAGACACAGGAAAATAAATCTTAACTCAATTTGGTTGCTTTTAGAGGGAAATTTCCTTCCTTCCTTCCTTCCTTCCTTCCTTCCTTCCTTCCTTCCTTCCTTCCTTCCTTCCTTCCTTCCTTCCTTCTTTTATCAATTTTCTAGGCAGTCAATAATTATAGCAATAGCAATAGCACTTAGGCTTATATACTACTTCACAGTGCTTTACAGCCCTGTCTAAGTGGTTTACAAAATCAGCCTTTTTCCCCCCACAGTCTGGTCCTCATTTTACCGACCTTGGAAGGATGGAAGACTGAGTCAACCTTGTGCCAATCAGGATCAAACTCCTGGCCGTCGGCAGAATTAGCCTGCAGGTCTGCATTCTAACCACTGTTTCCCCATGGCTCTTTATACCACTTTATGATTAAGTATTAATAAACCTACTAAGAATTTTACAGGAATGTTTTTCCTCTGTACTTACCATTTGAATGGTAATTCTAATTCTGCTAATTCTGCCGACTGCCAGGAGTTCGTTCCTGACTGGCCCAAGGTTGGCTCAACCTTCAGTGGGTGCAGAACTGTGGACTAGTTAAACTTCATCATAGCTTTGAAAATGATCTAATGCAACAAACAAGCAGGATTCTTTTTCCAATCCAGACTTCAGCACCCTATTACTCATGGTGATGAAAATGAATTTAAAGTGATGGAATATAGAGGAATATGATGTATTCAGTTTGATTATATGTACCGAGACTTCATTTCAGGATGGAATAAGAGCTAATGGATTATTAATCATGCTGTCATATTCTGTCCAACCACTATTTAATTATCTAGCCCTTATGCTGTTAACTGATTGCAGCAAAGCAAAATGTAAATCAATCAATATATGTGGTCAATTCCCTCCTTCAATAATTCTTTGCGAAATGTGCAGTCCTACTCAAAGAAAATAATGAAAAGATTTGGAAGATTACTCAAGTGTAGCAAACCTGGAAGACATTCGCTGCTGTGGTTTGGGACAGTTTAAGGTATATAAAATGTAATCATACAGAAGTGGACATGTCTATTGAATAAATCTGCTCAAGTTCCAGATGCCCAAGTTTTTATTTTTGGTCTTTCTTCATACAGAAATAAAAATGATTTGTTTAAATTCCTTATGCTTCAACAGTTTTGCACAATGGTTTCCGAAGCCACTTAAGACTCTTTTACTAATATAAACATCCTTTCTCAAGAGCATGCATATTTTTCATCTTTTCAGAGAGTTAACCTTTCATGGCACAAGGAAGAAAGGGGTGGCACCCCCAAATAATAACACAGAGACTTTGACAGATGCTTTCAGGATTCCCAATTCCCTTTGAGTGATCACAAAGATTTATGCTAAGAAATCCCTTAGCCTTTAAAGTTTCCCCAAGTTTCTGTTTACTGACTGATTTATACAAGCATTTCTATCTTGATACTCTATGGATACTAGGTGGCTTCCAATCATTTTTTTTAAAAAAAGATTAAAGATTAAAAACAACTGCTTTGTTCCACTATGGTTCATCCTATTGAACATCTACATGGCGTTCTCCTCAAAAAAAATATTGAGGAAAAAAAAGTTTTCAGCATTGTCCTAAAACTAAACAGTAGTTCATAGACATGCTTTCAGGGGCAAATGTTTCAGAGTGAACACACTGAAACCAAGAAGACCAATCTCTGGGACCTATTCCCCTGAACCCCCAAAGGGGTGGGAATCTGCAACATTCTCTCTCAACATTCCATCAAGGTGAAAAATAGCAGTAAGAATAGAAGTGCATTTTAAAAACACATTTTTTTAAAAAAAAAACACGATCTATGTGTGTGCAGGAGCACACACATGCACATATTCAGGTGACAGAGGCTCTACAACCAACCATCAAAGATCTTCCAGAAAAAATTTCCAGAAGGCATGAGAATCAGGGCCATCTGTACCATAGGAGCACACTGAGAATGCCAACCATGCCTTCCTCAACAGACACATTGACCTACAACCAGCCTATGGACCCCTCAGAATCCAGATCAACTCCACAGCCAACCAGAGATGGCATTAACCCTCAACCAACTCACACAAGCCCCTCCCCCAGCAGTTCACTTTCAGTGACCCTGACCTGATGTAACCTCCTCATCACAAGACCCATCACCAGCCTTTCACTGATGACTCACACCCGACCCATCACAAAACCCCCACTTGACATACCCACGCCTGAAGCCCTTATAAACAGAAGAACACTGACACAGATGTCCCCTAAACTACACTGAAGATGTTACCTAGCCTGGTAATGAAACATTCTGAAACCAACCCACAAGCTTGGAGAACGAACTTTCGCCCTCATCCTACACCCAAGCTACCGATATTTGCCACTATTGCATACCTTCTTCTGTCTGGAGATCCAGGTCAGATGAGAAGTTACCCAGTTTGCGAATCACAAGAACTTAAAGATAGGGATCATCACTGTAGTGACTTTGCCCTCAAAGGCACACTGGCAACCATTGTATCCCTGCAGCACTGATGACAAAATCAGGAATCTTCTGTGGATACCCATACATGCATCCAGTAATAGGACAATAGTAGTAAAGCCTCTGAGACTAAGTTCAAAGGCACTTCAATCATGAATGTGATCATCACGGTAGGTCCAATCACTGAATCGGATGCTTTCAAATCAACACAACAATGCCAACCACGTTTGTGATTCTTGTTTGAGAGAAATGTTGGCACTTTGGTCGAGTATGACGGTGAAGAAGCCAATTGTTTTCTATGCTGAAAATTTATGCTGCCATTTTTTAAAAAAATCCTTTAATGTAATGGAATCTCAGTAAAATTGTCAAGAGTGGGGTTCTTGTGCAACTTATTTATAGATTTGTCGTGAAAGAATGTAAAGGCACTCTTCTTTGTCGCACATTCATACCCAACATTGCTTTGCTTTCCATGGCATCCTCTTCTTCAGTGAGATAATAAGAGGAGATAAAAGGAAGAAACTACTTAAGACTTGTTTGATTACGAAGTGGGGCATCCAAGGAAGTTGTGAGAGATGATGATAAAGAAGAAGAAACGGGGGGGGGGGAGAAACCTTGCAGCCAAAAGCACTGGAAAATATAAAATAATATTGTAAAACTCCCTGAATGTCAGGCACAAAGAATCAGGACCATAAGGTTGCAGCAAAGAAGATTTGTACCTAGATAAGGGTCAATGGAATTCAGGAGGGAATGAACTTGGACCATTTGTGGAAATGTTACGATTCTAATCTGATGATGCACTTAACTCTGCTCCCACCAGCGCTGCCTGCTTTTGTCCTTCACTGAGGGCATTTTTTTAAAAAAAAAATGAAACAAAACTTTCAAATAATTGGACAATAGAGTTTGATGCATTATTAAGCAGTCCTCCTAATTCAACTCTTGCTTTCACTGCAATTCCCCATGGAATCACATTTAGGCAAGGTATTAACCACAGAAAAATAAGATAGCTTCCGTCCCACAAATCACTTTGTGCACTGTTGCTATAAAATTCAAATTTAATAGATTAAAAAAGGGAACCTCAAAAAAATACATATAGCTGATATAAACAATGACCTCAGCATTATAGAAAATTCAAGAGAAATTGAAGTTGCTCCGTGAATTATTATTTTCAGATCAAAATTTATCGTTCTCATGCCTTGCCTATTTTGCATTCTGAAGTAGAACCTTGAAAAGAACTTTGGGGTAACACTGAATTAAATCAGCTGCAGAAACTTTTATCAAGTATCTAGCAATTCCCATCTGCCCCACTTTAATAAGAGTTTTGCCACCCTTCTGAGGTTAAATGTTTGCTACAGTGATGCATTAATAACTCAAAATGTTTAATTATGTCAGTGCCCCATTTAATTAAACCCAACATGATAAACTGTCACCATTCCCATTATGAACCCCTATTTTGATTGGCTTATAATGCAGTGATAAAAATTCATTTCATGCTCCAGAATGACATACAAGGTCTCCACTTGTGAGTGACTATGGTTATTACTGTTATATATAAACAGCTGTATCATTTGGCATTTACAAACAATATGTGGTTTAAAGGACAAAAATATTAAATATAGCCCATCTTTCTATTTGGAAAGGGCAGATCTTTCAAACAGTTTTCATAGATCACATTCTTCCTTGCTTTTTTCATTCGAAGTAGGAGATGATAGAAGATGATAGATAGATAGATAGATAGATAGATAGATAGATAGATAGATAGATAGATGCTTGTTGAAACTAGCAATTGTACAGAAAATACTCATTTGCTGGCTCAACATGAGGCACTTCAGTGCCAAAGGTTTCAATTGAAAATATGAAAGTAACACTGGATTTCTTATTTTATTTAATGGTCACTGCCATAGGGAGGTAATGGCTTAATTTAGAATCACTGAGAGATATAACCTTTTCTACCCACAATTGTTCAGTGTGGTTATTGTTCCCAATGTTACCTGCCAAAAGGTCCATACAAGCATACACAAATGTTTCACTGTTTTGCCCCCCCCCTTTCCCCAGAATAAAACTGCATATATTAGTGTGGTTTCTTTTGGGAAAAATGCAACATAAAATGGAACATGATTCCATTTGCTATTTTAATATCCCCTGAAGTTTGGGCCAAGAATGTCCAGTATCACATTTGGTGATGCTTTTCCTGTCTTTGTTTTATCAGTATATTCTCTAAACGACAAGTCCCCTTTCAACATTTAAAAAAGATATTTTTTTAAAAAAAAGTTCAGTTGAAAAAGCAAGTGTGCAGCTAATTAAATAGTAAATATGAAGTGCCTAACACATGAAGAAGACATTAGTTTGATATCTAAGGATGTACAGTGACAAGATTTTTTTTCCAACCGACATATTGTTGGAGTAAATGACATTTGGAGAAGTAAAAACATACCAAAAATTGGGTAAAAACATACCAAAAATATCCTGACCTGCTTAAATCTATTTGGCTTATTGTACTTCATATTTATTAGATGAATTGCATAATCCAAGGTTATCATTAGCATTAATCAGTACATATGTTTTTCCACCATTGGTTCATTGGTTTAAGTTAAAAAAAGGTGCAAAGAGGTCCAGCTGAAGATAACGTATAAATAGGCCATTGCCCAGTGGAAATCTATGTTTCAATTTGAAATATTTCTCCCTTGTTACTATCCTTTCTGAAGCAATGTTATTTTAACCAACTTTTGTACACCTTTCTCCAGAACTTTAAAGATGATTATTTTTTTCCCTTTCTTTGGTTCAAATTTACCAGGTAATTTTCTATCCACTGTCTCTCTGTAGCAGTTTAAAATCATCTAGGACTTATGGGTTCGATGTCCCAATTATGTGCAATCATTGGAAGTTGAATTGCAAAGTAAACTTCAAAGTGGAAAAGCTCTCATTTCTGGAGTTTCATTCCCACCCATATTTAATCAATTTAAAAACAAATAAAATAAACCTAAAATTAAATTAAATGTTGGGAAATCTAGGTGTAAAAGTTAGCTTGTGGGGGGAGGGGAAACAATTCTTTAAACAAGTGAGGACCCTCAAGACATGGATCCATGTCTTTTGCAGTAAACTCTTCACTGGAAGCACTGACACTTTTTTTACAAGGGAAAAGAATATTTATTGGCTAAAATCATATTGTTTTATGATAATATAGAGAGAGTGAATAAGGGACGTGGTGGCTCAGTGGGTTAGGACACTGAGCTTGTCGATCAGCAGGTCGGCAGTTTGGCAGGTCGAATCCTGAGTGCCACGTAGCAGAGTGAGCGCCTGTTACTCGTCCCAGCTTCTGCCAACCTAGCAGTTCGAAAGCACGTTAAAATGCAAGTAGAAAAATGGGGACCACTACGGTGGGAAGGTAACAGCGTTCCCTGCGCCTTTGGCATCTAGCCATGCTGGCCACATGACCATGGAGACGTCCTCGGACAAGCGCTGGCTCTTCGGCTTTGAAACAGAGAGTTAGAAATGACTAGCACACATGTGCGGGGGAACCTTTACCTTTATAGAGAGAGTGAGAAAGGAATATATCCCCTTAACATCTGTCTAAGAAATCTAAACCCTTCAAAAAGGGATGACATTTACTGAAACCAGAGCTTCTGTTTTTCCTAAGAGGAACATTCTGCTAGAATCAACCCTAACAGAAACTTCATCTTCATAACTATATCTGCATGGTATTAAATGTCAAAAATTAAGACTACAAAAACTGTCAAGTATCTTCTAAGAAATTTCCTTTACGGTTCCTAACCTATAGATAGAAATCTTGTCAAACTAAAACAAAATACTTGCATTCTTGAAGATATTATGTGACAATGTCTAAGGAGAAACTGTCTTGACCCTCTTCCTGTGTTGTCCTTCTCTCTCTCTCTCTCTCTCTCTCTCTCTCTCTCTCTCTCTCACACACACACACACACACACACACACACACACACACACACACACACAAACACAACTGTGGTTTAGTGGGTTTATTAATATTCCCCCTCAACTCATTTCACCCAAACCCCAGAACTGTCCTAATTAAGTCCAGCTGCAAGCAGACCAATGCTAGTTCACAGAGCAATGGTCAATGAGCCCACAAGGAACTTGAAAGTTTCCCAATAAAAATAAACCCACCAGACAAAATTACATCCACAATACAAGAGGGTTCCTGAGGCAAGAAAAATCCAGAGTTCACAAGGCATGATCCAAATCAAGGCATGCTGTCAGTCCAAAGAGAGGCAAGACTCACAACAATCAGAAAACTCACAGCTTCGCTTCCATCTGTCTTCTATGCTAAATAACCAGCTTCTTGTTTAAGTAAATACTTGGTTTTAGGGTCATATTCTATCATAATCCCCAAATTTGCAACAATATTTTCCCTATCTTTCCAGTATCTTCCCATTCCTCTTTGCCTCTGGCAATCTTCATGCATTTTGAAGAAGACCTAGAAAAATTCATAGATTAAGAAAGATGTTTCTCTTTTCCTTTTTTCTCACCTCAGTCTAAGACACAGTGTTCATTTGTGGCCTACATTTGGAGAAAAGGAAGTGACATTTTTAAAGTGAGAAAGGTCAGACTTGTCAACTTAAAATAATTAGGTACTTCCCCCCACAGCCCTATTGCAAAGGTCTTTAGGCTAGTCTGAGAAATTTGTAGTGCTTGTCTTCTGTGGAAATGCATCTTCAAGGGATTACAAGCAGTGTTCAGTATTTTATTTTGATATCTGCTAGGTGCATCCTTGTCTGTCTGAAATAGTCTAGATCAGACATGTCAAACTCGCAACCTCACGTGACGTCGCACGACGTATTCCCCATTGCCGGCTATGGGGTGGGCACGGTTTCTTTGTGACGTGTCCGGCCCGTGGGCCAGCAGTTTGACACCCCTGGTCTAGATAATCTAATCCCTTATCATTACTTCTCAAAGGCAATGAACGTGATGATAACAGAGAGCAGATGCAAGCTCTAGTTGTTTTACTGAGAACAGACACCATTATAAACCATCAACTATCTTAATAGCTTAAGTACAGGATGGAGTATCACAGCCCATCCTACTTGATTGCAAAACCTGCCTGGGACTTTTAATCGTAATACAAATTATGGCATAAGAGAAATGGAAAGGAGAATCTTCATACTGCATATGCTCTTACTCAAATTGTCTCAAAGGTGCTTTTTTCAAAGGCATCTGGATTTCCTTTGTGTTTCCTTGAAGACATCTCACTTCTCATCCAAGAAGCTTCATCAGACTCTAGTGTTATGTCTCACTTGAGTGACTTCCACCTCTTGCTGAGTCTTGAGATTGGACTTTTTCAGGATAAATAAAATAATGTAATTTTTCAGAGCACCTCTAATTTGCATGTCATTATTAAGTCATCATTTGTTACCTTCACTATTAATAGCATCATCTTCTTCCAATTGTCCTCCTGGCTGCATTTTTTCCTGGATAGTCATTTTAAGAGGTATTAACCTTATGCATAAAAAGACATAAGCTGTATTAATGTGTACTTTCACCCTGGCAGTCACAGGTGAAAATATTTCTAAACTGGGTGCATTTTAAAAAAAGGCACAAGTTTTAAATCTTGATACAATGTTAAATAAAATTAAAGGGGACATTAAAATGATAATAAAAAAGCTTTCAAGTGTGTGATGACTTTGTGTTTGCTTCCAGTCGTTTACACAGGGCCATTGTTGGGAGAAAATCTTAATCTATGTGATAGAATGAGAATATAACCATGAATTTTACCTATAATCTTTGCTTAAATACTATCACAATATCTGCACGGATAGCTTGTGATAGCTTGCGATAGCTTCTTAAGAGGAAAATTAAGCTGTGTATATAAATAACTTTTTTTTTTCTCCAAGCAAGAGAAAAACAATTGAAACATTGAAAGTTTAACTATATCCCCTGACTACAGTTTGGATGAGTAGCAGTGAATCTTAATTTAGTGGTAAAAATGGGTATTTAGGCTAAACCAAACCGAAAGATGAGATAAACAGGATATTTTTGTGACTGCCCAATGTTTCTTCATTTTTATTTTCATTATTCCATGCTCATGAAACCCATCCCCCTTTCAACTTAGAAGTCTTGTCATCCTGGTTAGACTAAGGAAGATTTATTTATTTTTTAAAAAAGGGAGAGGTTTCTGTCATGCATTGACTAAAAGGAGATATAAATTTACCTCTTGGGCCCAGCCGATACTTTTTAAAATGATTCTGGTCCCACATATCTGAAGATCACCATTCTGGAGCCATTGCAGTGAGTAAACACAGGCACAACCTTATTCTTTGGCCTTTTTATAAAACTAAAAACTAGATGGATGTGAGAGCTAACAGATGCAGATTATAGAGAGGTTTAGCCAATGCTTTCAGTGGAAGAAAATTCCCTTTTTCTATGCCAAATGCATTAAAAGACCTATCTCACAATTGCATAAAATAATCAGTAGCATTAAATCTATGCTAATTCAACTCACTACTGGGGAAGTTGATTTAACCTGACACCCTTTCCAATGTCATTCATCCCATTTAATTACTTGGTAAGGAGTTTTGATTCTCCTATCGTTTTAACATCATAGGCCTTTTTAAAAGGCATTATTAATATGCTTTTTTCCAGAAGCAGAAGACTATTGATATTCAAATGAAAAAAAAAATGCTGTTTAGAACAGCTGATCATGGCTTCTTTTATTTGTCAGAAAGTGAATTGCATTTGATGACAGAGGTCCACCTTTACCATCATTGTGTTTTGCTAGATGCCACGTGTGGAATATAACCACCAAATTAAATATTTTCACTTTACACTTGAGCAGCTAAAAATTGCTTCAGTGTAGATTCTTTTAGCAAAACCAAACTGAACAAAAATGCATTATGGAAGCAGGCCTGAGAACATGAGAACAGCTGGAAATACAAAATGATAGCAATTTTTTATTCATTTTTCCAATCCTAATTTTCACTTTGCAGTGCCGGCAGCTCACCTTTGCCTGTATTATGGCTGCAAGCACCAGAAATAGATACATCCCTTTCATTCTTTTCAAGCTCTCAATGAACAGCACACTAAACCATGTATGAATAACAGGCTAATTCCATGACACATGGAAAGTGATAGCGCTGAAGCTGGAATGAACAACATTGCTATTCAGTGCTACAAATGGAAGTTCTGATCAGCAAAAATGGTAAAGATGACCAATCTCCAACTATTTTCAAATATAAGATGCCTTAATATGGCAACCACTTGTGAAATTATGGATAAAGGAAGAGGGGGCAACCTATTGTCCAGAGCATCTGAAGGCAAGACAAGAAGAAATTTATCAGAGAGATCCACTCTGTAATCCCTTAATTTGGGGTAGAGTCGGGGTAACTGGAACTAAAGATAAATTTCTGACAGTGAGAACAATTAACCAGAGGAATGGTTTAAATCCAGAAGTTGCAGGTGCTCCAACACTGGAGATTTTTAAGAAGAAATTGGACAGCCATTTACCCAGAATGGTATAGCATTTCCCATTTTATTGTGCATTCTGTATTTAAATAAAAACTCAGGTCACTAGTCACATATCTCTTCCCTTCCCTTCCCTGCAATTCTGTGGGTAGCGTTTAAGCTATAATTTGAGCTCTCCTTGAAAAACCTATTTAAAAGTAGTTCCAAAGGTAACTCTAAAGGGTGAGGTTGGCAAATGAAATGTAGGAATGCTCATAGTTAAAGTAGGTTTATATACATTATAATTACATCAGTAACATGCATCTATGAAATACCACAGGTATAATTTAGATATATATCACACGTTCTATCCAAAATAAATTGAAATAAAAGTATAATGCAAAGCTGGAAAAAATATATACTTACAAAGTGTTGTATCTCTCTGACAAGTACTTAAAAAGTGGGCTTAAAAGCCATAAAAATTACTGCTAGGGAATCAAAGTGTTCCCTTGCCCAGATTTTATGGATGCAATAAAAATTGGAGATGGGGGGAACAGTTCTAGTTAAGCCAGGCTGATGAAGTGATATACTGTCAGAAAAGCATGCAAGGTTTTTTCTGAGACAGATTTAGAGTTGATATACACATATATATCAAATACAATATAATTTTGATGCATATTAAATACAGCCTGGACAGAACTTTACTGCAGATGCTCATGAAATAATTTATAATACGGTATATATATATTTTTCTCTCTACTGCCTAATGAGTAAGATCAGCTACTAATGTCTATCTAAAATGCTTACTCCCATGGCAATCAACTTTTACTCTGAATCCTTGCAAAGAATTATTTTATAGCCTTAAATTATTATTTTTTTCAACCAAGGAGAGAAAAAAAGGAGAGTGAGTACAAGCTACCAATGGATGACAAAACCAGACCCAGTTTGGGGAAATTCCTTAGAAGATACATTAACCATAAACAGTGACAGTCACTGAAACTTGATTATCCACATTGGCTGTGCTAAGCAGAAGATCAGGCTCACAAATGAAGGCAAATATAGGTGTCCCAGGATAATGTTGCAAGATCTAATTTTGGCTGGTCACCGGGATGATCATTTCAAACTTATTTGTTCTCATCAGTCAGCCACATCCTTCTGAGATTCGAACCTGGGCCGACTGCATCTTAAGCAGTTGTTTTAACCCCTAGGCCACAGTCTCTCTCTCTCTCTCTCTTTGTTAGCTGAGAAGCAAGGGAGATATGTGTTATATGTTTGTTAAGCATTCAGACTAAGCAAGTGTATATATATATATATATATATATATATATATATATATATATATATATATATATATATATATATATATATATATATATATATATATATATATATATATATATATATATATATATATATATATATATATATGTAGATCTTTGGTCATTTGGGTTTTTTCCCATGTAGAATTGGAGGTATCAGGGCGCTGAAATATATATATTTAAAACCTTTTGATTGGAGGGGGAATGAGATGAACTGCAAAATTTGTGGAAGTATAAAAAACTAACAGATAACTATGTTCCAATCCGCATATTCCTCTCAGAGAAGCTAATTAAACTGGTGCGCCTTTAGCAACAACAGCGATAGCTAAAAGAAAGTTCTAGACATTTTTGATACAAGATAAAGTGGGGAAAAATCCAGTTTGGTCTAGTAGTTAATGTGCTGGCTTAGAAGCCCAGAGATATGAGTTCTAGTGCCACCTTAGGCATGAAAGCCAGCTGGGTAAATTTGGGCCAATCACATACTCTCAGCCCAACCCACCTCACAGGATTGTTGTGGTGGTGAAAATAGGGGAAAGGAGTATTAGGTATGTTCAACATCTTGGGCTGTTTATAAAAATAAGGTGGAGGATGTGTGTGTACACACACACACACACACACACACACACACAAATAAATAACAAATAGGAAATAAATTATAAAAATCCCTATTTTGACCCATTCTGAACACACCAGGGAATTTTTCAACCTTGGCTGGTACAAAATAAGTTCCATTTTTGAAATCAGTGGGAGGAAACAAGATAGCGCTGTTAGTTCACTCTAAGATCGCCTTGTAACCATTTGTAGATGTTTAGATGGGTTGTCTGTCAAAACTCATTCTTTCCACATGCGTATTGGTTTGTTTGTTTTTTACTTCAATGCTGAAGGATATGTAAAGCCTGAATGCTGTTCTCAGATGACAAAGGAGCTTGTTATTCAGAATGTCCCTCAGCCTCCACCCACAAGCACGCAAATGGTTATAAATGTGAACATTTCAAATGGAGGGCATTTACTTTGTCAATGTCAGAATGTACAAGCAAGCGTAATAAGCTGACTGTAGGGTTACATATTGGTGAGGGGAAGTAATAGTCCATCAGATTCCTGTTTGTTTATCTTTGACTGTCATTTTGTTTGCGTTGTTAACAGATCAGACAAGCACTTTGATATGGCACCTTGCCCAGTTTTTCACAATCAGCAGTTTACTCTCATTTCTGAGGCTAACAGACAAAGATCATGTTGCCTTTGTTATTCTAGAACAGACATGTCAAACACAAGGCCCGGGGGCCAGATCCGGCCCACAAAGTGGTTTCATGCGGCCTGCGAGGCCATCCTGGAAACAGCGAGGGAACGGCCCCCACTGCCTTGGCCCTGGCCCAGAGACCCTCCTTCTGCCAGAGACCCTCAGATCTGTCCCACTCCTGCCCAGGCCCCCATAGGCCCCCTTGAGGCGAATGATGTAGAGCTGGCCACGCCCACCCAGTAGGCCATGCCCACCCTGGCCACACCCACCTGGCCCCCTGAGGGCAACCGCAATGCTGATGCGGCCCTCAATGAAATTGAGTTTGACACCCCTGTTCTAGAACTAAGAAGAAATTTTCTGACAATTAGAACAACCAATGGAACAACTTGCCTCCAGAAGTTGTGAATGCTCCAACATTTCTTTAAAGTTATTATAGCCATCCATCAGGGCTCAAGTCAAGATTTGATGGGTGCAAACTGATGAGAACTTTATCACCCTCATCTGTTCATTTTATACATAACATTCACGCATGCATCCATGAAAATGTACCAATATTGACTAATATTCTCCTTGAATGGAAGAGTTAGAATTTGAGATTTTTCATAAAAAGGAAAAAAAAAAGCAGACAATTTTGCCTGCCTTGCACAGAACCAATTCTAATCAGTGAATGTTTAGTTTAATTGAGCCAGGATTTGAACTGATTTTTTTCTCACACTCTTAGACTAGCAGACTCACAAATCCAGGGAGTGATACTTCCTCTTTGGATCCTATCAGATGAGAAATATCAAAATAATGATGTACCAGAAGGAAATGCCTTGTGCTCCACTAGAACCAATTTCATAACTTGCTCATAAAAAATAGAGTTTCCTGCGTTGTTTGTGCTTTTATTTCAGTGATAGAGAAATCTTGAAAAGAAGAAATTCAATGTTGTCAGTGAGGGATATAGGACAAAATTCAAGAGGAACTAATATTCCCTACATTTGACAATTATTTTAATGGAGGCTTCATTTGTTCTGAAAACCATCTTTAAAAAAAAAAAGAAAAGAAAAAAATACTTGGACATCTCTAATTGGAATGTGATAATTATTTTCTTGGCTCGAGTTTAAGATGAAACATAGTTGTCTTATTAGCTTTTACATATGCTTTTCCCTGACAGCTTGGAACAGGGACTACAAAATGGGGCATTTTATTGCCTTATGAAATAATTAGCATTTCCAAGGTACAAGCAGCATACTAACTCTTCCCAATTACACAGTATAAGCAAGAAATAATAATGAGGAAGGGTTTGTGGTTCTATAAAGTCACATCTCCTCATTCCAGGAATAATTGTCAAAGATTTCACATTACTTAAGGCAATATTGAAATGACTTGGGGTGAGGTGTGTTTTTCTTGTTTTTTTACAAACCCCTTGTGAAATTAGGATAATATTATCTAACTTCTTGCAACCCTACTGTGAAAAATTTGCCCAGTATGAGGGTGGTCAAAGTGGAACAGGAATAGCTAGCTGCTATGTAATGCACAAAGGTTTTTTTGTTTTGTTTTTTCAAGAGGCAACTGGATTTTCTTTGTTTTTCCTTGACAACGTTTTTCTTCTCATCTAAGAAGTTTCTCATCCAAGAACTGAAGAAGCTTCTTGGATGAGAAGTGAAATGTCTTCCAGGAAAAAAAGCAAGGAACTTCAGTTGCCTGTCTGTGATTATTCCTTGTACTGTAACCCAAGCTACAAATGGTTGATGGAGACTCCTAATTAATATTTTCTCGATTTGAGAATTTCACAGGCACTGAGTGAAGATGAACTTAAATACCCATAACCCACCCCTGTATATCATGAATCAAACATAAACTCAGTCATCATTCCAATGATCTTTTTACAATATCTTATTTTGGAGAATCAAACTATATTATAGGTACTTAGAAGTGGCACTGTATTATATTCCAATCTACTTTTCTGTGAAAGATGCTTCCTTTAGGTAGTAACCAGCTGCTCTATCGATTTCATCCTTTCCAATTAATATATATTTAACATCTAAAAATGGAAAGCAGAATTTATTTGTCTCCCATTTTATAAATCTAGTACAATGATTTATAAAACCAGAAGATTCATGTGGAAATTGAGGGGACCAGCACCACCTTCAGAAAACTTTTCTAAATTAATTTTCCATGAGTTATCTACTGTGATACAAGAAGACATTTCTGGGACCCATTCTGTTTTTCTTGTATAGAGTTTTCCCAATGTGGGCTGAGTTATTGAACTGAAGGTTGCAATATCTAACCAGACGTTGAATTAACTTAAAGTCCTGGGTTGATTCTATGGATCCTCCTAGACAAGGATTACAGAGTTTTTTATTTCATCTGTGCTTTGCTTAAATGACAAAACCGTTCTTATACTCTATAGGAAGGGTTTCAAACTGCTGGCCTGCGGGCCAGATGCGTCATGCGGAAGCCGTGTCACCCCATTGCTGGCAATGGCAAAACTGTCGCGATACGTTGCGTGATGTCATGTGACATTGCACATTTGGCATGTCTGCTGTATAGGTTTCTCTTTCATTTAATCTTTGAGATTTGTTTGCTATTTTTTATTTGTCTACTATATTTCCCTCTTCCTAACAGGTTATTCAGTAATGATTTGAATCCCAATTCTTGGTTGATATATTATTATTGATTAATTATCCAATTTTGGCTTATTCTTCAGTTCTGTCCTTCAAATCTAAGTAACTGTTTCTATTTTCTGGCCAGTTTTTGGTTCTTGACTTCTTGGCTGAATTAAAGTTTCCATCTATGACCCCTTATCACTAATCTCTAGTGACTCCTCTCAGAACTTCACTTTAACTGAAAGCAAAGATGTAAGCTTAAGAGCAGCCATTTTAGATTTCTCTTGTTATCCAAGAGCAATGTGAATCTGTGTGGTTTTTGTTGTTGTTGTTGTTTGATATTGTAGGAAATTCAATATGATTTCTAGGAGCAATTCACTATCTTACGATCTGGAGAACTATATTACGTGTCAGAAGTATTAATCCCACTGGAATGCTATTGGCAAGTCAGTTGCTGAGAAATATCAAATATTCTTTCTAGATCTGCTGGAAATAAGTCAGGGTTTAAGAGGTAACTTTGAAGAATAAGAGGACTAAGAATCAGATCCCGATGGACAGGCAGTTACTGGCCTATTAACCAGACATCATTTTAGAAAACAAGGAGCAGAAGAGAACATTAGTGATAATTGTAGGAGTGCCAAGTGACAGCAACTTCACAAAGAAAGAATATGAGAAACTGGAGGGCCTGGAGGTAGAACTAGAGAGGATGTGGAAAGTAAAGGCCAAACTGATCTCAATGGCAGTAGGACCACTTGGGGTGGTGACTCCTAAACTGTGAGAGTGACTCCAACAGATCTATAGCAACAATGTCAGAGTTCTCCATCTGGAAAAGTGTGGTGTCAGGAACAGCTATGATCCTGCACAGAATCCTCAAACTCTCATCCTACTGGTAGAGCACTCAAGATTGTGGAAGACACATACCACCCAGAAGAGTGAGATTTCCATTTTTTAAAAAATAGGTGATAGATAGATGATAGGTAGATGATAGATAGATAGATAGATAGATAGATAGATAGATAGATAGATAGATAGATAGATGATGGATGGATAGATAGATAGATGTAGCATGTGTGTATGTATGTCTGTGTGTTTATCAACCTCAGTGCAAAGCAGCTTTTCAGCACTCTTTAGCTGAGTCTCTGCCATTTATTTAATTAATTGTTTTAATCTGATTTTAATTTTTGTATGTTTGCTTTTAATCCTCCCTGTACACCGCCCTGAGTCCTTCGGGAATAGGGTGGTATATAAATTTAATAAAATAAAATAAAATAAAATAAAATAAATTAGGCAGAACAGTATTCACAGAAATGTAGCTCTAACGTTATTTGTAATATAACCCATGGGGGAATTGAAGTGGAGCACATTTGCTCCTTAAACTTACTTGTATTGCCACAAATTCTGATGCAGGGAGAGACTGGTAGAATTAATAAACACCTGTTCACTCAAATGGGAATAGTAAGTTAAGGGTTCAAAGGTAACTAACTTCTGTGACTGGCAATTTAATTCATTTTAAATACACTTTTTTTCCCCTGAATAGAAAAGGGAATTATCAAAAGCATTTCATTTTCTATGCAACATGCACCATTTAATGACTTCTTTGGCAACTAGATGAATCCAAATGATTTTTACTTTTTGGAAACTATTTTTATAAATGTTCAAGGTCAGTTATTGGTATGCAAGTCTTTCAATGAAGCCCATCACTTCATCAACATGGTATTTTTCTCCATCTGCAGTGTATTCAAGGAGTTGACAATGCATTGTGTTTCCAATGTTTAAAGTAAAGAATAGAAAGACTCTGTATAACAGGCTAGCATCTGAAAAGCATGTGTATATATGTGCATGCAGTCAAACAGAAGAAAAGAGATTAAAATTATCAGTAAATATAAGGATCTTTTTACCTGAAAAGTAGTAATTGATCTACATTATCCTGTGATAACCTCAGGATGGTTGGATTGTCCATTTTAATTTCTCTTCATTTTCTCCCCCCCCCCCCAAGGTTTGATTCTTCTGGATTCTGCAAAGCCTGGAGATTTAAAATCCATATAACCATTCGTGTATTAAATCATGTTTATGTCCTAATATACCATTTTTATAAAACATGAGGGGTTCTGATGAGGAATTCTGGGTGCTTGTGTTATGCAATGGATCACATAATTTTAAATTATGGAAATGTGTCCCAGTTTTAACCGTAGCTCCAAACATATTTCCATCTTTTCTCCCCCTCCCCCAAACTGGATAAATGCATGTATTTTTCACCTGTTAGTCTGTCCATCCATTCATCTCTCTCCCTCTGTCTCCATACCAAGTCTTTCAGAAGTTCAGCTCCCTCTGTTGATTATGAAGTCAAAATCCAACATGAAAAAAAATGTGGTATAATTTCTCCATCTAAAGCAATTCTGTAAAAGATCCTTCTTAAAAACTCCTTTTACAATTAGTCCGTAAGAACATGTCAAACTACTGTAGGTGTGCTATAGTATAACCCTAGTTTAGTCTGATGAATCTGACTTCTGATGAATCTGACTGGCTAAGGAGCAAAACCTGTATAGCTTGTGCAGCAGCCACCATTTCCATACATAGCTGAGTTATCTATATTTTATGACTCCAATTGCCAAACACTGCTTTTTTTTCCTTTTCCATCTCCTTTATCAGTAAAAATATTAGAGAATGCTGCCCATCCCTCATTTCTAAAAGCCTACCTAATTACCATCTTTGTTGATCACTCCAAAAGTTCTTTTAATCTGGGAGATATATGTGTACTATCTACAAGCAAGTTAATGGAAGTTGTAAATAGTTCTGGCAGCACTATGTGTGTGTATGTGTGGTCTTAGCTTCACAGTTTAAAGAAATGAACAGGCAATCTTATGTTTTCTTACAGTTCCGTGAGAAAAAGTGATTGCAGAAAAGCTCAGGCAGCAGCCAACTAGAACAGAGATGGGCAAATACATTGTCTCCTATTCTCCTACCTTCAAAATTTTCAAATTATTTTCATCCCATTTATGAAGATGCTGCACCTCCGACTATTGGTAATTTCTTCTATAATGTAACTAGCGAGCTGAACTGGGTTCTAAATTATTTCGGACAATTGCAGGATCAATTATTCCATAAATGGATAACTCATTGATCTGGAATGGCACAAACTTCCTAAATTCCTAATGTTCCTTATTTTTTTCCCCCACTGGACATTGATGAACTCTAAAATTTAAATCCTAGAATAAAGTCAAGATACTATTGTTTACTTATCAAATGTCTCACCCACCCATCTCACCTCAGTGACTCTGGCTGATTTACATTAAAACATACAATAGCAAAAAAAAAGCATAGTTAAAAACAGAGATGAAATCAGAACTAAGGTTAAGATTAAAATGAAGGTGTTAAAAAGTTAAAAGAAGTGTAGTTGAGGGACCATCTTTTTCCAAGAGTCTCTATTTGTCCAATCCGATCCAACAGACTGGGCATACTGCATATCCTATCAGCCAAAAAATGTTGACTGGTGCCAACTAGAAGGCAGGTGATTTTTGCTATAGACCTGCTTTATGGAACATTCTGGCCCCAAACCTGTTGGTGTTTAAAAACTTGGCTATTCACCTGGGCTTGGGGCTTGGAATATGTGAAGGACCCCGTTAACTGACTTTACTATTAGTTGATTAATCATCACATCTCCTGTTTATATTTATTTATTTTGTGGACGTATTTATTGTCTTATTTTTTTTAAAAAAAATATTTTAATTCTCTTATAATTTTAGAATTGTCAGCTGCCTAGAGTCATTTGGTTGAGTTGAGTTGCTATAGAAGTTGAATAAATAAATAAACTACCTCCAGGCTTGCATATCACTCTTAGATCCCCGTGTCAATCAGCAGAATGAGATCTTGATGCTCTTTCAGAAGACTATAGTCTTCTCCTTCTATATCTAACCTACTTCCGTTATGGAGAGGTCAGTGCTGTACAAATAGCCATTCCCACAATAGAGAGCACCATGATGTTTATACCTGTGAAATGCAAGGATCTCATCAAGGAAAAATATAGTGTATACAGTAGCTATGACAACCTTAGATCAGCACAGTTAATGCAGTTGAAAAGTATGGGATTTCTAAGCCTATAAATATTTACAGCCATTCTTCTTGTTATATAAACCTGTAACTAACTTTGGGTTTGTCCTACATGCAAATTAATTAATTCAAATTTTCAACTTTGTTATTGTGTTCTCCTCCTCCTCCTCCTCCTCCTAGGGCAACTGGTTTTTTTATTTTAAAAAATTCCTAAAGTCTGGGATTTTCAAGTCAAGAAAATGTAAATATTTATAACAGTCTTATTCGTTAAATAAACCTGCAACTTATGCTTTGTCCTGCTTTCAAATTAATTAATTCAAATTTTTAAGTTTGTTGTTGCCATTCTTTTTTTTCTAAGGGCAACACTTTTTTTAAAAAATACCCCTAGGATCTAGATACAGGGAATCTAGAAAACCCATTCTGAGTTTTTTCCTAGGCAATTATTATGCCCTAAATTCCTAAAATGTACGGTAGATTGGGAAAATAAATTTATTGCAGTTTTCATCTTGTTTCAGAATTAGACTATATAGTCCATTTCACATTTTATTTATTCTTTCTCAAAGTCTCTCTCTCTCTCTCTCTCTCTGTGTGTGTGTGTGTGTGCTCTCTCTCTCTCTGTTTGTGTGTGTGTGTGTGTGTGTGTTCATGCACTGAAAGCTAATACTGGATTGGGAATAGAGAGAAGGATCAAATCCCTATTCAATTATAAAGTTCACTAACTGAGCTCAGCATCCGTCTCACAGGATACTTGTAAGGATAACATCACATAAAAAACATGTGAATTTGAACATTACCAAGTTACTAGTTTATACATTGTTTGGGGCTGTGTTGGAAGAGCAGTTATGTTGCTAGAGCATCTAGGAAATGTAACTTCTTAAAAGTCTTAAAGCTTTCTTAAAACAAAATGAAGTTTTTCCAAGTAAAGCTACATATTTATTTAAATACATAACCCTGTCCTCTTTCCACCTTGAAAAGTTAATATTGTTAATATGAAATGTTAAGAAAATTATTACATTTTAATATTATAAGCCGCACTGGTTTACCCTGTGGAGGCTGAAAAATTTAAACAAATGCAAATAAAATAAAATATTATTTTGTCTCCTGAAGATCAGTCTAATTTGAGCTTCCAAACACGATGAAGATATCCACTGATTCCTTTGATTAACAAAGGTATGCATGTCCATGGATAAAACACCGCAAACAAATAATTTACTAGTAAATTCAATTTCTGTTTATTTTTTTTTCCCAAGGAAAAAGGATTTTTTTATGTGCCTAGGCATCTGCAAAATGGCTGGGCAGGGGCAGGGGCCGTCAACACAAATTTAATAGAAGGCCTCTGATTACTTTTTTATCCAAATTTTTTACGGGGTTAGGGAGAGGGGTGGGAGATAGGGGTTGTCTGGCTATGGGGGGTGGCCAATCAACCATGGCTCAGGCCAGACTTGGGTCCGACCGCTCGGGGGGAGAACGGGGTGTGGTTGTCTCCGGGGCTCATGAGCGGGTCGTGGGATTACCGATTCCCACGACGGGGAATGGCAGCAGGTGGATAGACAGAGGGCCGTATCGTTACCGGGAGGGCCGTCTCCGCTATTTGCAAGTGGTGAGGCGCTCCGACCCTCTGCCTCTTCCTCGAGGTTCCGGGAGCGAGGATGTGCAGCCTCCTGAGCTCCGGCTGGTGTACCTGAATGCCAGGTCCGTGGTTAACAAAGCTCCCCTCGTCAGGGATTTAGTTGAGGGTGAGCACGCGGACCTGGCTTGCATCACGGAGACTTGGTTGGGCCCAGAGGGTGGGGTCCCTTTGGTTGACCTCTGCCCACCAGGCTTCCGGGTGCTACATCGGCCACGAGCTCATGGTAGGGGTGGGGGAGTGGCGGTGACTATGAGGGAGACCTTATGTCCACGGGAGACCACCGTTCCTCAGATAGTCGGGTGTGAGTCTCTCTTTGTGAGATTTGGTTCTGAGGCGCAGTTGGGCTTGCTGCTGGTGTACATTTTGCCTAGTCGCGCAGCAGCAGCCCTGCCCGAGCTGCTCGATATCCTCTCGGGGTTGGTGGTTGAGTTTCCCAAACTTATTGTTTTGGGAGACTTCAATCTACCATCCCTGGGAGGTTTATCTGAGCTAGCTCGGGAGTTCATGGCTTCCATGACGGCCATGGACCTGACGCAAGTAATTTTTGAACCTACTCATGAGGGAGGCCACAACCTTGACCTGATTTTTTTATCTGGACGGTGGTTGGATGATCTTGGTGGGGGCTCTCCATTTATTATGCCCCTGTCATGGACCGATCATCACCTCCTGCGGCTGGTCTTCCGTTTTGCCACCCCCCGCCATGGGGGTACGGAGCCAATTAGATGGTACCGCCCCAGACGCTTAATGGATCCTGATAGATTCCAAGCGGTGCTGGGGTCCCCACCTGCCTCCACTGCTCACAACTCGGTGGATGCCTTAGTGGAAGCCTGGGAAAGGGCAGCCACTGAGGCACTTGACCGGGTTGTACCCTTGCGGCCCCTGACCCGGTGCAGATCCCAGCGAGCTCCATGGTTCTCCGCGGAGCTCCGGGAGATGAAGCGTCGGAAACGGGGCCTAGAGAGCTGTTGGAGGTCTAGCCGATCCGAACCCGACCGGTTGCGGTTAAGAACCCATATTAGGTCTTATCTCGCAGCGATGAGGGTGGCGAGGTGTAATTACTTCTCCACCCTCATCGCGTCCGCAGATAATCGCCCGGCCGCCCTGTTTAGGGTGACTCGCTCACTTCTTAATCAGGAGGTGAGGGAGGATCCCTTGCAGGGTCGTGCCGAGGAATTTAGTCAACATCTGTCGGATAAAATCGCTCGGATTCGGACCGGTTTGGACTCCAGCTGGGCAGAGTCTGGCGATCAGGACACGGGCGGTCTTGTCAATGTTATCTGGGAAGAGTTTGATTCTGTGACCCCTGATGAAGTGGACAGGATTATGGGGAGGCTGAGCTCCACCACATGTTTATTGGACCCATGCCCTTCCTGGCTGGTTTATGCAGCTAGGGAGAGGACACGAGGCTGGCTCCAGGCGGTTATATCTGCTTCTTTGAGTGAGGGTTATTTCCCCACCGTCTTGAAGGAGGCGGTGGTGAGACCTCTCCTCAAGAAGCCTGCCTTGGACCCAGCTGTATTGAACAACTTTCGTCCAGTCTCCAACCTTCGCTTTCTTGCGAAGGTTGTTGAGAGTGTGGTGGCGCATCAGCTCCCTCTGGTCCTGGATGAAGCGGATTATTTGGACCCCTACCAATCGGGTTTCAGGCCCGGGTACAGCACGGAGACGGCATTGGTCGCTCTGGTGAATGATCTCTGGAGGGCTCGGGATAGGGGATATTCCTCTGTCCTTGTCCTATTAGACCTCTCGGCGGCTTTCGATACCATCGACCATGGTATCTTGCTGCGGCGTCTCAGGGGATTGGGAGTGGGAGGCACAGTTCTTCAGTGGTTCTCCTCCTATCTCCTGGGACGCTCGCAGTCGGTGTTGGCAGGGGGGCAGAGATCGGCCCCTAGGTCTCTCGTTTGTGGAGTTCCTCAGGGGTCGGTTCTCTCGCCTCTCCTGTTCAACATCTACATGAAACCGCTGGGTGAGATCATTCGTGGTTTTGGAGTTGGGTATCATCAATATGCCGATGATACCCAACTTTTCTTTTCGACCCCAAACCACCCCAGTGATGCCCTCGCTGTGATGTCCCGTTGCCTGGAGGCGGTTCGGGTCTGGATGGGGAGGAACAGACTTCAACTCAACCCTGACAAGACTGAGTGGCTGTACATTCCGGCATCCCGGGACATTCAAAATGTTCCATCTCTTTCTATGGGGGGGTGAGCTTTTACCCCCCCCCGTGGATAGGGCTCGCAACTTGGGAGTCCTCCTAGATTCACGGCTTACTCTGGAAGATCATATAGTGGCCGTGACTAGGGGGGCTTTCGCCCAGGTTCGCCTGGTGCGCCAGTTGCGGCCCTATCTGGACCGGGATGCTCTGTGTATGGTCACTCATGCGCTCGTGACCTCTCGCCTTGACTACTGTAATGCTCTCTACATGGGGCTTCCCTTGAAGACCACTCGGAGGCTCCAACTGGTACAGAATGCGGCCGCGAGAGTTGTCTTGGGAGTTTCCCGGTACTCCCATGTTACACCTTTGCTCCGCGAGCTGCATTGGTTACCAGTTGTCTTCCGTGTGAGGTTCAAGGTCCTGGTTATGATCTTTAAGTCCTTACATGGCATGGGTCCGGGCTACCTCGGGGACCACCTGCTGCCGGCGTCAACTTCCCTCCGCCCAGTACGTGCCCACAGAGAGGGCCTCCTCAGGGTGCCTCCGGTCAGGGAATGTCGACTGGTGGCCCCCAGGGGGAGGGCCTTCTCTGTGGGCGCTCCGGCATTATGGAACCAACTGCCGGTTGAGCTCCGGACGGCATCAGACCTCCGATCCTTCTGCCGCGGGCTGAAGACCCACTTATTTGAATTAGCTGGTCTGGCCTGATGGGGGAATATGGGTTTTTAAATTGATTTTTAGTATTTTATTATTGTTGTTTTTAACTGGGCACTGGTTTAATTTCCTTTTAACTTTTGTATCGTTATTTATATATGCCCTGTGAACCGCCCTGAGTCCCTAGGGAGAAGGGCGGTATAGAAATCAAATAAAACTAAACTAAACTAAACTAAACTAAAATCTAACTAGATGAGACAGCAGTGGCATCAGTGATTAGTAAAATAAAATAAAGTAAAAAAATAAAATAAAATAAAATAAAATAAGATAAAGGAAGGACAGTGGTCAAGAACAAGGAAATGATTTTAGATTTAGCCACAGAGTAAATTCTTCAAAAGTTAAACATTAAGAGAACCTGCTTTACTCCTTGTCAGATCAGAATAGAAAGTCAATTTCTGATTCCTCTTGCATCTAATTCACATGGAGTTATTCTCATGTCAAATCATTATCAGGCCATAAGGTCACTAAATGAAGCCATCTTACAACCTGCACTATACTTGTTAAAAAAAATTGAATCAATGAGAATGGCCTTAAAGGAGTTTCCTGGGAGGGTTGAATACATCTCTGGAATATTGGTTAACTTTACAGGGAAGAACAGATAAATTAGGCCTTGGGAGAAAACTTTTCAAAGCTATTTGCAATCACTAATAGTTATGAATAATCAGACTAGACTAGAAATAATCAGGCTAATAGCAGTGGGGGGAGGGGGAATAAATTAAATGTGCTAAAATTATGCGGGAATAATTTTGTTCAATAGGCTGCCTGTAATTATAAAGCAAAATACAAGTGTCTTTTGACCTTTTGAATAACCAGCAGGGTGATCTCATGAAATGTACCCACTAATCTCCCTAAGAAGGCCAGGAAATTCATGGTTTAAAGCCAAGTGCGATAATTAACCTCTTGATTGTTTTCACAAATAAATATAGAATGGTCATACCACATTTACAGCTTATTTCTACATATATTCAAATGAGCAAACCTTTATTCTGCCAGCACGCGCAAGTTTTCACAAATGAACCAGCAATGCTCTTGGTATCATTTCATCAATCAGCATAATGATATAAAGGATGGGAGGAAAAAGAAAGACCCAAAGCTGTAGGTTATTGCCCCCCCCCCAAAAAAAAATGAAAAGGAAGAGCATGATGCTTCTTCAGTTCAGGGACAAATATCTATCCATAATATATAAAAAAAGCACTACAGTTCTGAAGGACCCAGCTGGGGTTAGAATAACTGATACTGGCCAGATATAATGACCAATCATAGACCATCTTATTACAGGTAGTTCTTGGCATACAACTGTTCATTTAGTGACCATTCAAAGTTACAAAGACACTGAAGAAGTGACTTATGGCCATTTTTCACAGTTACGACCTTTGCAGCAACCCCGTGATCATGTGATCAAAAATTCAGATGCTTGACAACTGGTTCCTGTTTATGACAGTTGCAGTGTCCAGGGGTCACGTGATCCCCTTTTGCGACCTTCTGACAAGCAAAGTCAATGGGGGAAGCCAGATTCACTTAACAAACCCTGATACTAACTTAACAACTGCAGTGATTCAATTAACAAATGTGGCAAGAAAAGTCGTCAAATGGGGCAAAACCCATTTAACAAATTTATCACTTAACAATATAAATTGTGGTCATAAGTTGGTGGCTTCTGATTTGAAAAGCAGTATTGTATAAATGAAGATAAAATATTGTTCTGACAGACAAGTTATGTTCATATGGCCCATAATTCATTTTTTCTAGGACAATATGAGAACAGATTTTAGCTGATCTTGTGATACTTTTAAATAAGCCCCTTTCTCAATGACAGGTATCCATGCACTGATTAGACTTCAGCCCTTTCCCAAAATATGATGTTAATTCTAACAACAGAACTGGCTTTCTTGATCCTGAAACTGAACTTATACAAACCTTGAAATTAAGGCCGCAGTTCTGAATCTGCTTTATGTTATATTCTCTGACCTAAGTCAGAAAGGGTGACAGAATCTCCTGTGGAGCTTATCAAACTAGTCAGACTTAGGTATGAAGTCATATTTCAAATCCTAGAATCTATGAAAACTGGCTGTGCAGGATAAAGAACAGAGGTTATCCTTTAAAAAAAATAGATGAGATTATAGATGGATGGACAGATGGATAGATAGATAGATAGATAGATAGATAGATAGATAGATAGATAGATAGATAGATAGATAGATAGATAGATAGATAGATAGATAGATAATAAAATAAAATAAATAGATGGATTTTAAAAAAGGAAATATTTATTTTTCATGGTACAAAGAGAAACTGTGATAGACTTAAAACTGATGTCAGATCTTCAGGGTAGACCAGGTCATTGTTCTGAGTTTCTTCCTCACAATTCTCCAGGGCTGAGTTATCATTTGTCCTCCTTTAAATACTCATCCGTGTCTTCATTCAGTTTATCTTTACAATCCATGGACATTCCTATTTTTGATGCTCCCTATCAGTCATGATCGCTTATTCCTTTCACATGAGAAATAGCCATAACATTTACCTTAGCTACCAAGGAAACATTTGCAGAATTATGTGGATTTATGAATGGATTTATGAATGTGGAATTAAATGAAACCTAGAGAAATGCATTTTTCCCTGTCAATCGAATAGTAGCAAGTTCAACTGCTCAATAATTTGTCTTCAGGCTATATCTATTACGCCCTTTCCACTGAATAGCTTCAGTATTCAAAATGCTTTACCCAAACTGAAAAAGTTTGGCTGTGTTCAATATATCTTTCAGTCCATTTTGTTTTATTTACCTTATTTTATCTTCCATCTTCTTTTATTTCCAGCTTTTATGTTATATATACATATATATCAATGACTGAAATAAATGGCTACTAACAACTGTCATCCATGGAGGGGAGGGAGAGTTACACTATCATAATGTTGAATTTATTGTGGTGCTCAACTTTAGCTAAGTGCTGTATTTCAAAAACTGGGTTAACTCAGGAAAGTGGAATAAAGCTTCTCATTTGTGTTTTAAATCAGGAAAGGTGAACTGGGTCATCTTGGTTAACGAAGAAGTCTAAAGAAAATCCATGATCATCCCTGTGAGTTTTACAATAAACACCAGTGGAAAGCTTTCAGTGAAATTAAAAGGCTAGTCACATACCAAAGCTAAAAAAACTAAAGGAGTTTCTCTGAGTCCAGCATTTAAAATAGACTAAGCTTGTTCTTGAGTATTAAATACCACAAGTGTTTAAAACTGGGCCAAATAAATGTTTGGAGAAAGAGAGGGTTTCATGACCAATGTTAAAAATATCTAGTTATATGCCCTAACATAAACAGGCTGTGATAAATACAGCAAAGCCATTTAAACCATCATATGCTCATTAAAATGAGTGATTCACTAATTACTTGTGCTACGCTAGGTTGGCACCATGACCTATGGGATATATGGAGCACACCAATATTTTTGCAGCCATTATATTGTGTAATATCCATAAAGCTGCGTGCACAGAAATTAAATGCATCAGGAAGCATATTTGTTTAGCATTCTTCATTCTTTGGGGAAACCCAGTGCAATATTCATGATGAGATGCAAAATTGATAGTTGTGATAATGGGCATTCATTTATGTGGGAGGAAATCCTACAAAACTCCCCATTTAATCCGTAGATGTCTCATAACACTGTAGGCTACCTTATATAATGTAAAAATATAAAATGGGTGTAATATTAAGTAATTGATAAGCATTGGGTTTAGCATACTTATTTCCCCCAAAAGATTCGCAAACTTGGAATGGGTGCCTGCAGCTCACTAAATTGTCTTGGAGAATGTATACCTCAATCCATAATAGCTGGAGACTGTAGGAGCTTCCATAATATGGAAACCCAGAATTGGGTGATGAGGTGTCCCACTGCCATTTTTTAATATGAATTTGTCGAATGCAGTTAAGGTTGGACTGTAGACAACTGTTTAAGGAGCTACTAGTGTAGATTCAACAGCTACATGAAAACAGGGCCAAACCAAGAGCTCTTGTGGCTAACAAAATCTCAGCTCAAATAAGAAGTCATGCATGTAGCTCATAGTCACTAACAACCCAACAGGCATGTAAGGTAGGTGAGCCCAGGTTTGGATGCTTCTGTGTGGTGCATATAATCAGTTGTGGGATTCCTCCTTCTTTCTGTTTTTGGGAATCAAAACTTAATATGAATAACTCACTAGATTGAGTAGAGTGGGCAATGGACATAATCCAGGGACAATCCCTGAAATCTCAGCATCTAGTGAGAGCTCAGAAATTTGCCTTTTCCATGGCTGCGAGTAGAGTAGAGCAGAGCAGAGCAGAGCGGAGCGGAGCGGAGCGGAGCGGAATAGAATAGAATAGAATAGAATAGAATAGAATAGAATAGAATAGAATAGAATAGAATAGAATAGAATAGAATAGAATAGAATAGAATAGAATAGAATAGAATAGAATAGAATAGAATAGAATGGGACCTTGGAGGTCTTCTAGTCCAACCACCTGCTTAGGCAGGAAATGCTATACCATTTCAGTCAAATGGTGGTCCAATCTCTTCTTAAAACTTTCAGTGTTGTAGCATTCACAACTTCTGGAGGCAAGTTCCTCTACTGATTAATTGTTCTCACTGTCAGGAAATTTCTTCTTAGTTCTAGGTTGCTTCTCTCCTTGATTAGTTTGCTTCTTGTCCTGCCTTCAGGGGCTTTGGAGAATAGGTTCACTCCCTTTTCTTTGTGGCAACCCCTCAAAGATTGGAACACTGCTATCATGTCACCCCCTAATCCTTCTTTTCATTAGACTAGACTAGAATACCACCAATTTGGTAGGCCCCCACCATGCTAGACTTTTGAAAGACTGTTAGCACCCCACTTTACTAATGTCCCAAGATTGTTTGAGTTGAAGGATGGAAGAAGGTAGCTGAATCTGCTGTGGGACATGCCAAGAGGGCAATTATAGTGCAGGTTATTTGTTTTACTGTTTTATTGTTTATACAGATTTATTTTTGCTTTATTTATTTTGTTATTGTGAACTGCCCAGAATTGCTTATGATGGGGCAGCCATATAAATGTTATAAATAAATAAATAAGTAAATAAATACATACATACATAAAAATAAATACAAATAAATAAATAAATACACAGCAATCTCTCAGGAACATTCAGATGGAGATGTTCCTAAAGATCTGGTTCTTCCCCCAGGCAATTGCACAGAATGTTCCGATTTTAATTCACTGTTAGCTGACTAGGTGGTAGTCTTAAAAAGTGAAGACATGAATACCTAAAAATCAAATATATTGGTGTGTTTTTTTTTCCTGCTACCAAAAACCCCCCCTCTATTTCTATGCTGTCAGGTGACTTGAGAAAAAAAACATGGGGAAAGCACAAAACTGCAGTTGTAGACCCAGCAAGAGAGAAAGAGATTTAAAAGTATTAAATTAAGTTGTATTGTCTAAGTTAAAAATAGTTGTAAGCAGGTTCCCTTAAGGTTGCCATTTAGGTTAACTACTTTAGACTGCTCTTTTAGATCTCCCAGGATAATTCTTAGTAATTTATAGCATGCTAATTAATTGTAGGCTACTAATCTTAGCCTTCTTTGACAATAATGATTTAATCCCAAATCTCTCACTTTCACTGTTGAAGGATTTTCTTGGGTTAAGACTCTAAGCATCCCTATGACCTGTTGTTCTACTTATAGCTGTCAGATCCTTCTTCTCTCTTCAGTCCACCCTATCTTGAGTTTTAACCTGGAAGGTGATGTCCTATGTCCCCTTAATCCTCATGCTTCCCTCTTAGGAAGGATATATATTTTAATGTCCTGAAGAAGACAGTTATGATTAGGATTGTCATCATGTAATAAACATTTACAGGCATCTGAAGCACAATTATGTACCCCCCCCAGCCATTACCAGAGACAGCCTGACCAACATCTTGCCTTTTCCGTAATTCAGAACTGAGTTTTGTTATAGTAAATTGGGGCAGGGAAGTATATTATCGTCACAGAAATTCATTCTGCAAAGTGACCTTTCTTCTTACACAGGAATCAAAAAGGGAAAAATCAGAAGTGTTAGTTTAATTTACTGCTATGGAAACATTGCCAGGATGACATTTTCCCCTGAAGCTTTAAAAACAATTGTAAATTTCCATTTGGTCACTGAGGACCGAAGAAAGCCTTTCTAAAGATGTTGAAAGTTCATCAGCAGGCTGAAGCTGGACTTTTCATTTCTTCTTGTTTAAAGCTGTCTTGCTTTCCCGCATCCCCATTCTGTTTTCAACAGCTAGTGACTCATTTCAGCTAATTTATTAATAGATAAAGCAAAGGAAATAGAATTGATTGTTTCAGTACATGCAGTCTTGCTCTTCTGCAAATTGCAAATGGGGTCCAAATAGGCTTGTACGCTGCTTATCTTTTTTATTTGAGGGAATAAAGGATTGACGGTAGGAAGCAGACTATGATAACATGGTTCCTTTGTCAAAACCACTTTATTCTACTTGCACAGACTCAACAACACCATGACAATTAAAAGCGGATGTATCAAAACCACTCAGACTTGCTGGCTTCCTGTTCTGAGCCATATACACCACCAGCTAGTAAGAGAATACAGAAAAAAATTATGAACAATTCACTCCTATCAGTGCATGCCAGCCTTCCTCATTTAACAGTAGGAAGACTCAAATCCAGGAAGCCCCTACTGGCACTTGCACAGTATTTGCCCAACAACTTGAATATCAAGTCCCAATGAAAAGCCAAATGGGTCACTGAATGTCCAGGCATAGGAAGACATATAAATGACCCCACAAAAAAGTGCCAGGCTTTAAACTACCATGTCAGCAATGGACAATCCTGAATAGGATTCACACCTGATGTGGCATCTGCTGGGACTCTGCCTAATGGGGTCTAGTAACCTCCCCTCAAGGTGTCTGCAGGGTCACACATCAAACTGTAGATCACACTGTGACTGGCTGTAAACTGAGGGCACATATCTGTACAGTATCTGATTTTTTTTAGTGTAAATGTTAATGCACATCAATGGTTAGATAGCCTACACCAGTGTTGGTGAACCTTTTAGGAACCAAGTGCCCAAAAACTACCCCTGCCCTGCCCCTACCCCACTCCCCACCCTGCCCTCCCTCAGGGCCACCCACCACCTCCACAGCCCACCCCAGATTGCCCAGGTGGCCCAGCAGCACCATGGCAGCCATGCACTCCGCCCGCGCCCCACAGCATCATCTTCACATGACGGGGTGCGGGGGCAGAGTCTTGTCCCTGCTGCCCGGCTGCCATGTCCTTGGCTGTGCTGCTCCATGCGAGCCGCACTTGGGGACGAATCTCCTCCAGGGGGCTGCTGGTGAGGAGGGGGCATGGGGGAAGCCATTGGGTGATGGCGCACATGCCCACAGAGCGGGCTCTGAGTGCTGCCTCTGGCCTAGACATTGGCATTTGAACATAAATCTTTTTAATATTTATATTGTATTGGGTTCTACTAATCTAGATGAAGGGACATGGTGGCTCAGTGGGTTAGGACGCTGAGCTTGTCGATCAGAAGGTTGGCATTTTGGCGGGTCAAATCCTGAGTGCCGCGTAGCAGAGTGAGCGCCTGTTACTCGTCCCAGCTTCTGCCAACCTAGCAGTTCGAAAGCACGTAAAAAATGCAAGTAGAAAAATAGGGACCACTATGGTGGGAAGGTAACAGCGTTCCGTGCACCTTTGGCGTCTAGTCATGCCGGCCACATGACCACGGAGACGTCCTTGGACAAGTGCTGGCTCTTCGGCTTTGAAACGGAGATGAGCACCGGCCCCTAGAGTTGGAAACGACTAGCACGCATGTGCAGGGGAACCTTTACCTTTACCTTTAATCTAAATGAAATGTTAATATGTATTGCTAGTCTTTGTATGATGTGCCATACCTAAATAATCTACTTGCATATTTAAGATTAAAAAAAAAACATTAGTTAAATGCCATGCATATAGAAGGTTGTGACAACAACTTATTTTACTTCCATTTCATATGAAGCTATCTCTTCAGTTTCTCTTTAATAAAATGTCCTAGGTTTTCTATGGGAAATTAGATACATATTTGAATATCATGCTATGTCAGATTCTGTCAAAAAAAATCTCTGACAACACTTACTCCTCTCTGCAGACACGTTACTAGCCTCTACTTGAGATATCTAATAGGATACTTCCTGTTTAATTTTCTGGGCAATAAAAGTATTTAAAGCATATTAATTCAGTCAGAGTTAATTTACTCCATTCCTTTCCCCGCGTCATTCTTTGCAAAATGATTTTTCACTGCTCTCATTGTAGCTTTTATTTTGTAAATGAATGAGTTCATTACATTTGGTTTCAGATGTGATTTTTCTTATTGGAAATGTCAGCTTTCACAGTTCATTAACATTGGAGAAAGAAGGAGGCAATAAGACATACACACAAACAAATAAAAATAGAAAGTGGGAAGGCTAGGAAGCATGGCAGAAAGACATAATAAGAAAAAAGTAGCAAAGTGTATGGTTTTAACTGAAAGTTCCTTCCAGAACTTGATGGTTGATATGTAAAATTGATAGTCATGTTATTCACTTTGGCTATCTTCAGTCAAGACCTGCATCACATAGTAGGTGAAGAAATGGTAGATCTTTCATTAGGAACATTTTCTGGAATTTGTTGTTAGTTGCGAAGTCATGTCTGACCCATCGCGACCCCATGGACAATGTTCCTCCAGGCCTTCCTGTCCACTACCATCTGCTGGAGTCCATTTAAGCTCATGCCTACTGCTTCAATGACTCCATCCAGCCACCTCATTCTCTGTCGTCCCTTTCTTCTCTTGCCCTCAATCTTTCCCAGCATTAGGCTCTTCTCCAGTGAGTCCTTCCTTCTCATTAGGTGGTCAAAGTATTTGAGTTTCAACTTCAGGATCTGGCCTTCTAAAGAGCAGTCAGGGTTGATCTCCTCTAGGACTGACCGGTTTGAACACCTTACAGTCCAAGGGACTCACAGGAGTCTTCTCCAGCACCATAGTTCAAAGGCCTCAATTATTTGGCGCTCAGTCTTTCTTCTGGTCCAACTTTCGCAGCCATACATTGCAACTGGGAAAACCAGCATTTCTGGAATACTCACTACTTAATTCCTGCAAGTTTGTACTATCTGAATGTGCTTCCTAGTTTTCAGTCATACCATGTTTTCACAGCAGGTAATAAATCCAGAAAAGAAGTGATATTGATCAGCAATGTACTACAATCTGCCAATATTTCTTTGACATATTATTATGCTAATTTCAGGTCTTCCATTCAGATATGAGCTGACTGTCAAGTAGTGCATATGCCAATAACAGTTTAATTTAATCATTATGGTGTGATGCCCGTCTCTCAAAGTTTAAACAAAAATGAGGAATCCAGATTCAATTTTTAGTATTAAGCTCATAAAACTATTGAAAAAGATGCTCTACAATCTACTTTGGATATATTATCCATCATAGAAACAAATTCATTTTGCGCAATGCATCTTGTCATTTCTCTGATTTGCACAAAAAAAGAACCTTGAAATCAATTGATCGTCACCAGTAAGCAAAGTATCAATTTTTCTCAATCCTTCAGACTGGTAATTTATTAATATGTCTATAACACATAGCAAAAAAGTGAAAAATAAAAATGTAACGGCTTAAATTAGATGTGAAGAAACTGAAGCATAATTGATATATAATAGAATACTGAATATTGTGAGCAGGAAATACGTTCTCAGAGACTTTGGCTTCTGAAGAACAATAGAAAATCATATCAACAGTTAGCAGGTAGATAATACTCAAGCAGGAAGCTTAAAAGAAAATCAAGAGAAGGGAAGGATGGGTTACAAAAATTCCCTATGATATTTGAAAAATAATTGCTTGGTCTTGTGCGTTAACATTTCTAAGGATCACTTTTTATGTGAAATGATATGAAATGTATGTGCGGCTATTTGAGTTTATTGGCGTTTCTGGGGAAGATGTTCCTCTATCTATGGGTGTTGCCAAAGGAGGGAACGCTACTTTTTCAAAGGCATCTGATTTTTCTAGGCTTCTTGAGAAAAGACCTCTTATTCATATTACTCATTGCAGGAACTGGGTATGTCTTATCTAACAAAGAGTCAACCTATACTCCAAAGCACCTGAAAGCAAGGCAACAAGCTGGAAGCTTATCAAAGAGAGAAGCAACCTAGAACTAAGGAGAAATTTTCTGACAGTTAGTACAATTAATCAGTGGAACAACCTGCCTCCAGAAGTTGTGATGCTCCAACACTGGAGGTTTTTAAGAAGAGATTGGACAGTCATTTGTCTAAGATGGTATAGGGTTTCCTGCCTGAGCAGGGGGTTGGACTAGAAGACCTCCAAGATCCCTTCTGATTCTGTTACTCTGTTATTTGACTCAAGTGACAGACAAAGCAAAACAATTTGTTCTCTTCTTGACTTTTGACTTTTTTTGCAGCAAAAAAGTGGTTTAACAGAGGAGGTTATGGGAAGGGATGATTCTCAGTCTTGAATTAAGAACTGAGCTGAAGAAGAAATTAAGTCCTTTACATTCAGTGTTAGATTAAATACAATTATTTTGAGCATCCAGGGTTTATATTCCAATCTTGGAATTTGCAGTTCTGGATAGTGTCCCTAGAGCCAGGATATTCTTTTCTCGTTTGCAATTTAGATTCCTATTTGCACAACACTCAAGAGTCAATTATTGCTACAATCAGAATGGTGTTTTTTTTCCCCTCCAAGAAGTTAAAGCCAGAAGCTAATAAGCTTTTGCTAAAATCAGCTAGTGTGCTGGTTGCCTAGCCAGATGCATGCTTGCCTTCACAGGTGCAAAAGCAGTTTATAGTCTTCAAATTCATCCTGCTTTTAATTGCAAATATGGCAAATTTGTGTGATAAGCATATTACATTCAAATTACATGAGCATCACTATTCTAAATCAAAATGTGACTCTAATATACTACTCTAATATACTGGCAGCTATCAACCGGTAGCATTCACTACATTAAAAAAAAAGTTAACAACTTTGCCCTAATGTGTAAAAGAACATTCTCCTCTCATTCCTGATTCAAGTGGCATATGACATTAATAAACAAGGAATGGAAGGCCAACATTAATTACACTTCGCTTACATCCTTATATTTGTGGGCTAAATTATACTTTTGAAATATTCATTGCCATTCCCCCCTCAAAACCAAAATTGATTGAATGATTGAAACAATTAATTACCTTTCCAAAATCTACCCCTTTCCTTTTAATGAAAGCTTTCCACTTATTTTCTCAGCTCCACAAAGCCAAAGTATTCTTTAAATGCAGCAAAGCGGTTGGGAGTGTGATTGACTTTGGCATCATCATGTCATAGCCATCCGCTAATTGGAATAAATTAAAACTTTTTAGGTTGATCAAATTTCGGTCACTTTCAGCTGGCAGTTAATACAAGGGAAAATGTACAGGACCAAGAGGAATGAACGCACACAAACATAGGGACCAGGGAGAGAGTGAGAGAATGAAAAAGAGAGGGAGATATCTGAATTGCATTAAAAACATGACAGAAATCTATCGCTGGATATGTTTGCACCATCAGCTGCATGGTTGAATGCAGAATCACAAAACTATTGTAATTCTATATTTAAAATTCATTAAGCTTGCAGTTATTTAACCTGATTAGACAGGAATTCCTGATTTAAAGTATCTGCTCAGAAATGAACAGAAATGGCTGTGCCTGAAGAGGGCAGAGTAAAGCTTTCTGAAAAAACATTCATGAAAACAATGCCAATCATCAGACAAAAATCTGAGAATCATTGGGGGACCTCAACATTTCTCAGATGAGCCAAGCCAGCACAGAGCAGGAGAACCATATTAAGGAAAAGTGGGATTCAGATGGAAGAAGCAGGAATGGGAAGAAGTAAAGGATGGAATAGCTAATCTGTCCCATTCCTATCTTTTCCTTCCTGTGCCTTTCAGCAGATGAAATAATAATTGCAGAAATATAAACTGATGGAAGTGGAAAAGATTAAGTCATTGTTTTGATTCAGCCTCATTCTAGAAACTTTTCTTTGAATCACACACACACACACACACCCAAACAAACACTTAGTCTTCTAGTCAACTGCACTCCTTTTCAACTATTTAAGAATGACCATAACTGGATGATCACTTGACTATGAGCCAGCAATGTGCAGCAGCAGCCAAAAAAGCTAATACAGTCCTGGGTTGTATAAACAGAGGCATAGAATCAAGATCACACAAAGTACTAGTACCACTTTATAAAGCCCTAGTGAGACCACACCTGGAATACTGCAGCCAACTTTGGTCACCATACTACAAAAAAGATGTTGAGACCTTGGAAAAAGTTCAGAGAAGAGCAACTAAGATGATCCAAGGCCTGGAGACTAAAACATATGAAGAACGGCTGCAGGACTTGGGTTTGGCTAGTCTAAAGAAAAGAAGAAATAGGGGTGGCATGATAGCAGTATTGCACTATTTGAGAGGCTGCCACAAAGAAGAGAGGGTCAGGTTATTCTCCAAAGCACCAGAGGGCAGGACAAGAAACAATATTTGGAAAATGATCAAAGAGAGAAGCAACCTGGAATTAAGGAGAAAGTTTGTGACAGTGAAGACAATTAACCAGTGGAACAGCTTGCCTTCAGATATCGTGGGTACTCTATCCCTGGAAGATTTAAGAATATACTGGATAGTCACTTGTCTGAGATGATATAGGTTCTCCTGCTTGAGCGGGGGGGGGGGGGCTGGACTAGAAGACCTCCAAGGTCCCTTCCAGTTCTATTCTATTCTATTCTATTCTATTCTATTCTATTCTATTCTATTCTATTCTATTCTATTCTATTCTATTCTATTCTATTCTATTCTATTCTACTCTACTCTACTCTACTCTACTCTACTCTACTCTACTCTACTCTACTCTACTCTATTCTACTCTAAATTTAGATCTTCTCATGAATGTTGACTAATGGGAGATTGTCAGGAAAGCTTCAAAGCCAAAGTCAGAAGATCTATATATGCTATGCTTATCTATAGCAAAAGATCTATAGCAAAATACAGTCTTGCTAAACCTTTAGGGAAATTATCACTAGTATTGTAGAGGGTACAACATGTCCAGTGAGATCACTTGCAACCAGCCCTTCCCCTATAATATTTGGTTACTTTGGAAACTTCTGTGGTTTTAAACTTTGTTTTCGTGTATGATATGCCATTTTTGAATTCAGAATAGGGTTGGGGGAAAGAAAGTTTGGAGATGTTTCATACGTTAGTTCTTAAATCATGATTAATGCAGATTATTTCTCTCTTCTTCCCTATTTACAGTGGAGAAAAAGTATTGGGATCCTGCTGCTGCTTCTTAATAACATTGCTTTCTAAATCTGAGCAGCACAGTAGCCTAGTGGTGAAGATGCTCACCTCCCACTTGGAAGGTTGAGAGTTCAGTCCTAGGTAGTGGAATATATTTCTCTTTTAGGGCACAAAGAAAAAATATCTGCTGCAAACTCCTTGTGGCATCAAGAAAGGCATCTGGCCAAAAATTCTCAGCTCCATCTAGTCACACCAACTCTACCCCAAATTAAGGGGTTACATGGTCATAAAAGGGAGTTTTTTTATTACTTTCTAAGTCTATTTCCCACAATAAGAGGTCTAAAATATCTGTGAAATTAAAGACTTTTCATTTATATCACTTTTACTTTTCATATGCTTTGACTAGAAATCCAACAGCCCTTTGAAGAAAAGGTGAAATATCCATACATATCTGTGTGTTTCATTTTCATTCCTTAGGGAAGCACATAGAGAACCAAAAATTTAAAAGTCATTTTTGTAGATGAAGAGATATTTAATTGTAGTGCTGTCTAATACTACTCTATTTTATACCACACTCTGTTATTGTTCCTATAGTTTCAAAATATTAAGTACAATGTTAATGGTAAATTTTTTGTAATGTAGTGATTTTGTGTTAATTAAAATAATTCTAAATTTTAATTATAGGTTTTAGATATTAATACATTAGATTAATACTTATATTAAGTATTAGTCTTACCATATAGCTTCCATGATATTTATCATAATGTTGTGGCAAAATGGTGATTTTATATTATGTATTTCTAGTTCAAAATGTTAGCTATTTTTACAAGGTTAGATTATTGGGATGGCTGTAAATTTCATCACTTGCTGTTACTTTACACTGTTCGACAGCATGAATAAAGATTATTTCCTTCCTTATTTTCTTACTTAGATTCATTAAATCAGGTGAACAAAACATCCAATCTCAGGCTCCAGGGCCAATTGGAAAGTAAAGGATTCCATACCATAATATTTGGTTTCAACTTTGAGAAGAAGCAATCGGTTGGAATAGTAATTGGTGATTGCCAACTTAACAAGTTTCAAATTGGGCTAAATTAAATTAAACTAAATTAAAATGTAGCCTTATTAGCCAAGTGGATCTTCTCAAGCAAAAATACCCTTCCAAAATATTGATAGGAGTAATAGAATGTAACAGAATTACAGAGTTTGGAAAGGAAACTTGGAGGTCTTCAAGTTCAACCCCCTGCTGGAGCAGGAGGCCCTATACCAGGGGTAGGCAACCTTGGATCTTTTATGACTTGTAGACTTCAACTCCCAGAATTCCTGAGCCAGCATGGCTGGCTCAGGAATTCTGGAAGTTGAAGTCCATGAGTCATGAAAGAGCCAAGCTTGCCTACCCCTGCCCTATACCATTTCAGACAAATTTCAGACAAATCATTGTCCAATCTCTTCTTAAAAGCCTCCAGTGATGGAGCACCCACAACTTCTGAAGGCCAGTTGTTTAATTGTTCTCACTGTTAGATTAGTAGCAAGATGATGCCATTGAAACTCCTGAGTATGTCACCGCTTCTGGACTTTGTGCTCAGGGTGGAGGTTTGTTGTTATAGAAATGGCTAGTATATCTTATTATGTAAAAGTAAAAAGTTGAGGGTGTATGTTATTATCTTCTCCTACTGTGCTAAAAGGAGTGAGAGGTGAATGCTTTTCTTTCCCTTCCCCCCTTTCCCCTACACTTTGTTCCTATTTCCCTTTTTTTCTCCCTTATTTTCCTATTATTTTCATTTTTCTTTGTATTTTATATTTTGATAAACCAATGAAGAAATAACTGGATATACTTGGCAAGTTCCTTTTTTTATTATTTTCAACCTTTCACGGAACAGAAAAGGAAGAAAAAAAAGGACTGCAGTTTGTCACCTGGTGAGAAAGTTGCTTAGGAAGAATACTTAACCGTATTTTCAAGTTATATTCAGCCCACTAGGAGACCAGGCCAGACCAGAAAATCAACTCTAAAGGAAAAGTAGAGTTACACTTTATTTGAGATTGCCTGTAACATCAGAATCTTCTAAGTGCATTTGTGGCTCTCAAGCCACTTTTAGTCATATATGTGGTTCTCAAGATATTGGACTAGCCCTATATGTACCTCTTAACCACGTATATTAGGCATGTGTCTATAAATATGGAGGATTCTAGTATGGCAGACTAGATACTCATTACGTCTAGCTTATGACCCAGGACATCTGATGTTTTTACTGTAAGTATTGCTGTGCAGAACCCTGCAACATTGTATGTTGTAGCAGGGTTGATATCTGAAAACAGCAGAATTGTCCTGTGCTCCTGGGGTATTTGTGCAGTAATGATAAAACATTACAAATCTCTCTGCAATATAGGCACTGGAGAAGCACATGCTTGATCTGCTTGATCTTCAGATCTTATATATCTTTAACATCAATAATATTTTGTGCTTAAGAATTTAGCTTTTTGTTTCTTTTGTTTCATCCTAAACTATCTTAGTTTAACTTTGTGCAAGTTGTCCACACACATTAACTTTCCCAAGGCTGAGACAGGAAGCCTATAAGGTCACACACCATGAGTTTGTGTTGAGGTTACTTCAGGATAGACATGTCAAAATTCTACTGATAGTTTGCAACTATCCATGTGATTCTGGAGACACCAAAGCATTCAAATATATGCTATTTTACTGCTCTCTGAATTAGGACTAAACGCTATGCTTATGATGCTGTTTGCCTGCAGTATTATGCCGACTGCTCCTTTTAGATTCCAACCATTTTATGACTAGGACCTCAAGTAAATATTGTATAGCTTTGGGAAAGATGGGATGATAACTGACATAAAAGTGATTGGTTCTGTAATTTGAATTTATTTTATTTATTTTATTTCATTTCTTTCATCTTCGATTCTGATAAAGACTTGTATTCAGAAGGGTACAAAAAGCAGCCCTATAAACATACAAAAGGCAGGTGCCAAACATTTATTACAGTGAACATTCCCACGTATAAAACACAATAAACTTCATTCACTTTTAAAGACACAATAGAAAATGTAATGCCAAGACTTACTGCAATGAAATTACTTTGACTTTGCACGGAATGGAAAAGGAACAGTTGAATAGGATATTTTCCCTGATTAAAGTTATTGTGCAAGTGAAAATTATTGCTTATATTAACATAAAGATTTCTTTACCCCTTTTTATACTGTGCACTTTCAACCTGAAATTTTAAAACTACCTTTGGCTCAGGCAAAAGGGTATGAATAAGTCCTGGATTACTTTCAGTTAATTCCAGTGAATTCTTCCACTTCACATATTCAGCTGAGAATTCTCCAGTCATACTGAGAGCATCAAGAAGAGGATTGAAAAACACCATAGATATGCTGTAGAATTGGACACCACTCACACTTTTAGTGTCCCAAAGGTGCTTTTTTTCAGGAGGCAACTGGACTTCCCTGTTTTTCTTTGAAGACATTTTGCTTCTCATCCAAGAGCCTTGGTGGAGCAGTGGGCTAATGCCTCCTTAAGTAACACCAGCTGCCTGTAATAAGTGCAGGTTCGAGTCCCACCAGGCTCAAGGTTGACTCAGCCTTCCATCCTTCCGAGGTAGGTAAAATGAGGACCCAGATTGTTGGGGGCAATTAAGCTGACTTTGTAATAATGCCGCTTGGGGGGTGTATGAAAGCCCTAATAAGCAGGCATATACATAGAATGAAGGCTACTGCTAAGCTTGTAAGCCGCCCTGAGTCTTCAGAGAAGGGCGGGATATAAATGGAATTAAAAAAAAAAAAAGCTTCTTCAGCTCTGACTGGATGGTGAGGAATGGAAGGACAGCTGTCTCCTTGCAGACAGCTGGTCATTTTCATGCTTTTAGAGAGTTGTTCAGGCCATTTAGAGGTTTTCTGTGTCCTCAGGGTCACCTGAGTAGTGCAAATGGTTGTGGAGCCTTCGTGGCTGCAAGATGTTTTCTGCCCTGTTCCTGTAATCTGCAATGTTTTCTGGAAATCCATTCATATTCCTGCACCATTCATACTCCTGAAAAAAGCACCTTTGCGACAACCATGACCTGGATGATTAAGAATCTCCATAGACACACTTTGAGTGCACTTCATTCTGTTAATGGAGGCTGCAACCCTCTTACCTGAGAATATGTCACAAGGCATCCGGTGGAAAATCTGATTTGAATTGTATAAATGAAGCAGGATACAGAATAACAGAGTTGAAAAGGACCTTGGAGGTCTTATAGTCCAACCTCTGCTCATGCAGGAAACCCTATATCACTCCAGACTAGCGGTAGGCAACCTTGGCTCTTTTATGACTTGTGGACTTCAACTCCCAGAATTCCTGAGCCAGCATGGCTCAACTTGGAAACCTCTCCCTTTCTCCTCAGCATGGCTGGCTTGGGAATTCTGGGAGTTGAAGTCCATGAGTCATAAAAGAGCCAAGGTTGCCTACCCCTGCTCCAGACAGATGGCTACCCAATCTCTTCTTGACAACCTCCAGTGTTGGAGCATGCACAGCATCTGAGGGCAAGCTGTTCCATTGATTAATTGTCCAAATTTGTATTTTTACAAACTCCACAGTAAAATCTGATCCATCAATCCATCTGTTCATTGATCTACTGATCCATTGATCTATCCATCCATCCATCTATCCATCCAATTTATCTATCTTTTTCAGGTATGTCTTCTAGTGGGGAAAAAAAACCCACCTGCCTTCTTATGCAAACTTATCTATCTTCAGCACAGCATGACAATGGACAGGAATTCCACAACTCTCTAATTTATTAAATTTTGTTTAGTTTTTCAGAATCATCCTTCTTTTCAAGAGAAATGTTTATCCCAGAGCGTTTTACTATTTGGCAAAACAAAAAAAATCATCAGCATAAAAACACAGAGGCACATATTAATTAAAACAATACTCTAGGCCAATTGTAGAGCTCATGCACTACATTTACAAAGTTCCAAGTTTCACCGCAAACCATAAAAAAAGCCACTGCAATCCATATTGCAGTTAAGAAGACGGGAAATGATACTGTTTCCTGGTGAAATACTATTATTGCCAGGACCTTGAACTGGGCCTAGAATCACCTCACCTTGTTCACAACAAATACTCTTAAACCAACAGAACCCCAAGCATGGACCATTGTAGTTGAGCCAGTGAGTGGTCAGAAAGCAGAAAATCTATATTAGAAAATCCTGTTGCTATGAGGGCTTTTTTTTAAAAAAAATATTAGTTGCAATACAAAAAAAATCAGGCTGCTTTGGAGAGGAATGTCTCCTTGTTTTCTGTGTCAAGCACTCTGATGGAAGAAAGAAGAAAATGAATAAAAACCTACAAAAGGACCATAGCATGGAAAAAAAGACAAACGTGTTTTTGTACGGCATATTTTGTTGATTTCTTTGCCCCTGTCCTCAGCACAGTATTCCATCACGAAGCTGTTTAGACTTCAGCCATATTTTCTTATTCACAGTTTGAAAAGGGGCTCTATTCCTTTCTGCTAAAGTCTTAGATCGACCGAGGCTTGATTGCTTTATATGTGAAAAGCAATTTAAAGGAGAAAAAAAGAAGAAGTGGAAAATGCAAGACCTGGAGAGATCATTTTGAAGAATTACATATGAAACTTTCACCCAATATTCAACCATTCTGGGAGTGGAAAGCACATATAATCTATAAATATTTTTAACAACTTTTAAAGGCTTTGCAAAGGCTACGGTAAGTAGGATTAAGGTTTTCAGATTTCCACTACAGCTATTCTCTCTTTTTAATATTTCCCCCCCCCCCAATATCTGCTGTCTTGTAAATGGTAGAAGGTAACAGAATAACAGAATTGCAAAGGATTTTGGAGGTCTTCTAGTCCAACCTCCCTGCTCCTGCTCCTATACCCTCTACTCCTGCTCCCAGTGGTGGGATTCAAATAGGTGAACAACCAGTTCTCTGCATGGATGCCACTTCCGGAAGTCCATTCTGGGCCTGGGCAACAAAAAATTAGCTACCGGTTCTGCCGAAGTGGTGCAAACTGGCTGAATCCCACCACTGCCTGCTCCTATTTCAGACAAATGGCTGTCCAATCTCTTCTTAAAAATCTCCAGTGGTGGAGCACCCACAACTTCTGAAGGCAAGCGGTACATTTTCTCCCTTCATGAAATGCAAAAAATAAAATTTCCTCTTTTCTGTCAAGCAGGTTTGATCATATGGGCAGGGCTTCTAAGAGTCACAACCCAACTCTGCACTGCTGGATCTACCTTAGCAACTATAAACGTTTAGCCCCTCCTGCAACTGGAGAGAGAGGTTGGTGGCTCAGTGGCTTAAAAGATGCCTGAGAAAGTCTGTGCTCTGATGGTTTGAGTACTAGCACTGTATGACAGGGTGAGTTCCTGTCACTTGCCTCGGCTCTTGCCAACCTAGCATGTAAATGCAAGCAGATAAATAGGTACCACTTTGGTGGCAAAGTAAAACATTCTGTGCTTCACCGTATGCTTTGTGCTGCAGTGTGATGTCATGCTGGCCACATGACCATAAAAATCTTTTCCAACATACTGTAGGTTATGCAAAAGCAGTTTCCAGGTGTGATTTTAAAAAGTTGTCAGATATAGTACTGATGAGTGGTCATCATTTGTTGTAGCAATGGCAATGGACTTTGGCCTAAAGCATCTGAAGGAAACTGGATTGCTTATCCCAAAGTAATCCTTCACAATCCTTCACAATCCTTCACAAGAACTTGGAATGCTACACAAATTCAATAGGTGCATATTTGAGCTGGAATAATGTATAGCATGGACAAGAGTCCTTTTATCTGAAGAATACATCTGATGTGATGATGGGGGGAGGGGGGAACCACTCTAACAGGAGCTGCCCAATTTTAATGCTAAAATAGATTAAATGGCTGTTCAGAAGTGGACCTTTGTTTTCACATCTTACTCCCACTTACTCCTCACTGTTTATGCAGTTTTATTATGGTTAATGCAGCACAACCCAAATTCAGCCTCTGTGATGGATAAAGTTATTCACTGAATTATAAAATGTGTTTTCTAATGATTAGGATGCAGATATTAGTGTGCCCTCTTTTAAATAACTTGAGATAGCCTCTTTGTTTGTACATGTGCATGGATATATCTTCTGGATAGCAGGCTAGGTGCCTGCATTCACTAACTCTATCTGTTTTATTTCAAAACTGTTGACCAGATGGTCAGTTGTTTTGGTGCTATAGTTGGTTGGGGAGGGAAAGGAAGAATTGTAATTATGGGAACACATAGGGCTGAAGCAAACACCCAGGGCAAATGACAGAAAGTCATTTTTGCATTTAGATTCTCGAGACACGATAACGCGAGTGCATAGAAAATATAACTGCCTGGAAGGAACATTCAATTATTATAGTGCATTGCCTCCCCACTCCCACCCCTGACCAAGTTTTCCTTTTTATGCCCAAATTCTTTTATTTATTGCTTCCTGAATGGCAAAAAAAAAAGCAAAATGGATTTTCCAAAGCAAATGTTTGTCACAAGTAATGGTTTATTAGTGAAATAATGACATAATAATTGGAAGTGAATACTCATGACATGAAAATAATGTCAGGGAAGTTAATTTAACAGCATAAAAATAAAGATGGGGCACACTGATAGTCAACATCCCAGGCATGCTGTGAATATTCAATTTATCTTAAAATAAAGAACTATTTTCAGCTGCATGCCATGTTCCCCTTAAGTATGCTGTTCATTATCATATAAAACAACCAAAAACCTTTCAGATCTAATTCTCTTCTTTTCTTATAAACAGAATTCAACCAGCTGTACTTAGGCCTTGTTTGGTTTTAGAAAAGTACCCCTCTAACCAGGACTTTTTTTTAAAAAAAGACAAAGAATTAGTGATTTACATTTTGTTAATGGGAGAATCTCTCTTCCACATCTGAGTTTTTCCCCCCACCCAATTTAAAAATATTATGAAAGTATCATGAGTTAATTTCAAATTATGTTGTTCAGTTTATAGGGCTATGTAGTTTTAGCCTTCAAAGTTGACTTTCAAATGTTGTACATTCAGAAAAAAAGGAAGTTTAAATATATAAGTACTCTTTGCCACCATTTAATGATGATCTGAATTTTGCAACTTATTTTATTGCAACCCTAACTATAATTAGGATTACACAGAGAGAGAGAGACATACACAAAATGGTTGGGGGATGGCAGAATTAAACTTAGTAATCTATGGTGTATAAACAGTCTAAATTATGCCATAGTTACTTTTTTGTGATGTTCAGTCCTGATATATTGTTCAGTTTGTATTTGTAGTTAGTGGTTGCTAAACCTTCCTGGATAAGTAGCATCTGAAACTGGAACGGGTGTAGGTAGCTAACCTGTTGATAACTCTAGTCTTGAGCGTTAAATAAATAAAATCATTGTTAGTACCACCATAAAACAAAATAAAATAAAAAATCTCTTGCTACTAAGCACACACTTGGATGAAATGAATAGATTTTGATTTTATAGTTACAAAGAGGGAAAAAATAGGACAACTGAAAGTCAAGATGCGGTTATAGGTTTTGTAAATGCCCCAATGTACACTCAGTTGTGGGTTTAATATTATAAAACAGCATGACCCATTATTGTATTTATTTTGTCTAAGACGCACTTTTTTTCTCTAGCTATTTTTTTTTTATTCTTCCAACCAAACCTTGAAGATCTGGATGTTTCTCCTTTATTACCTTTATCATGAATGGAGCGATCCTGCAATTAAAATTAGATTATTTAGTTAGCTTAAGATAAGATAACCTTTATTGTCACATTTTTTACTGTGGGCACAACGGCACATATCAGAAATGAAATTTACCTTCAGTTCATGTAGGAACATCACTCAGGGGGAAAAATGTTTTTCTTTTTCTTTTTTCTCTCCACTTTTTTAATTTTCATTAATTTTTAGGGTAACCTTTTATATTTTATTGCAATCCTAACTATATCTAGAATATACAGAGTCAGACACACACCATGGTTTGGGGGATATAAGCAACAGTTACTGGATCTGGTTAGTATTTGAGTAGGAGGCTAACAGAACACCAGAGAGCTATAAACTATATCAGCCAGTTGAAAAGGCAAAGCCGAAGAAAGTAATGGCAATTCATTTCTATACTGTACATTCATGTAAAATCAACTTGCAGCCTTTCCCTTTTAATTCAAGAGAGGCAACATTGCAGCTTCCCTGACAAACAAGCAACAGAGGTACCAAGGAAAGGCAAGTTGAATTTATTTTTCATATAATATTTTTTATTAAAGTTTATAATTGCAAAATAGAAACTAATAACAATATAAAAAGAAAAAAAATGGAAAGAAAAAAGATAGTGGTGAAAAAAGATATATAAAAAACTAAGTCCCCTTTTCATCGCAACCAGAAAAAAATACCAACTGGTAAAAATATAAAGAGAAAAGAAAAGAAAAAGTGAAGGGGGAAAATAAAAAAATATAGCAAAGAATAAGAATAAGGGGGGAAAGTATGTAAAGAAATTTCATCCCCTTCATCACAACATGAACAAACAATTTGAGTAATTCATCACCTTTTCTGATGCTACAACAAAAGTCATGAGAGTCATTATTTTTAAGCAGAGTTATTTGGTGAAACTCCGTTTGCATCTATGCTCAGCTACATACTGTGAAACAGCAACCGGTCCATTCAGTTTCCCCAAAATGAAATGTTTTAGATAATGATCTGGGATGAAGAATGAAAGACAACTAGCTGACTTGCTTCTTCAAAATAATACTACACAATTTTTTTTCTCTCCCCAAAGTGTGGAATAGCTTCTTCAATTTCTTAAGAATGGGATTTTGGAATCCTTTTAGCTTGACCCTTTTAACAAAGAAGAAGTAGCCTTGGTTTTTTTTTCTCTTCTCCCATTATTCTCCAACTGAAGTAAAAGTTCTCAGAGCTTCTGTCCAAAAATATTCCCTTAAGGCAGTGTAAGAAAGAAAGGCAATATCCACACACAATCCCTATGTCAACAGTGGAAGCAAGCAATTCCTTTAGGGCCCAATTATATTCCATATAGCCACAAATGTAAGAGTTGTGAGGGCAACTTTCCCACTTAAGAGACTTTGAGGCACATTATAGTTGGCCTCCTTACTCCTAATTTGTTTTAAAAAGGGAAGCAAAAGAGAAGTGCAAATAATATTTTATGCAAACTCCAGTGCATAAATTATTGCTAATTGTATCCAAGCTATAATTTGCACAACTAACTGAAAACTAATGTTAATAATCCAGACCATTTCATATTAAGATGCTATAGTAGATTTGATATCTGATACAAGGGCGCGAAACATAGATCTCTTGTATCAGATATGATTGCTTGATAAAGGCAGGAGCCATGCTCCCGAAAATATATGGGGACTTCTTCACCAGTTGATACTTAAAGGAACCAAGGGCATCATCCTGCTGACTTGGTGTCTACTTATAAGGTGTAAAGCAAGTGTCAAAGCAAAAACATCCAATGTTTTTGAAGTGTTTCATTAGTCGGAACCATGACAGCAAGGTTATATTCTAGTCTCCTTATTATTTAATTTATATACTAATAATATACTGGCAAGACTCATAAAATTAAAACATCATCTTTGAAATTCTGGCTAGTAGACCTGTCCAAAAAGCCTTGTAAACACAATTATAGGTGGCAAATAAATGGGAATGAACACATTCAGGTCTGCAAATCCCTTGTAATTTTTTTTATGCCACCAGCTCACAGAAGCCCCAAATTCAGTCCCTAAAAGAGAAGGTCAGAAGAAGTAAAGCTTCCAGATTAAGATTTCCTCCCCTCCTCAGGATAGGAGACAATTATATATTATAATATCTGGAACCTAGATAATATAATAAAATATGTTGTATTATATATCGAGTGGACTAAAAGTATCTGAGGCTAAAATAATAACACAGCTCTTCTGTGGCTTCTAAATATGTGCATACAAGAACCTAGGACCATTAGAATCTGTACAATCAAGCTTCCTAAGGAAGCTGCTTTTATTTATTATTTATACATCGTATTTATGTTAATCATATTTTTGGTTCCTCAAGGTGCTCCTAAGTCATCCCTTTAGACTGAAGCTAGAATGATTCCAGTTAACATTTGTGTGCAAATAGCACATGCTAGTTACTATCTCCAATTAATTTTCAATATATCATTATGGACTTTTCTTCAATGTATTGATTTGAATGGGATTTGTTCAGGCCAAACCATCTTTCAAATGATGCACCAGAGATAATGATCTTAGCCCCACCATATATTTGGTGAACTCATAACAAAAGGTTGCACCTACTCATTACCTGCAAAATATTGTTCCCCCAAACACCAGCACAGCTTTTGCTCACTGTAATGTCATCCCCTCTGCTCTGTCCTGGAGGGAAAGTTTTATAACACACTAAAAGAGCTGTCTCTTTGTCCTTGTGATTAAGGGCAAGTGGAAACTATGTTGCTGAGATTCAGTCTCAGATATCAGTCAGAATAGAGCTGGAAAGAGCCTTGGAGGTCTTCTAGTCCAACCCCCTGTTCAAGCAGGAATAGAATGGAATGGAATGGAATAGAATAGAATGGAATAGAATAGAATAGAATAGAATAGAATAGAATAGAATAGAATAGAATAGAATAGAATAGAATAGAATAGAATAGAATAGAATAGAATAGAATAGAATTGGGAGGGACCTTGGAGGTCTTCTATTCCAGCCCCCTACTCAAGCAGGAGAACCTATACCATCTCAGACAGGTGAATGTCTTGTCTCTTCTTAAATAGGAGATCCTATACCCTTTCAGATAGGTGGCTATCCAGTCTTTAAAAAAAAACAAAAAAACCCTGTAATACATTGGGGAGAGGAGGAAAGGGATCTCAAAATGCATATTTTAACTGAATTCTATGACAAAATGTTCTTTACTGTGAATAAGAATGTGAAAGACACTTCTGTTTTTTCTTCGGATGCTTGATAATTTCTTTCCAACTTTTCCTACCGGTCTTTTCAATTGTCTTCTTGCCAGCTGAGTAGAGGATACAACTGGTATCATTGTTTGTTTTTTTAATATCCTAACTTCAGAATGCCCAATAGGAGGCTCTTGGAGCCCTGGTGGCGCAATGGTTTGAATGCAGTACTGCAGATTAATTCTGTCAACTGCCAGTAGTTTGATTCTGACCAGCTCAAGGCTGACTCAGCCTTCCATCCTTCCTCAGTAAAATGAGGACCCAGATTCTTGGGGGCCAAATGCTGGCATTTGTAAACTGCTTAGAGAGGGCTGTAAAGCACTGTGAAGCAGTATGTAAGTTTAAGTGCTATTATGTGCTATTGCTTTAAAAGACTTAGAATTTAATAGGAAATGTGGGTGCTGCAAAGTACTGGATAGGTAACTGAACAATGAGAGAAAAATATTCCCACATACACCTTCATTGCCTTCTAACTTAATAAAAGCAAAGAACTTGATAGCCTTCTCTTGTGAATTTTCCCAGCCTTCTGCTTGCAAAGAAAGTATGGAAGCACCTCCTTTTTCATCAGATCATAAGAGTACAGCTATATAAGCAAAAGTGCAGAATTGCCCTAATTAATTAGCATGAAAATAGAAGGCAGTGTTGGCGTGCCATGATCAAAGATACCTCCCACCTCCCACGGTGCAAGATGAAAATACAACAGACACAAACATTGAGTGGAAGTGTTATGCAGGCTACAGTATTATCACTTTCCCATGCACAGTTTTATATATCTTGATCACCTCCTCAAACAGTTGCTATTTTTCCAAGCTAAACAGACCCAATTACTAGTCACATGGTGATCTCATCCAACTGTCTCAACAAGGAACTGGCAGATGAACCCTGCACTGTTTTCCATGCACACTAGCCAAATATTTGCATTTCATCCCAGAATACGATGAAAAGGTTGCTCACTGATCCTGATCTCAACAACATGCAGGTGGGAGAAAGCATTAAATATTTACTTTTCATGAATATATGAACGTTAAAAAAAGGACTGGGGATAAGTCCATTTTTAAAGGCATATCATGTCAGTAAATTTTCTCAATCGACAAAAGATTTCAGAAGAGGACAGGCACAAATGGCAGTCCAATTAAAAAGGAAAGTATCTTTCAGTATCGGATTGGATTTGTAGCCATCTTTTTTGTGCTCCTTTGATTGAAATGTGCACCATCTCTTTTAAACATGCTTTATATTTGATTCCAAAACATGTGGTCATGAATCGGATTGTGTCTAAAAGATGACAGACTGGTATCTCTGCAAAAACCGGTCCATTGTCTCCAAATTGTCCTGTACATGCAATTAAATTGCACAGGTATCACATGATGACTGGGAATCAATTGGATGAGCAAGATGACAATATTTCATTACTTCATTCTCCCTTCTCCCTTTGAGCTGTTTAAATACCGTGTAATCCTTTTTATAGGTTATGCACATATATCTATATTTCTTGGTACAATACATGGGAAAATCCCATAAGAGGGCAAATCCACTTAGGGTTAGGGTTAGATCTCCATGAATTTCGAGTGAATGGTTGTAAGTCAAGCATGGCCTATATTAAAAAATCGATTCAATAACTTAGAGTTTTAGCGTTAAAGAAAACAAAAAAGTATATTTTAGATTTAGCTGGGTTTTTTTGTTTCTACTTGGGTCAATACAAATGTCAATCTGTAACATAATGCCAGGCAAGAATAGAAAAATCGCTTGGAGAGAAGCTTTTAGCTTAGCTATCCTAGGTGGTTGGTAGATAATTGAACTTCTCTATTTCTCCCAGTGTCTTTGATCATCCTTACCACGAAAGAGGCATGATCAGAAAAGCATACTCTTCCCTTCTTTCTTCTTCTCATCCCCCACTGGAAATCTGGTAAAGATACCTAGAACAGATGCCTTGTGTTCAGTGAAAGAGTGTGGGTATGTATGGAATAGCCATTCAAACATGGGGTTTCTTTAGTGAACAGACAGGTACAAAAAAAGTGGTAATTTAAAGAAATGCTTGGGAGATTTTTGTGTGATGTATACACGCAACAAGGGACGCGGTGGCTCAGTGGGTTAGGACGCTGAGCTTGTCGATCAGAAGATCGGCAGTTTGGCGGGTCAAATCCCAAGTGCCGCGTAACAGAGTGAGCGCCTGTTACTCGTCCCAGCTTCTGCCAACCTAGCAGTTTGAAAGCATGTAAAAATGCAAGTAGAAAAATAGGGACCACTCCGGTGGGAAGGTAACAGCGTTCCGTGCGCCTTTGGCGTGTAGTCATGCTGGCCACATGACCATGGAGACGTCCTCGGACAAGCGCTGGCTCTTCGGCTTTGAAACGGAGATGAGCACCGGCCCCTAGAGTCGGAAACGACTAGCACGCATGTGCGGGGGAACCTTTACCTTTATACACGCAGTGAATACATACACACACACAAACACATACACAGGCAAACATGTTGCATTGATTCTGTTGTGTGCTGTGTCCTCCTGGGCTGAAAGAAGTATAAAAAGACTTTGTTTCAGCTACACCCTTGTTTCCTGCTTGTCCCTATGTGGCAGACTTTGTTCATTTTGATTTTGAAAGGTTGGAGGAAGCATATTTTTCTGCTCATTAACTCTGTTTTGTCTTCCGGGGCAGGGGCAGGGGAAGGAAGCCTTGAGAAAGTTTGGGATGCTGAACTTTCCTCTGAGAACTTGTAGAAGGCTAGTTGATAATGAACACGATCCATATTCTTGGAGAGATAAGAGATTTCACTGGACATAGAAAAATTACTCAGAATTTCAAAGCCTTATTCTTTAGAAAACGGGGATATAAGAAGTCTAGTAAAAAGAATAAAGAAAAGCTTAACCTCTGAATCTGAAATTTAAAGACTGCTCTTGAGTTTAATGATTTAGGGAAGACATTTTTATGCTTTAAGATTTGTTTGGGTCTCCTAAATGACAAGCAAGGCAATGGAGGAATAGAAGGGAGAAATATTATAGTAACTCAAACACGCCGTAATATATTGGTGTTAGTTGTTAACTGAAAACAGATGCAGAGTATTTCTAATGTTTTTAAGAAACCCAAATTGCAGGTTGCATGAATTAGGTTTGTCTAGTCTAGTGAAAAGAAGGAGTAGGGGTGACATGATAGCAGTGTTCCAGTATTTGAGGGGCTGCCACAAAGGAGAGGGGGTCAACCTATTTTCCAAAACACCAGAAAGCAAGACAAGAAACAATGGATGAAATCTAATCAAAGAGAGAAGCGACTTAGAACTTAGGAGAAATTTCCTGACAGTGAGAACAATTAAAATCAGTGGAATGGCTTGCCTTCAGAAGCTGTGGGTGCTCCATCTCTGGAGGCTTTTAAGAAGAGACTGGATAGCCACTTGTCTGGCATGGTATAGGGTCTCCTGCTTGAGCAAGAGATTGGACTAGAAGATCTCCAAGATGCCTTCTAACTCTGTTATTCCTGTTCTGTTCTGAAACATTATGGAGAATCCATGTTGCATTTTACTTTATTTCATCTTTCAGGTTCTTTTCTATGACAGAACCAGAGGCAATACACACAGAATTTTTAAAGTACTGAATATGGACTTATATCATGTATCTCAGATCATGTCCTATGATCTGTGATCACAATACTACATCACACCGTTAATAACAGGTATATTATATTCATAGTTTCTTTACTTCTCTCTTTCTATTCCTTATACTGCTATTCAACTAGTACAACTCTCTCTCTCTCTCTCTCTCTCTCTCTCTCTCTCTCTCTCTCTCTCTCTCTCTCTCTCTCTCTCTCTCTCTCTCTCTCTCTCTCTCTCTCTCTCTCTCTCAGACCTGCCCATATCACAGGGTTATTGTTGTGGGGAAAATAGAAGGCAGGAATATTAGGTATGTTTGCAGCCCTTGAGTTATATGTAAATACTACCTTGACATGGTAGTGGGGCTTGTGTGTTCTGAGAAAGATAAGAGTTAAGATAGAGGTTCAGTCATACTGCACAGTCCTCATCAGAGGAGAAGACAAAGAGTATCACAAACCCATACTGGATTGGTCATCATTCAACTCAACAAGGACTTTACAAAGTCCTGAAGTTCCTGGACAATATCTGTGCTGTTGGTTATCAAGTATTCAGTGTCTAGTGGCATTGAGTCATTAAGAGTTTTAGATCTGTGGGGGGTAAAGCACATACACTTTCTTTTTCATTATTATTTATTCTCAGTGAATGAGCCCCTTTGCAAATGTTCTTTAAATTTCCCCAGATTGGAATATACAGTACTTACTGTACACTACCCCTCTTTCTGATAGGTATCCTGAGCAAATCATTTCCATTATTTTGGAAATAAAGGATAACTAATCATTAAAATGATTTTACTACAAATATCATAATTTAGGACATTTGATTTTCACATGCAAGTAAGAGAAATTATTAACTTCATCTAGCATACTACATAGTCGATAGTGCACTATAAGCCATGGTACTAAGCAATTTTAGATATGCTGAGGGTAGTAAAGTGGAAAGTCCTTCGGTCAGCAGCTATTGTTCAAAATACGCCACTCTTGCTAACTCTTGAATCAAACTTTTGCTGATCTATGCACCTTAGAACATGTTCAGAGTGTCATAAGTCAAGTTGATATGGATCCTAGAACATCAAAATAGCTTTAAAAAGAGAACTGATGCCAAATTGCCCACAGACAACATACCATGATGGTTTTCCTGAATATTTTATGACATGATTTGTGGGGAAAATGTTGTCTTAAGGTGACTAAAGGCTATTCATGTAATCGCATAATAAGAACAATATTATGGTGGAAAACTTGGACAATAAAAGCAATTCAATCAACCATTTGGTAAATAGAATTGGGTGAAAAACATCAAAAGTCAAATTAAAAAAGAAAAACAGAAAGAATGATATTTCCATCATTAGTGCAAATGAAAAGTTTGGGCTTTCCTTTTGTATAAGATAAACAAGGCAATTAAAACAATTCCAACATTATTAAAGAAACAAATCAACTTTTATACTCTATTACTTATATTGGAAGAACAAAACTGAAACCAAAGCACAGAACAATAACAACAACAATTATTAGATTTAGCAATCTAAAACATCTAAAAGAAGGTTGTACTAAAAGGGGAAAAATGAGTTCAGCATTATAAAAAAAAAATACAATTTGGGGGCCAAGATAATTACAGAAATTTTAGAAGTAAGATAATAATTGTGACAGTAGACGTCTGAAAGCTGGTCAAGAAAAGGATGAAGTACCTAGAAATCCTGATTTAGAACTAAACAAAATAAAACACTGAATTTTGGAAAACTGTGTGGGAGAATGGTAAGGAACAAAATGAAACAGCATAAAAGATCAACAAACCTGAAAAAGAATTTGATGTGGTGATAATAGCAGAAATGATTCAAATGCAAGTTTGAAAATATTGTAAGTTGGAGAACTCAAAACAACATCAACTATGTGGCTTTTGGCTCACTACTCAACGAGCCTTCATTCCAAGCCAGCAACACAGCCAAATGATCTTCTGTAAATACAAGGATGGAGGGGGAATAATGGCTCAGTTGTTAAGGATGCTGAGCTGGTCAACTGGAAAGCTGACAATCTGGGTTTGAGTACCATGCAACAGGATGAGCTCCCTGTTCTTGCCCCAGTTCCTGCCCACCTAGCAGTTTGAAAGCCTGCACATGCGAGTAGATAAATAGGTACCACTTCAGTGGGAATGTAGCAGCATTCTATGCACCTTGGTGTATAGTCATGCTGGCCACGCAACCATGGAAATGTCTTTGGATAACACTGGCTCCCTCAGTTAAGAAATAGAGATGAGTCCCACCCACCCGGAGTCAGAAACTTTTTAGATACAAGAAATGAAGAGTGAATGACATCTAGAAGAACATTGCTAGTATATTTATTTATTTATTATTTAGCGTATGGCTATTGCTAGTATAAGAAACTGGTGACTGTTGGCTCAAGTCTCTGAATTTTTCTTGGCAAGATTTTGGAAGTGGCTTGTTATTATCTGCTTCTTTGGTTAAGAGAGTATGACTGGCCCCAGGTTATCCAGTTGACTTTGTGCTTAAGGAGGACTACAATTCATGGTTTCTAGTCTGGTGCCTTAACCCCTACACAAAACCTGGTCTCCTAATCAGATTATAGCAAACCCCTACAATAAATGTTTAATTGAATGAAGCGGTTATTTCCCCAATAGAACAAAAGGAACTGCCAAAACTTCAGACGCCACAACAAAGCTGCTAACAAAATAAAAATTCAAAGAAAAAAACTTTATAGACGGGCTGTTTGTCTCACTCATAGCTAGCTTTCAAAATACTTGCAGGTTTGGGGAATAATAAAATTTTGAGAAGATCCCTGGAAATATCAACAGTTTCATCAAAAACAATGGAGAAGTAAAAATGAAGCCAGACATGTTCCATGGAGATTCATCCCCTCAAGTTCTCTTTGTGCAGACAATGATTCCACTCAGAAGAATTCTGAACAAAATCCACTGTCAGCATCCTAGAAAAGAAATTTGGCCTGGAAAAATATGCTAATGTTGCAATTAAAAGAGGCCACATTATATGAGAAGATGTGCTAGAGTTAACAAATGGAAATGCCATTAGATACCTGGCATTTGAAGAGGAACATAAATATTTAGGATTAATGGAAGCTTCTAATGTATTTTATGGCCAATTTAAAAAGCCTGCTAGTTTACGTTATATCAAATGAATCCAGAAAAGTTAAAATCTAAAACTAAATTGCAGAAATATTGTTAGAGGAATAAACACTGAAGCGATCTTTGTAATTAGGGACTTCAGGGATAATGGATTAACCCAAGCCTAATTGGACAAAATTGATAAAAAGATGGAAAATAATTATTGCAAATAAACTGTTCAAGTAGAAAAATATAAATCTGAATTTTTTTTAAAAAAAAGTAAAGAAAAGAGGATCTTTTCTTACAAAAATTTGTAAGGAAAAATTCCTGAAGTGAACAAACACTAAATCAGAATACAACAATGAAGTGATTCAAAGTTGGATGAACACCTGGAAAAGCAAACTATTCCCTGGCCAATTCAATATGGAAATAAAACCAGAACAAAATCTAATACAAATGTTAGAACATACAAACAAACAAAAAGAAAATTGAGAGAACAATCATGACTCAGATCCTGCATGCCAAAACCGTCCTCCAAACTGAGAATATTTCTGACAATGCCATATATTGATTATGAATAATAAAGGATGAAACTGTAGATTGTCTCAGTGATGGTTCACATAAAATAGCTCAGAGCATATGATAAGACTGCAAAAATGGGCAGCTACTGTATATAAATCGAGTGGATGGATGGATGGATGGATGGATGGATGGATGGATGGATGGATGGATAGGTAGGTAGGTAGGTAGGTAGATAGGTAGATAGATAGATAGATAGATAGATAGATAGATAGATAGATAGATAGATAGATAGATAGATAAAAGAAAGAAAGAGAAAGAAAGAAAGAAAGAAAGAAAGAAAGAAAGAAAGAAAGAAGAAAAAGAAAAAGAAAAAGAAAGAAAGAAAGAGAAAGAAAGAAAGAAAGAAAGAAAGAAAGAAAAAGAAAGAAAGAAAGAAAGAAAAAAAGAAAGAAAGAAAGAAAGAAAGAAAGAAAGAAAGAAAGAAAGAAAGAAAGAAAGAAAGAAAGATACTGTAGATAGACATAGATAGACAGATAAGATAGAGGCAGCATAGATGGTGCTATGCTGGTATTATTATTTTCTAGTACATATTTTATTGGGCTTTGGTAGAAGCAGGTGAAGGGTAGTGATTTTTTTTTATTTTATTTTTACAATCACTGCCCTTAGACTTTTGCAAGGCAAGTACTCTGAAAGTAGTAGAAAAGAATATTGCATATGGTGTTGTGAATGATCCAAGCAGTCCTTCCATAAGGAATGTAGCATTCTGCTGTGAATTAGCAAAGCGGATATTTGTTCTGCCATACATCCTATTTTTAGCAAATCAGGTCACTTCTTTCTTGAAAGGAAAGGATACTGTTGAGTGGACTTCTCCAACTTTCCTTTGTAGAGACAATCATGCTAATATGATCACATACTATCTGAAAGTCTGGAGTTTTGTTTTTTAAATTTTTCTAGGCAGCTGTTCATTATTTATTCTCCAAACCATCCTGGAATGCCTTATAAACGAAGTTTGCAACTAGCAGGCTGGAGAAAAATCCTCAATTGCTCTTACCTATCTGTGACATGTCAGTTCGGCCACCTGCGGCCTGGTGTCCAAAGGTTTTGAGAACTGCTGACAAGATTCATCAGTTTTAACTTTCTGCAGTACATCCAAGCTCCCATCTGAGAGCAATATCAATCATCGTTATTAACTACATCTCAGAGGTTTTATAAAACAGTCACAAATGGAGAGGCTGAACAGAGGTCATTCCTTTCCTTAGCAGACTTTTTCCTGCTTCTACAGTAAATCATTACTTTGCTCTCTGGCTGCAGAATCTACAATCACCCAAATTCTTTTCTTAAGGTAAACGTGCGTGCTAGTCGTTTCCGACTCTAGGGGCCGGTGCTCATCTCCGTTTCAAAGCCGAAGAGCCAGCGCTTGTCTGAGGACGTCTCCGTGGTCATGTGGCCGGCATGACTAGACGCCAAAGGCACATGGAACGCTGTTACCTTCCCACCGTAGTGGTCCCTATTTTTCTACTTGCATTTTTACGTGCTTTCGAACTGCTAGGTTGGCAGAAGCTGGGACGAGTAACAGGCGCTCACTCTGTTACGTGGCACTCGGGATTCGACCCGCCAAACTGCCAACCTACTGATCGACAAGCTCAGCATCCTAACCCACTGAGCCACCGCATCCCTTTCTTTTCTTAACCTGTGGGTAAATGCTAATTCCATGGGTTTTTGACAGGCAAAGTGATGTTGGGGGTAAGCTTTTAAAGGTTACTGCTACCCTAATGCACAGTTGCCTCTTGAAGTACTCCTTTATTGTCAGAATCCTCAGCGTGGTCTATCTAGTAGTGTATGAAGGCTACACTGAACCAGTCAAACTATTGATATATGTGGTTTCAGTTATTGTGCATAAAAATGGACAGAACTAAGTTGAAGGTTGATTCATCTATGCCTCTTCCTTCACCATTCTTTGCCCCTTCTATTAAACCCTGAACCCTACTTTTTTTTCTCATCAAGTCCAGTAATGTTGTAATGTCCCAGTGTTCCATACAGCCCATTTTTTAAAGTTTTTTTAAAAAAGTTTGCCCAATGTTCTTAGAGGACATTTTGTACCCCCAAGCAAGAATAGGAAGAAGAGTTTCTCCAAAGTTGCCTTTTTTAAAAAAAAAAAAAGAAAAGGAAGTGTGGAGATTTTTCTTAGATGTTTTCTGAGAGTTTTTGGTTTATCTCCAAAGATAAATTTAGTCTGAATATGATGTGAATAGTGCCCGCTATTGGATAGCAGGCAAGAAAAGGCAGAGCAAATGAAGTCTAAACCTTTCATTGAATCAACTGACTGATTGCTTAAACTGTCAAGATAATACACCAAGTTCTGAAAGTCCCAGGATCGCAAACAGACACCAAGAGCATTCATCATTTTCAAGGCCCTACATGGCAGGGGTCCGGAGTACCTCGGGGATCACCTGCTGCCAGCGTCAACTTCCATGCACCCTGTGCGCTCCCACAGAGAGGGCCTCCTCAGGGTGCCACCGGTCAGAGAATGTTGGCTGGTGGCCCCCAGGGGGAGGGCCTTCTCTGTGGGCGCCCCGGCTTTATGGAATCAGCTGCCGGTTGAGCTCTGGACGGCACCGGACCTTCGCTCCTTCCGACGCAGTCTGAAGACCTACCTATTTGAACAAGCTGCCCTGGCCTGATGGGGGATGTGCTGGGGTTTTTATTGTGGATTTTTTATATTATTTTATTGTTTTAGCTCAGGCTCTTATTTAATTCTTTTTTAATTTTTGTATTCTGTATTTTTATATGTGCCCTGTTCACCGCCCTGAGTCCTTCGGGAGAAGGGCGGTATACAAATATAATAAATGAAATAAATGAAAATGAAATCATTCAGTGAAACGTTATCAAGAAAAATCTTGTTGCATTGGATATACAGCTAAATTTTAATGAATATGATGGATGAGATGGTTTTGAAAGGTGAAACCTCACAGATGGCACTGAAAGGTAGATCAACATCTGGACTTCAGAATCTGACACATATCTGGCCAATAAGGTAAGAAGGAAGAGGGAACTTCCTTGACATGTACAACTGTATCTGAAATACAAGGAAAAAGAAAATGCAACGATATATACGTATTATTCAATTGTCCTTAGCCTGTTTTCTCTTTCCCTTGTTGTTGTTGTTAGCTGCGAAGTCGTGTCCGACCCATTGCGACCCCATGGACAACGTTCCTCCAGGGCTTCCTGTCCTCTACCATCTTCTGGAGTTCATTTAGGCTCACAACTACTGCTTCAATGACTCCATCCAGCCACCTCATTCTCTGTCTTTCCCTTACCCTACATTTAATAATTGGTGAATTCTATCATGTGTCATCGGCATAGGCTGCTTAGAACAGTCATTTCATTCCTTATCCAGGCAAATTTCACCTTCTTTAAAAAAAAATAGAGGGGGAGAGAAGAAAGAAAAGAACGATTGTTTGATATTACAAAAGATTTTCTTGAAGTTGAATTCTAAGCATTATCCCCAGTGATGAGGAGATTGCACAAAGAACAGTCAAAATCTTTGGCTGAATAAGGCAGAGATGAAAATTTTGTTTGGCATGAAAATATGAGAAATTCCACAACACAGATGAATTCACTGCATATGTATGGACATAGGTATTTACACACATTCATATATGACTTTGTAATAATGCCGCTTGGGGTGTGTGTCAAAGCCCTAATAAGCAGGCATATACATAGAATGAAGGCTACTGCTAAGCTTGTAAGCCGCCCTGAGTCTTCGGAGAAGGAATTAAAATAAATAAATAAAAAAAATATGACAAATACAGAACTTTTATTTTTTTTACCTATGGCATCTTCAGTGTACAGTAGATTCCTGCAGCCTACAGTAATATGAAAGGGAGAGAAAAACAGGGGCAAGATATAGTGAAAGCTTCATGTTAAACAGGGTAGGAAACAGTGGTTCTTTAAGTGATTTATCCTTAAGTTTAAGTGACCCTTTAATTAAACTTAAAGGCTTAATTAACATGGAGCAGAGTTTTTAGAAGTTTCCTCGTATATTTTGCAGAAGAAATGGCTTTTGAAAACATCAGAAAGCTATTACAGAGTACAAAGTATTTTGCATCTATCTTTTTCTAGAAGGAAAAAGTAGTCTAACTTGTCCAAAGGTTCAGCTTGGGGGCAAATGAGAAATGCAGATCAAAATAGGGACAGAAGTAATGAGAGAGCATGTAGCTATTCTAAGCTGAGTTTAAATCAATGGTGTGTTAGTGAATTACATATGAAAGTGCTAAAGTTGCATGCGATCTTAGAACAATTAACTGCAGTATTTAAGAACTCCTGGAGTATAGGAGAACTGCTGGAAGACTGGAGAAGAGCTAAAAATTATTTCAATTTTTTTTAAATAAATACTGAAAAAGTAGGTCTAGGAAACTACAGTTGAGTCAGCAGGACATTAGTACCTTTGAAAAATCTAGAAAATGTCATCAAGTGGTGGGTTTGCAAATATTTAGAAAAGTACATGGTCACTACCAAAAACCAACACAGGTCAGATCAGGTAAATTTTAATGCTGGGGGCTGGTGGAGAACAAAGTGACTAGAACAATAGACCAAGGATATTGTGGCTCTAAATTTCAATAAGGCACTTGATACAGATAACCCTAACCCTAACTTTATTGATAAAATGGAATAAGGTGGGATGAATAATCTCACTACCAGGTGAATTTGCAGTTGGTTGAACAACAGTACCTAAAACATGGTTATTCATTAGATCGATGTCCACAAGGAGAGATAGATCTACTAGGCTGCCTGGAGGTTTTGTCCTAATCTCAGGGTTCTTCATCATTTTTATAAATTCTATAAATGAGAGATAGAAGAGACGCTCTTCAGGCGTGCAGAAGACACAAAGCTGGGGTTAAACTGATCTTCTGCGGTATTAACAGTCATCCCTTAGCTTTGCATCATCTGCAAATCTGAAGAGCATTCTCTTCTATCTCTCATCTGTACAATTTATAAAAATCTAAAAATCGATAGACTTGAACATTGGCTTTATCCAAGAAAATGCTGTTTAATGGTGAGAAATATAAGATTTTGCACTTAGATCGGAAAGACCTGTTCACAGATGCTTAACTTGGCATTAATACGGTGACAAGGACTGGGTATCCCAGTAGATGACAGATTAAAATGAATGAGAACTGTACTGTAGCTGCCAAAAGAGCCAATGCAGTTTTGGCCTGCATCGAAATAAGTATAATATTAAGATGATGGGAAATAATCCTAATCAATACTGTACTGATCACAACAGTAGCAATAGCACTTAGATTTATATACCATTTCACAGAGCTTTACAGCACTCTCTAAGCAGTTTACGGAGTCAGCCTGTTGCCCCCAGCAATCTGGGTCCTCCACTTTACTGACCTTGAAAGGATGGAAGGCTGAGTCAACTTTGAGCCAGTCAGAATCAAACTACTGGCAGTCGGCAGAATTAATCTGCAGTACTGCATTCTAACCATTGTGCCACCACAGCTCTTGATAATACTGATTTCTATTTTGGTCACCACAATAAGATGCAAGAGAATTAGACCATGGAACATGCAAGATGGTGAGGAACCTGGAGGTTAAATCCTAATAAGAATAGTTAAAATGGAGGAATGTCCCAGAGAAAAAGTTATTAATGTATTCTTCACAGTACGTGAAAGTAGAATAAAAATCAATAGGTGGACACTTTACAGAGAACGATCCAAACTCAAAATAAGGAAAAGTTTTCTGACCATAAGAACTATTCAAGATTATTCAGGAACAGGAAATACTAGAAAGCCATTTGTTTAGGATGTCTGCGGACCTGGGTAAAACATTAAACATTCAGCCCACCAATGACTTAAATAAGGAAAAACATTTAATGAGGTTGAAGAACACTTATTTTTCAACGTCCAAGATATGAGCTAAATATTGACTCTATCTTTGTGAATTGGATGCAGATGTACTATTCCTGTACAAGGAACTTTGTTCTGAGCATTGGAAGCATCAGCCTTGATTCTCAAAGTAACATGTTGAGGATGACATGCTTCATCTCAACATAAGTCCAGTCTGCTTTAGCCAACCCTAAAGGCCAGCTGATGTACAGAAGCTACTAAAAGACCAGAGAATCAGCTGACCAAAGACCCATGCTGCTTTATGAATCTCCTGCAGTGGGTTATTTGATTGAACCATCTTCTAATTTAATCACTCAAATGTGGTAAGTGTCCACCCTTTAATCCGTAGCATTTGACAGAGAAGGATTGCACTCTGTAAAAGTTTTCTCCGATTGCCAACTATGACTTAATAAGACACTTCTAGAAGGAGTTTTTGATAACTAGAAGAAAGGTTTATGGGAACGGAGAATAGGAGAAGCAGCAAGGGAGGTATGGTAGATGATTGTCTTTTATTACATGGCTAACTGGGTGCTCTTAGAATTTCTATAACCATCATTTGTTCCGTAATTCCTTCCCTTCATTCATTTTTTTTTTACAAAAAGAACTCTAAAAAAAAAACAACCACCACCAAATGAGTATTTTTAACCTATTTCTTCAGATCCACCCTCCAGGTCTCCAAGAGGCACCAATCAAAGTCCTACATTTATGCCATCAAGATGATGACAGCAATCTCTGAAGCTGTGAGAATTCACAAACATTTATCTGGCGCAATCACAGCAATCAAGTACAAACTTTTAAGATGTCAGGGCAATACCTTCCGTTGAAACTTTCACTAATGGGTTTGAAAAATAGGGGTGAGCTCTCAAACAGATTGAATCACACTGGGAAGGAGAAAGAAGTTTGGAAACAGGGCTGAGATCCTGTAGGATTTCCAGATCTAGACAGGCAGGCAGTTACTAGCCAATCAGCTAGACATTGTGATAATAGACAAGGAACAGAAGACAGCAATAGTGATAAATGTAGTGGTGTCAAGCCACAAAAATCTCAGGAAAAAAAAGAGTATGTGAAATTGGAGAAGTACCAGGGCCTGAAGGAGGAACTGGAGAGAATATAGAAAGTAGAGGCCAAAATGATCCCAGTGGTGGTAGGAGCACTTGGGGCTGTGAGTCCTAAACTGGGAGAGACGCTCCAACAGATCCCAGGAACAATATCATAGGAGATGTCCAGGAGATGCAGTGCTAGGAACAGTTAATATACTGCTAAGAGCCCTAAAACTCCCAGGCCAATGTGTGTGTGTGTGTGTGTGTGTGTGCGTGCATGTGCATGTGCATGGGTATGTGTGCATGCATGTGTGTGCACCAACACACACATAATCATTCATACACATACACCATCACATAGAGAGAGGGGGGAGAAAAAGAGGGAGAAAGGGGGAAGAGAGGGGGAGAAAGAATGAGACAGAGAGGGGGGACAAAGAGAGGGGGGAGAGAGGGAGAGAGAGAAAAGAAGAAGAGGAAGAGGGAGGGAGAGGGAGAGGGAGAGAGGGGGGAGAGAGAGAGAAAGAGAGAGAGTATGTTATCCAACTGATAACAATGGTCAAGCTTAAAACCAGGACAGTCAGCATGACATTTCACCTTGCAGAAAAAATATCTAGCGTTTTTAAGCCACTTCTTATTCCACTGAAGGAAATAGAATTGCCTTTTTACATTTCTTTTTGTGCAATAACAGAATGTCAGTGACATTCTAATTAACAATCATCCAGAAATTAAGGTAGAAAAAATTACAATCCTTTTTACACAAGAAACATTTCTAATGTAGAACACTTTGAAACAGAAGGGCTTCTGAAGGATTTAGGGTTCTCTTGACAGAGATAATGAATGCCAGAGGAAAAAATGAAGAGCTTTAATAAACAATGCCACCAATTCTCAAACCACCTAACAATGCTGTGTACCACATTTATGCGGTATTCATTTATTTCCAAAGGAGAAGAAAAGGGCAAATTGTTACAGCTGAGAGTAACATTCCTGAGCTTAGTAACAAGGCAGTTGAGGGGATTATGTGCACATCTAATCTTTCATTGTACGGTAATCTCTTGAGTGGTCAACATATTCCTTGACTTCCCACACTTCAATTAAATCCTGAGAAATAATATTATAAAGGAACTCCCTCCCATTGAGTTGTTTCAGATGGAGAAAGATGAGAAGTCCAAAGAAGTTACCAAAGACTGGAAATAAAAATCAGAAGAAAGAAACTACATTAGTACATATCACACTTTTCAGTAATCAGGGGAGCTCTAGACCAAAAGAAATTTGATGTGTATATATATTCCAGCGCTGATCTATATGTTAGAAAAACCCAACGACAGAAGCATCTTTTGTAAAGGGGGAACTCTTTGGAGATATTGGAAAACAGAAGTTGGCATTTGCAGGCACCAGAGCACTCTCTGTTCATCTTACACTATTCAGATGCATCTTGTTTGAAATGGTTTAGGGTTTTCTGCTTGAACAGGGGATTGGACTAAAACAGGGGTCCCCAACCCCCAGTCTGTGGACTGGTACTGGGCCACGGCATGCCCACAATCGATCCACACAAACAAGCAAAGTCCCATCCATGGGATGCAGGCAGCACACAAAACCACGCACTCTCCAGTCTGCAGAAAAACCTTTTTCCACAGAACCAGACCCTGGTGCCCAAAAGGTTGGGGTCCTCTGGACTAGTAGACCTCCAAGTCTTTTCCAGCTCTGTTCGTCTTTCTGGTTTTCCTCCACTTCTGTACTTTTATGCTGCATTTTGTTTAACATATTTGTGAAATATTGATCCCTTACATATTTACAGAATGTTCGATGTGTACAAAATAATGTACTCAGTTAAATGCTATACATGCTAATGGAGTGTAATCCTAATTAATTGTATAGATAGGATTTTTAACTGATGCATAGCTGTAGTTCTAAGGTCAAAATCAAGGTAAGATATAGCAAAATACGGAATGCTTTTAAAAATAATGCATTAAATATATGAATATTTTTAGTCCAGTTGGAATCCAAAGTTTATCCTCAAAGATTTAGCAAAGACTTGGAATATATCTAAGTGCTCTGTCAATAAGGCTGAACGCTGCACCAATAAAACTAGCTGCAGGGCTTTCAAAAGGCAGTTGGATAAGTATATTTATCTCATTAGGGAGAGATATAAATTAGTTTAGACAATTCCTATTAGTATTGTTGCATCAAGGAATACCTGCATCAGTTAATTTAAAGGGCCAGTTAAATTTAATGGATTTTAGTAGAGCTTACAGTAGATAATTAAATCATATTGATATGAATATTTTCTCTTTTCAAAACTGACAATTCTAACAACATCTGTTAATTAAAGCAGAAAAGAGAGATAATAGGGCCTTGGTGGTCCCGGTGAGCTTAAACAAGAAATCCAGGGTAATCTTCATCCATGGTTTAATCAACACACAATAATCATGTTAAACCTTCACACTTGTCTTCTCTGCTTTGATTACTTTTAAAAGAGCCAATTTATTATACCTTAATAAACTGTAGAGAAGCTGTAAAAAAAATCTCAGTTACAGGTCAATTTTATTCTGGGCTTTCTTCTTTGTTTTTTTTGTTTTCAATATGAGGAAGAAGAGGGGAACTGACTTTAGCTACCATAGGAGTCTACTTCTGAAACACCTACCTTTTCCTGGAATTATATTAAGTGAAGAATCTGTTGTGCTGTCATTCCATATATGAAGGTCCCTGATCTTGGTTATTTTCTTACAGACATTTCAATATCCAAACTAGGTAATATCATGAGGGCTAGTAAGGAATGGGGTTTGCTCTCTTGGTATTCTAGTGACTTGCCCTGTCAGTGTTGTTGGGAGGGGTCTTGGAGGATCTTTGGTTGGTCTGTTTACTGTTAGCAACAATGCTGACCTAGCAAAAAGTCTACTGGAAGAATTTCATCATGAGACTTTCTTTTGAGGTCTTATTTTGGTCTGAGAAGCCAAGGAGCTGAAGGAAGGATTATACAGTAAAAGAGAGGGCATTGAGACACAACACAGCCTAAATGTTAAGTAGGTTCATGAACACCACACTCTACCCTTTAAATTCTACTTCAGGAAAGGGGAAGGGAAGGGAAGGGAAGGGAAGGGAAGGGAAAGGAAGGGAAGAAGGAAGGAAGGAAGGAAGGAAGGAAGGAAGGAAGGAAGGAAGGAAGGAAGGAAGGAAGGAAGGAAGGAAGGAAGGAAAGTATGGGTGCTTCATCACTGGAAGTTTTCAAGAAAAGATTGAACAACCATTTGTTCAGGATGGCATAAGGATTCATGTCTATGGCTCAGGACTGGAATAGCAGACACCCTTCCAGCCCTGGGGTTCTATAATTTCTTTCTCTGAACAATTTTAATATCATCTGAAAGAAAAATCCAATGTTTTGAAATCCTATGCACAGTAGAGATCACCTCCAGAATAGCAAAAATTACATGGGAGCTTTCTGCAATGTCTTCCCACAGATTGGCTTGGCTCGCTTCTTTTGGGCGCCATATGAAGTGAAAGGACAGACTTGCTTTTCTCCGCCTTCATTTCTTTACTACTTGTACTTAAAGTGAGGGTGGGGTGGGGTGGGGTGGGGGAAACAACCTGTCTTCATAATTCATTAGTTAACATTTATAATGCATATTAGGGATGTAGAGTATTAGGCAAATGGTTAGTGCTATTGTCATTAAATAATCTTCCTAAATTTAAAGGAGGTCAATATTTTGCATTAAGAATGACTTGTGGAAAATGGTTAATGGCCCAAGCAGTAATTTAGCATTTTGATGGATGCTTTGCATAACAGAGAGTGAAAGTACAATAATGGGAAGAAAAAGAATGTATGTGTCTGTGTGTGTTGGGGGGGGGGAAGTAGAGATACCCCCCAGATAGTAAATCTATCACTCACTCTCATCTCAATCTGCAATAATAAAAGAACATTCATATAGGAAGAAAAGGCTCTATATATTCAATTAAGCATTTCAACCACCAGTTACCAGTGGCTAAGTCCTCATTCGGCCCAATTTGAAGTCAAAATTAATATCAAGTGTAAATGGTTCTAGACATGAAAAACCTCAGATGTATAAGTGTTCTCCACTTAGTGTGCTAGCATGACATCATTTAACACATTGCAACTCACTTGACATTGGGCAGGACAGAGGGATTTTTTTGCTATTATTTAGGAACCAGTGAATGATTTCTATCTTTCTTCATGGAAACCCTTTGTGTAGGAACTTTTTATTGTCTTTGTTATATATTGTTCACTGTTACAACGTTAAGCACTCTGAACCGTGAGGTAAATCCGCAGGGTTCAGGTGCCGTGGCAGCTGTTGACAGTTGACAGCTGTCAAAAGGCTGCCACAAGCCAATTATGCATGCACGGCGCTGGCTGACAGCTGTCAAAAGCCGCCGGCAGCCAAACACACCTGCGCAATGGCCGGCTGACTATGACAGCTGTCAGAATCACCGGCCGAGTCGCACAGGCGCAGTAACACAACAGCTGTCAAAATCTGCCGGAAGCCAATTGGCTGCCTTAAACGTGGCGGGAGAACGCGCCGTTTGGATTGGGCAGAGGTTTGACAGCTCCTGTATAAAAGGAGGATTCCTCCCCGCTGTCAGCTGTCCGGTGCTGTTGCCAAATAAACATTCAAGAACCAAGCCTGCTCTCTCTCGTCATCCTTTCACTGGACCATTCAGTCTTCATTAAAAAAAATATCTTAATGGGATGAAATAACCTGAATGCAATGCCAAAAGGAGCTAAAGAGGAATCACATTCTTCAATTACATGGTGCTACAATAAATTCAAGTGAATAAAATTGTCTCCTGTTGGAGTTTAGAATGAAATGGAATTCTTTTCAGCTCAGGGTATGGCAACATTTTTATAAACTGAGTTATTGGACTTCTGTAGGAGAAGAACAGGCAAAGTCTAGGGGTGGAGTCAAGAGAAAAATCAGCCCACAGTTGTTATGTTCTCACAAATGGCTTGAGTTCAATACGTCTTCAGTTTTGTTGGCTCTTGTCTAGCACCAATTTAATGCTAACCATAAGTTGACTAGATTAATGTCAAGTGCAAAGAATCAGGATCAAATGTTAAGATCCAGTTAAGCTGATTTATTGCTCATGCCTATACACAAGAAGGGACGTGGTGGCTCAGTGGGTTAGGACACTGAGCTTGTCGATCTGAAGGTCGGCAGTTTGGCGGGTCGAAACCCGAGTGCCGCGTAACAGAGTGTTACTCGTCCCAGCTTCTGCCAACCTAGCAGTTCAAAAGCACGTAAAAATGCAAGTAGAAAAATAGGGACCACTACGGTGGGAAGGTAACAGTGTTCCATGCACCTTGGGCATCTAGCCATGCCAGCCACATGACCACAGAGATGTCCTCAGACAAGTGCGGGCTCTTCGGCTTTGAAACGGAGATGAGCACTGGCCCCTAGAGTCGGAAACGACTAGCACGCATGTGCAGGGGAACCTTTACCTTTTATACACAAGAATTTAGTCAACTCACAGTCAGCATTAAATTGGTGTTAGATAAAAGTTAATGGAATTCAACAGAGGTTGGACTTAGACCACTTGTGGAAAATTAAGGACTCCAGGCTGATTACTCGCTTGACTCCACCCCCTGGATCTGCCTGTCCTTCTCCTACAACTTCCTCAAAGGAACACTTTCTCTATATATGCAGAGTTCACACAGAAGGATCAAAATGATGATTCTTCAAAGTTATGTGTTCTTTATCTCTAGAAACTTCGTTAAAACTAAATGTTGTTTAAACAGACCTGTTCTCTTAAGTCTTCTTTTTTCAGTTGTTGCCATTTTTTATCGTATGCAAATGTCTAAAACACATGAAGAATGGTTGCAGGATTTGGGTTTGGCTAATCTAGACAAAAGAAGGACTAGGGGAGGACATAATATTTGAAAGGTTGCCACAAAGTGGAGGGGGTCAACTTATTTTCCAAAGCACTGGAGGGCAGGACAAGAAACAATGGCTGGAAATAATTCAAGGAGAGAAGCAACCTAGAATTAAGGAGAAACTTCCTAACAGTGAGGACAATTAACCAGTGGAACAGCTTGCCTTCAGAAGTTGTGGGTGCTCCATCACTAGAAGGTTTTTAAGGAGAGATTGATCAGCCATTTTTCTGAAATGGTATAGGGTCTCCTGCTCAAGCACGGGGTAGGATGAGAAGACCTCCAAGGTCCTCCCAGCTCTATTCTGCTGACAAAAAGTCCTTTGCTGAACAGAATTATTTGTGTACATACCTATGCATATTTTCACAACACAGCAATCATCTGCAACTCAATGTAGGGTTGTGTGAATGGAAGTAATTTGCACTTTCAGCTTTGTCTGCAAAGTTGTGATAAGATAATGAGTGATGCACATTTATGTGTGAAGCAGTCACAATTGCCATTCACAAAGTTGAGATTTACCAATCTAATGGACAGCAAAGATGTGTTACAGTGATATGGCAACTATTCTAAGGTGTTTCTTCCCCTTCCTTTCTAAAAGAGGTAAGAAATAAAAATAAGATCGCTTATTATTTAAAGTGTTGACCACATTTAATTATAATCATCCCAAATAAGAATCTAAAGCTTTTAAAATGGCAACATCTTTAAAACAACCTTTAAAACCACAGTGTCACAAAAACAGGGTAAGAACAGCAATAAAATACATGAACTCAGTTAAAGAGTGATTAATTAATGTATGTTTTGCAGAGTGCCTTTAACAAAGTTAGAGCTATTTTTCCCCCCAAAGTGTGATGGAGGAAAGAACATTGCTGAGCGCTGGAAATGAAAAACATATATACTGCATCTACATGGAAGGAAGAGTGTAGTGGGGTGCCCCAGGGCTCTGTTCTGGGCCCAGTGCGCTTCAATATCTTCATTAATGACTTGGATGAGGGGATAGATGGGAAACTCATCAAATTTGCAGACGACACCAAGCTGGCAGGAATAGCCAATACTCCAGAAGATAGGCTTAAAATACAGGAGGATCTGGACAGACTCGAACACTGGGCGCTATCTAACAAAATGAAATTCAATGGTGAAAAAATTAAGGTTCTACATTTAGGCAGGAAAAATCAAATGCACAGGTGTAGTATAGGTGGTACCTTGCTCAATAGTAGTAACTGTGAGAGGGATCTCGGAGTCCTAGTAGACAAACACTTCAATATGAGCCAGCAGTGTGCTGCAGCTGCCAAAAAAGCCAACACAGTGCTAGGCTGCATTAACAGAGGGATACAATCAAGATCAAGTGAAGTACTAATACCACTTTACAATGCTTTGGTAAGGCCACACCTGGAATACTGCATCCAGTTTTGGTCACCACGATGTAAAAAAGGTGTCAAGACTCTAGAAAGGGTACAGAGCAGAGCAACAAAGATGATTGGGGGACTGGAGGCTACAACATATAGGGAACGGTTGCTGGAATAGGGTATGTGTAGTTTAACAAAGAGAAGAGTGAGGGGTGACATGATAGCAGTGTTCCAATATCTCAGGGGCTGCCATAATATAATATAATATAATATAATATAATATAATATAATATAATATAATATAATATAATATAATATAATATAATATAATATAATATAATATAATATAATAAATATAATATAATATAATATAATATAATATAATAATATAATATAATATAATATAATATAATATAATATAATATAATATAATATAATATAATATAATATAATATAATATAATATAATATAATATAATATAATATAATAGTAAAGTACCTAACTGGGGAAGAAAAAGCTTCATTACAGTTTTGATGTGTTAAGGAAAAAAGCAGCCTGAACATGTTAAAAGATCTAGAACTTCTTTTATCTTCTTTCAAAGAAGGGAAACTGCAAGATGTGCCTGAATGAAAGTGGTTTAAGAAGGATGGTTGACTCATTACCAGATCTGATATATATGAAAACTTCCTCACATCTAATGTTGTTTTTTGAGCCTGCCAGTGTGACTTTATCCCTGATAAGCATTGGCAAGTGAAATAACACATAGCTCAAATCTGATATGGTTTTCTGATAATGGCCAAGTTCTCCAAAGACAACTGGAGAAAGAAATATATATATAAATATATTTTAAAAAAATAGTAATAATTAATTAGTCAATAATTATTAATTTTTATAATCCCAAAATTAGTGTATTAGTAGTATATTTCTTTGATCTTCCATTCTTCTGATAGTATTCTACTTTGTCAACCTTAAACAAGTCTAATTAATATTTTCAATGCATAAATGATTAAATGTATGCATTTTTCATATTTGTACAAATAATAAGGTCCATATATGACATTTTTTCTAATCAACATATTGTATTTATAAAAATCATCTCTAGTGCAAGAGAAATAAAAGTCATAAATGAGGTTATAAATTAACTGTGAAGCAAAAACCTGTATATATAGGGAAACCCTGAAATTTATCCAAGATTTCAGTTGTAGGATTCCATGGCCAAAGACAGGTGCTTCCACCGTTTGCCATAGTATGCGAGGACCTGCGTATGTGATACCCCAGCCATTGAAAATATTGCTCATATTTTGTTTTACTGCAAATTATATGCTTCCTTTAGATTAGATTAGTTCTCATCCCTATTGGACAGGACATTCCACTGGGAACACAATTACAGATTAGCTTATTTCCTCCTGGGCTCTAATGTATATTTTGTAACCAGAACTGCTAAGTTCTTAATTAAAACAGTTGAGCTAAGAACCCAATACATCAAACAAATTGGGGTAGCCTGCAAGGGATATTCACTTATCTGATTGCTGACTCCTTGTATTATCATATATGTATTTTATCACTGTATTACCTTCCATCTATTTTATCCTGGAACCAGACTACGTTTTTTAGTTTTTATTTTTATTTTGTATCTTATTGTCTTGGGAGTTTCCCGGTACTCCCATGTTACACCTTTGCTCCGCGAGCTGCATTGGCTGCCAGTTGTCTTCCGGGTGAGGTTCAAGGTCTTGGTCATGATCTTTAAGTCCTTACATGGCATGGGTCCGGGTTACCTCAGGGACCACCTGCTGCCGGCGTCAACTCCCCTCCGCCCTGTGCGCTCCCACAGAGAGGGCCTCCTCAGGGTGCCTCCGGTCAGGGAATGCCGACTGGTGGCCCCCAGCGGGAGGGCCTTCTCTGTGGGCGCTCTGGCATTATGGAACCAACTGCCGGTGGAGCTCCGGATGACATCAGACCTCCGAACCTTCCGTCGCGGCCTGAAGACCCACTTATTTGAATTAGCTGGTCTGGCCTGATGGGGGATTATGGGTTTTTAAATTGTTGTTTCTAGTATTGTATTATTGTTTTTTTAACTGGGCACTGGTTTAATCTCCTTTTAACTTTTGTATCGTTATTTATATATGCCCTGTGAACCGCCCTGAGTCCCTAGGGAGAAGGGCGGTATACAAATCAAATAAAACCTAAACCTAAACCTTATTGATAAAGTTGTAAGACTAATCAATTAATAAACTTTTCCATTTACTGAAATTCATTTTGAAGCTAAAACAACAACATATAATTCATTCTAATCATATAGGAGCTGTGACCAGGGGGGCTTTTGCCCAGGTTCGCCTGGTGCGCCAGTTGCGACCCTATTTGGACCGAGATGCCCTACGCACAGTCACTCATGCACTCGTGACCTCTCGGATAGACTACTGCAATGCTCTCTACATGGGGGCTGCCCTTGAATACCACTTGGAGGCTCCAACTGGTGCAGAATGCGGCCGCACGAGTTGTGATGGGGGTCTCCTGATACTCCCATGTAACACCTCTGCTCCACGAGCTTCAATGGCTTCCAGTTTATTTATTTATTTATTTATTTTATTTAATTTTTATACCGCCCTTCTCCCGAAGGACTCAGGACGGTGTACAGGGCAATACAATAAAATACAATATATAAGAATTAAAAAAATATTAAATACAATAGCCCAATTTAATAAATTACAAAACGTTAAAATACCCCTAAACCCATCAGACCAGGCCGGCTTGTTCAAATAAATATGTTTTTAGGTCACGTCGGAAGGAGCGAAGGTCAGGAGCCATCCGGAGCTCAACCGGTAGACGGTTCCAAAGGTCTGGCGCACCCACAGAGAATGCCCTCCCCCTGGGGGCCTCCAGTCGACACTCTTTCACCGACAGCACCCTAAGGAGGCCCTCTCTGTGGGAGCGCACTGGACGAAGGGAAGTTGATGCCAGCAGCAGATGTTCCCGTAAGTAACCCGGACCCATGCCATTTAGGGCTTTATAGGTCATAACCAGCAGTTGTCTTCCGGGTGAGATTCAAGGTGCTGGTGATGACCTATAAAGCCCTAAATGGCATGGGCCCAGATTATTTATGGGAGTACCTTTTGCCAGCGTTAACTTCCCATCGTCCTGTGCGCTCCCATAGAGAGGGCCTCCTCAGGGTGCCATCAGTCAGGGAATGTCGACTGGCGGCCCCCAGGGGGAGGTCCTTCTCTGTGGGCATGCCTGCCCTCTGGAACCAGCTTCCTGTTGAGCTCCGGATGGCTCCCGACCTTCGCTCTTTTCGCCGCGACCTGAAGACTTGGCTGTTTGAACTTGCCGGCCTGGACTGAGGGATTGGGGTATTAGATTTTAAATTCCAAATTTTAAATTTTAGAATGTGTTTTATTGCTTGGGCTATTTGGTTTAATTTATTTTATTTTTTGTATATTATGTGCTGTATATTGTGTTTTAATTGCCCTGAACACCGCCCCAAGTCCTTCGGGAGAGGGGCGGTATATAAATCCAATAAAATAAATAAATCAATAAATAATCAGAATGGAGGCAATTTTGAGCCTATAATACATTTCTCAATGTTTTCATTTCTTTCCTTTTTCAAGTAATTCAGAGTTATATTTATAAATTTGAGGGGTGAATATTCTATTGCCATGGTGTCCTACAGAACATAGTGTAATGTTTTAACTTGTTAGATTGCTGTTGAGCATTTAAATACAGGTAGCAAAGTAATTAACTTTCATATTTATCTATCTATCTACTCATTGTTTAATAAAGTTCATCACTTCTTTTTTATAAACAAGAACAATAACCAGCAGAAGCTAGGCTTTTATCATAAAAAGTTTATTATATATTTTATTATAAAAAGACTTTGTTGCACAGATATATGCAAAATACTCAGGATGTTTGAGTGCAAAATTGGGAGATTACTCTGGGTCACTTTTAACTGTATCCTAGATTTCTAAAGATTGTTCCATTCTATCTTATTTTAAGTGTTTTCCTTTTGACTTCAGTTTTCTGTCTTGAAACTTGCTCTGTACTTAACAACCTCCTTCTCTGCCTGAACATTAAATTCTACAGTTTACTCCTCCTGTTTTCACTCTCCCATATTATCTCTGTTGTTACTTTTTTGACTCTTTTATAGTTTTACCACTTAGCTCTTAGACTTCCATTGCTTCTAAATATCTCTTCTATCTCTTGCCTTGAGGTAGCAGATTAACCCACTTACTTCTGAGTGCAAAGAAAATGTTCCCTGACCTTGTCCTGTCTTGCTTCTTCTAGCTTCTTTCTTCTAGCATCTTGAGATTGGGTCTCACATTTCTCCTCCTTGTCCATCTCTCATCCCTCAATCTTCAACATACTCTGATTTTTTCTCTGAGTATGTGTAAGTATATAGCAATAGCATTTAGGCTTATATACCACCCATAGCACTTTACAGAAATCTCTGGGCAGTTTATAATACAGAAGCATTATTTGCATATTGCCCCCCCCCCAACAATCTGGCTCCCCATTTTACTGACCTCGGAAGGATGGAAGGTTAAGTCAACCTTGAGCCTGGTCAGAATTGAACTCCAGGCTGTGGCCAGAGTTTGCCTTCTGCACTTTACTTTAACCACTGTGTGACCAGGACCCTCTAATAACTTATATACTCTCTGGGCAGTTTACAATGTAAGCATTATTTGCCTATTTCCCTCAAGTGGGTCCTTATTTTATTATTTGCATATTGCCCCCAAATGGGTCCTTATTTTGCCAACCTAGGAAGGATGGATGGCTGAGTCAAACTTGAGCCCATCAAGATCAAATTCCAGACTGTGGGCAGAATTTGCCTGCAATTCTGCACTTTAACCATTGTACCACCAGTCTATCTCATTGCTGACCTCCTGGTTTCTCCTTACTTCAGCTTTGCAGTTATCCTCATTCTTAATGAGCTGTCCATTACAAAACTTTGGGGAAAACAATATACTGTATTTGTTCTTCCTCATCAATCTTCTCTTTGATCTGCATCTTCTGAAATTTTTGCGCTGCTGGATTGCTAATTATAGCTTCTTTGCATCTGTTAGCTACCCACAGTTATGCCTCTAACAGCACTATATCTTCCATTACTTGTCATTTAATTTTTTTTCTTCTTGCAGCATTTTCTGAGTTTTGTTTTTATGGGTTTTTTTCCCCAATTTCTGGTTTTCTTTTTTTTCTCTTTTCCCTCAAGAGGAGCTGTTTTTCTAACCAGCATCTCTGCTCTACTAGTCTCATATGTTCTTATTTAATTGTTCTCAGTTCCACCTCCCTCTTCCAGAGCTATTTTTCTATGTGCTATAGGATATGCACACCTGTTGGGAGACACTAACAAGTGGCTAATATTTTGGTGAAAGTAAAGAGTCTCTACCCTGTCACACACAAAAAATACCTTATAGGTATATATTTGTTGACAAATAGTTGAATGAAGTATATGGAACGAGATTCAGTGCTACAGCAATTATTCTTGATATGACAACAGAAAAATTGCCAAGTGGTCACTATTTCAATCCACAAGATATTGAAAGGCCACAACGTATAAATTGGAAAATTTATTTGATTTTAAATTCCTGCATCGTTCCGACAAGTACATTTTTGGATACAAGTGTGGAAAAGCTGCCTGAATAGTTGGAAGTGATTAAATCATCTACTTTGATTCAAGGCTTTGATTTGGAAAGTTGCTGTCAAGTGCCCAGGAAATCAGGAGATTCAGGCAGTTCAAACGAGTATAGAGATTTATTGCAAGCTTAAGCTCGCTACAAGAATCTGTCCAACTAACAGTCAAAGGAAATGCACAGGAGATAAGAGAAGCATTCAAGATGGGCTGGGCTTAGAACTCTTGTGGGCACACAGGGATTCATGATGCATTTGACAATTGCCTCGGGGTCAGCCTGGTTATATCCTACAGTTACTTCAATTCAGAAATTCTGTCAAGATGAAACTTTGAACTGATTCCTTATGCACTATAATGATTAGGGATTATAGCAATAGCACTTAGCTTTACAGCCCTCTCTAAGCAGTTTACAGAGTCAGCCTATTGTCACCAACAATATAGGCCCTCACTTTATTGACCTCAGAAGGATGGAAGGCTGAGTCAACCTTGAGCTGGTCAGGATCGAACTGCCAAACTGTTGACAGACGGGAGTCAGGAGTCAGCAGAAGTAGCCTGCAGTACTGCATTCTAATCATTGTGCCACTAGGGCTCATTATAAAACTCTTAAACATCAGGCCAATATTATTGGGATGAAAATTTTACAAGTACGTACATCAGATGATTAAGACTGAAAAGAAAAAAAATGTATAAAATAGCATGAACTGAATTTAATAATCCAGAAAAAGAACCATGGAATGGAAATTAAAGGCACAACCTTGATGTGCTCCAACTTTGATTTCCCATTGTGGAGAAGGGTTGGATTATGCTTGGAACACTTTGCACCATCAAGAACTTGGTGGCCTCAAAGTCTTCAGTCCTATGTTTTTTAACATGTAAATTGCATAAATGATTTTCTTTTCATGCAGCACTGCAGATCAAATTGGTATTGCAATAAATATTTCTCAGGATAGGCTGATCTCAGATAATCTCTGTTGGTTATAATCGAAAAGGTCCCTCTGAAAATTATGCTTCTTTGTTAACGATATTGCACTTCAAAAGCAGGACAATTTTTGTACACAGAAAACAGTGGTATTAAAAAAAAATCCTGTGATACTTTACCTATGATCTTATATCGCAGGAGAGCTAGGATATTAAGTCCTTTTAAAAATGTTATCTTGAGATGCCCCTGTGTCTTCACAAAATAAATGTTCAACTGTGCATGAAATTTCCTAGCAAGTGATCCTATAGCAAGGAAATGGGACTGCACTGCATTATATTTAGAGGACCTTCTCGGACTGTAATCTCCATGAGTCACAGTTGGAAGGGATTTTTTAAAAGGCTGTGCAAGCATTTCGAAAAAGAATGCTACATTACATCTGAGGAGATATAAATTGAAAAGGTAGTCCTGCTGAAACCCATCATGTCTGGTTTTCTTTTTGAATCCCATTGTTTTGCCTTTTTTAAAAAAAAATGGACTTCAGGGGAGAAACGGCAACTTTGATGAGTCTAAGTGATAGTTTGAAGGAAACAGGAAGCACATATTTTTCAAGGAAGCGGCACCCTGAATTTGCCACTCCATAGAATTAGGTTTGCTTTATTTTCTGCTCCACTTTTACAGGCCATTGGATGCCAAACATTGAAAACCATTTTTGTTATTGCGAAGGGAGAAAATAAGACAACATAGTTATTTCACTGGTCGCCTGTGTAGGAACAAGTGTTGCCAGATTATCTCGAGCTGCCAAAAACAAACTGCAGGAATAAGCACATTTAACGTTTGTGGGGCCATAGAGTAGAAATTTGACAAAGACCCAATTTTATTAGATCGTTTATTTGAATGATCACTAAATGAACTGTTGTAAGTCACAGATTAGTAAGATGCTGGAATAGCATTAAATATTTCTGTCTTGTTATGATATATCGAACAACAAAGTCTTCACCCTTAAAAATTAGATATGCTCTTTCTATCAACCAACAGCAATATGTATTTTTTTTTCTGCATTCGGGTTTAATTACTAAATAGTCTCACCTTCTGCCTCTCCATTTTGCTACAGCTTTTCTATTGTCAAAGGATGTAGCCAGGCTACACCATCCAGGGAAGTGATAAGTGACTTAACAGATGGCGGGGGGGGGGGAAATAATTGATCCACTGGGGCAGATAATGAGCGAACTATAGATTGAGAAGCATAAATAATTGGATCTGCAAATATCAACTAAATTTTACAGGAAGAGTGACATTGTTGGCTGATCATCATCACTTATACAGTTTTGGTATTTTGTGTATTAAGAATTGTCTTTGAAATGCCAATTCCTCAAGGCTATTATATGTACAATGTAGGAGAAATGCTAAAATGTACAGCATGGAGGAAGGGATTATGAAGGTGGCAGAAACTGCAAAACTGACCAGTTTGATCAGGGAATCAAATAATAAATACTTTTTGTAAAAGACATGAACCCTGTCATGGACTTTAACTGAAAATGGAAAAAAATATAACAATGATTTCTGGATTTGCTGATTAAAAAGGGTTGAATATGGGATAGAAGGGAACTATATAATGTAAATTTGAGCTTGTTTGTAAGTGTTGTAAAGAAGACATCAAATCACCTCTTTAATTATTTTTTTTGCTTTTTTGCTTCCTTTATCTGTATTGTCTCTCACACTTCCTTTTTTTTCTTTTCTGTCCTTTTTATATATATTTCCATCTTTATCTGTTATTCCTGTAAAAATCTTCCATAAAAATAATATATAAAAATGAACTACCAATCACTACTAGGTAAATACTAAGTAAAGCATACCTGTGATGTTTAAAATAAATCCTTTACATGATTTCCCATGATGTGCAGTTTTGCATATTGCAACTTCCACTGAAAGATCAGTAGGAGATGCAATATGGATGACACCATGCAGTTCCACAGGGCATTTCATAGTAGTTACAAATTATAAGAAATTTTCTGCTGGAAAAAGACAAGGTCCACCTAATTCCTACTGTATTATCACACTTGGGTCATTTCTGGATTTGTGGATTTCTTTCTTGTATATTCCTACTATAGTTTGAAATGATACAGCATTTGTTCTTGGAATAATATGTGAACAAATTTCTCCATTTGGAAAAAACAAAAAATGCATACTCTCACACACATTCAAGAAGTTGAACTTATTTTAGGTTCTTTTCCTTTTTAATGACAGCCAGATGAGATGACTATTCTAAGGACTAATTTAGAATGGAATGGAATGGAATGGAATGGAATGGAATAGAATAGAATAGAATAGAATAGAATAGAATAGAATAGAATAGAATAGAATAGAATAGAATAGAATAGAATAGAATAGAATAGAATAGAATGGAATGGAATGGAATGGAATGGAAAGGAATGGAAAGGAATGGAAAGGAATGGAATGGAATGGAATGGAATGGAATGGAATAGAATAGAATAGAATAGAATAGAATAGAATAGAATAGAATAGAATAGAATAGAATAGAATAGAATAGAATAGAATAGAATAGAATAGAATAGAATAGACCTTGGAGGTCTTCGAATCCAGCCCCCTGCTCAAGCAGGAGAATGTATACCATCTCAGAGAAGTGACTTTCCAGTCTCTTCTTAAAAGCTTCCAGTGATGGAGTGCCCACGATTTCTGGAGGCAAGCTGTTCCACTGGTTAATTGTCCTAACTGAACTTTCTCCTTAATTCCAGGTTGCATCTCTCTTCAATCAGTTTCCAACCATTGTTTCTTGTTCTCCCCTCTGGTGCTTTGGAGAATAATTTGACTCCCTCTTCTTTGTGGCAGCCCCTCAAATACTGAAATGCTGCTATCACGTCACCCCTGTTTCTTCTTTTCTTTAGATTAGCCAAACCCAAGTCCTGCAGCCTTTCTTCATATGTTTTAGTCTTTTATATTGTTGTGTACATAATAATAATAAATTAAGTTTGTATGCTGTCCAATGACTGTGGATAGTGGAATGGCATGAGATAAATTTTTGGAAAGCTAAATAGGACACTACATACCTTTTTTCAATCAAGTTGTTACAATGAGTGAATTGCAAAAAAAAAGAATCAAGTAACAGCCAGAAAAAATATTTCTCTTCCAGAATTGTCTGTTGAATGTACCAGATTTAGGTAACAATAGTTTGCTGATGGCTTCATTATAACTAGTTATCAATTGTTCAAAAGAATTTCAGAATCTAAAACTGTCCTTCTATCATCCTTTGATGGGTTATCAGTGAGTTCTCATCACTTCCTGTCATTGTTCTTAAACATAATGGCTATTCTTTGGTGGTCAATAGAAATATAACTGGTCTTCCCAATCTAAAGTCAGGCAAATGGTGGATGTTGTTCTTACTTGAATCTCTCTAGTCTTTGACTGTCTCCTCTCATTGTCTCTTTCATCCCAGTTTTGATCACAAGCAGTTCTCAACTTACATAATAAGAGTTCAGAAATTCCATCATATGCCATGATGGTTATAACTCGAGACACCCATTTATGCAACTTGATTTTACAACATTTTTTGTGGCAGACATTAAGCAAGTGTAGTGGTCATAAAGAGAATACAATGGTTGTTAAGTGAATGTCACAGATATTAAGCAATTGTCCAAGGTACCTTTTGCTGGAAACCAGAAATAACACCAATTTCCAGCAAACAAAATGTAGTACATTACAGTCATATGACCATGGGATGCTGCAAACCGCCATAAATGTAGTCTGGTTGCTGAAGTCCCAAAATGTGATGATGTGACTGCTGGGGAGGAGGTTGTGACTGTCAGAACTTTGAACTGTAAGTACCTTTCTTTTTTGGTGTGGGGGGGAAGGTCCATTGTAACTTCAACTGGTCACTAAGTCAAGGATTACCTAAAGCGTAGCACGGTCTCTCCTACCTAAGTCCAGTAGCACTGTAGCAGAACGTCATGTCTTCCTTAAATGTGAAGAATGACAGAATGACAGACAACAGAAGCAGAAGACATGCAATGAGGTGCACAAAGACAACCTCAATGGATTGATTTGTTTTCTTAAATGGGGAGAGTTCCAGCAAACATGAACTGCTTTTCTCTGACCATCACGGCAGGCTTGATTCGTGCCAACATCAAACCCCTGTTCCTTGCCTCTCTCCTCCATGAGACAACTCAGAAGTATTTCATAAAGGAGAAACATTTCAGCTTTGTTTTTTCAGAGGCTTGGAACCAAGATGTTGATTGCTGTAATTACACTGCCAAGCAGTAGAGTGGATGTATTATCACAGCAGCTAAAAATACTGGGGGGGAGGATAATCCTTGTTGCAAGGAATGTATTCCATGCAGTATTCAAGAGCAGGTGTTGCTAGAAGCATTACTTATTTCAACTCAGTCTGTGTACAGTGGTGTGTTCAATACACACAGACACCCATTTGGTTTGGCAATTGGTATATGTATAACCCTGCTTTTGACCAGTGTTTTTTTTAAGGATTTTGTTGTTCTGTTAGAACTGCTGGCAGGGAAGCTACGGTAGTCTCACCTGTCTTGAAGTGAATCCACTAAAGCAGGAATTCATTATCTTTTTTTTTTTTGGCCACAGACTCCTTTGAGAGTCTTGCCAAAACTACAGGCTGCTTCCTACAAAAATGAATTAAAATGCATTCAATATAAAACAGTGAAAATAAAACTGTAATTCTTTCTCCATCGATACTCACAGATCCCCTAGAATCTACCCATGGTAGCCCATGAGGGGGAACTCTAATTTAAGGATCCCTGCACAAAGTTATGATCTTGAATTTTCTCTCTCAAGTCTGGATTTTGTTTTGCTTCGTTACATGTTTCCTACTCTGAAATATAAGTGCATCAGGTTTTCGTAACTCTGACATTTTACAATGGCTGCGTTCTGCTGTACAAGTAAAGTTTGAGAAAACTTTTAGTTCCTTGTCTATGGAGATTTTCAGTCATCCAGGTCATAGTTGTCCCAAAGGTTGTTTTTTTCCCCCAGAAGCAACTGAACTTTCTTATTTTTCTTTGAAGGCATTTCATTTCTCATCCAAGAAGCTTTTTCAGGTCTGACTGGATGGTGGAGAATGGAAGGATTTTTATTCTTGGCAAACAGCTGGTCATTTGCATTCTTTTAAAGAGTCACCGAGGCTACTTGGAGGTTTGTCTGTGTCCTCGGGGTGATCTGAGTGGTGCAAATGGGTGTGGAGCCTTCTGAAAGGACTGTGTTGTGGAGCTGTGCCTCCCACAGGATGTTTTTCTGCCCTGTGTCCCTTCACTGTTGAACCCAGGGGCAGGCTGTTGGGAATGTTGTCTGCATCTCAGACTGAAGCGCAAATGGTTCCTGTAGTCTGCAATTTTCATGGGAATCCGTTTATATCCGTTCGAACAAGCTGGCCTGGCCTGATGGGATGGGGTTGGGTTTTATTACTTTTAATTGTGTGTTAACTTATTGTAAGAGTTGTGGGCACTATGTTTAATCTCTTTTAATTTTTGTATTCTGTCTTTTAACATGTACTGCCCTGTTCACCACCCTGAGTCCTCCGGGAGAAGGGCGGTATACAACATAAATAAATAAATAAATAAATAAATAAATAAATAAATAAATAAATAAATAAATAAATAAATAAATAAATAAATAAATAAAGTCCCACACCATTCGAAGGGTGTTCATCCCAAAGTGCATAGCTAAATGTCTATGGAGATTCTCAGTCATCCAGGTCATAGTTGTCCCAAAGGTCCTTTTTTTCAAGAGGCAACTGAACTTTCTTGCTTTTCTCTCTTTTGGTTCCTTTGAGTTGTTTATTTCAGTTCCTTCTCTTCCTGTCTATTTCTCATTAGCTGTATAATGGCCAGTTGATGTAATACTAAAAGAATGGATCATGGATATGCTTGCCACAGGCTTGCTTATTTGTTTGCTTGTGTATAGCAACCATGTATGGAGACATTAAAATCAGCAGGAACTTTCCTCTTAAGTAACAGAATAATAGAGTTGTAAGGGGCCTTGGAGGTCTTCTAGTCTTGCCCTATACCAGGGGTCAGCAACCTGAAACAGTGAAAGTGCCACTCGGAACCGGTTCCCTCACAAAAGGAAAAACTGGGAGCCACAAAAACTGTGTGCGCATGCACGTACATACACACATGTGCAGAACAGGGTTTGACTGAAGAGTGGAGCCAAGGCGAGATATGCACCTACCCTGCATATTTTTGTTTTAATCTCATTTATATCCTGCCCTTCTCCGAAGACTCAGGGCAGCTTACAATTTAAGCACAAACCAACGTGCTTAGCAATAGCCTTCATTCTATGTATATGCCTGCTTATTAGGGGCTTTCGCCCCCCCCCAAGCGGCATTATTACAAAGTCAGCTTAATTGCCCCAACAATCTGGGTCCTCATTTTACCTACCTCGGAAGGATGGAAGGCTGAGTCAACCTTGAGCCTGGTGGGATGCGAACCTGCACTAATTGCAGGCAGCTGGTGTTACATAAGGAGGCATTAGCCCACTGCTCCACCAAGGCTCTTGAATTTGAATTGATTGGTTGAACTTTTTTAGTCCCACTTTTTTTTTTTTTTGGACTGCACATGGCAGAGGACTGGGAGCCGCAGGAGACGGCTGAAAGAGCCACATGCAGCTCCGGAGCCGCGGGTTGCAGACCTGTGCCCTATATCATTTCAGACAAATGAGTGTCCAACAACTGCTGGAGGCAAACTGTTCCACTGATTAATTGTTCTCCCTCGCAGGAAATTTCTGCTTAGTTCTAGGCTGGATCTCTCTTTGATAAGTTTCCATCCATTTCTTGTACCGTTACTTTTGATATATTTTATGTGGAACATGAGAAAGGGCCTTCCTCTCTCTCCTATATAGTTCGGTATACTTGTGTATCAAACTGGTTAGTCTACAAAGAAAAGAATACGAGTAAGGCAGCTTTTGGGTGACCCCTCTTTTATTGTCTCATGACATCCTGGAGATTGTGACCCACACTTGAAAAATGCACAATTACTTAATAATCACTTTTAAAATAAAATTTTAACTATTCATATTTTACTTTTGTAAGCCATTTGCAGGGCCTTCTGGGTCCAGAGTTGGAATATCAATTGAATAAATAATAGCAATAACTGCTAAATGTTCTTCAAGTGAGTTCAAGAATTCTCTGAATGACTACATTAAGTGGTTCGTGAATATAAGTGCTTTGAAATTCATTATTTAAGAAGTGAAATAATTTGTGAAGCATTTTATGTTAACTTGCATTCACATTCCTTCTGACATTATGCTTTATAGACTTTTCACCCAAGCATTTAAAAATGAAAGCATAACATTACACTCACTCTAATTCAGAAGCTTTATCTTCCCATCAACCTATTTTCCCAGACTGCTATAAAGATAAAACAAAGGGAGATCAACATGTCTACTTATCTTAAGCTCCTAGAGGAAAGCCAGATTATAAATGCAATAATAAATTACCTGTATGAGAAGAACAGGCAGAGCCTGGGGATGGAGTCAAGAGGGTAATCAGCTTAGAGTCTTTATGTACTCACAAGTGATCTAAGTCCAGCCTCTCTTGAATTCCAACGGTTCTTATCTAGCTGACCATTTAGTGCTGACCATTAGTTGACTAGGTTCTTGAATATAGGCATGTCCAATAAATCACCTTAACTAGAACTTAATGTGCAGTTCTGATTCTTCATGCCTGGCATCACCAAACCAAAGAAAGAAAAATAAACATTTTCTTCGTGAGAGCTTTTTCCTCTACTATCTGTAAGATAATAAACTACAAGGGTGGATTTCTCCATGCTTATATATTGTGCTGACTATTTTATTAGCCTATCAGTAGTCCATAGGCTGTATTGTTGTGCTATTATAGTCTAATAAATCAGATGACATCTCAGTCAACTGTATTTCTGATGAATTCATGGACACATTTATGCAGTTTTCTTGACAAGTACCCCTCCCCTTTAAGGAGTTCTCTTCCCCCCCCCCCTCTCATTTTAGTCTACACCATGGAATTTCTTGATCTCTCTCATCCAAATCCTAATCAGGACTCACCCTGCTTAACTTCTTGGGAGCAGCGAAGGTTGGATAACTACTGCTTCCTAGCTGAGCATTGTGCTCATTTGTCTCTTGAAAGACACATATTTAAGGGAAGGCATTTAGCAGAACATTTCGTAAAATGCGGCAGTCTCTGTTTCTAAGGATTGCACACTGGAGCCATTGTTGCTTGGCAATGTTGCTGTAGGGAAAGCTGTCTTCTTTGATCTTATAAATCAGGCAGGCAGGCTTTTAATTAGCCTTGGATGTTTGGGAGCTGAAAGAAAGGCAACAGGATGTCTCCTTGAAGCTAACGTTGTGCTCACTGGGACACACTTACAATAATTGGTGTGTCATTATGTGAGCATTATGTCTCAATATAAGTGGAGGGGCAAAGGGGAGGCAGCTATATTCATCCAAAGTTAAATTCAGCTGGGTGACAGGAAGAATGAGTACTAGGGATTGATATCCCATTTGCTATTTGCATTTCATGCTGTATGGACAAAGGTGGTGAAAAGACAGGACAGATAAGTGTTTCACTCTGGCCTTCCCCATAATATCATTAACAAGAAATACCTCCTGGAAAGAGTGTAGTTTAGGGGGTTTCCCATCCACCCCCACCCATTCCCACTCCATCCCCATAAAGTGTTTCAGAGAACCTTCATCTTCAGGAACAGCTCCAGTAGGGGTGATTTGTTAGAAAGCATTTTCTGCATCTGTGAAAAACAGCTATTAGGATTTGGGGGAAGGCAGTTCTTGAAATTCTCCATCCTATTCCCTTTTCTTTTTTAGCAAGTGGAGATTGAATGTATACAAAATTCAAAACAAGTAGCATAGAGACCAATTTTGCATATGCCTGATAAGACTTGGCATTATTTTGTTGTTTCAATGCAGCATGCATTCATCTTCACTGGGGCAGAGGCAGGGAGGAAAGGCAAAGAAATGAAATCTGAACAAACAAGATTTATCTCTTCGCGCTCCTCCTCTTGAAGGGAAAGACGTCAACCAGATACCAGAAGAACACTGAGAACCTTTGAAGAGATTCAACTCTTACTGAAGTCAATAGGACTTTGAAAGGAAGCCAGTGTCAGGTGGTGGTTAGGTTTGAACAGAACAACAGAACAAGAGAGTTGGAAGGGACCTTGGAAGTATTCTAGTCCAACCTTATGCTCAAGAAGAAGACTCTATACCAGGGGTGTCAAACTCAATTTCATTGAGGGCTGTATCAGCATTGCGGTTGCCCAAAGGGGGCTGGGTGGGTGTGGCCTGGGTTGGCGTGGCCTACTGGGTGGGCATGGCTAGAGTGCGTATGGCCTGCTGGGTGGGCGTGGCCAGTTCTACATCGTTCGCATCAAGGGTGCCTATGGGAGCCCGGGCAGGAGTGGGACAGATCTGAGGGTCTCTGGCAGGAGGAGGGTCTCTTGGCCAGGGCCAAGGCAGTGGGTGAGGGCCATTCCCTCACTGTTTCCAGGATGGCTTCGCGGGCCAGATGAAACCACTTTGCTGGCCGGATCCGGCCCCCGGGCCTTGTGTTTGACATGTCTGCTCTATACCATTCCAGACAAATGGCAGTCCAGCCTCTTCTTAAAAGTCTCCAGTAATTGAGCACCCACGACTTCTGAAGGCAAGCCATTTCACTGGTTCATTGTTCTCACTGTCAGGAAATTTCTCCTTAGTTCTAGGTTGTTTCGCTCCTTGATTATTTTCCATCCATTGTTTCTTGTCTTGCCTTCTGGTACTTTGGAAAATAGGTTGACACCCCCCCCCCCCGCCCTTCTTGGTGGCAACCCTTTAAATATTGGGACACTGTTGGATTAAGACTCAGGAATTGAGGCTCAATCCACAGCAGTTCACTGAATAATTTTGGGCCAGTCATTCTCTCTAAATCCAGTCTACCTAGCAAGGTTGCTGTTGGTGATGGAGGAGAGAATATTATATACTTCTGCTTTAAGTGATTCTGACAAATACTTGCTTTATTTTTTTTCCTGTAGATGCCTAAGCTGATTCCTCTCCTGTGTTTATGCTCCTTATCTTATGTGGTCATCAGCGATTTTCTTTTTGTTCCTTTTTAAAGGAATGCATTAGTTTGCCATCTTCATTCCGTATAATGGACTGCAAGTCATAACATTGATTTATTTTAGAGAATGGTTTCACTTGCTGCGTTTTGTATACTTAAATGACTTGGAAAATGAAATAACCAATTTGAATTGTTTTTGGTGTTCTACAGGCAACTCCGAAGGCCACAAGCATTTAATAGACTGCTTCTGAGTGTAACCATTATTTTCATAGATCACTGCCTTAATAACAATTACCAACAGCCAGTCTGTGCATATGTGTGCATATTCCTCCTTCAACACAACCTTCTTTTATCTCACTTCTATAGACTTTAAAGCAGCATTTAATTCTATATCCCAAGCTAAATTCTGGGAAAGAGCAATGATGGACAGGGTGCATGGAAAACCCATCATTGCTATTTTCCACAATTCAGCAAAAGATATGTCATTCTTGGGCAGGAGGAAGGGAAATGACCACAACAACCACAAGACATATATACACAAATTTGGTGATGGCGTGTTCTTGTAGATGTAAACTTTCTCCTGACGATCCCCTAAACAATTCATTTGCTAGGACATCATTATGCTTGCTGTCCCTTATTGGATGGATCTCTCCCTAGGCATTGAAAAATCATAAGAATGTTGTCATTCCTATAATTTTTATGATGACAATCTTAGCTCTGATGTTGGTCTTGCAGACATCATTTGTTTCCCAGCAATCATAATCTGAATTGGACGTACATTACAGCATTGCCCATTAAATGAGAAAGGTAGGAAAAATCTAAGTGTAAGGATGACATATTGCTCATCAACTTTAACTGGACATTAACAGATCAAGTGAGGGAGTGATGTGATACTGGTGACACTGATTGCCAGATTTTTGGTAACTTAGAATTTGGAACTAGAACCAGGCTAGATATTAATATTAAACCTAATATTAAAGTTATTTCAAGAGCCCTGGTGGTGCAGTGGTTAACTGCAGTATTACAGGCAAACTCTGCCCATAGCCTGGAGTTTGATGCTGATGGGGCTCAAGGCTGACTCAGCCTTCTATCCTTCCAATGTCAGTAAAATAAAGACCCAGAGTGTTGGGAGCAATATGCAAATAACGCTTCAACTTTGTAAACTACCCAGACAATGCTGTGAAACACTATGGGGTACTATATAAGCCTAAATGTCATTGCTATTGCTATTATTTAAAGGCTAAATAAACATTGGGAGAAAAGATGTAATCCTCCCCTTCCTCACTCTATTCCTAACTTAATCTCCATTCTTGATGCTTTGATCAACCAAACATTGGCTCAGATGTTTGAAGACTAGAACATAAGATGGACTCTCACTCATTATCCATTCACAAGCAGACTTAATAGCTGCCACAAAGAAGAGGGCATCAAACTATTCTCCAAAGCACCAGAGGGCAGGACAAGAAACAATGGTTGGAAACGGATGAAAGAGAGAAGCAACCTGGAACTAAGGAGAAACTTCCTGACAGTAAGGACAATTAATTAGTGGAACAGCTTTTTTTCAGAAATCATGGGCGCTCCATCGCTGGAGGTTTTTAAGAACAGATTAGGCAGTCACTTGTCTGAAATTGTATAGTTTCTCCTGCTTGACTAGAAGACCTTCAAGGTCCCTTCCAGCTCTATTCTAATAGTTTCACTTCATCTCACTACACTATATGGAATTGCACCCAACAGCACATCTGATAAAAGTGGTTGAGACACCATAAATTGATTGCACTTCTAGCCATCATTTCAGTCCTTTGTGGTCTTTTGGTCTAACTGCAGAGGTCTCCAAACTTGGCAACTTTAAGACTTGTGGATTTCTATTTGCAGAATTCCTCAGCCAGCTATGCTTGTCTAATGGCATGACTGGTTCTGGCCATTGGAACAAATCATTGCTTGCTTATTTATGGATAATGATACCTTGTTGGGCTGGTGTGTGGATTTTCCTTCAGATTACATCAGGGTTAAATTTCATCCCCTGCTTGCTATAGTCCCAATGAAAATCGTCCCTTCTTCTTTTTTCTCTTAATTAAAAGACTTATCTCTTCGCGCTCCTCCTCTTGAAGGGAAAGACGTCAACCAGATACCAGAAGAACACTGAGAACCTTTGAAGAGATTCAACTCTTACTGAAGTCAATAGGACTTTGAAAGGAAGCCAGTGTCAGGTGGTGGTTAGGTTTGAACAGAACAACAGAACAAGAGAGTTGGAAGGGACCTTGGAAGTATTCTAGTCCAACCTTATGCTCAAGAAGAAGACTCTATACCAGGGGTGTCAAACTCAATTTCATTGAGGGCTGTATCAGCATTGCGGTTGCCCTCAGGGGGCCGGGTGGGTGTGGCCTGGGTGGACGTGGCCTACTGGGTGGGCGTGGCTAGAGTGTGTATGGCCTGCTGGGTGGGCGTGGCCAGTTCTACATCGTTCGCATCAAGGGTGCCTATGGGAGCCCGGGCAGGAGTGGGACAGATCTGAGGGTCTCTGGCAGGAGGAGGGTCTCTGGGCCAGGGCCAAGGCAGTGGGTGGGGGCCATTCCCTCACTGTTTCCAGGATGGCTTCGTGGGCCAGATGAAACCACTTCGCTGGCCGGATCCGGCCCCCGGGCCTTGTGTTTGACATGTCTGCTCTATACCATTCCAGACAAATGGCAGTCCAGCCTCTTCTTAAAAAGTCTCCAGTAATTGAGCACCCACGACTTCTGAAGGCAAGCCATTTCACTGGTTCATTGTTCTCACTGTCAGGAAATTTCTCCTTAGTTCTAGGTTGTTTCGCTCCTTGATTATTTTCCATCCATTGTTTCTTGTCTTGCCTTCTGGTACTTTGGAAAATAGGTTGACACCCCCCCCCCCGCCCTTCTTGGTGGCAACCCTTTAAATATTGGGACACTGTTGGATTAAGACTCAGGAATTGAGGCTCAATCCACAGCAGTTCACTGAATAATTTTGGGCCAGTCATTCTCTCTAAATCCAGTCTACCTAGCAAGGTTGCTGTTGGTGATGGAGGAGAGAATATTACAGTATATACTTCTGCTTTAAGTGATTCTGACAAATACTTGCTTTATTTTTTTTCCTGTAGATGCCTAAGCTGATTCCTCTCCTGTGTTTATGCTCCTTATCTTATGTGGTCATCAGCGATTTTCTTTTTGTTCCTTTTTAAAGGAATGCATTAGTTTGCCATCTTCATTCCGTATAATGGACTGCAAGTCATAACATTGATTTATTTTAGAGAATATTTTAGAAACATTGGGAGAAAAGATGTAATCCTCCCCTTCCTCACTCTATTCCTAACTTAATCTCCATTCTTGATGCTTTGATCAACCAAACATTGGCTCAGATGTTTGAAGACTAGAACATAAGATGGACTCTCACTCATTATCCATTCACAAGCAGACTTAATAGCTGCCACAAAGAAGAGGGCATCAAACTATTCTCCAAAGCACCAGAGGGCAGGACAAGAAACAATGGTTGGAAACGGATGAAAGAGAGAAGCAACCTGGAACTAAGGAGAAACTTCCTGACAGTAAGGACAATTAATTAGTGGAACAGCTTTTTTTCAGAAATCATGGGCGCTCCATCGCTGGAGGTTTTTAAGAACAGATTAGGCAGTCACTTGTCTGAAATTGTATAGTTTCTCCTGCTTGACTAGAAGACCTTCAAGGTCCCTTCCAGCTCTATTCTAATAGTTTCACTTCATCTCACTACACTATATGGAATTGCACCCAACAGCACATCTGATAAAAGTGGTTGAGACACCATAAATTGATTGCACTTCTAGCCATCATTTCAGTCCTTTGTGGTCTTTTGGTCTAACTGCAGAGGTCTCCAAACTTGGCAACTTTAAGACTTGTGGATTTCTATTTGCAGAATTCCTCAGCCAGCTATGCTTGTCTAATGGCATGACTGGTTCTGGCCATTGGAACAAATCATTGCTTGCTTATTTATGGATAATGATACCTTGTTGGGCTGGTGTGTGGATTTTCCTTCAGATTACATCAGGGTTAAATTTCATCCCCTGCTTGCTATAGTCCCAATGAAAATCGTCCCTTCTTCTTTTTTCTCTTAATTAAAAATGTCAGGATTATCTTCATGTTTACTTTTCTTGGTCTATGACTGACAAAGTATCTATTTTTCCTTCTGTCATACAGCTCTATGCTGACGCGAGGCAAACAAGTGCATTACATGCTAAAGTGTTTTGTTTTTTTAAAAAACTTGCTTTCTTGTGTGCTTGCTTTTTCAAATGATAATCAATCAAATATTTGTAACCAGTGATTTTATAGTCTGTAATCAATTGTCTTATCTTTTGAAGGCCAGTAACATTTAAAAAAACAACACTCAAACCAAATGTTCTGTACAGGAGGTTATTTTGGTGAGAGACTGAAATTAGAACAGCAATAAACAATTTGCAATCTGAAAGGTTGAAGACATCGTCCAAGGATCTTTTGTTGCTGCTGTTCCTTTTTTCCCCCCTCTTGGTGTGTTTGTGTGTGTGTCTATGCATGTGTGTGAGGGAGGGAGGGAGGGATGGAAGGTGAGTGTGATTCCTTCCGTGGAAACTTTATATAATATCAGTTCAATAGCTGATGCCCAAAATACTGTGTCTTGTTTTCTCCTTAGTACTCACCTAACCACCTCCACTACTGTTGTTTTATCTATTGTTATTGTTGAATGTCAACTTATATTTATTGGCCATTTTGTTTTGAGTTGATCTCCCGACCATTTTGGGAGAGCCATAACTGCCTCTTCTTCCTCTGTGTGAATTATAGCGCACATAGCCAGTATCTGGAAGTCAGAGACTTTATCAAGTATGCAATTCAAATTGCTAAATACAGACACACACAAACATTTACATACACATATACACACACAAACACAAACACAAAACATATTCATTGATTGGAAGGCTTAATTAGCTAATTAATTATTTAATGTTAATTCAGATAACATTGAGAATTTATTTTCTAGTTATTTTTATATAGGCCACTGTAGAGTCAATGGCCACATCTGAAATGATATAGGGCAGGGGTCTTCAAACTTGGCAACTTTAAGACCGGCTGGCTGAGGAATTCTGGAAATTGAAGTCCACAAGTCTTAAAGTTGCCAAGTTTTGAAGACCCCTAATATAGAGTCTCCTGTTTCAGCAGAAGTTGGACTAGAAGACCACCAAGGTCCCTTTCAACTTCCATTCCATTCCACTCCACTCCACTCCATTCTACTCTACTCTGTTCTATTCTAATATTCTATTAATATTAATGAATATTTTATTCATTGATGAACCTGGGTTTAAATACCTGTGATTAGCATGTGTGAACAGAGTCATCCAGGCTAGTGACCATCGCCACATCTAGTAACAATGAATTCTTCTGCCATGACATTTAGTTTTTGCATTACTAGTCCAACATATATAAGCTTTAATGATATTTTTAGGGCTTCTAAAGGGGAATCTGGTTTTAATTCCTCTAGTGATTAATGATTTGTTCAACTTAAAGATCAAGGGATTTTCTTTTCCAGCACCATACTTCAAAGTCATTAATATGTTTTCTTTGTTCACCCTTTCTAATCGGCCAGTTTTCACAGCCGTATATTACAACTGAGAACACAATGGCCCTGACAATATGTACTTTTGTTGTCAATGTGATGCTGCTGAACTTTAATAATCTACTCTGCACATAACCTACTTTATTTGATTAGTGCTCCTATTGTACTACTGTGAAATAAAATAAAACCTTTGTAATTGGGAAAGCCAAACTTAATATGTTGCCACCAGCTAGTCAAATGCATGTTAAACAACTTTTTTGAAAGCAAAAAAAAATAACTTTAATAATGACCTTAAAATAGGCATCACTGTGATGCTTCTAAAATATCACTCAAATTTGGTGATCTTGAGCATGGTGGTTTTCTTGCAGACGTTTTATTACCAAATTAGGTAACATCATTGGTGCTAGAGGGAGTGGGGTTTGTTCTTATTTCCGTGACTTGCCCTGTCAGTATTGATGGCAGGGTTCTTGGTGGTTACTTTATGAGGTTGTTGTTTACTGTTAGCTTGTTTGCCTGCATTGATAGTTCTTTGATTGGGATATTGTATACTTCTTGACGGTTGTTCAAGTGTTAATCTTGGTGTTGATCTCTGCTTATATAGGTGTTGATTGCTGGTGAGGAGGTTATTTTTTTTGTTGGTTTGTTTCTGGTTTCTTTATTGTCTCTTTTGAGAGGTACGTAGATATTGTTTTTCTCTATGTACCAATTGATGGCCAATTTCAAGCTAAATTAAACAGAAAAGTCATGGATAAGAGAGGTGTAAAGAATACAACTGCGATACCTATGTATTCGATTGACTAGCAAATCAAATACTTTAAAAGGAATCTATGGACATACTTCAGTGTCACACTAAGAATAAATCAGGTGTAAGAGACTTGACCATATGGAATATGGAACATCAAACATTTTGGCAACAAAAAAACAGAGTTGGGGAAAAGCTTCATTGGGTCCAAGTTTTCTAGAGGATAATCAAATTTACAGTGTGCCTACACAATCTTCTTACTGTTTGATATACTTTTTTTAAAATTATTCATGCCATTAAGCTGTCTCACTTAAATCAATATTCTGTTTATTGTTTAAAAATGTATGCAAGAAATTGCCTATAGACAGAAATACATTTTTGCCTCATTTACTTATTTTGCAACCTAGCAAATCCTCTCAATGGAATAGACTTAGGATGAAATACAGCTGAAAGCATCACCCACCCCATACCCAATTCCTAAAATTATAAGGAAATATAAGAATTTCCTTAGGAGAGAGGTGCAGTCTAAATTGCTGATATCTGTTCCTGTTTGTGGTGATCTAATTGCAATGAAGGCAAAAGATCAAGAATGATGCATGCAGAAGTCCATCTGAAGAATGAGATTGCTGCCTAAAATACAGCACTCTTAATATTTTATTGATTTCTGGGTATCTCCAGACTCATCAGCTCAGATTGATGAAACTTTTCAAGACCCTCCCCTCTTTAGGATATCCTCAGCACTTGAACACTATTAGTTACATTCTCTGGCCAGGCTTCAGAACTGAAATTAGAAGGTCCCCATTCCTTCTTTTGCCCTCCCTTTCTCTTATTATGAACTAATAGTCTTCTCTAGATGTCAAATGCTGCATACATTTAATTTAACAATGCCTGTCCTCCAGTAATTTCACAACTAGAAAGCCTTTTCCCTGCCTTTGAATGAAATATATATGTGAACATTAGCTGTGGGGGGAAAAAGGGGGTTATGACAGTTTGACATAATTTTCAGCAGCTACCCTGTGAAATTGCAGGTGAAACTCTTCAAGGTGATAATGTATGTGCTTTTAATTGCTTTTTCTTAATCTCTTTCACACACTTACACATTCCCAGTACACTCACAGGGAGCCAACTTCTATGAACAACCTGATACGTCCTTTTCAGTTGTTCAGCAGATCAGAAGCAATATTCCAATTCAAATTTGTGGATTTAAATCAATCATTTGAGGAACAGATATTTTGAGGGTTGTTTCTTTTCTTCTGAACTGCATCCCTCTCACAATTTTACTGTTCTACTTTAGTGTATTGTTCAACAAATTCATCTGGAAGTAAGTCTCATTTTTCTTAAATGCTATTGGTTTTTGATTGCAAATTTAAACATCCCAATGAAAGTATGTGGTTTAGTATGGATTCAGTTTCATATGTGGTTAATTAGTTTTGTCTTAGCATGTATGCGGAACTAACCATTGTGGCTTTTTGAACAACCACGTTAAAATAAAACTTGATTCAATATGATATGTATGCAAAGTTTATTAGTGGATTGCCCAAATTAAGTAAGCTCTTTCAAGCTAATGCCTTTTATGTACCAATGGAACCTGCACATATATGTGCCTGTGTAAATATCACAACATTAAAATAGATAGAAAGATCAGCAGTGCCACAATTCCCTTCCCTTCCCAGGTCTCGATATCCTGTCACAATTAACTCTGTAAAATATTGTGATATTGTATTTCCAATCCTTAAATCAGTTTTAGATTTAATATGTGGTTTTTTATACCAAATCTGCTTTTCAGGGATTTAAAGCAATTTGGTGGTGGTGATTTATATGTCCAAATCTGCGAAACAACAAAAAAAATCTGAAAAATAATTTGAAAAATGGCCACTTTGTGCCAATAATTAAGTATCAAATTCTTCTGTGATAATAGTAATATGTGCCATGGGTGCAATCCCAAAACATCTGGAGCACCACTTGAACACCATCAGGATTGACACAATCACCATCACTCAATTTTCAAAAGGCAACTTTAGCTGGAACAGCTTATAACTCATGACACTATCTTTAACACCATCAAGCAACAACATCTGCCTATCCTAGGTCCTTGGGAAGGACTTGAATAGATGGTTAAAAATACCAAATCCAGTCTGAATATCTTGCTGACTGTGTAACTGAATATAATAATAGTCTATGATATTAAAGCAAGTATTTATCATTGTGTCTGCTACAATTTCATAATGCTTTTTTTAAAATTTTCACTGCAGTGACAAATTGTTAGAAATATTGCAAACTGGAAAGAGAATTTGTGACCAAGTTGCTAAGCAGCAATAAATATATATACTTGTTCTTCCTTGTGTGCAAAAACATTGGTCCCTGATCTAAAATCACAGCAGAAGGCTAGAATGAAGCATGAAATGAAAAATCTTTGCCCACTGCACAGAGAGAATGTCGACAGTACCATATCATTTATTATCTACCAATATGTGCTGTGAGCCGGACAAGAGAATACTTCAAACTTTGAAATCTTTTTCCTTCCAAATATTTCTTTCATGTATTTTTTCCCCTTACTGTGACTTGGCTGTCCTTGCTTCCATAAGTGTGATGAAGCAGAACCAAGCAAGGTTGCAGGTGATTCTACTATGGATGGAAGAGAAATTCATTTTCTTTACATGTTAATGCAAACATATTTCATTTCACTTTTTTGAGCCAACTGGTAAAATAAAACTCCAAGCTCAAGACTTCTGCTGTTTTTCTTTAAGTCAGCCCAATGTATATAGAAAGAAAATATATACTTGAAGACATGTGAATTAATGGAAACAGTGTAGAAACACAGATAAATTAGCAAAAAAAACATTCAAAAATGTACATTAGAAATGGGATGCTGGAATCTGCCTTACAATTTCACAGAAAAGTTTTCTTTTGAATTTTGACTAGGGTACTTGAGATTTCATTTGGTACCAATAAAGGAGAATATTTGTAACTCAGGGTTGAAATACTATGTCCTTGGTGCTCTCTTGCTTGTTTTCTTGCAGACATTTCATTACCCAAAATGACTTTATTACTGAAAATAATGGAGGATGCTATGCAGTGCTGTTGTTTCGGTTATATGTGATTCAATCATTCTGAAATATCCTTGGGTGATCACATTTCCTAACAAAAGCAAAATCCCAGTCTTCATCCATGAGAAAGCATAGATATAAAATGAAGGTTTGTTTAACTTGGTTTGCAGAGACACATCCATATTTTCCCCCAGTGGACAGGGAAATTGAACTGAATTTTAGTTAGAAAACAGAATAATTAAGAAAATCTGACACTAAGTGTAAACCTTATCTAATTTTTATAGGGCAGATGACAGGATTATAGATCTGGAAGGAATTATTGAGAAATAATTGATTTGACAATGATATTTCTGTTGAGGTAGCCTAAAATTATATTTGTCTTTTGGTCATCCATATTAGACTGAAGCTACTTGTTCATATTGCACTCAACTTATAATGAATATGGTACAGTGGGTCAGCAGTTAAGAAGCTGGGCTTGTGGGCAAGAAAGATGGCAGCCCAGATTTGAGACCCAAGCACTAGATGATAGGATGAGCCCCCCTATAACTTGCTCCAGCTCCTGCTAACCTAGCAGTTTGAAAATATGCAAATGCAAGTAGATAAATAGGTACCACTTTGGTGGTAAAATAACAGTGCTCCATGACATCATGCTGGTTACATGACCATGAAAATGTCTTTGGACAGGACTGGCTCAATGGCCTTGAAATGGAAATGAGTACCATCCCCTATAGTTGGCAGCGACTAGGGGAGTAAAATCTGCAGGGACTCCTTTACTATGATAAATACAATTCCAAGAACCACTACACAGAGATTGTGATCAGATCAGATTGCCCGACCACTTCATCTCACCAGATTGAGCCAGTATATAAATTTCATCAATCAATAAATATATCTCATCTTATAACTATGTGTATAATTTTCTATTCCTATGTGGAAAACTTTACATTTGTCTCCATTAAAGTTCATTTATTATATCCTACCTTCCTATTAAGATAATTTAGAATTGTGTTTGTTCTATCTCACCCACTGCTGTTCATCTCTAAATTTGATAAGCGTTCTTTCTGCCTCTTCAGCAAATTGATTAATAAAATGAATTTCACCAGGCATATCCAATCCATAGCTTTGCTTCTCATATTAGCAAACTCAAAATACACCATCATGATATCAACCCTCTGCTGTGGTTCTGAAGAATTTGATATTTAATAATATACAAATCCTTTGTGAGCATTATAGATCCACAGAGAGTGAGCATATTTTAACTTGGAATGTGCGGCTCTACCCTTAATGCCATATGCACTAACTGGTTTCTGCTCTCTCGCTCTCTCTCTCTCTCTCTCTTCCTCTCTGCCTCCCTCTCTCTCTCCCCCCCTCTCTTTCTCTCTCCCCCTCTGTGCCTCCCTCTGTCCCTTCCTCTCTCTCTCCCTCTCTCTTTCTCCCTCTCTCTCCCTCTCCCCCCTCTCTCCCTCCCTGTCTCCCTTCCTCTCTCCCCCTCTCTATCCATCCATCTCTCTCTCCCTCTCTCTCCCCCCTCTCCCTTCCTCTCTCCTTCCCTCTCTCCATTCCTCTGTCCCCCTCTCTCCCTCCCTCCCTCCCTCCCTCTCCCTCTCTCTTTCTCTCTCTTTTTCTCCCCCTCTTTGCCTTCTCTCTCCCTTCCTCTGTCCCTCTCCCTCTCCCCCTCTATCCCTCCCTCTCTCCCTTCCTCTCTCTCCCCCTCTCTCCCTCTCTCTCTCTTCCTCTTTCTCTCTCCTTCCCTCTCTCTCTCCTTCTCTCTCTCCCTCCCTCCCTCTCTGTCTCCCCCCTCTGCGTCCCTCTCTCCCTTCCTCTCTCCCTTCCTCTCTCCCCCTCTCTCTCCCTCTCTCCCTCTCTCTCTTCCTCTCTCTCTCCTTCCCTCTCTCCCTCTCTCTCTCTCTCTCTCTCTCTGATTTCTTATGATGTCTGCAATCTCATTCCAGTCCTGCTTATTCACACCAGCAAATCCATACATTTGCATGCACTTTATTTTTTCCATTCTCTAATTATTCCATGAAAAATGGTATGGATTTAATGAGTGAAATAGAGTCCTGCAAAACAACATTCTCGGGCAGCTTTAAAGCTACAAATCTCTTGTTGCAGAATGGCTTTTAAAAATTTAAATCTTGAACTAGAGTTGCCAAGGTAATGCTAGAGGGAGGGAAGGGGAAAAAAAACAAATAGATAAAAGCAAACAAGCATGCATAAAAAGTATGTATACCACCCCGAAACTTAAGAACAAATCTGCTCAGATATAATCCAACAGGCTGTAATGCAAATTCTTTCAATACCTATTTATTTTTAATTTAGTTATGATAATCCCTAAACATCACTGGGAATGTCCTGCTTTAAATTTCATCTCATCTCTTACTAACTATGCATGGATTGTATATGCCTTCTTTTCCGATCTTTGTTTTGAATACAGTGAAATATATGGTTGTGGATACTTGGAAAACATAACAGAAATCTAAGCATTATTTATGATGAGAAATTTCAGGGTGAGAGGTAAAAGAAGGAAGAATAAATGATAAAAACAGAGTTATTTTTTAAACAAAAACTAGCATTAAAAATAGGTAGCTTGTGAAAGGGAAAATGGTAATTTTTTAAAAATAAAATTGCCCAGTTTTAAAGTAAAATCACATGGCAACAAAATGTTACAAGTACTAAACCACAACAAATCGTCATGAAGAAAAACTAGGTAAATGAAGTGAACCGATTTTTGTGTCTCCGTGAAGTAGCCAATCAAACTGCCAGGGTTTCCATAGAAGAAAATAAAATTCAGTGTACAAATCAATGCTTAAGACAGCAGAAGCATGAAAACAGCCCTTTTAGCTTGCAGTAGCAGTGGGCTGGAAATGAACAGAGGACAATTATGTCCTCTCCTGCTGTCCAGAAAGCGTTGGTGGCCATACATATAACCAGGCAACCTGTCTGTTTGGATTTGCCCAAAGTCAGGTAAATATCTTAGAAGAGAAAGATCTGGATATGATAAGACCTGGATTGCAATCCATCAAAGGCAGATGACCTTAAAAGCTTCTTGGTCTATGGGTATGGATGATTTCCCTGACCAATCTTCACAAGTCAGAAAGGCAGTGATTGTGATGGAGGAGACGGTATAGAGAAATGGTTTCTTAACCCGGGCTGCCTCAAGGAACTAACAAGGAACTCTGACCATTTTCTTTTTTCATCCTCTGTAATTCCTTACAACACTTTCCATCATTTAGTGACAGAAAACACTGTTATTGTGTAAGCCCTCAAGCAGACTTCAAACATTGTAGTAAAACAAAGAAGCCTTTTTCAAAGCCTTTATAAATACTCCTTACAAGATCCAGGAAGAAAATCCAAGCTCTATCTACTTTGCACTTTTACCATCCCAGAGTTGAAATGTCATTTAACTTCCAGCCATGCCATCATCTAATACAGTATATAGAAGAGGAAAGAAGTAACAAAATGTCTTCTTGGGTTAAATCATGTGAGAAGGAGACTGCCAAGTCCAGTCTGGCTAGTGTTCCTTACACTGGGATGTCTTGACCACATCTCCTACTTCTACTCATCTATCAAAAAAAGGGAGGCCTTGACGCACGACCACAATGGAAACCAAAATTTCTATTGTTATTGAGACAGTCAAGTGAGTTTTGCCCTTTTTTTGCCACAGTCGTGAAGTCAATCACTGCAGTTGCTAAGTTAGTAACTTGGTTGTTAAGTGAATCTGGCTTCCTTGTTGACTTTGCTTGTCTGAAGGTCACAAAAGATCACCAGGTGACCCGGGGATACTGCAACTCATCATAAGTATGAGTCCATTACCAAGCATCTGAATTTTGATCATATGCCCATGGGAATGCTGTAGTGGTTGTAAATGTGAAAAATGACCGTGCATATACAAAGGAGAGTGGGATTTACATTTCTTTCTTTCTTTCTTTCTTTCTTTCTTTCTTTCTTTCTTTCTTTCTTTCTTTCTTTCTTTCTTTCTTTCTTTCTTTCTTTCTTTCCTTCTTTCTTTCTTTCTTTCTTTCTTTCTTTCTTCTTTCTTTCTTTCTTTCTTTCTTTCTTTCTTTCTTTCTCTTTCTTTCTTTCTTTCTTTCTTTCTTTCTTTCTTTCTTTCTTTCTTTCTTTCTTTCTTTCTTTCTTTTGCAGATTCACTTTTTATTCATTAGATTCTGATTGCTGATCCCTTAGAAAAATAAAAGGACAGAGATGGGACAAGGCTTCCTTTATGTTTCTTGGTGAGCACATTTTTCCCTATGTTGTTGTTTCATCTGGAGATGCTTCAAGATACTCAAAAGTCCCTGGCAGAAGAGAAATTGCCATGTTTGTCACCATCTATGGAGATTCTGAGTCATCCAGGTCAAAGTTATCCCAAAGGTACTTTTTTTCAAGGCAGGTTTTTCTTTGAAGATGTTTTTCTTCTCATCCAAGACGTTTCTTCAACTCTGGACTTCCGGTGGCTGCGCGGCGCCGGAGACAGCCTTCCCGGGCTGCCCGCGGCTCAGCTGAGTGATTTTCGCCCGAAACAGCGCCGATCAGCTGTTCGGGCGAATTTGAAGCCCCCTCCTCGGGAGAAGAGGAGGGGGTGAGGCCCCAGGTAGGGGTCGAGTTCTCCGGGGCCGCCTGAGCTTGCAGCTTGGGCGGCTGAAGGATCGAACTCCCCCGTAGCCTGGGTCGCTCCCAGCTGGCCAGCGCCTCTGCTCCTGATTTCATGGAGCAGAGCCAGGCGTCTGCGACCACCCCTGCCTGAAGGAAGGACTATGGAATAAAAAGAGCAGGCAGAGCGGTACAAGAGGAAAAAGTGAAGAGGATTATTTTATTTTACTCTCGAGCTTGATGGACTTTTTAAACTTAAAGTGAAAGTGCGTCACAATTGAAAGTAAAAGATGGCGGCTAAACCTCCCCCTAAAACTCTTCGGAGTGCTGGAACTTCTCCGGTGCAACAATCATCATTGCAGGCATTGCATCCTCCTGATGTATTGACATCGAAGGACTTACAAGATGCTCTTGAAAAACATACCCAGGTAATTTTGGAATCAATGGGTGATAAATTTGCACAGATGGAGGAGAAATTGAAGAAGTTGGAGGAGAGAATGGAGGAGAGGATGGAACAGAAGTTCAGTGTGATGAAGGTAGACATTTTGTCTTCAGTGTATAAAGTGGCTGAATGTGTGGAAGATTTGGATGAAAAAGTGGAAGATTTGACTCAAAAGAATGCCATATTAGAAGCAAAAGTATTGGAGAATGAAGATTTAAGAGACAAAATGGATAGAGAATTGAGTCTTGCTCAATATTTCCAGATGCATATTTCCAGATGCAGTTTGCCATTAGAATCAGAGGTTTAAAGGAGAATATTAAGGAAGATCTGAGTTTCTGAGGCTCTCGAAGTGGTATTGAATCAGCCAGCATCTGAAATAAAAGGAGGCATGGATAAAGTGTTTCGTGTGAACTCATGGATTGCTAGACAGAGAAAGTTGCCTAGAGATGTGGTGGTTTATTTTGTAAAAAGGGAAATTAGAGATGAAGTTATACAAGCTGCCTATGATACTAAAGTCGTGATTGCTGATCAAGAAGTTCTGGTTCTAAAAGAAATTCCTCCAAAGATTTTAAGGAGAAGGAAGGATTTTACATTTCTTGTGCAAGAGCTCAAGCAACGAGATATAAGGTTCAGATGGGAGATCCCAGCTGGGTTGATGGTGATGCATGAAGGTAAAAGGTACCGTCTGGTTACTGTGATGCAAGCGCGTGATTTTTACAATAATGTTTTAAAAGCAACCCCATTAACACTTCTGGAAGCTGCAAAGGGATCTGGAGAAGGAGAACATCAAGAGGCTGAAGATGGACAGACAGAGGAGAATGGTGCTGGAGGAGATCAAGTTATAACACCTTTGGATGATCCCAGAGAACAGAGGGTGACGCGTGCTGCTTTAAAACGATCAAAAAAGATAAAAGAACAAGATCAGCAGAAGTCTATGGAACTTTCACAACGTACTTACAGCCAAGTAGTGGGAGGTGGGAAAAGATTTGGGTGAGGAATGTAAAATTTATACAAGTTTGAAATCTAAGAGAGAATTTTTACAAAATGTTTTATAGATGGTATTTAGATTTTAAAAAGCTAAGTATGTATCTGAATTATTAGCCTAAATGTTGGAGGTGCGGTGATGAAGACGTAATATATTTTCATATATGCTGGACTTGTAAAAAGGTTAAGGCTTTTTGGATAAAAGTCTGGTGGAACATACTAAGTTGATGTTGAATTTAATTACGGCAGCAAGACTTTTGATAGGTTAGTACTGGAAAGAGGAACTGCCGACCATAGAAGAGTGGACTTTAAAGGTTTCCGACCTGGTTGAAATGGCGAAGATTTCGGCCTATTTGAAAGATTACTTGCAGGAACGCTATATTATGGAAGGGAGAAAATGGCTTGAGTTTATCTAGAATAAGTATAGGGTTAAGAAGTTTTATATTTGAATAAGTCTTCTTTCTTTGTTTCTTTTTCTATATTAGTTTTTTTATATATATTTAATATTACTAAGGTTTGTTTTATCCTATATAAGCTAGAGAGTGATAGATTTTAGAGTTTATGGTTGTTAGTATATGGTTGTTTATGATTGTTTTTTTTATATATACCTTGTATTTAGCTCTGGGAAGTCGGGGGGGAGGGGGGAGGGGGGAGGGGGGAGAGGAAGGGGGGAGGGAGAAGGGTGGGGGAGGGGGGAATTTTTAAGGGAAAAATTGTATGTTAAAACTTTTCAATAAAAAAAAAAAGAAGTTTCTTCAACTCTGACTGGATGGTGGGGAATGGAAGGATTTATACTCCTTGCAGACAGCTGGTCATTTGCATTCTTTTAGAGCAGACATGTCAAACTCGTGACGTCATGTGACGTCGTGTGACATATCAGAGCTTTTTCCCCATTGCCGGCAATGGGGTGGGTGTGGTTTCGTCATGACGCATCCGGCTTGCAGGCCGGCAATTTGACACCCCTGTTTTAGAGAGTTCTTGAAGCCTCTTAGAGATTTGTGCCCTCAGGGTCACCTGAGTAGTGCAAATGTGTGTGGAGCCTTCTTGGAACTGCCGAAAAGACTGTGTTCTAGACTGGAGATAGAGGATGTTGTATCCCTCCCCCTTTGTTGACATCATCTATCTCCAGTCTACAACACAGTCCTTTCAATGGTTCCAAGAAGGCTCCACACCCATTTGCACTACTCAGGTAACCTTGAGGGCACAAACCTCCAAGTGGCTTCAACAACTCTCTAAAAGAATGCAAATGATCAGCCATCTGCAAAGAGTATAAATCCTTCCATCCCCCACCATCCAGTCATTGCTGAAGAAGCTTCTTGGATTGGAAGCAAAATGTCTTCAAAGAAAAACAAGAAAGTTGCCTCATGAAAAAAGCACCTTTGGGTTTGTCACCATCATATCAAGTTAGGCATTTCCCCAGAAAACATGTAAAATGTGCAAAACTGTCTTCAATCACTATTTCAGCCTTTTTGGAAAGGAATACAATTTCCTTGTCACTTTTTGAGATGTGTTTACAGAGTGTATAGTTATTGTAGTTTTTTTTTTTCTTTTTGGTTGGTCTGACAAACATCTAAAATACTGTACAAGAAAACACTTGTGTTTGAAGGAAGGGATGATCATGGATGATTTTCTTACCAAAGCACTGTGCTGATACGTAGTCACCTGTTTCCACACCCCTTCTTTCAATTGATGACTGTTGTGTTATAGCTGATATGTATGCTGCCAACTACAAGCGTCTCTCTCTGTGTGTGTCTGTGTGTATTTCTGAATGCAGCACTTGGTGCTCTTTCAACTAATGCTTTGTCATAGCACTGCATGCTCAAATATCAACACACGTGGTAGAATGGGTATAAAATGAGTTAACACACCTTACTATGGTGACTTTTGAAAGCATTTCCATTATTAAAATAAAAATTGTTCCAATGTACTGCTAATAACAAGGAATAGAGTGAATTTCCATAATAGAGAAGGTGTTTCCAGTTAGATTTCAATTTCAGTCACTGGCACAGCCAGTTAGGATTGGAAAAACTCCGATCTGAAAAACTGGAAAGTAGTTGCATATCCCCATTAACAAGAACTGGGAAATATGATGGTTAGTTCAAGGCCAGGTTTTATAACATTTTCTGCCATGCCTGAGATTAATTCAGTTTTGGGGAAATCGACATAGTGCTATATTGGATCAAGATACACAGATTGACAATCCTATAACAAATGGGTCAGTGGTTTTAACCTTCCATTGCTCCCCATGTCTGAGAGTCTGTTCATGAAGGTGAACTCTACTGAGTCAATGGATAAAAATTAACATCTCTCTCAGCACCATCAGTAAAACAATATCCTTACTGCAGCCTTTAAGAAACCCTCATCCTAACTGAATTCATTCTGTTATTTGCAAAGAACTGGATTTGTTCCAGCAAGAAGGCTACAGGGTTTTTCTTCTTCTTCCTTGTAATAGATCAACAGGCATTTCAAATCTTGGCAAACAAAAATTGTGGAAGAACTATTTGCAGAGCAAATTGCTAATAAATACTTTCCCTGGATATTGAAAGAAGAATCTACTTGTGTATAGATAAGCTCCCCCAGCAACTTAGTGGTTCTATAGAGTGCAGTGCTTAAGTTGGCAAACTATAACATTTTACCGAAAGCCTATGAGGACAGGCATATATTTGAATGTGAACTTCCCTTGCATGGAATTGTTCAGTCTATGACAAGCTATCTTCCTTAGTCAGCACAGCAGCAAGTGGTGGGATTCAGCCAGTTCACACTAGTTTGGCAGAACTGGTAGCTAATTTTTTGTTGCCCAGGCCCAGAATGGACTTCCAGAAGCGGCATCCACACAGAGAACCGGTTGTTCACCTATTTGAATCCCACCATTGCATACAGCTCATTTTTTCCCCCATCTTCACCTTCTCCTCTCCCGAGACTTTACCAAAACCCATCAAACCCTAATCATCAGCATCATAAAAACTATAACTCATAAAATAAATTACTAAAGATTACCTAAGAAAAATTGCTAGATGTTTCACTTCAAAGACCCATCCTGGTCACTTGGAAGTGCCTGGTCAAATCATGATTTAGAGAGAGAGGAAAAAAAAATAGAGGAAAAAAAGAGAACCTAAAAAGTTGTGAATGAACACACATGGAGGCTTTTTGAAGTTAAGAGAAGAAAGTAGCACCACTAGCCACCACCAGTTCAGTACACCCTCCTCTTATAATGATTTTTTTTAATCTGCTATCTCCGTTCACTCCTTTTAAAATTCATCCTTCATCACCTCTGTGAATAGGATGAACGAGAGAGAGGCAACAGTTTTATCACAGGCCCACCATAACCATTTGCCAATTTGCTTGAGCATCAAAATCCACTCATTTACTGGGATCAACCCACCCCTTTACTTCTGAATAACATTTATTTCGTACGTTGCTTATAAATGTGTTCCTTAATAGTTGCAGGTTGTATCTAATTTAGCAAAATGCTGCATTTAATGGCTTGCAATTTATGAGTTGGATTAGTATAAAATATTCTGAGAAAAGAAAATATTTTTTTTTTCCTTTCTGGCAATTTGCTAGCTTAGGACAAAAACACTAGCTTTGGATACCTGTGGATTCTGCCCTCTGTTTTAGCAAAGCAAAAATCTGATTGCAAAGCTTGTTTATGTGAATAACAGAGGTCTTAATCTTATAAAAAGGTAAAGGTAAAGGTTCCCCCACACATGCGTGCTAGTCGTTTTCCGACTCTAGGGGCCGGTGTTCATCTCCGTTTCAAAGCTGAAGAGCCAGCGCTTGTCCGAGGACGTCTCCGTGGTCATGTGGCCGGCATGACTAGATGCCAAAGGCGCACGGAACGCTGTTACCTTCCCACCATAGTGGTCCCTATTTTTCTACTTGCATTTTTACGTGCTTTCGAACTGCTAGGTGGGCAGAAGCTGGGACGAGTAACAGGCGCTCACTCTGTTACGCGGCACTCAGGATTCGACCCACCAAACTGCAGTGAGCCAATTTATTATAGAGGTTAAGGTATCAAGTTGGGAGATCATGAGTTCTGATTCTGCCTTACGCACAAAGGCAGCTGGGTAACCTCGATCCGATCACTCTTTTTCATCCCTAGGAATGGGTAAGGGCAAACCAAACCAGCCAACAAACAGGAAGCAGAAACCGCTTAACCTACATTTAAGCTGTGGGATCCTATAAAAGCTGCCCTACTTCATCAAATTCAATTCTGTTGTCTTTTGAGTGATCCATGCCTATATAGGGGAACACGATGATTTACACTGATGAAAGACAAAGATGGATTTTTTTAATGTTGATTTTGAGTTGTAGTTCCAACCCTTTTCAGCCCATTTAGTAGTAAAATATCTAATTAAAGATATAAGAACAAGCCTACGTATGAAAAAAAAAATAGCGTACCTGCATTTTAGAATATATTGTAATCAGGACAAATTTGAATCTTCTTTATATTATTGACTGTGAAATGATACAGTGAAAATAAATCACAGTACTCCTAGGTGGAAATATAATATGCCTCATCTGAAAACATTTCCAGATATATAGATAGGCACAAATGTAGTTTCCTCATAAAATTCCGCTCCTGGCAAGAAAATGCAGACTTCAATTAAAGTGGGCCAATTTCCATAAATGTTTTACATGGATGTGTCAGCTGTTGCTAATGTGACTGGGTTATGTCATGGTTTAAAGTTGGAATAAATCATCAAAGCTAGCCCTGATTTTCCCCCTCCTGAAATCCCCCAGGTATGACTTTGATTTCCAGCATATTTAGGGAATGCTGAAATAAATCATATAATCCATGATGTTTATTTATTTGATAGATTAATATTCCCTCTTTCACTGAGCAGCTCAAAGCAGCTTTCATTCCACTCCTTCCTCCTTCCTCCCACAACAAAGTTGGTTAAGTGACTCATCCAAAATCAGCTAATGAACTTTCATGGCTAATGAAGGAGTAAAACCTATGTCTCCCCCAGAGCCAGGCCAACACTTTAACCATTACACCACACTAGCTGCCTTTTCTGTTCCTACAGTGCCCTAGAACAGGGGTCCCCAACCCCCTGATCCATTGACTTGTACCAGGCCATGGCATCCCAGCAGCCAGGCCGCACAAACAAACAAAGCCCCATCTGTGCAATGCAGGCAACACACAAACCCACACACTCTCTGGTCTGCGGAAAAACTTTTCTCCATGGAACCGGTCCCTGGTGCCCAAAAGGTTGGAGACCTCTGCCCTAGAACATATAATGTACTAATATTTGTGTTGATGTCTCTTTTTAAGATTTCACCACAGATGAAGCCAGATGCTCCTCAACCCTTCAGTCTGTCATTACATTGGTCCATTGGTCCATTCCTACTGCTCTGTAAGTACAGCTTGATTTTTTTTCCCTTTGGCTATCTTGCTGCAAAAGCTTATAGTCTATTTTTCCCCCTCTTTCTTGTTTGTTGGCTTACAAAGGAACAATACACTTTTCATGTATCCTGCTGTCATAGTCTAACAAGCTCAAATTGAAAGGGAAATGGAATGGGGAGGCTAGAATGAAGAACAGGGCACTGAACTTGGTTTCATTTTGTTCTCATAGGATTTTTATAAACATTTAAAAATATAGGTTTTATAAACATATCTCAAATGTAGCTTGTTACATAAATAAACTATGGGGCCTCAAATCCAATGTTAGCAAGATAGATAAGTCATCTCAGCATTTTTTGCAGTTGTTTAAACACTTGAAGATTAATTACACAGTTTCTGAAGAGTAGTAGCATTCTTAGAAATCAACTTCTCCTTGCACGTAATCATATTGATCTGTGAGGCCGTATCAGCTGCACCACCATGTAGGAACCACCATGTAAGTATGGCCTCTTTATGCCCTCTGGAGAACCCTAACAAGCACAAGAGAGTGACTTCTATCTCAGTGCAATCAATGCTGCCTATTTTTCAAAATAAAATATAGGGGTCTTCATGCAAGTTCCATCCCAAAGGCAGATGATTTGAAACTTGAGAGTTTCCTATCATACAGCAGAAAGACTTGCAAACACTTTTAATATAGGAAATGTTGACTTCCACATTAGCCTTTTTCTTAAACAGGATTCTACAAAAACCAATATTTAGAAGAAATTGATTGCAAGATAAAGCAAATTAGAGGAATAATGCAAGAGGGAAAGGGAGGGGGAATCCATTAAGCCTTTTTCAGAGAAAAAAATAAGTTTACTTATTTCCTATCTTACCATACATAATCAAGGCTTCCATGCCCAGAGGGGTGGAGCAGAGTAAAGAAATGACATTAGTTGTAAAACAGCTAAAGTTTATTTTTCCTTTATCCTTCTTTATATATTTATAAATATATTTGGAACAATTTTAAGCCATCTTTCTTATATCATAGGATTTCATGTAGCATGAAATCTTGAACATCCAAGACAATTACAGGAATAAAGTGATAAGTGTGATCTATTGTATACTTGGCTACAAATTTAAATACGTAAGTTAGAAATAAAATTCATTAAGTTTGTTATTGAGGGTCCCTATATGGTTTGCTTGAGTTATAGCAAATCCTGCTCTGTCTTCTCTCACACACTTTCTCCCTCTCCCTCTTGTATGTTATTTCATTAAATTGTTCCTTTTTTTACCTTGTGGGGTTTTTTTCCTCATTGTTTGTGAGCCATTGCAGATGCCTCATAAAGAAACAGACAACTTTGCTGCAGATTTTAAATGCAACAGCAGTTAATCATCACTACCATTTTCACAAACAACTAATGAGTTAATAAGGTGAAATGGAAACAGGGGAATATTCCAATGCCACTAAAAGAGTACCAAGGAAAAGCTAAGTAAATCTGCTCTATCTCTTCCATGTCCTTGTCATCTTCTATTATTAAAAAACCCTCTGGTATCAAGGCTTAGAAATAGCTGCTGCCTATAACCTTGGAGCTTTATTGTCAATCATATTGAGTTGCTGGTGAAGCTGAATACTCCGAATTTTAGTATTGGAGAAGAAAGAGCACCTAATACGTTTTCAAAAATACCCCACAGCACAATCAAATGACTTTCAGCAATTGTTTGCATCTGAAAACAACATATTGTTTGAAATATTGTGAGACTCAAAAAGAAATCTTCCTTTCTTCACCAATACTTGGCATTGTATTTAGTCGATTGTAAGTTATTGGAGACACATGCCTACCATGATATAAAATAGAGAGAGAGAGAGAGAGACAAAGAGAGAGAGAAAAACAATCCTTCAAGATGTATAAGGATAAAGACATTCCAATGAGATTAATAAGGTTCTTCTCCATTAGGAATACTTCACTTATTTAAATAACTGTGCTTCACGTGGGAAAAGACAAACCATAGCAACACTCAGCTAAATATAAGGTAATGACCAGTAAGAAATAAACTGCACATAAAGGTTTTGCTTAGGATTCAATCTGAATGTAATTTAATGTACGGGTACATTGAATTACATCCTCAACTTACGACCAAAACTGAGGTCAACATTTCCATTGCTAAGCAAGACAGTTGTTAAATGAAATTGGCCCTCTTTTTTATGTCCTTTCTTGCCACCGTTGTTAACAGTAAGATGGCTGCTAAGTGAATCTGGCTTTGCTTATCAGAAGGTTGCAAAAGGTGTTTGCATGACCCATTGCAACTGTCATAAATGCATGTCAATTGCCAAGCCTCCAAATTTTAATCCCATGACCACGGGCTGCTGCAATGGTCATAAGTGTGAAAAATGGTTGTAAGTCACTTTTTCAGTGCCTTTGTAACTCCAAATGGTCAATAAATGAATATGTTCTAAGTAAAGGTCTCCCTGTATTTCAAATTTCGATTACTGTGAATAGATTGCAAATCCCATCTATAGCTCTTCATTTTTTATGTACATCCCTAAGGGTGGACAAGGAGGAAAAATAAAATCTCAAACAGTCAGACAGAGGCACCTCATACCAGAAGGACTTAGTTTAACTGTAAAGCTTACTAGACCCTTGACAACATAGTAATCAAGGGTTCATTGAACTGGGACGACTCATGTTCTCATTCACCCTCAACCATAGAAACTTTCTGGAATAGGATGAGGGTGAAGGTTTGTTCTCTGAAGTTGTGGGTTGGTTTCAGAATGTTTTGTTACTAGGCTAGGTAACATCTTCAGCAGAGTTTAGGGCAGTTATGTTACCTAGTCTGGTAAAAAAACCAAAACATTTGTAAACCATTCCACAAGCTCGGTGAATGAACCTTTACCCTCATCCTACACCTGATCTGCAGATATTTGCCACTATTGCAAACTTCCTGGAACACTTTCAACCCTGCCTACTTTGCAGAGTCATTATTGTGGGGCTAAAATGGATAGGATAGGATAGGATAGGATAGGATAGGATAGGATAGGATAGGATAGGATAGGATAGGATAGGATAGGATAGGATAGGATAGGATAGGATAGGATAGGACCTTGGAGGTCTTCTAGTACAGCCCCCCACTCAAGCAAGAGAACCTATATCATCTCAGACAAGCGCCCACCATTTCTGAAGGCAAGTTCTTTCACTGGTTAATTGTCCTCACTGTTAGGAAGTTTCTCCTTAGTTCCAGGTTGCTTTTTCTCATTGATTAGTTTCCATCCATTGTTTCTTGTCTTGCCTTCTGGTGCTTTGGAGAATAACATGACCCCCTTTTCTTTGTGGCAGCCTCTCAAATACTGGAATACTGCTATCATGAGACCCCTGTTTCTTCTTTCTTTAGACTAGCCAAACCCAAGTCCTGCAGTCAGTCTTCATATGTTTGAGTCTCCAGGCCTTTGATCATCTTAGTTGCTCTTCTCTGAAATCTGAGAACCAAGGTCTCAATATCTTTTTTGTAGTATGGTGACCAAGATTGGTTGCAGTATTCCAGGTGTGGTCTCTCTAGGGTTTTATAAAGTGGTACTAATGAAGGAAGGATCTCTTATGTAAGCCAACATGAGCTCCTAGTGAGTCATCACCATCTATTTCGAGCTAAATTTAACCAGGAGGGGGAAATAATTGACAAACTCCTTTTTAACTCCCAGGAGAGAACTAATCCCTCCTTAGTGAGCCAGTTAAGCATATAAAGTGAACAAGGTCTCTTTGCCTTAAGTTAAATTTCATAAAATAATTGAGCAGTGTTTTTGTTTAGAAATGCTTCTTACCTCGTCTTCCATATATCCTTCCATCAATTCTTATTTTCAGAAAATGCTAAGCGTGTTGCTATTTATTTTCCTTTGGCCATAGCTATGTCCTAGAGCTGTCAGCTTCAATTACTGTAAACACAAAAGCTCATCAAACTTTAAATCTGTTTCAAGTATTTGCATTGTAACTAGCAGCAATGTTATTCCTTTTATTCTGGCGGGTCTTTAGTGTTGCTTCAAGAAGATACTGTGCATCCAGTTTTATCCAAGATGCTTAACATTTGAATGCCTAAGACAAAATGCTGTACTTTCCACTCTTTTCCTTCAAATGGTGCTCAAGCCATTTGATGCTTTAGGGATGAGGTCTTTTAATTTGTGTAAAAAAAAAAAAGAATTCTCATCTTAAGAATTCTGCATCAAAGCATACGATAGATGTTCTTCAGTCAGAAACATTCAAGCTGCTACTGCTTGTTGGCTACTTCTGACCACTAAAGATTGTTCTTTAGAACTTTCCTATTGCTTGCTACACTGTCATTTTTAAACCACTGCTGGGGACTGAACATTGTCTGTGACCATTGGATTACATTCCTTCCCGCCACTCTCTTACACGTATAATTTACTGACACATCCAAGGGACATCTAAGGTATCCAGGATTTCAACCAGAATCTTTTCTACCGTTGTCTAACTAATTTATGTTGCAAGAACTGAATATAAGACCTTCTGCAGAGAAAGCATATTTTCTTCTAATGAATTACAGTTCTTTAAAAACAATGGGATTGAGGAGGCTAGGAACATTTTTATACAATGTACTACTTTATTTTCCTATGTCCATTTAATCTATGGACAGCTTTCATGACCTGTAGATTCCGGTGCTTTATTTGTGGCTATAGAAGGAGTTCTGGTAGTACTGATTTGCATGAAATCTGACAAGATAGGTAAGTATTGTTTCCTAACTGGGGTTTTGTAAAACTCCAGTGATATGTTTCATGGTCTGCAAGTAGAGAAGGGATTAAAAACTTCTATGTCAATAAGTTTACAGGTTGCATAGAAATACAGCTAGACCTCAACTTGTGAATATTTGCTTAATGACTATTCAAAATTATGACAGCACTAGTCCTTGTGCATATCACTGCCACAATGTCCCAATGGTCATGTGATCAAATTTGGGTCCTTGGCAACTGGCAAGTATTTACAACAGTTGTGGTGTCCTAGGTACACATGATCACCATTTGCAACCTTCCTAGGGGACTTTTAACAAAAGTCAATGAGGGAAGCCAGATTCATTTAATAACCATGTGATTTGATTAAGGATCATTTTGATTTGCTTTACAACCACAGGAAAAATTGTAAAATCCAGTTTGACCCATTTAGTGACCACATCGTTTAGGGATGGATGGTCTGATTCCAATTTTGGTCATAAGCCAAGGGCTAGCTATATCGATTGGGAGTATATAAAGATAATATTTTGTGACTACAAAAAGTCCTAAAACTTCAGCAACAGATTGTACACTATATTTTATCTGTTATCTCACAAACGTTGGGCAACAAACTTCAGGAAATTATTTATTAAGTCTAAGATGTTTTCATGATTCCTGCAGTCATGTTATTTGATTCATTTTTAGATACAACAGACTGAAGAATTATCTATACAAGTACTCTCATTTAGCAACCACAGTTGCAGCTTGGTTATTAAGCAAAATAGTTGCTAAGCATAACTGTAACTATGATTATGATCTTACTTCAGCTTTTTGTTGCTCTAGAGACCAGCAAGGTTGTTAATGAGATTACTTGCAAAGTTATTTTCTCATCAGTGTAGTAACTGTAAAAAGTCACTAAACAAGGCAGTCACTAAACAAGAACTACTTGCGTATCATCACATCATGCTTGTTTGTAGAAGAAGAGCAGGCAAAGCTGGGGGCAAAGTTAAATGAGGCATCAGCCTAGGATCATTGCGTACCCATAAATGGTGCCTAATATGCTACACATAGCACAAGCTTTGGTTCATATCAACATTTCAGCAAATAACCTCCTTTTAGTTAGATTGCACCTAATTACACAAACATTGAACATTTTCCAACCACTACATCTTTTATGAGTCCAAATAATTTCCCTAAGTTCTTGACTCTTCTGTTTTGTTTTGTTTTTTTAAAAAAACCACCATTAAATACTAAAGTATTTATATGTGATATTGCTTTCATATTTCTGGTGAAATGATTAAGTAAGATTAAAAAGGAATCCATGCTGTAAAAATCAGTTTTAGTACATGTCCAGGATACGCTACATAAACTGATTTGCATTGGAACTGAAAATGTGTAGAGACTATCTTTTAAGACGCAATGGTAATCTACAATGTACATACATTAAGAACTGTGAGAGACAGACATATTGCTAATAAACCATCTTATTTTTCATCTCACTTGGCATAATTGCAATAGCAGAGGAATTATACCTTCAGTCTCGGAAACAATTAGTTCATACTGCATGCAGTCACCTTATTTTTAAGCAATCACATTTCTTTGCTGTGTGAAAATTAGAGCAGAGAAGGGGATGTGAAGAAATAAATTTCAAAACTCAGAGCTATTCACTCGGCAAAGTAAATGGGGCTTCAAAACAGGAGGCTTTTGAAAGTTAATTTCTAGCTGAATTATGTGCTGTCACTCTGTAATATCCCTTATTGTGTATTACTGACAATGGTTTACGTTTTAAAGGAATAGAAGCTGTTGTCATAAATATAAAAGCGATGGTAGGCATTCTGAATGATCTTCATTCAGTAGCCCAGTTTCCTTGTCTGTGAAGAGGGAATGTGTGTGTGTGTGTGTGTGTGTGTGCTTGTATCTGTTCTATTGCTTTGTATACTGTTTGTATTCTGTTTTGTATACTGTTTGTATTCTGAGCCATGCTGGCTCAGGGATTCTGGGAGTTGAAGTCTACAAGTCATAAAAGAGCAAAGGTTCCCCATCCCTGCCATAGGAAAACTCACCTTGACCAACTTGCCATGGCCGACTTGCTATAGGACAACTTGCTATGGCCAACTCATCACAAGACAACTCATCACAGGACAAAAGTTACACTAATTGTTGAGAAAATGGTGGAATAGAATCATTAAAGAAAGGGTGCAAAAGGAGGGACAAAATGAAATGTGAACAACAAAATTTAAAATATTTTTTTAAAATTATTTAAAACATCTAAATTGAATTGTTGAATTGTCCCATGGCAAGTTGGCCACTCCGAGTTGGCCACACCAAGTTGTCCAATTCCGAGCTACATGAAGGTGTTTTACCACATTCTAGAAAGATACTCCAGATGATAGCTTCACCTGGTCTCACTGAAGTCCTCTACTTCAAACTGGAGAAGATCCATCCATTCTCAAATATGAGTACCACAACATTATTGTGGTAGTATTCCCATGTGACCTAAATGGAATGAGCAAGGTGAGCATAGCAAGGTATAGTCAAAACAAAAACCAGGCATTCCAGAGTAAAACTCATGACTTAATTCCATGTACTTTTTCATGTTCAGGTTCCCTACCATGCATCCCAATCACTTTGTTTCTGTCTGAACTATCATTTATTCCATCTTTAACTATGGGGGGGTGAGGTGTTAACCCCCATAGATAGGGCTCGCAACTTGGGTGTCCTCCTTGACTCACAGCTCAGTTTGGAAGATCACATAGGAGCTGTGACCAGGGGGGCTTTTGCCCAGGTTCGCCTGGTGCGCCAGTTGCGGCCCTATCTGGACCGAGATGCCCTACATACAGTCACTCATGAGCTCGTGACCTCTCGAATAGACTACTGCAATGCTCTTTACATGGGGCTGCCCTTGAGGACCACTCGGAGGCTCCAGCTGGTGCAGAATGCGGCCGCGTGAGTTGTGATGGGGGGTCTCCCGATACTCCCATGTAACACCTCTTCTCCGCGAGCTGCATTGGCTCCCAGTTGCCCTCCAGGTGAGATTCAAGGTGCTGGTGATGACCTACAAAGCCCTAAATGGCATGGGTCTGGATTATTTATGGGAGCACCTTCTGCCGGCGTCAACTTCCCTTCGTCCTGTGTGGTCCCACAGAGAGGGCCTCCTTAGGGTGCTGTCGGTCAGGGAGTGCCAGCTGGCGGCCCCAGGGAGAAAGCATTCTCTGTGGGCACGCCTGCCCTCTGGAATCAGCTGCCTGTGGAGCTCCGGATGGCTCCCAACCTTCGCTCTTTTCGCCGTGACCTGAAAACCTGGTTATTTGAGCTTGTCAGCCTGGACTGAGGGATTGGGATTTTAAATTTTAGAATTTGATTTACTTGGTTTGGGGCTAAATTTAATTTAATTTATTTTTAACTTTGTATGCCATGTTTTAATTGCCCTGTACACCGCCCCGAGTCCTTTGGGAGAAGGGTGGTATATAAATCTAATAAAATAAATAAATAAATAAATATTTCTAGCCAGGAATAAGTGGATCAGAAGCTGTTGATGTTCAGAACAGTCTTATTAAATTTTTACTGATTTCAGACAGGGCAAAGAAGGACTTGGGGGCTTCATGCAGCCTGTAAAGTGTGAGATAATATTTGTATCTACTGTAGAGTAAAACAAAAGAATATTAGTATTTATTTTTTTAAAAAAATTCTGCTGCTTTTATCCTTGATAAGTTTCAGATGCTGATTACAACCCCTAACTATGTCATTTATGCTTGCATGTACTATTTAGATTGCTTCCAATTGTTCGTGGAGTTTAGTAATTAAAATTAAAAAGAAAATAAAATAAGAAACTCCTTTGGGAGGCCAAGAGACTACTGGAATACTATCAGGGGAAGTTGCAGACATATTGTATGGAGCCTTAAGGGGATCAAAGTATACATCTGATTGGACAATGCTAAGTAATTGTTTTATATGGAGAAATGAACTTTAACAAGCATCTAATCAGATACTATAACTGTCAGCAGTAATTTGGGAGGGAAGATAACTAATCCTTCAACACAACTAGGGAACATTGCTATGTGTTCTGGCTGGCTGGAGACTTATAAAACACACATAAGAAGACATTGCTTAGCAATGTGGGGATGAGACAGCATACAGGGCGGAGGTACAAAAACTATCCATATGGTGTAGTAACAACAACTTGCACCTGAACATCGGCAAGACGAAAGAGATGGTGCTAGACTTCCGGAGAAAAAAGGAGGAACCTGCCCCACTTTACATCGGGGAGGACTGTGTGGAGAGAGTTTTCTCCTTTAAATTTCTGGGAGTCTACCTCTGCGAAGATCTGACCTGGAAAGTTAACACAACCCAGGTGGCCAGAAAGGCCTAACAGAGGCTTCACTTTCTCAGGGTCTTGCAGAAGAACAGGGTAGAACAACGGCTTATGACCCTCTTTTACCGGTCTACTATAGAGAGAGTTATACTGGCCAGAATTTGTCAGAATTTACTGATATTATCATTACTGTTAGCAGGGATTTCTGCACGTGGACCTGAACAGTTGGGCTGTAACTTAAGCTACATCTTCACTAACCTATAAGAACATTTTCTGTAAAACGTCCATTGACTACAGCCATAAAGAATGGTGGCAGTCAATATGTGTAAGGCCATCTGGAAATAACCATGGCATTAGGAAGATTACATTTCCTTGTCTTTCCCTCTATCCCCTCCCCCCCTGCGCTCTCTCCCTCTTTTTCTCCTTCCTTCCTTCCTCCCTTCCTTCCTCCCTCCCTCCCTCCCTCCCTCCTATTCCTTTTCCATGCTTCGCATAATATTGCTCACTCCGTAAAGGAACAAAATGAGGGTTAAGTATGTATGTAGGTTCTCAATTTATTCTATTAATATATTTAATAAGCTATTAAAATTAAACATGAAGATTACAACTTTCAGAAATTAAAAGTCTGGGTTTATGAAGTGTTTTCAAGACCTTTTAAAATGCCAGCCAAAAGGTTAGTGCTATCAATTCAAGAGGGATTCTCTTTTGGGGACAAGAGGTTGTGCTTGAGAAGACCTGACAGTTGTTGCATGGTTAGTCTGGATGCTACTGCAACTGAATGTCCTCAGATGACCCCCCCATTGTCTTCACTTTTGAGGGGGGAAATGTATAGTGTACATTTTAAAAAAGCAAAACCAGAGTTATTCCCAGATGGTATCTGTGTCAATTACAAAGAAAACAAGTTTAGCGATTCAGTAGGACAAAGCCATTGTGTTTTGGTCTTCTGTCATGCATCAGATTCCCTCTTAGCATTTCCACAGAGATTTAGCTCTCTAAAGCCACATCTTTAGGATAGAAATTAAATTAAATATTCCATCCCTTTCTCACTGCCTGCAGATTTATGTTTTGTTGATAAGGAAAACTCTGGAGGAACCCTGAGTGCCAGACAGCAACTGTTGCCCTCATTATATTTCTGTTGGTTCAAAGCCTAATTTGGCAAAAAAAAAATTGCCAGTCTAAATATTCAGGTCCAAAAACAGGAGTGGAAAGAACAAGGAGAATCAAGCAGAATGTTAATAAAGCAGGAAAGGACTTTAGAAGTAAGGCGACAGTTTCTGTTTGGTTAACTGTAAATATAATGTTGGAGATGCTACGCAACCTTGTTTTATGAAGGTACAAAAGAATGAAGTAGCAGCAAAGAGGAAAAAAACAAGCTGTTTTTAAAAGCATGAATATCTGGGAAATATCTAACCAGCTTATTGTTAGGAAACAATAAAATGAAAACATAAAAATAAAATAGGCGAGTTAGTGAGAATAGTAAGACCACTGCATTTCTGATGTAAACTTTTCTAAGATTTACAAAGTGTTTTACTTATGTTAGAAAATTTGATTTGGTTTTATAGATATTTCTTTACCATTAAAGGAGAATATTTGTAGTTCAAGGTTGAAATGAAGGTTCCTTGGTGCTCTCTGAGCTTGGTTGTTTTCTTGCAGACATGTCATTACCGAAACTGGGTAACTTTATCAGTGCTATATATTTCTTTTATTTAGACACCAAGGAGATATACCAGTTCAGTACAGATGTGAAAATCTCATGTGCGGATCTGATCTGAATGAGTGATTCAGCTAAGAACATTGATTTGAATAGGTACATTGAGTCAACTTCAGAAAAAAACTGTTAAGGTATGTACATGCCCCAAAGTTCAACAAATTTTCATATGAATTAGAGGCATGCAATAAAATTGGCATGCCAAGGTGATTCAGGACCTGGATTGAGTTTGAAGGGATAATTTTATGAAATCACCTTCTGACTAACAGAAGCCCTGAGCCAAAGCTTTCTATAGTCCTCTGTATAGACTAGTTCTACTTTTGAGACACTGGATGTATTTCAAAGTTTATTGGCTTATGTTGATACAGCAACTCCATATTTGATAAGATTAATATATCTCACTATGAATTTCTTGTGTGAAATTTTTAAAAAGGAGGGGTAGGAGCACTATCCTCTGTTCTTTGATAGGAAGACAACCTAGAACCGTAATACAAATGTATTGCACAACGTGTCTCTGTTGCTTTCTGATTTTTAATGTTGCACGTTGATTCCAGAATGAAGCAAATCACATTACAATGATCAGCAAGATATGTAAATGGCAGTAATGAACATAACTGGCTTTTATAACTATTATTATTATTATACTTTTGATCTCTGTTTCTTCAGATTCACACCCATTTCTCCTTCTCTCACTCTCTTGTTTTTCCAGAATGCTTTTTCTGTTATAAATAGTACAGGAAGATTTGCCCTCAATCTAAATTTGACCTGATTTATGACAGTATCTAGTTTGATAGCTTCCATAATTTTTTATTATAGCATCATAGCCAGGATGTAATCCCTGACCAGTATTCCAGAAAGATTAAAGCAAGGCGAAGAGTGAAATAGAAACAGCAGAGAAAGAGATTGCAAATAAATGCTAATAGCTAGGGGGGAAAAACAAGGACTAGTTTAGCTTTACTAAAGGGGATTTCAAGCATCCCAATTTATGAATTAATATTAAACTTGATGGCCAACATACAGTCTTTATATTTTATTTCTTTGGATATCCCTAAGAAATAAATCACAACAAAACCTAAATCAGTGTAAACTCTGTTACTCAAGTACTTTTCCCAAGCAATGACACCAGCTAGATGATCCTGCAGTTTATTTTCACTTGGCTTTGTCCCATTTGTCAAACATTAAAATGCAGAAGAATCATTGCATTCCAACATATATTATAAATTTTATGTATATTTCTCCCAGATATTATGACCTATTTATTAGGCTGAGCTGTTTTATTTACTCACTTTTGTCAGCACTCATTCCAAACTGCCTGAAGCAAAAAGGGGAAATGAGTAGATAATCCAAACACAGAATACTAAAAAGGTCATGGTTGGACAGAACAGTACCTGTGTGCTTAGAATTTGCAAGTTGTTTAAAAATTCATCTTTGGCATTTCTCAGAGAGAGAGAGAGAGAGAGAGAGAGAGAGAGAGAGAGAGAGAGAGAATAAGAGTGAGAGACAGATAAATGAACATCAGGAATTAGAAGAAGAAGCATGAAAATGACTCCTCTTTAATTGGAATAGTTACAATTGCAATTTGCCATCATTAATTGGGAGGGGAAGACAGACTATCTGCAATGAATGTTCACCCTCATAATTATATATTCAAGGTCATAGTTAATGAGAAACATTATTTTCTGTATTTTTGAATTCTATTCCCTTTTTCATGTTGTTTTATTAGAAAAGTTTGGTTTGTTAGCATGTTGACACAACATCAAGTTTGTTAAGACCCTCATTATGGCCCAATGTTCTGAGTACATGATCCCCTGTAAAGCAGCTTTGATATCTTTCCAACCTTAAAGCTAGAAAGAATTTTCAAGTAGTAAGAATATGAACTAAGGTAAATGGATAGTGAGAATGTATTAACTTTCCCTGCTTATTCCCATGGCAAGCTTTTATACCTGGATCACCCTTCTTAAATGATCAATTTAGAGTGCTGTCAACATCCAACTTGAGAATCCAAATAAAACTCCAGCGATAATTCTGTTTCTGAAAATCTTACATTTTATTGAATATACTGTGTGGTTAAGTCAAAGTAAAACTAACTCTGACTTCCCACACCAATTAATAGACTTAAACAATAATTTTCCCAGCCAAACCCTCAACATCTTACATAATCCATATCAAAAAATCCATTTTGTTATGGGAACCGTCTGCTTCAAATTCACACCGGTTCTGGTGTCCTTGACATGGATCCCATGGTCTGCAGCTGAACTGAAGAAGTTTCATTTCTACACATATCCACTTGAGAGTAATACCTCCCCTTGTCAAGTTTCATCCTTGACAAGTACATTGTTGGAAGGTTTCTTTCACATGAGTCATGATGCGTTACTCTTGTCGTAAGACATAAAAATTCAAACAAATATGATTTATTTATTTATGATTTACTGTCTTGTACAAGCCAATTTCTCTGCTCAGATTTGTTTGAATGATTCAAGGCAATCCTGAGATCCTACATTTGGTCTTTACATTAACATTTTACTCACAAAGGATTATCTGATTTTCATTTTCAATGAAAATGAAAATGGCCTAGCCAATAGCAAGTGATTATAAGATACTGGGCTATAATATCTATAGGGTGCCAAGTTGCCTACCTGATAGAATTTTAAGTCAATGCAATATAGTGCATATGCACACAACACTTAGCAAAGAAGGTATAAATTCAGCTTTGATTACAAAACTAAGAAAATAAATAGCATCAGTTGCTGCATAGGAATTTTTGCTCATGTTCTTAAACCACCACCTTGTCCATTCCTGTTTTAAGAATAGGCTGCAAAATAGTGAAATTCTTATTTTTATTCTCTATCTTTCCTTTTCCCTCCAAGGAATCATAGTAAATTTATCAAAAGGATATAGTGTACTCAGCTTTTATCTTTCAATTTATGGGAGATATTACATCAGCAGAACTGAACTGGGAAACACAGCAAGAATACTTATGAATTAAAAAAAATGATGTTGCAGGCATGTTCACCCTTCCAATTTTGAAATGGATCATTAGAAAATACCTCCCTCCCTTCCTTCCTTCCTTCCTTCCTTCCTTCCTTCCTTCCTTCCTTCCTTCCTTCCTGCCTGCCTGCCTGCCTGCCAGCCAGCCATTTAAGTATCATACATCTCTTCCATTAAGTTCTGAACAGGAATGTTATTTTCATCCAATACCATAAATACTATACAGATGGTTTCAGAGATCTGTATGCAATAATTCTGAGGCACAATTATTATAGTATCAGTCTTGTTCAGATGGGATGAAGGTGATATCCTTTAATAGTCAACAACCTAAAATTCCTTTATTTATTGTATGCCAATCCTATTTACACTGGATCTAGGTGAGTGATTACTTGACTAGCACTCAAGGGCTGTCCTGCAGAGTAAGAACTAAAGAATAATTCTAGAGGTAATTCTTAAGCAGGGGTCGGGAACTTATACTCCTCCCAATATCATTGAACCACATCTTCTTGTAAGCATCTTTCACAGTGTCATGTTTAAAATGCTGCTGGGATACAAATTCAACAAAGTTTCCCATCTCATATTTAAGCTGCAGAAAAATGGTCCCTGGGAATGGGGAATGAGCATCTACAGTAAGCAAAGAGCTGTTATAACAGCACCAGAGCAAAATCATTCACTCACCCAATGAGATAGGAAAATGCCAGTAGAATTTAATAACTGTATTTATCAGCATAAGCACTGCATATTCACTTTGTGAATCACTCATATTCTTCCATAACTGCCCCATCCCTCAAAACCCAACACAATCTTTTTTGTGCTGACCAGGCAATGAAAGGGTGTGGGATGTCCCTTTGAACTTTCTTTGAGGTGAACCTTGATGGAGTGGAAGATGGAATTTAAGGCTTCTTTTCACTCTAGCTGTCTTTTATAGGTAATGTTGGGCTACCTCAGTGTTACAGATCTTGTCACAATCATTCATCAAGAAATGATATTTGATTTGACCAAGATGCTCTTTTCTATGACTCTCCCATGAAGTTTCTTCTTCAACTCCACTTTTTAACTCTTTGTCTGGCTATTAACCCATCCTATAACAAAACCTCAACTTTTTTTTAACCTTCCTTGTGTTTTCTTCAGGAGAAAGGCAGCAAACATAGGCCCTCTGCTCCATGATCCTCACCTTCAAAACTGACTTCTGATGTTCCTCCATGTATTTGTTTTTTTCAGCTCAGCAAGTTAGTGTATGGGCAAAGAAAAATGACTGTTTATATAAGCTACTATCTTCCAAATTCGAGACATGAAAACATCTGCTAAACCACTTCATCCAGATGTCTATAGGAATTCTCAGTCATCCAGTTCATGGTTGTCCCAATGGTGCTTTTTCAGAAGGCAACTGGACTTTGTTTTTTTTTTTCCTTTAAGTATCTGAGATACTTCTTCTGACTGAATGGTGGAGAATGGAAGGATTTATATTCCGTTCCGTCGTCTGGCTGTTAGAACTCTTTCTGAGAATTGTTGAGGCCACTTGGAGGTTTATCTGGACCCTAAGGGTCACCTGAATAGTGCAAATGGGTGTGGAACCTTCTTGGGAGTGAAAGGACTGTACTGTAAACAGGAGATAGTGTTGTATCCCTCCCCTTCTCTTCAGAGCAGGCTGCTCAATTTTAATTTAGATGGCTTCTTTGAATTGAATTGAATTGAATTGAATTGAATTGAATTTATTAAATTTATGTGCCGCCCTTCTCCCTAAGGACTCAGGGCGGCTCACAACAATAAAAAGTTAAAAAACATAAAATACAAAATTTAAAAAAGAATTAAACCATAAATGTAATAAATACATAACAATTAGCCCAATAAAACCAAATTTTAAACTATAGTCAGTCCAGGCCCGATT